>NC_136067.1:92822476-93422476 GCF_964261635.1 Lissotriton helveticus | reverse complement strand
CCTGTGGCACCCCCTTATTGAGCTCCCTGTGGGTGGATTTATGGGAGCCCAGCCTAACCTCTTGGGAACGCCCGGACAGAAAACTCTCCAACCACGCCAAAGCCTCTCCTTCTATTCCTACCTCCCTTAGGCGATGGAGAAGCACCTTGTGAGACACCGTATCAAAAGCGGCGGAAAGATCCAACAGCACCAGAATCATAGAGCAACCATCATCCTCAATTCTTGTATGTACCATCACAAATTCCAACTGAAGATTTTTTAGGATATTCCTTCCATCAGTTCGGATATTGTAAGGTAACAATGCCTTCTTCTTCTTAGACGTAAGAGATTCACCATCTATTACATTCAAATATGATTCAAAAGGCTCATGCCATTGCTCCCAACAGATTGGAGGTGTGCCTGGGGATGCCAAAAATGGTGGGGATGCAACCACTCTATCCAGGACTGCTGTTGTCTCTTGCCCAAAATTCAAAGTAAATATGTGCTACTTGTTCCTTATATAATGTTATTTGTATCTTCCTAGTTTACAATTCCGCCAAAAATGCCTGCAGATAATTTTCTCACTAAATGTAAACTTTGTTCCCCTTGAAGTGGTTTTCGAACATTCACAAGAAAATTGTATGCTCGCAGTTTTTATATATCACTCTGCGACTTAAAGTTTGCCACCGTTCAGATTGAACACAGTTAATAATAGGTGTGCCTGTCACCGCTGGATTAACCGGCAAACACACAACTCCCAAAATGGCCGCCGCTGACACGTTCTGAAAAGCGGTTAGCGATTCAGCTTACATGGTCAGTCTGTTAATTCCTGCAGCGTGATGCCACACTTGACACTGCTCTCCTGCTGCCAACATGCTGCCCCTCAAAACCGGCACTGCAGTTACACTCCAACTAACCCTTGCTGAGAGCACGGCTAGAGAGCCAGTATAAGGTGCGGCCTGTCACGCTTGGCACTGCCGCAAGCTCAGCGCAACTGCAATTCGCCTTGCAGGCACAACTCACAGCAGGCTCTGAAACAATCTTCTGCATGTTGGGTCCTCCCGGTGCTGGTTCGTTGCCAGTGAAAGGACACAACACAATCTGTAAGGTAAGTTTTACTGTCCTATCCAGCAGCGGCCTCCGGCAGCTGCAACTGTCCTGCCTTGAATGCCCACATTCAACCAATGCTCCAATGCCGGTGACAAAAGCATTGAAACCTTGAGAAACTGACCAAACAATATTCATCCTCTTATTAAGATCCTCATTCAGTTTCCCTGAAAAGTTGTGATATGTGGAGCATAGCGGCCAAGTTTCCGATGACATTTCCATGCTTTTAGTGCACTTATGAGTGAAATAAAACTGCCAAATATGGGACAAGAGAATTGACCCTTTCTTGCCATTAAAAGCAAGCAATAAAGTGCAGAGGTCTTTCCTCCATGAAATCAGTGGCAGTGAGGAAAGAAAGGGGGCCCTACTCCATGTGGATGCACACAGGGGGTCACAACATGTGCCCCCCTGTGTGCATGCGGCAAATATTGGCTGTAACTGAAAGCAGGGGTGAGGTGTGCATTGACAGGTTTTAACTCAGTCCTTACTGGTTGGCAAGGTACAAAAGGTAAAATAGCCGGTTGGGTGGGGCAGAGTGATGAGGCCTCTGCCTTTAACTTAGGGCTCCCTGTCAAAAAGTCTTGGATCTCGTGTGATGATGGGGGGAACAGGGGGATGTGCCAATGAGCCAACGCTAATTGCGGCTTTGAAGACTGTGGGAAGGAGCAGTGCACCTTGTGCACTGAACCAGCCTTTTCTATGATAGCGCCCCGGGTGAAACCAGATGTTGTGTCCTTCCAGATCCTGCACCTCTGTGCGCTCCTTCATCTGTGAGTGTTTTGCACTTTAATTAACATTTTTAAGTGCTTTATATAACAGTGTGTTAAAAGTACAGCTGTGTCTGTACACTATTTCTAATAAGAAAAGCTTGGTATTCTGCTTGACACATGTGTGCCTGTTGGTTGGATTTGCATTTACCTTAAAGAAATGAAAAGACAAGAGGCTTTGGGCAAAACAGGAACAAGTTGGTTTAATTAAACACAGCGTCCGGGAGAGTCTCAACAGAATGCGTCTGAGGAAATTCTCTCGGTGTTCAAGTTTTGTTTTGTATTATATACATTTTGAGGCAGATTTACAAGCCCCCTTACGCTGCCAGTGCGTCACTTTCTGTGATGCACCGGCAGCCTATTTTTCTGCCCCATATCACAAGGACAGGAAAAACCACCCGCGAGGCTTTTCCTGTCCTTGTAAATACGGTCCCCTTTACACGCAGAACTTTGCGTGAAAGGGGCGTTCCATGGGGGTTTCTTTGGGTGTTCCCACGCAACACCCATGGAACCAGACACATTTCCAGATTTACAAGAAATCTTTTTTTTTAAATAAATAAAATTTTACAAGTTCTATGTGAGCTAATGCAGCACACGTAGAAGTTGTTAAATCCCTTTTCTGATTGTTTATGTGCAGGAATGGAAACCTTCCTGCTCATAAACAATCATCCCTGTGACGCAGGGGGCCTGCATCGGTGCATGGCAGCAGTTTGTGCGCCAGCGCAGGGGAAAGCACAGAGGTGCGACATATTGTTGTAAATATGTTGCATCCCTGTGCTTCAAAACGAATGCAGCGCAGCAAAATGACTTGCTACACTGCGCTGCATTAGTTTAATGTAAATCTGCCCCAGTGCGAGGTGCAATAAAACGATTTCTGCATTCCTGAAAAGAATCTCAGTCATAAATTAACAAGCACAGGCATCAGATAAGGGCACAGATGGCTCTTGACCTCAGGGAGAGCTAGTGTGGGCCAGTGTATATGTGTCCAGATGTCCGGCATGAGAAGCACGCGAAAACTATGTGTGGTGTGCAGGTTGTGTTTTGATTGGCTGAGCGTTTCTATCGACATGTGGTGTCTACCTTGGTATATTCCATATAGGTACCATAATATAGGCGCTGGTAACTTCATTACCCTTCACCTATATTCTTCCCTACATTACACTTGTAACAGTTTACAGGGACTGACCTTTTACCTAGATACAACACTGCATTCAGAACAAGGGTTTTCCCTAGTTCGAGATCTCATTCATTATGCATGAGGTTTCTTGGAAGCACAGCAGGACGACCATCTCCTGTATAATATCTATGTATAAAGCTCATGCCCAATGTCATCCTTGGGCCGACACAGTAATACAGCGAGGTAGTACCCCTGGGGAGACCTATGGGTATACATACATCAGATCTTGTTAAGATAGAGCAGAGGAGACCAAGACTTCCTGGCCGACACACTGACCAGAGATGCTGAGGTTCCTGCATGCAGACACTCCAGCTCGCAGTGGTCTAAAACATCCCTTGCGAGTGTCCAACTTGAGACCATGACTTGGTCCCCCAGTCTCTCAATTCAGGTAATTGGGTTGACTTTATCCTAGAGGGATTCTTGACTTAACACCTATACACATGCTAGGTACATTTAGGTACATCTAGTTAGGGAGGCATCGTAGGAATACGCATCTTTTTATCATGTGTTTTATATACTCGTATGTATTCATGATTATGGTAAGATAGTAGAGAAATACCATCCATTTACCTTTATAGGACTGCTAATTATTTATATCTTATACTGTCTAATGGTGGTTGCAGCTCACCTATTCTACACCAGAATAACAACTGTTCAATAAATACTTATTGAAAACCCGGCAGCAGAAAAGCCCCATGGTTCACCGACGAACTCAAGAGCTCCAAGAAGAACTGCCGAGCCCTCGAGAAAGTATGGAGAAGGGAACCAACAATGGACAACATGACCACCCTCAAGCTCGCCACCCGGAAACACCACCAACTGATCCGCGCCACCAAGAAAAATGCATACAAGGACCGGCTGGACAACAACGCACACAACTGCAAGGAACTCTTCAACATCGTGAAAGAGCTCTCCAACCCCAACGCCGGAAACAACGACATCACCCCATCGCAAGAACTCTGCAACTCCCTCGCCTCCTACTTCCACAACAAGATCGCGGACATACACAACAGCTTCAGCACCCAACCGACGCACGCCACAACCGCAGCAACGCCACCCACCACCACCCTCCGCGCCTGGACTCCGATCAGCACCGAAGACACCGTCCGCACAATGAACTCCGTCCACTCCGGATCTCCGACCGACCCCTGCCCTCACCACGTCTTCAACAAGGCCGACGTTGTCATCGCACCCCACCTGCGGGACATTATCAACACCTCCTTCGACACCGCCACCTTCCCTGAGAGCTGGAAGCACGCCGAACTCAGCGCTCTACTCAAGAAACCTACAGCGGACCCCACCGAACTCAAGAACTACCGTCCCATCTCGCTCCTCCCGTTCCCGGCCATAGTCATCGAAAAGACCGTCAACAAACAGCTGGCCGCCTTCCTCGAGACGAATGGATCCCTCGACCCCTCACAGTCTGGCTTCCGAGCCAACCACAGCACCGAGACCGCCCTCATCGCTGCCACCGATGACATTCGAGCCCTGATGGATAACGGAGAAACAGTGGCCCTCATCCTCCTGGACCTCTCCGCGGCATTCGACACTGTCTGCCACCGCACCCTAGTGCAGCGCCTCGGCAACATCGGAATCCAGGAGAAGGCACTGGAATGGATCACCTCCTTCCTCGACGGAAGAACACAGAGAGTCCGCCTACCACCGTACAAATCAGAGGCCACCGAAGTCATCTGCGGCGTCCCCCAAGGATCCTCGCTGAGCCCCACCCTCTTCAACGTCTACATGAGCCCCCTCGCGGCCATCGCACGACAACACAACCTCAACATAATCTCCTATGCCGACGACACCCAGCTGATCCTCTCCCTGACCAACGACCCCGCCGCCGCCAGAGCCAACCTGCACGAAGGGATGAAAGATGTAGCCGAGTGGATGACGACCAGCCGCCTAAAACTGAACTCAGACAAGACGGAGGTCCTCATCCTGGGCTCCTCGCCATCCGCCTGGGACGACTCCTGGTGGCCCCCCGCACTGGGCACCGCACCCAAACCGACGGACCACGCACGCAACCTGGGCTTCATCCTGGACTCCTCCCTCTCCATGACCAGACAAGTCAACGCCGTCTCCTCGTCATGCTTCTACATCCTGCGCATGCTACGGAAGATCTTCTGGTGGATCCCCACCGAGACCAGGAAGACTGTCACCCAGGCCCTCGTCACCAGCCGACTGGACTACGGCAACGCCCTCTACGCCGGAACCACCGCCAAGCTCCAGAAGAGACTCCAGCGGATCCAGAACGCCTCAGCCAGACTCATCCTCGACATCCCACGAAACAGCCACATCTCCGGACACCTGAGAAATCTGCACTGGCTCCCCGTCAACAAAAGAATCACCTTCCGTCTCCTCACCCACGCACACAAAGCCCTACACGACCAAGGCCCGAGCTACCTCAACAACCGAATCAACTTCTACGCTCCCAAACGCCACCTCAGATCGACCAGCCACGCCCTCGCCGCCGTCCCCCGCATCCGAAGAGCGACTACAGGAGGAAGGTCCTTCTCCTACCTGGCCGCCAAGACCTGGAACTCCCTCCCGACCGACCTGCGCCTGACCCAAGACCACCTCTCCTTCAGGAAGAAGCTCAAGACCTGGCTGTTCGAGCAGTAACGGCACCCCCCCCTAGCGCCTTGAGACCCCACGGGTGAGTAGTGCGCTCTATAAATGTCCTGATTGATTGATTGATTGATTGAAAACGCCCAGCCTGTTTATTCTGTGTATCTCTCTGAGACAGACTAAGTAAGCACGAGTGACTGAGTGAAAAGTAGTATATTGTTTCCACGGTTCTGAGGGATCAGGTGCAATGGTTAGCGAGAAATATTCTCTCCTTGGTAAGAGGAGATTCTAGTGGCACTGTGAGCTAGTTGGTACAAAAGGCCAACATACCCGGTGGAGGTGTTCAGAGTCAGTCTGACACCAATCCTGCAGCGTTTGCTGTCCAAACGCGCAGATCCTGTATAGTTTTATAGGAGCTACATGACAACCTTTGTGGTTTTTTGGGGGAACACAAACCTTTGGTCAAACGTATTTTATTGGGGCCATGTGCCTCTGACCTCTTTGTAGTGGAACTATCTTTCTGTGGGATTGATCAGGGTTTTCTTTGGGCGCACGTTTGTCTTTGGGTTAAGACAGACCCCACCTGCCACCTGATATTCGATAGCCGTAGGTCAGAGGACCTGTCCTGGCGATATATTTCTGACTTGTGGTTGACGGGGAGGCCACCTTGGGGAAATCCGATAGCAACGAGGCAAGTCCACTGGAACTCCTAAAAATAATATGGCAGTCACTGGTATCATTTTTATCGTCATTCTCAACATTGTGTGTACAGTTGTCATAGTGTACATCAATATTGTCTTTGCTGATATTGACATAGTTATGCATTCCGAAATCATTTGTACATACATTGACATTGCTACTGCTGGTATCGTCGCTCTTCTACGTGTATAGATTATGGCATACATTGACATTGCGTTAATTAGTATTGCTGTTGTTGGGCCTGCACATATCATAGTATTCATTGACATCGTATTGACCCATTCCAACACGCCCATTATGTCTGCATGAGGAAAACAATCACACAAGAAAGATGCACCATTTATGTTGTGAACAGTGTATGTCAGGGTGATTTTAAGGGGCGGTGTAGCTGTTTTTTTGTTGTTTTTTATGGGAGAGTTATAGTTATAGAAAGTCTGAGGCTGACCATACCCATGTCTTCCTTCTGTCTGCTGCTGGTGATGTTAATTGCAGGGTTGTGTTAGAGGGATTCTTGTGTTAGCACATAATGCCACCTAGATTTCCTCAGCTGAATCACCCATTTAGGTGTGAAATTGGAAGTGAGAAGTGATTGAGAGGGAGAAGGAAGATGGTGTTTGGGAAACAGCGGGAGAGTAAGGAGTGGTGCTGGTGGAAAAAAGTTAATTTATTCAGAGAAGGAACAGAAACTGGTGAAAAGCATGTTCTGAAATGTTTGTAAATCAAGCTTATGAAATGATACAATTAAAACACAGAATAACCCATTTTTGTAAAATCCTTCGATGACGGTGTGCTGTATCAGAGTAGGGGTACAAGAGTACTGTGGACTTGCTGGTCCACATGCTTACATTACATTACTGCAAAAACACACAGTGCCCACACCACAATTACTCATTCAATATTCAAGAAGGGTAAGAAACCAGTTTATTGTAACCACCCTTAGACAGCATTACTCAGTGTCTATCATTTTATGCTTTTTTTCAAATTTTCAAAAAATCATAACAGAATAAAGGACTACGTATTGGAATATTTACAAGACTAAATACACTTTGTACATACATCAAAAAACAAACATTATTTCAACACTAAAAAACGTTTCTGCATCAAACATTACAAAAAGTTATAATTAAATCACAACCAACAAATATTACAATAAAAAACATGAAGAAAAATGATTTCCAAGGAGGTATAAGCAACTTAATAGCTTGTAAACGCTTAAATACTGGACCAGCCGGTCCTAGTGTCGTGAAGTTGACAATTTATTCCACCCAAGAAAGACTGCCGACGCTTTTCAAGAACCAGGCACAAAGTCACTGGTCTATCATCAGGGCTGTTTATTCTTTGTATCAAAATTGTTTTAAAGAGGGGCGTGATGGTTAATCTTCTTGTGGTCCAACTCGCTAGTTATTGTGGTGGCCAGACAGAGATGTCTTATTTTTTGTGAACTGCCGTAGCACGGCGAATTTTGCTTGTACGACGTCACCATCAAGGTGTAATTCTTACTGAAGTATCTTGTTCTTAAAGATTTAAAGGGAGAAACCGCAGTCACCGTTCTGCTCCTCTGCCACAGCACACCCGCGCTCGAGTCTGCTTTCTTTCAATAATCTTTCAATAATCTTTATTGAAAGAAAGCAGACTCGAGCGCGGGCGTGCTCTGGCAGAGGAGCAGGACGGTGATTGCGGTTTCTCCCTTTAAATCTTTAAGAACAAGATACTTCAGGCCCCTCTTTTTCCTTTAAATGTTTTAAACTAGAGTTATAAACACATCAGCAGCACAGCCATGTGAGCATGGAACCCTAACCGGTCAGGCTAAATTAGGGGCTATATTCAAGTCGGTGTCTAGAATTCATAGGTCACTAGATATGACCCTGTAGCTTGGTTTCTCAGCCTCTTGAAGTTCAGACTGAAGTAAACTACTTTTTGGGAACGCTGACCCAAAATGATTATTGTTCTAGGCCATCAAAATGGGCCTCTCCTTGTAAAGGATGAATTATATGAAAGTTTGCTTTGTTCTCTAAGTGTAACAGAAAGCCAAGTTATTCATTGTAATGTTTCTTTCTTGTTGCTAGGCCACTGCAACCTTCTTCAACACTACCCCGATGGGTCGAATCATCAACCGTTTCTCATCCGACTTGTACCACGCTGACAAGAACCTCCCCAGTGTCCTTAACAGTTTTGTGGCTTGTATATTCTTCCTGTTGGGTGCTGTAGTGGTGACAAGCTGCCTGTTACCATGGATCATTCTGGTCATGGTGCCACTGGCGGTCCTCTACTTCTATATCCAGCAGTACTACCGCCACACCTCAAGGGAACTTAAACGGCTTTGCAGCATCACCTTGTCCCCCATCTACATCCACTTCTCCGAGACCCTGACCGGGCTGGCCACCATTCGTGCCACCCGGGCCACAAGCAGGTAAGCAAGTCCAAGCATTCAGTTTTTGCACATTTCCTGTTGGCATCTGATGAAATGTTGAGTAGCTCATTGATGTGAACTACAGTTGATTACTTGCTACTTGTACTGTAGCTTGTCAGATAACTTTCTTTTTTATGTTGCTCTTATAATCCTAGGCAAATGAGATGTTGGTAAAATATGGAAATGTAAAGGATAGCTCCTCTTAGAAAAAATGTATTTCTTTTAGCCATGCTGTACAGCAGTGGGGAATGTAGTGGAGTGACGTAGAGTGGAGTGGTGCTAAGTGATGTGGAGTGGAGAGGTTTGGAGTGGTGTAGAGTGGAGTGGTGTAGAGTGGAGTGGCGTAGAGTAAAGTGGACTATGGTAGAGTATGGTGTGGCATAGCGTGAAGTGGCGTAGAGAGGAGTGGGGTAGTCTGGACTGGTGTTGAGTGGAGTTAAGCTGAGGAGAGTGGAGTGGCATAGCATTGAGTGGTGTGGAGTCAAGTGGCGTAGAGTGGAGAGGCGGTGATGTACCATGGAAAATAACATACGGAGCTATACTTACCAATAGCCCCAATACCAATTACCCAATAACCAGTCAGTTGGCAGTGAAGAAAGTTCAATCGTTTATTATACAGAATACACTATAGAGGAGCCTCTCCCATCCTCACCCATCCAGGTGCATGGAGAAGACTGCTGGCTTACATTCAAAACGACACATATATACATTCGACATAGCGCATGAAACACCGTAGATGGAAAAACACTACTTGGCTCTTGGCCCTCGAGGAAGGACCATATATGGCACACATGATTAGTACAAAGCTCTGCTTTAGTTATTATTGGGGAGGTCAGGAGGGGTGACTCCCGTTCGTCTCAGTGCCCGGGAGTGCAGGCACGGCGCCTTCAGGAATGCGCTTATCGCACCCAAAGCCAGATGCGACCTTGAGTCCCAGAACAGGGGAAGAATAGCGTGTATTCAGCTGTCTCCAGCAAATCAACTAAGCTAGGGCCTGACAGCCATTGGACGGTAGCACGTGATCACTGTTCGTGCCTAACGCAGACAAGAAAAGATGGCATCTGTATAGTTTTCGGCCTACTCGATGGAAACAGAACACACACACAGCATATACCCTTACTAACTCAGCTAAAGAAGTTATAGATTACATTCTATGCATACCTGTATACTAGGAATATATAGATACATCATGCTAACACAATATACATATACGACCCATACCACTAACATAGGGGAAATCAGAGTTTTATCTCTCAGAACCACCCTTTTAGCATGATGTAGCTAACTGAAAAGAAGTCAGTCTTCAAAAATTCCTTCATCAATCTGCATTAGGTCTTTTATTTCTTGCTGAACTAATTGAGCCTTTACGGCCACTGGGGTAGGAGTGGTTATGGAAGAGGGAAGTTTAGTAGCACCCGCTATGCCTGCTAGTATCATCAAAAGATTCCATCCCCAAGTGGACAATAGACCCCAGAACCAACCAGACAAAGACCAGGTCCCTGTATCTGCATGTACTTCGGATGCCAAGCGATGTAGCTTCTGGATAGCCAAATGAACAGAAGGTGCGAAGTCCGGGATATATACGCAGTTGGACTATGTGTGTCCAACTGGAAAAGACGGGTACATATGTAGGGTAATAACGGGGTGGAAAAAGTCGTTCCTCCTCAGGGACAAAACGGGCAAAGGGATATATGCTGACTAAAAGTCCAAAACTAAACTCGGGCAATGTAGTCCAACCTGCCAGAGGGTTCTTCTTTCCTGTGTCTGTCTAGAGCTTCACAGGCAGGCTTCTATCGTTCATCAAAGCAAAGAAAACCAAAAAACAAATCCTCGCGTTGGAGTTATGTCTTCACACAACTCTTGAAGAGTACACAACCTGGGCCCTTTTACAGGAAGTTCAGTCTTTCTTTCTGAACAGAGCGAACAAAATGTTCCAGACTCTCAACGTGTTCAGTCCAGTGTCCCGCTCAGCACCCCAGAAAGGTGTCTAACAAACCCTGTTACTCAAGTCTCTTCCTATCTCCTGCCATCTTCATCTGGGGTACCGCGTTGTTTTCTGGGCCGCAGGTTGTATCGAGCATGGCCAGGCATTTCCTGATCGGAGAATAAAACAGAGGAAGGTGCATTCTCTGCAACAGGAATATCATGGATTCGTTGATCAACAACAGGAGCAACAGAATCCGGGGCAATTGCTGATTCAGATGCCAAAACCCCTTCCGAGCCCGGTAGTTACTTCTCCGTGCCCTTCTCTGATTTCCAGGACGTCAGAAAAAGGAACAAAACGAGGGACTCGTTCACTCTCCAGGGTCAAAATTCCTTCCTCATTTTGCTGATCATGTGGAAGCGGGAGGGGCACTCTCTTCACATGTGATATGTGAATCCAATGCCGCTTGCCGTCCACCTTCACCGCTGTCCACGTATCCAGGAGAATTTGATGGGGCTTTGACCAGCGAGGGTCCAAACTGGATTTACGCTGATAGTTTCAGACTAGGAACCACTGTCCTTGTTCCAAGCGATGTCCGGGACCCTCCGGCAGAGGCTGCAACACTGCTGACACCTGTTGATGAATGGAACGGAAATCTTTATTCAAAGAATACAAATAATCTGTCATCATAGGGTAGTCAATATTTCGAAAAGTTCTGAGTCTCGGGACACCCCAAATATTGACTGGTCGTCCAAAGATGACCTCATAAGGTGACAGACCAGACCGGGAATGTGGGATAATTCGTAAAGACATCAAAGCTAATGGTAGGGCATCGGGCCATTTCAGCCCAGTACCCTCTTGAGTTTTGGCCATTTTCAAGTTCAAAATTCCATTGTATTTCTCCACCAATCCTGCAGACTGGGGTTGTTGGGCTGCATGAAACTTCTGCTTAATTTGCAATCCATTACAAACATGACTGATAAGCTCTGCATTAAAGTGTCCCCCGTTATCTGTCCAGATCACCCGTGGTAATCGATAGGGCAGGAAAAACTCCTTTATCAAAGCTTTTGCTGTTGCTAAAGCAGTGTTTTCCTTAGTCGGGTAGGTCTCCACCCATTTACTAAAGGCGCATACCACGACCAAGACATATTTCAGATTATTCACACTGTCCAATTGGATGTAATCCATTTGGAGCACTTCAAAAGGCAAAGATGGTGGTGCAAAGTTCCCAATGAGAACTGGTTCCCTTCCCCCAGGATTGTGTCGCAAACAAACCATACAATACTGGACCAAATGGGCAGCAGTCTTAGAAATATTAGGATTGTTCCACACGGGGTCCGAAAGAGCGCAGATGCCTTTTGCCCCAATGTGTGCTGGGCCATGTGCCATGGTCACTACAGCGTTAACCAATGTGTTAGGTAGCAACAACCCCTGTTTTTCAGTCAAATCAACCCAGCAATCATTTTTATCTAATCTTCCCACTTCCCTTTCCGAACGAGCCAATTCAGCAGGGGTAGCTTCTTTCTGTATTTCTCGGACACTTTCCATAGTATTATCAAACATTTCTGTCTCTGCAACCCACCTAGCAGAGGTGGTCAAAAACATAGAAGACATTTTGGATTTTGCAGTTTCCTTCGCCACCTGATCAGCAAAAGCATTTCTCACACCCACTGCATCCACTACTGTTTTATGTGCGCTGCATTTAACTACAGCCACCTTCTCTGGTAACGTTAAAGCTGTTAGTAATCGTAAAATCAAAGGACCATGTTGTATTCTTTGACCATGGAAAGTGAGAAAACCTCTCTCTGTCCATAGGCGGCCAAAACTATGAACCACGCCAAAGGCGTATTGGCTATCTGTATAAATGTTTACTCTCAATCCTTCACTCATCTCGCAAGCTCGAAGTAATGCCACTATCTCAGCTGCTTGTGCTGACTGATAGGGTACTCAAGAAGCCTCAACTACAGTGCGGAGGGTCGTAATTGCATACGCAGCTGTTGTCGTGCCATCTGGTAACTTAAAACAAGAGCCATCGACGTACAATTCCCCCTGGGGGTCAGATAGAGGAATGTCTGTGAGGTCTACCCGTCACTTCATTTCTTCTTCGGTCAGAAATATACAATCATGTATGTCATTTGTTTTTTCATCCGAAGGGAGGGGTAGCAACGTGGCAGGATTCAGAGTGGCACACCGCTTAATTGTAATATGGGGAGCAAACAAAGTCAATTCATAACCAGTAAGACGAGCACTCGTAAGGGCTGAGTCTTCGTTTTGTTCAATAATGTGTCCACAGCGTGCGGTACCATCACTGTGAGGTCAGTATTCAGAACGAGCCCCTCTGACTGTCGAATGGCCACCCCAACTGCAGCAGTAGCCCTTAGACAGCTAGGAAGCGCTCTGGCGATGTTCTCCAACACCGCTGAGAAATAAGCACAAGGTCTTTGCTTACCACCAAATCCTTGTGTTAACACTGAAAGCGAACAACTGTCCACCTCATGTACATAGAGCACAAAATGTTTTCGGTAGTCAGGAGTACCCAAGACGGGTGCAGAGCAAAGCGCAGATTTTAAAGAGTCAAAAGCTTCCTGACATTCATCAGTCCAAGGTAGAGGTTCATGCACATCTTTAGTGGTTAAGTACAAGAGAGGTTTAGTTAGAAGAGAAAAACTAGGAATCAATTGCTGACAATAAGAGGTTATGCCAAGAAATGCACTAGCATCACGCTGAGTACGAGGTACAGACATGTTAGAAATAGTAGCCACACGTGCAGGAGTTAGTCTCCTCCCCTCTTTTGACAGTAGATGACCAAGATAAGTCACCTCCTGTCGACAATATTGGAATTTGGAGAGGGACACCTTGTTACCGTTGGCTGCCAAATGAGATAATAATTTAACCGTGGCTTCCTTGCAGCCTTCCTCAGTATCGGAAGCCACAAACAGATCATCAACATACTGGAGGAGCACGTTGCCAGGGGGTAGGGTCAACTCATCTAATACTGCTTTCAAAGCCTGACTATAGATGCTAGGACTCTCAGTGTACCCCTGGGGTGCGCGGCAAAATCGAAAGCTGCGCCCAGATAAGGAGAAGTCGAAAATATGACGGCTATCAGGATGGATCGGAATGCTGAAGAAAGCATTCTTCAGATCGATAACTGAGAAATACTTTGCAGTGGGAGGAATCATGGTAAGAATAGTAGTGAAGTCTGAAACCACCGGATACTGTGGCACCACTATTTTGTTAATTTCCCGTAGGTCCATAACAAAACGATAAGTATCAACATGGTCAAACTCATTTGCAACAGGGGCCTTCTTTAAGATCGGTAATATAGGGCTATTGCATACATTTGCAGCTGTTCTTCCAGTATACCTTTATCAATCAAATCCTGAATGATAGCAAGCAAAGCCTTTTCACCAGCCGGTGAAATCTTGTTTTGAGGTATGCGAGGCAAACGAGCGTTTTGCTTTAATGTGATAGAGACAGGCGGAATTTTTAATAAACCGACATCCGTATCCCCTGTAGCCCACAGAGTCGATGGAATAGCAGCGAACTCCGGAGGGAGGGGTTCATTCTTAGTGAAACATTGTCGGGTATGTTCACCAGGTGATTGTATAGTCAAATAAACACCATCAGGAGAACAATACATTTTTTCCCCGCAATGTGAAGTTAACAAAAACAGAGAGTCCACCGTGACCGGGCCAATCGTGAACGGAACAGGTTTAGAGATGGGGCTCACTACGGGGATTCCAGAAAATCCCACCGAAACGTTATTTCACCCAGACAGAGCAGCCCCCGGGACCAGTGAACGGGCAATCAAACTATTCATTAACTAAAAGGTTTTTAGAAGTCCCCATCAATCGCCCTTTCACATAGGGCCCTTGCTGATCAATGGGAACTCTGTCCATGGCTGTCCTATGTATAACCATACCCATCGGCTCCCTCAAACACACAATCCTCGTTGTAATACTGCCTCCCTCTTGGATTGTCAAAGTCATTCTTTCCTGACTCACCATGCGATGCTTCTTCTCTTCGCATATCACTTTGATCTACGCCACCTCGGCCTCTTCCTCTTCCCCTCACTGCCCCGTTCCGAGCCAGCAACAATGGACACTGAGCTCAGCAATGCCCTTCCTGTTTACAATAAGAACACTGGTTTATTCCCAAAGCAACAGCTGGACCTCCTCCTCGTCCAGTTCCCGCCCCCCTCGGGACAAACCCTCTCCCGCCTTGATCGCCGCCTCGTCCTCTTATAACTTTTTGTAGCAATACTCGTGTCTTAAGATCCTTTGCTTTCCTTTCTGACTTATCCTTACTCTCATTTTCCCTATGCTCGTAATACTGAGCCATGCTTAGTATAATCGAGGGTGTGGAAGTGGTCCAAGTACTCTCAGCGGCTTGTAGCCGTGCAGATATCTCGGGTAACAAATTAGTCACGAAACGATTAACAATAATCGTACAACGACAAATCCTGTCCACTAAAGTCAATAAATACCCCTTCAAATCTAGTAAAGAAATCCGACACACTCTCGTCCTTTTTCTGTTTACACGCTGTCAATTTATCCCAGTCTACCTTACGAGGCGGAATCAAGGAGTGCTTGTAAGTAATAATTCGACCTGGCAAAGCAAATACTTCAAGTCTAGGTTTACCGCCAGGCTTTCGTTCCTTGTCCTAGTCCTTAATCTGGTCCCAAGTCCCTCCCAACTCTGCAACATGATCCTGATAATGCACCTGACGCCATACGTCCACGGGGACTAGTAAGCCAAAAAATAATTCAATGTCAGCTAAGGTCATGACAGCTGAAGAGGCTGCCTCTGTGAGTCCTTATAGTAGGCAGTAGGATTTTTACGCGGGTCGGGGAGTTGCGCTTTCAGGGAAAGGACCTCACTCCTTTTCCAAGGGGTGTAGAGCCATTGCTCCTGAAACCGTGCCTCCACACGAGCTCTAGTTACCTGATTCTGATTATCTCTTAACTCTGGTATCTCAGGATGATAAATAGGATGGACTTCCCGCATAGGATACTGGGAATCCAAATTAGGAAATTTCAGATGCAGTCGCCCTCTATATTTCACTAGAGTCTCTACATTCATATACACATCTTCCAAGTCTAATTCAAATTTATGAGCCCGGTCCAAAATATCATACATTACTTGTGGGGCTCTTCCATCCGAAAAGCACTGTTCCAACAAGGAAATAAGATGTGTAGCCATATGCTCCATGGCGTGTTGTTGCATAACAGGCTCATAATCTCTAAGAGTACTCCATATATCGGTAATAGTATACACAGGGTTCCGCATCCATTGGGACGCCTCATTCGCGACCGTCTGTTTCTCTTCCAACCCTACCGCTGATTGAGTGTACAATCGCCGTGCATCGAGACCCCCCGGACCACGTGAGGGAGTTTGATCGGCTAAGGTGGGGTCATGCTTGAAGACATTGGAAGCCCAAATTGGAGAAGGGGAAGCCAAAACAACCGTAGCTACGGAAGGAGGGGACAATGTGTCCGGTATTAGAGTAGCCGATCCCAATACTGAGGGAGACGAAACGGAAGGAGTTCCCGGAGGGGCAGAGATAGGAGCCACAACAGGAGCCGAGGCCACTGGGGCCGAAGCCGGAGTCAAAGGGACTGCAAGATATATGCGTTGTGGGGTATAAGGGGGAGGTGGACGTGCATCTAACAAATCCTTTATCTCATCCTCTGGTCCGGTTCTAGTTCATGCTAACAAAATATACATATACGACCCATACCACTAACATAGGGGAAATCGGAGTTTTATCCCTCAGCGGAGGGTAGTGTAGAGTAGAGCGGTGTAGATTAGCTTGTAGTGACTTTTAGTAGAGTGGTGTAGAGTGAAGTGGCATGGAGTGATGTGGCATAGAGTTACTTGGCACAGAGTAAAGTGGCATTGTATGGAGTGGAGTAGGGTAGAGTGGCGTAAAGTGGCATTGTGTGGAGTGGAGTGGCATAAAGTGTTGTGGTGTGGAGGGGAGTGGCGAAGAGTGGCATACAGGGTAGTGGAGCGGCATAGAATAGAGTGAACTGCCTTAGATGCAATGGCATAGAGTTCAATGTTGAAGAGTAGAGTGGTGCAGGGTACAGTGGAGTGGAATAGAGTGTAGTGGTGCAGAATAGAGTGGTGCAAGGTACAGTGGCTTAAAATGAAGTGGTATAGAGTGCAGTGGCATAAACTTAGGTCATGCAGAGTGTCCCTTCCAATGGATACTCAGAAGATCATTCACACTGGGGGTAAGTGCTCGTGATTTTGACTTTCACAACGGCCCTTGTTCCCTAATTTCCTGAAGTGTGGTGAACCCTATCCACACTTCCCAGCTGATAATATTAATCTTATGGACACAAATGGTTTAGATTTCAGATTTTACTCATGGGTTAGTCCACTACTGGGACAACCTTACTATGCACCTCATTGCGGAAGGGACTTAAGAAATACTTTGAGCACTCTTTGTGCTTAGGTATGTTGTATTCTAACAATATACAAGCAAAATTTATTTTTCAGCTACTCAGGACCTGATCCAGCCAACACTGTATAGGCAATACATAGATATTTAAAAGTAGCTCGCCTTCTCACTGGAAGCCTTGAGGTAGCAGATTGAAATTTAGGCACATTTTTAAGCATTCTGGCTGAGGAATTTTGTTCCGTTTGCAGTTTCTGCATAAAATTCACTTGCAGACTAAGACAGAGGTCATTCCAGTTGTCAATACGTAAAAGTACTAATGCAATGACCGCTGTTTTCAGGAGATCATGAAGAATTAGATGTTTGATTTTTTTTAAGGTTTTTTTAAGATAAAAAGGAGTAAGAATTTACTGCATTAACCTGATTCTTATATAATAATCTGTTGCCCAGCAGGACTCCTACGTTCCTGACTTTATGCTTAGGGATGGGAAGAGGCCCCATATCTTGGGGCCAGCATGAAGGGGTCCAGAAGGATGTATTATAGCCAAACAGCATCACCTCGTTTTTAGCTGAATTTGATTTGACACAATTTTGCCCAATCAGTCGCTAAGTGCAGATATACAGTTACAGAAAGGTTCATCAAGGCCTTGAATAGAATTGGAGTGAGATACAATTAGAGTACAGTGACATGGAGTGCAATGGTGTAGAGTAGAGTTGCGTAGAATGCAATGTCATAGAGTGAAGTGGTGAAGTTTAGGGCAGAGTGGAGTAGAGTTTAGTGGCTAAGAGTGCAGTGGTGCTGAGTAGATTGGTGTAGAGTGCAGCTGCATAGAGTGGAGTTGTGGAGATTAGAGTGGTGCAGAGTAGAGTGATGTAGAGTGCAGTGGCGTAGAGTGGTGTAGAGCGCAGTTTTGCAAACTAGAGTAGAGTAGCATATAGTGCAATGGCTGCAGAATGCAGTTGCATAGATTGCAGTGGCACAAAGTGGAGTGGGGCAGAGTAGAGAAGAATGGTGTAGAGTGCAAAGGAAAGCCCTGTGGGCATGGCCAAGATGTCGACCAGAGCAGACGCAGCCTAGTGAGCTCTGATGCCTGCCCGTCCAAAAATCCTTCACAATCCATCCCATCCGAGCCCTCAAGACACTATGAAAATTACCTGCGTTGCCACAAATGTTGGTAGCAAAATGTGGTGAGCTGTGGAGGTCCTCGCCGTTCCGGGGACGGATCAAGAGAGCAGAGCCTATGCGGCCCAGTGGTGGATTAGGATGCGAGGCCCCCACGAAGATTGGGGTGTCAGCCTGAACACCAAAGTGGCTGTCAGCGCCTTGTTCGAAGAGGATAGCCAGGCGCAGGGGCTGCGGGCCCACATGTGACCCTCCCCGCCCGTGGAAGTCTTCCCTGGCTCGACACATGAGTGCAGGTGGGCCAAGCCTGGTGGTCTGAGGGCTGAAGTGGCAGTTGGGAGGAGCCGCACAGCCTAAATTGTTGTGAGACGGACACCGGTAACTGTGTGCGACAACAGGCGGGCTGGATTGGGCTCGAGGACGGAGCGGCAGTGCCCCCCTTGGACGAGCCCTGGAGCAGAAGGGGGCTATGCGGATGACATAGTAGTGATACCCCAGAGGGCGGACCCACACTGAGAGACTGGCCCCGGAGCGCTGGGAGATCCCAGAGAGGACAGAAAATGAGGAAAGGACACCCCGCACATCTGGGACCGTGTAGTGCAATGGGGTAGGGGCTCCTGAGAGAGGAGGACAGTGCCCGGACCGGCAATCTCCCGGTGGCGGCTGTACAGGACTGAGCAGTTGACGAGAGGCAGCGGAGAGTACAGCTTTGGCGCTGGGGCCCTGCCCTGTCTGCAACCTTGACCCGGTGGTAGCTCAGAAGATAGCCTGGTACTAGAATGAGCATGTTGCACTGATCCCCATGGTGACATTGGAGAAAATGAGCACATAGAGGGGAGGATTCAGATGGCTATACCTGCGGCCGTGCGGGGCCCTATCCACATTAGCGACGTTGGGAACTAAAAGTGAGAATATATCAAAGGCTGCGCCCAAGGACCGGGCGAAGTATACTAAAGGGTCCTGATCTTGCCTCCCTCCAAGGTGAATACCTTGGGGCTCGGCTGGAGGGGCAGCCAGGAATGCTAGAGTAAGCAGCAGTAGTATAAGCGCAGAGAAGCCTTGTGGAGAGGACGCCCCCCCGATTCTGCTTGCTTGCCCCCACCTGGTGTGGTGGTCGTAAAGCTCTTTCTAGATCACCACACGAACAAAAGAGGTGGAAATATAGTGGGACCCACCCGCAGTCGACACTCGCGGCAATTGAGGCCGAAAATAGATGCAGTCTCGCTGGATGTTGGGCTGCTGCGGGCTGACCTCTGCACAGTCGCGGACCGCTCGTTGGCCACGGAACAGACCATAGGTGAGCTGCAGAAGAAAATCTCCACACTAAGGTCAACGCTAACTGAACCCACGCACGGGGGAGCTTTTTGAATTGTTTGGTGACACGACAGGACTCACCTGGAACCTGTTGGAAGCCCGCTGACCTTGCTGTTGCCAGTGCCTTCCCCTTGCCGCCGCTGCACTTGGGACCTGTGCGTGGCCGCTGTGTAGGGGAAAACTACATTTCCCAGCATCCTCGGCACCAGGAAGCCGAACGGGACCACGGCCACAACGCTCCTTGTGGCGCTCAAAACTCCGAGAGCTTTCTGGTGGAGCGGGGAGCTTTTTGAATTGTTTGGTGACGCGACAGGACTCACCTGGAACCTGTTGGAAGCCCGCTGACCTCGCTGTTGCCAGTGCCTTCCCCTTGCCGCCGCTGCACTTGGGACCTGTGCGCGGCCGCTGTGTAGGGTAAAACTACATTTCCCAGCATCCTTGGCACCAGGAAGCCGAACGGGACCACGCCCACAACGCGCCTGTTGGCGCTCAAAACTCCGAGAGCTTTCCGGTGGAGCGGGGAGCTTTTTGAATTGTTTGGTGACACGACAGGACTCACCTGGAACCTGTTGGAAGCTCGCTGACCTCGCTGTTGCCAGTGCCTTCCCCTTGCCGCCGCCGCACTTGGGACCTGTGCGCGCCCGCTGTGTAGGGGAAAACTACATTTCCCAGCATCCTGGGCACCAGGAAGCCGAACAGGACCACGCCCACAACGCGCCTGGTGGCGCTCAAAACTCCGAGAGCTTTCCCGCGTCGCGGGACGCGGGCGGCTTAAGCCCGGGAAAAGGGTGGGCCGTCTGTGGCCGTCAGGGGCCAATGGAGGCCGGGCCGGGGCCTCCCCCTTACATTTCATATCGCGTACCTGACTCGTGGGACACACAAAGTAAGACAATACTTTAACAACAGTGACAATCATGGTTTAATACTACCTGTGCTAGCCGTACTGTACTTGAGCAAATCGAACATAACACTCCATGAAAACTTATTAAATCATTGGTTTAAGTTCTGAGTTCGGTAAAGTACCACTTAGAAAGATGAATTCACGCCCAGGAGAAAATAGGAAATCCCTGGTGGGAGGGTTTGTTCGAGGGACTCTAGATCAGTTTATAACAAGGGCCGCTAATGTATTAGAACGCGAGATAGCCATTACTGAGCGGCGGTTGTCTTCAGAACCACTGTACAACAAACGCTCGTCTTTGGGTCGCATTCAGCTAGCGACTACCCCACCAAAATCCGGTATGGAAAGGGACCCAAATGGTGATGTTGGTATTCGCCTACAGTTGCAAGACCTAAGTGCACTATCCAATACAAGCAGGGTGACTGATATTGACGATTCCACCTTAGATTCTCCAACATTAATTAGTCCCAAGGAGGCAAACCCGCACAAACCCACCACGAAGGTGATCACAGAAACAAATTCAATAGGACTAGGCAGGTTAATAAAAGGAAACGCGGGGGGAACTGTCACTCGGGCAGGCGTCCTAAAACTGCTAAAGTAGCCCCAAGTCCCGAGAAGGGTACAAGAAGCGATGTTGAAAGAATACAGCTTCCAAACCTCCCCCCATCTCCCCACTCTCGACAAGACTTAATGGGACAAATTGAGCACTTAGTCAAGTCCCTTATTTTACCTCTCATCGAGAGAGTAAAAAGATTGACTGAACAAATGTGGTTTTTAGAGGAAGCAACAACAACAAATACCACACTACTCAGGGACCTGGCAGCTCGTAAGCAAAATCCAATTCCATGTATGCCAACGACAAGAAAGAAAACAACTAACCCAGTGAATAGTAAGGACATTACACCATCCCCAAACACGAACACCAAGAATACCCCTGCAATAGTTAGAGAACATTCACGTGATAGGGAAGGAAGAGAGGGAGAAAAAGCAAGCAACAAGGAAGATAAGCATGGAAACACTGTGAGAACCCATCATTTAGCTATGAATGATAGAGGAAACTTCCAACAGATAGATCTGCCACCCGAAGCGGCCCTATATGTCAAAGTCCTCACTGGGGTCCCAGAATTGGCAGCTGGGAAAACAGAAGGCTAGAAAAACCAAACACTATCACAGGGCTAGAGGGATGTTTAAAGACCAAGCCTAAGTATTATCCCACAAAGGACTAGATTAATAAACAACAAACTTAGGGGTCTAGTAAAGAAACCCAATAATGCTTCTATATTGTTGTACCCCTGTCAATTGTACATGAGGACAAACACATTAGATTAACAGACCATATCACCAAAAAGTGAGGCACCAGTGAACGTAAGTCACCCCTGGTTGAGGATTCCCATCAAAAGTCTTGTATGGATCAAATATTCTCATTTGGTAATCCTTATCGGGTATTGTATCTCTTGATCATTGAGATCGGCATACCCTGATAGCCAGTCCGGGGTAGCGACCCACAATCACTCGGTACTACCACATGATGTTGATATGATGGGAAAGTGCAGTGCAAAAATATATATAAGTGGTGATTAAAAAAGGATAGGAACTTAACAGAAAACAATTTTAATAGAAGTTAGCCCCTTCCTCATTAAAAACAAGAACAGTATAGCAACGTAATCGCAGTTCACACAAATAGCTGCGAGGAGACCTCCCAACATAAATGGAGAAATCTTGCATGTAAGGAGATTAGGCTGGATGGGGCAAAGACCCAAAGACATCCAGGGGGATGTTGTCATCATTAATTTTAGGGACCGTAGGGTAATTGCACACATAAGAGATTGGTACCTGGGCAGTGCAGGGGAAGGAATATCAACTAGGGATCTAAGCTATTTCTACCCCCAATCCCTGTTGATTAACCCACATAGACCCAGGAACCCCTTTATAAACAATGCAGTAGGCCCCAGCTTCAACATCCCAATTACTTATCGATTCTCTATTTTGTCCGGGCTAGAATGGGTGGACTGACTTAACCAAAGTTTGTCTAGGGAGTACCCTGTACCTAAGCTCATTGACACAACAGTGGCTCTTAAAGGAGCGCATGACGGGGAGTCAACAAATCTGACAGCCCACAGTAGAAGTAACAAGGGCAAAGTTAACACTCACCCCCTTTTAATGTGTCATTTGAGGGATCCAAATGTTGACGGGCTCCACAGGTCAGAATCTAGCTCTACTGCCCAAGGCATCATATTTGATGCTACAACAGGGACTCAAACGACGCATGGTGTACCCCCCGTAGAGAGTCAGCCTCAGGCTAATGGGTACATTAGTAACATCATAATAGCACAATCACTGCTTTCCTGGAACATAGCAGGACTTAAGAGTAAAATAACGTCCCTAGACTGGTTAGTATTTATCAACACTTATACAGTCATATTATTTCAGGAAACATGGCATACAGAGCCCCTGTACAGGGAGGAGTTCCTGAATTTGTTTATCCCAGCTATCCAAACTACAAGAGGCAGACCAATGGGGGGATTGACAGCCTGGGTTAAACAAAATGATGGTTTTAGAGTTACTCAGATGGATTCTGGTTGTAAAGATATTCTCATTATTAGGCTACAGAGTCCGAAAAGTAGAAATCTGTACATCTTTAATGTATACGCAAGAGGAAAACCAGGAGGTAAACCCTCAGAGATAGTTTGCAAATTGGACTCCCTCCTCGCTAACTACCATGGTAAAGCGAACATGCTCATAGCGGGAGATTTTAACTGCTGTTTCAAACCCCTTGACCTAAACGATCTTGATCTAGCAATGGAGGAAGACCATACTTGGCATATTCCCCAACTGACTGTCCCTCCAATCAAACGATGATCACAGGCTGCACTTCAGCTCAAAACCCTATGTTTAGAACAGGGACTAAGAGCTTTAAATGGCAGGACCAGATCAGATAAAGAGGGGGAATCAACCTTTGACAATGGGGTCCGTAACAGTCGTATAGATTATATTCTTGTTAACTTAGAATTCTGGACAACAATACAAGATATGGTCATTGTAAAAAGAGTGGAAAGTGACCATAATCCCCTAAGCTGAAAACTGGACTTGCATAGTGGTAAACAGCCAGAGCCTAATTTAACAATGATTGATATATTTCCTACTAATGATACCCAGAGGGTGAAATGGGCTGAATGTCTCCTGAAACAGGAACATATTGCTGCAATGGGAGAACTAGTTGTAAACGCATCCAAGGAACTCCAAGGTTGTTTAACAGAACAGGACCTTATGTCTAAGGTTGTTCCAATTCATTTCAATCTTTTTAACAGTCTTAAAAAATATTTTATCAAAGAAACCACGGGATCCAAACTAATCCATAACAAGTAGGCAGCTTCCTGGTATGGCAAAGGCTGCAGGGATACATACAAATCATTAGCTGAGGCTGTAATATCAAAAAACAGGGACCTAATACAAATTGCTAGGCATAATTATAAGTCTGTTCAGCAGGAAGCAAATAAATCTTGGGACGGACAATACTGGCAAGACTTGTACAATGCTAGTAAAACCAGAAATATGGTAGGGTTCTGGGATCTGGTTAAATGCGGAAAAGGTTGCCCCAGGGCCCATCCGCAAAATCATGTTTACCCAGAATCTTGGGTCTCGCATTTTAAGACACAATTTGCTTGCCCGGCCCCTGATACGGGGCTCAGCTCTAATATTTCTCCTACTGATGCAACTCTCACGCCATTAAACTTTAGTTCCAAAGAAGTTGAATGTGCCCTAAATTCCGTCCCAAAGGGTAGAGCACCCGGGCTGGACAACATACCCGCGGATCTCTTTATACATGAGAAAGAGATATGGGTACCATATATAAAGTCCCTTGCAAATGCCATCGCTAATGGCTCCCCAATTCCGGACACCTGGAAGGGAGCCGAGATTATCCCCATTTTTAAGAAGGGGGATCGTTCCGACCCTGCAAACTATAGGCCTATAAGCCTAATAGACTGCATCCAGAAGGTGATTGCCAGGCTCGTGTTGGCTAGGATCCAGAGCTGGATAGATGACGATGAGGTCTTGTCACCTCTACAAGCTGGGTTCCACTCACACACGAGCACTGTGGATCAGGTTTTAAGATTAACTGTTATTTATTGGAGATGGGTAGTTCTTGGAGGTGGCACGCTATATGCGGCATTCGTCGATTTAAAATCGGCTTTTGATTTAGTACCATGCATGAAGATGTGGAATGTCTTCCAGGAACAAGGCATGCCACTGGAACTTCTCAATCTTTTAATTAAACTTCATGACAATAATTTTGCTCAGGTTAGGTGGGGTGAACAAGGCCAGGCCACAGATAGGTTCCCAATCTTGAGAGGTGTAAGACAAGGGTGTGTCCTGGCACCAACATTGTTCTCTCTGTACCTTAACAGGGTAATCGACTACTATAAGGACTTCCCCACGGATGCCCCCAAGCTAAATGGTTGGTTGATTCCCCTGTTAATGTTTGCAGAGGACACCCTTCTAATTTCAAAAACACAACAAGGGCTTCAGAAAGCAATTGGGCGCTTTGAAACCTTCTGTGCTGACCATGGACTCACCATCAATGTGTCAAAAACAAAATTTATGGTTATGCATAGGCATACATTTGTGAAGGGTAGAGTAATAGTGAATGGGGAGCTGCTTGAGCAGACCCAATCTTTCACTTACCTTGGAATTACATTGGGATCAAGGCTCGAATGGAAACACCATATTAACCATCTAGTTGTTAGACACGCCCAGTTGGCAGGAGTACTCCTTAGAGAACTGCGTTCCTCGGCCACTAAACCCATAGCCCCTGCATTAAAGATTTACTAAGATACGGGCTTCTGTGATGTATGGGGCTGAACTATGGGGGCCATGTAATATTTCTGCTCTGGCAATTTCCCAAAATAAGTTTGTGAGGGGATTAGTGAGGCTTCCTCCATCTACACCACTCCTACCACTCTATTTAGACTTAGGATGCCAGAGAATTGAGGACGTAGCTCGGTTTAGACCTGTTGCTTACTGGCGAAGGATCTGGGTTACCCCAGAACTCTCCCAGTATGCCCAGGCACTTCTCGAAGCCAGGGATATGGATACAGCAAATAGAATAACCTGGTTCAGAGAAGTAAAGGTGATCTATAACGCTCTGGGCTTGGGAGAACTCTGGGATAAACCCGCCCAAAATGTCTTTCCCTCACGTAAGAAATTAAAAGAGCTATATTGGTCAATGGTGTCATCACGAGAATTCCAAAGATGTAATGCTTTATCTTTATCAAGTGCCTTTGTGGAGCTTAAGCACTTACCGGCTTATGAACCTTATTGGGATTTTATTACAATCCCTGAGGATAGGAAACGGTTCCATCAATACAGGGTGGGTACTCTTCCAGTTAACTCTTTTACCGGTAAATGGTCAAAAGGAAATGGTGTCTCGTGCCCTTTTTGTATTACCCAATGGGAAAACCTAGCTCACATCCTTTTTATATGTCCTGAGTATAAACTTCCACGTCATAGGTGGCTAAGGCCAATATGTTTGCAGAAGGGCCTAAAAAAGGCACTGAGGCCTTAAGAATTTTTAAAATGGACTGTTCAGAAAATCTAATAATTGCTATCGCTAAATTCCTGAACTGGATGTGGGCAATACGAAGGAAGAAATTAAAATTGTTAAATGAAGAAATAGATTAATCGATCTACTAATGATCTTATACCACTATAAAATATATTGTAAATATTCTGTTTTAAATTTTATATTCTGTTTTTTTTAAATAAAATATATATTTATATATTTTTTTAACAAGTATAATAGATGGGTATGGAACAACTAGAAGACATGTTTAATTAGTAGGATTATTGTGATTATTCTCTCTTTTATCAGTATACAAGAACTACTTAATTTTAAATCTGTAGAAATATAGGATGATTGCTGTTCTTTTTAAATGTATCGTCTTTCATGACATGATGTCGAAATAAAGTCTTATTTGAATTTGAACCCACGCACAATACGATGGCCCTGGAACGCTGGGCTGAGGACGCAGAGGGGCGCACCCGCAGATGTAATCTGCGCTTTGTCGGATTTCCGGAGGGAGTTGAGTGGAAGGAGCTGGAACTATTCTTGGAAAGATCGCTCAAAGAGGCTTTCCCTGCAGCTGAACTCTCCTCCATCTTCATTGTTGAGTGGGCGCACCGGGCGCTTGTGGCACCACCGCCGCCAGGAGCGCAGCCCAGGACACTAATAGCCAAGATATTACATTTTAGTGACCGGGATTGTATCCTCAAAGCTGCAAGGCAAGATGAAGACCATGCCTTTGGAAATCAAAAACATTCATATATTCCCAGATTACACCCGCCTGGTTCAGTAGCAGGGAGCGTCCTTTATTGGGGTGAAGCAAAAGCTGCGAGCCAGTAAAGCTTCACATTCTTCATGGTGGTACAGATCTATCACTTGGGATCGGACTCGCTCCACGGGAACCTAGGGCCGAGCT
The DNA here is from genome assembly GCF_964261635.1 of Lissotriton helveticus. Taxonomy (NCBI): domain Eukaryota; kingdom Metazoa; phylum Chordata; class Amphibia; order Caudata; family Salamandridae; genus Lissotriton; species Lissotriton helveticus. The sequence continues at coordinate 93,395,622 of NC_136067.1, read as the reverse complement.
ATCATGCGAGCGCGCACGACTCTCCCGTTGTGGACGGGCCTCCCTTTGTCTCCAATGGGCCGGGTACCAATATCCAAGATGTTAGTCCTTCCCCGTCTCCTATATTTTTTCTGCATACTTCCGTATTGCTTGCCCCGCAAACTCTTCCGAGTCCTGGAGTTGTTGCGGGTGTCACTGATATGGGGTGCTTCACAGGCTCGGGTGGCCCTGTAGTGTAGTTCCTATTATCCCAATAGGCTCTGCGCATTGGAATAATACCTTCAATAGTATAGGCCTAGACCAGACGTTAACTAGGTCTACTACTGTCGATATTAGACTTAAAGTTTTGGGTTTGCCAGCTAGCTCAGAGTTCACTAGAAACTTTCTCGAATAGGCAAGGATGAGTTGAACCTCCCTGGATAGACAAGAAGGGATTTAGTTTCTGACAACCATAGAACATGACAACTTTGCTCTCCCCTAATCAAGAGTGTATCTCTAGAGTCGTGTGAACAAAAGACGATTTATTTTACTCAGTCAGTACGTGCATTCTTAGTCTCACCAGATTGTAGAGAAAAGGAAGAGACGGGCGTGTTCAATAAAAGATGTTATTTATTGATCAGTCTCTTTTCTCATACAAGAGAAATGGATCGATATTATGGCAATACTTATGGTTAAGTAAAGTGCATACAATAAAAGCAGAAGTATAAAATAATATTTTAAAAACATTGATATGGTTTCTAAGCCATATGAAGGTTTAAAATGAATAAAATATATACATACACATTTACATTTGACTAATCGTACTCAACTGGTGTTTCTACCTACGCCTACCCCGTGTACCTGACCTAAGCCTAATACGTGGGCGGGAATAGAAAGTTGCAGTTTAAGTTAAGTTTGTTTTGCCAAGTGACTGACTAAAGAATTCTCTGCAAGGGGTTATTCAGTTCTGTACCTGGAATCTAGGATGAATGAGGGATGGTATCTCTCGTCTCTGGTCTCGATATCCCAGGCTGCCTGCGAGGGCTACCCGGAAGCGCCAGAGCTGGATTTCTCGGCAGGAGAAAAGACAGCGTCTCGTTCTCAGCGCGTCAGGAAGGCGGGGCTGCGCCAGCGGGGTCTGCTCTGCTCTGGGCTTCGGCAAGTCTGGCTGCTCCGATCTCGTCACCACCGCGTGTGTTTGCATAGGGCAATATCGGTAATATTTATACCTTTAAGGTGCCGAGATTGACGTAAGGATGGACATAGATACGTCAATAAGGATGTCATACGACTTGGTCGTTAGCACATTCTTTTGCTGAAGTTCTCGGTGAAATCAAAACAATGGCCGCAGGGTTATTCCCAGGTCTGTCATAGGTTTGATTTGTTTTGAGAACTCCGTATGCCTTATCAGGGGCTGGAGGAATATCGCTTGTCTAATTAGATGGCAAGCGTTATGACTTAATCAGATAACACGTTCCTGTGCCGTAGTGCGGCTTTATCAGATAACGGTTCCTGCATCATGGGGGTTTTCTGCATCACGGGATGGATGCTAGTTAACTTGTTAACCAGAATAGGGTCAGGAATAGGGGGATCGATACAGAACCTATAGGAATACATCACACCCACTCCACGCTAACTATGGACATATTTACGAATCTATGCATAGTAAAACATACTGTAGAGTATCGTGTATACCTTACCACCCCAAAATACATAAATGCATTTTGAAATTATCAAATATACGGAAAAAACTGTCACATGTAATATATGCACTCAAGCTGTACAATAATGCTAAAGTAATCACGCATATCTATACATTATCACTAATTTGTATATGAGAATTTACACATGAAATGGCTCTTAATACAGAAAAAAGTTTCGAGACCATTCCATCACAGAATAAAATAATTATGAACATACCAGCGGGCAGCTAATGTCTATAAAGTATCTAAAAATAGAAATCTTAGTTCTCTAAGAATAGTTCTTACTTTAAGCAGAAAATAAGTGTCCCGAAAAATTCGTAAAAATATTTTGGGGCTGCTGAAAAAAATTGCTGTCCGTGAACTGGAGGGAAAATTGTTCATGGTATTCTGTTATTAAAGTTGAAGGCCAAATTCAGGGAACGCCGTGTACGAGCTTGCTCAAAAGTCTCTATTTCTGCTCTGGTGAGAACATCATATCATTTAGACTCTCGAAAAAGTTGTCAACACCTTCCTGAGAGAGTTCCACTAACTCGGAAATAGGTGTAACCATGCATTCGTGCGCATGATTGTCTCCATTGGCGTTTTGATTAGTATTGCTGACAGAAGGTCGTACCTGATCAATGCCGCTTTCATCTTGAACTTCACTACCCCTTAATCGCAGTGGTGAAGCTTCCACGAATGCCGTCATCAGGATTGGTAGCCGTTGAGGGCAGCACAAAGCATGAGCCTTTATAGGACTCAACAATGTTTCTGCATCCATTGGCGCATCTGATTGTAGAGTCAGACAGGTGTCTAACACGCATTCTTCTCCGCATAGCAGGCACCTTAATACAGGTAAAACACATCGTTGCCACATTGGTCGAAATGAAAGAAACCAAGTCATGTTCAGGTCTCTAAGCCGGGTTAGTCCCAGGATTTTTGATATCCGGTCCCGGTATCCAATGGCTAGGATTGTTTCTTGATTAAATCAAAAAGAGACTAGCTCAAATTACTTTTAGGGGAGGGGGAAGACTCTGGTATGTTTTTGTCACGGAGTGTGAACACCCGGCCGGTGTGTTCATAAAGCCCTCACCCACCAACCTAGTTGGTGGCATGCTTCATCATCGGGCCCACCCAGTGGCACCTAGCGTGCCCCGGGTGTGCTTCAACGCCTGACTACAGCGGAGCTGGTATATTGCTGAGTGTGCGGTGAAGATAGTTAAGGAAGTGATGTTAAAACGGCTGAACGGTGGTCCCAGTACCCGAGGGTAAAATTAGACTTTAATACCTGGGCCTCCGTCAGCGGTTAAAAATAAGGCAAGGGGATGTAAGGGGCGAGTTACGACCTCTCACATCCAATGGGTCAACATGTTTCAGCCAGTGCCTTATGACTAAGCTGGCTTTCTTCAGGACCTGAATAAAAGGTGAGTGCAAGTGAACTAGTGGGGGTGTAGGAGAGACTATGTGTCTACACGCCCTAAAGTGTATCTATGTGTGAGAGGGGGATTCCCTTCTCAAGACCACGCTAGTTTTTGCTCAGTCTGACCTCAAGGTTGGGAGGTGGCAAAGGCTTGACCAGCATTTCTGGGTAGAGCCTGCTCTGGACCTGTAGTGCCTCCTTCGCATACCGAAGGATTGTTTCTTCCCTTGTCGCAGGTGTTTTGTCTGTGACATGGTTTGCCATAACGAAATATAAGGACTAGGAATAGGATTCCTGCAATCAGTCCCAAAATGAGGGGAAGTCCGCCAAAAATCGAATGGACGAAATCTGGAAAAATACCCAGTATGGCTTTGAATGGTGTTAATGCCATCGAAAATACTGTCTTAAATACTTTTGAGACTCCACTGGTATCAGAAATATTTAAGATTTCATTCAGGATTTCTGCGAAATGTATGGGGGAATTAGTCGATAACAATGAATGTATCTCTGCAGTCGTCCTTGCGACTAGGAGATCATACGTTTCTTTTGATGACGTGAGCCTGGTCGGCGTCTGAAGAGCACTGTTTTCATTCTGCTTAAAGTATCTATTCGAATAGAAGTAATTTTCAAGTTGGGCCATGCCCTTGCCTCCCTGTCTGGAAGGGAGCTGGGGAACAATAAGCGTCCACAGCACTTGACCTTCGCAGTCGTAGTTACGAGATAAGGAGTCCCGGGCATAAGACTACAGCATCTGCGATCTACAATTAGAATGTAACTCCCATTATAGAGTCTTTGAAAGAATGGTTCTATCTCTGTTGCAGGTGCGCCTAGTTGGTGACATGAAAGGTTATTTGAGTTCCCTTCACAGGCTCCATGCAAACTAATTCCGTTACACAGAAGTGTACCGCTTAGCGACATCGCACAATTATTGCCACTAAGAAACACTTTCTGTCCTTTATTACTGACACATGCATGTGAATAGGGCAAGTTCCATGTTGTTTTAATATACCCTTTTCCCATTTTTTCGTACATGCCAGCCTGTATATATTTTTGGCAGTATTGAAACCTGAAGGTTGATATTGGAATATTAATTATCCCATGTATTATCCATTCACTGACAGGTCGTTCTGACATTGTCACTGGTAATCTCTCGAGTTTCTCAATGCTCAGGATTGTATAATCAGCACCCTTCTGGGCCATACTGATTTGTTTATCAGTAAGGTTAAAGATATTGAAAAGTGACGTTGTGTTGATTAAACGCCAAGGCACATAGCCTGAACGAAGATTTGGTAACGTCCAGCCAAGCGGTACAATAGAACGCAATTGAGACTGACCGTGTTGTAACAACAGTAAGTCTTGCGATATTATGTCGATTGCTGAAGACACAATGCTGTCCAGAGAAAAAATTCTGGAGGACAGAGTCATTAACCCATTGTCCACTACAGAAAGTGATTTTTCCAAATTAATACGGTCAATTTCCCGTATTCTTTCTGCTGTCTCAATTTGAGTCACCTTCCAGGCCTCGTTGTATGCTGCATATACAGAGGCTGCTATGAAACGTTTCTGACGCTGTTTGCGCGGTCCCATAATGAAATCACGCAAGTCAGCACCATCAGTAAGTAAAGTTAGGTGTTGCTTAATTTCTGCCAGTGTGGAAGATTGTAGCCACTGAAGGCATAATTTGCCCACACTGTAGGTGGTTATTATTCCTGGGTGTTGTCTTTGGGAATATCTAGGGTCTGGCCTGGTCATTTTGAACCCCTGTGTTTTGTTCAGGAATCTATCTTGACAGTTATTAGTATCTGTGGGCCAGATCAACCACTGTTTCCAATCAGGATGTGTTCTGTTTTGGTTTAATACATAATTTACGTCTATCTCTTCATCTGTGGAGCTATTGCTGTTCATTGTTGGTTTTGGAATAGACGGTTTATTTAAGTCTTTGATTTTGGCCAAGCCAAGACAGGTAGTCTGTTGAACAGTGTCATTTAAAAATATAATTTGTTCTGGGATCATGCAGGCCCTAAACAAGGATTCTATACCCTGTACTTGCCATTCTTTTGTACCCCAAACACTTTTTACTTCAACATGTTTGTCCCAATAATCAAATCCAAAATTATTCATTTGTTCAAAGAATGAATCTGAATATATCAATTTCGTGTTTGTTATCATGGTCTTTGTCCCTGTCTTATTTGACAATTTGAAATAAAATGTTTCAGCATTACTTGTGTTAAAACCTGAAAAGTATGAATATTTGTCATAAACGGTTCTTGAGCTTCCTTTTGGAGGGGTTGCACAATGTTCCCATTGATTATGATTTAAAACATTTCTAGGTTGTGCAGATCTATGTAGAAAATGGTTACCATAGTGGTTATAACAGTACATACTATCATAATTTGTCGAACCCTGCAAATAATCATGTTTGGTAAATTTAGCAGACATCACTAAGTCAGACATCATATTATTTATACTTTCAAAGTCCCAATCATCAGCAAATGAGCTTGGTTTTACAAAGTCACTCAATGAGATCTTAATTTGGTGTGGATATTTCAGGATTTCAACCGGACCATAAATTTCGTAGTCAGTTTTGTCCCATGCTACCCCACCCGGTATAGGATTGGCTGTGAAGTTGACTGAAGAAAGTTCTCTTTTCTCGACGTGTGAAGATGTGTGTGGTTTGAGGATCAAGTTGATTTTCTGACTTGCTGTGTCCATTTTAGCATATTTTCCCTCAATGAAGCGTCCCAAAGTTAGTACCATGATTAGCCAAAGTATGAGGATAAATGCACCAAAACCCACCCAAAATTCAATCCATGGAGAAATCAGATATGTTTCTTTCAGTTGTTTCAAAAGTACTTTAACTTTATCTTTAAAGGTTTTTGTCGATGGCTGTGTGTTTGATTCAGTGAAGCCTTCAGAGGAATCATCGAAGTTCATGAAGTAGCCGGATGCAGTTCTGTCAATTGTTCCAATTGCTTCAGGATTACTGTTTCTTGCATAGTCGTTTGTTACTTCATTATAGATTGGTGTGTCTCTGCTAAATGTTTTTATTTGGGTTTTCAGAGGTCTAAGTTCCATTGCATTGTTGCATAGTCCTTGTTGTAGTTCTGTAGGCGTTTCGAATGTGATTAGCCTCTTAGATTGAACCTCTGTGTTAGTAGCAAATCTTGGTGTTCTACTACTTCTCGGGAGTCCACTTGGCCTACTATTTGTTATCGGCCCCACGTTGGGCGCCATGTAGTGTAGTTCCTATTATCCCAATAGGCTCTGCGCATTGGAATAATACCTTCAATAGTATAGGCCTAGACCAGACGTTAACTAGGTCTACTACTGTCGATATTAGACTTAAAGTTTTGGGTTTGCCAGCTAGCTCAGAGTTCACTAGAAACTTTCTCGAATAGGCAAGGAGCAGTTGAACCTCCCTGGATAGACAAGAAGGGATTTAGTTTCTGACAACCATAGAACATGACAACTTTGCTCTCCCCTAATCAAGAGTGTATCTCTAGAGTCGTGTGAACAAAAGACGATTTATTTTACTCAGTCAGTGCGTGCATTCTTAGTCTCACCAGATTGTAGAGAAAAGGAAGAGACGGGCGTGTTCAATAAAAGATGTTATTTATTGATCAGTCTCTTTTCTCATACAAGAGAAATGGATCGATATTATGGCAATACTTATGGTTAAGTAAAGTGCATACAATAAAAGCAGAAGTATAAAATAATACTGTAAAAACATTGATATGGTTTCTAAGCCATATGAAGGTTTAAAATGAATAAAATATATACATACACATTTACATTTGACTAATCGTACTCAACTGGTGTTTCTACCTACGCCTACCCCGTGTACCTGACCTAAGCCTAATACGTGGGCGGGAATAGAAAGTTGCAGTTTAAGTTAAGTTTGTTTTGCCAAGTGACTGACTAAAGAATTCTCTGCAAGGGGTTATTCAGTTCTGTACCTGGAATCTAGGATGAATGAGGGATGGTATCTCTCGTCTCTGGTCTCAATATCCCAGGCTGCCTGCGAGGGCTACCCGGAAGCGCCGGAGCTGGATTTCTCGCAGGAGAAAAGACAGTGTCTCGTTCTCAGCGCGTCAGGAAGGCGGGGCTGCGCCAGCGGGGTCTGCTCTGCTCTGGGCTTCGGCAAGTCTGGCTGCTCCGATCTCGTCACCACCGCGTGTGTTTGCATAGGGCAATATCGGTAATATTTATACCTTTAAGGTGCCGAGATTGACGTAAGGATGGACATAGATACGTCAATAAGGATGTCATACGACTTGGTCGTTAGCACATTCTTTTGCTGAAGTTCTCGGTGAAATCAAAACAATGGCCGCAGGGTTTTTCCCAGGTCTGTCATAGGTTTGATTTGTTTTGAGAACTCCGTATGCCTTATCAGGGGCTGGAGGAATATCGCTTGTCTAATTAGATGGCAAGCGTTATGACTTAATCAGATAACACGTTCCTGTGCCATAGTGCGGCTTTATCAGATAACGGTTCCTGCATCATGGGGGTTTTCTGCATCACGGGATGGATGCTAGTTAACTTGTTAACCAGAATAGGGTCAGGAATAGGGGGATCGATACAGAACCTATAGGAATACATCACAGCCCTTGATAAATTGTACTTGCCGCCGTCGGACGGCGGCCTGGGGGCGCCAAATTACCAACGGTACTATGCAGCGGCATAACTACAGTGGCCAATGCGGTGATCACCGGCGCCGTGACCTAGGATATCTCAACGCTACTGGAGTGGCTCTCGGGAACGGCTACGCCGACCCAGAGGCGACAGGGCAACCTGTTAGTGACTGCAGCCCAACGGCACTGGGTTAGGTATGTGACGCCCAAGGGCCCACCGCCATCTTACGCTCCTAGTCTACCCTTGGAGTTGCTTTCTGGCACGTACTCATGCCATGGACGCCCAGAGCTGGGGGCATAGAGGGAGAGTGGACTGGACACATGGGGGGACATGTTTGCTGACTCGCAGTTGTTGACGTTTGAGGGCCTAGTGGAAACGTACGGGGTGCCACAGGGCTCCTTTTTACTACATGACCTACTGACTCGCCTGTCCTTGCAGTGCTGGGATGCTGACGGGGCGGAACCTAATATTTCGCACTTACTGCAAACTCTGCTTACACATGGCCGCAGGTGCCATGCCATAACAGCCATATACACCTCCATTAGATTAGATGATCCTCCTGCATTGCTTACACTGTGAGCGTATTGGAACGGTGAATTGTCCATTACCCTGTCGGATAAACAATGGCAACAATGTCTTACCCACCCCAAAATTATCTTGACTAACGCCAGGGTGACCTATACTCAATTTAACTACCTTCGCCATACATATCTCACCCCTCACAGACTGGCATGCATGTACCCTACTGCCATGGATTTCTGCCCTAGATGCAGACATCAGGAAGCTGCTTTTACTCACATGGTCTGGACTTGCGCCACCATTAGCGTATTTTAGCTGGAGGTGGCTTCTGTGCTTACAGCAGCGACAGATGCGTGGGTGGAGGTGGAACCTCTCCACTACCTATTTGGAGTAACAAGACGTAACTCGACTCGCAAGAGTGTGAATACATTTCTGGATCTCGCTCTGGGTTTGGCTAAAGGGAGGATTGCTATGGCCTGGAAGGCACAGGCGGGCCCCGGGATTGCTGTGTGGCTGCTGGATCTGCAGAGGGCATTGGTTTCGGAATGCATAAATCAGTGCGAGGCTGAGGCTCGGGCACCGCTCCCCCTGCAGCAAACCCCTGGGCAATGGCAGGGTTTTTAACTGTGATCGAGGCTAGAGCTGCTGCGGGCGTTCTCCCCCCTGAATTTTCTCCCGCATTAACAGGGATGCAAAGTTGTTTACCCGCCACTGGCCTCCCTGGCCTTACTGTCTCCTCCCCAGCCCCAGCGCATCCACTTACCCCCCTCCTCCTTGTCCATTTACTCCTATGTTTACTCCCGAGGTGCACAACATGACAATACACATCCCATCATGTCCCTATGTGTATATCTAAGTCACTTTCTATCACACCAGACCGGCAAATGTGGTTATACTGAGCTTTATAAGTAGAGCTCGGCTTTTGTTCTCTTATTCAGGTCACATGTGAATTTTTTCTCTTTCTTTGTTTCGTTTGTTGTGTTTTTTGTGTCCGAGTTCATACTGTCTCTTTCAGAGGTATGCGGTATATAACGGGACTGGATTTGCCTATGTTTGGTTGTGCGGCGCTGCGGAGTGAACCAGTGAGCCACCCAGCCCAGTAGCCATGGAAATTCTAATTGATTATAAATTTCCTTCTGCCCCTACCTAAGCCATTCGATTTTCTTGCTAATTTGTATTGTCAATAGTATACCCCGATTACTATGCAAATGCTCTGGATGTTACTTTGTCATAATCAATAAAAATGATTTATTTAAAAAAAAAAAAATGTTCTTCATGGTGATAGAGCCCACTTGTTCACAACGCCATAGGCAGTCTGGGACTGGTTCTAGGCCCACAGAGGTGAGAGGACGTTGCCCAGATGGAGAGAGGAGGGGAGACCCCCGACTAACACTAAGAGGGGCAAGAGCACTGGTCGACACCGGAAGTCCAGGCAGTCCTCTAGATCTACACAAACAGTGGTGGGCAGGACGGATGGATACCTAGACTTGAAACAATCTGATTATGGTGGCGAGGGCAGGAGGTCTCCTAGAATTGATCAAGCGACATAGCAGGCGGAACGAGAGGCTGCCAGAGCACTGGTGGAGGAGGTAACGGGCACGGGCTCTGAGACAAGTGCAGGAGATATCGTCAAGGACACAACACAGTTGGGAGGCTCCTGAGAACCGCAAGTACTGAGATGACACAAGCAAGCAAACTTAACTAACTGGCTGGTTTGCAGGTGCCATATTGAGGAGGCTCACGATCTTCCTGGACATGATCTGGGTTGCGGTGGATCTGGTCTCCTCCGCTCCACCAGCTGGCAGACTGGATTCGGTTGGGCACTGATACTGGACGGGCAGATAATACAGCCCCCCTACTCTTTTCCTTCTCCTTCTTCTCTTTCTTTATTCACCCTCTTTAATCTTATTGATTCTGTTGATCTCATTCTCCCTCTGGAGTATGCCCTCTCTTTTCTGGATCTACTTTTTGCTGGTCCTTCTGAATATTTTGTTTGATTGGGAGCAGAGTGGGTAGGGTACGTTGGGTGTAGTGAGGGTGAGTGTGATGTTCTCGGTCAGGAGAGTGCTGCTGACGGACACATAGTGGGTCTGGGAAGTGTGCTATTTTCTGGCCTGGCAGAAAATATTCATTGGATGACTGAAAGAGGAGTGCGTATGGTTAGATTGTGAGGCATGAAAGGTATACTGAGTGGAAATGTGTTGTTACATCTGTAATGGAGTTTTGGGCCTATAACAGCGGAAGCATGCTTGTACATGATGTTCAAGGATAGGGATGGGGGTGTGGGGTTGGGGGTTACATGGGTATGCACCCTTTGTTATTATTGTGTTCACTGGGGGGTGGGAGGGGGGTTGTTTGAATTGTTAAGTTCAAGAGCCTCGCTAGCAGCGATGGGGGCATTTTACAGCACATACGCAAAGTGTGGCAGACGGACATGGGCTGGACAAAATGGGACAGTACAAATGTATACCATGGAATGTGAGGGGATTGAATTAATTTGTTAAGCGTTTCAGAATACAAACATATAGGTGGAGAAAGGGCATCCAGATCACCATGTTACAGGCGACCCACCTATTTGACACCGAGACACAGTGTTGCTGGTGTGGGGACCTGAGAGGGTTAGACCACGGGTTCCCCTATGGTGATTACAACCAGCTGCGTTGCGCGATCCAGTATTCAGGGAAGAACTCAGGGAGGTTCTTGCAGGGTACTTTGCAATGAACTGGTCAACCATTGAGACCAGGAGTACAGAGTGGGACGCTTTGAAAGTGGTTACTAGAATGGACTGTTTGTCCAGAGTGGGAGGCACCAGAAGGAGACTAGAGGTGGAATTGTCAGAGGCAGGGGAACGGTTGGCCAGGGTGCAGCATGAAGACCATGATGTTGGACCCCCAATGACTCACACCTGCAGGCACAACGTAGAGTGAGGGAGATTTGGGACAGATTGGACTTCTTGGTTCGGAGGGAATTTAGACAATTACTACATAGAGAGGGTGAGATTCGGACGGTTATTGGCATGGCTATTGAAACGCAAGCGTCCCTCACCATTGATATTAATATTGCAGTGTTCTGATGGTAAGTAAGTAAGTAAGTAAGTTTATTATGCAGTTAAATAAAACCATTACAAAAATTGGTCATCTCTATAAGCAATAAAACCTCAGTTTTAAAAAAAAAAGGCTGGTAGCCACAGTTAAAGACACACGTTTAAGATTGCAGAGAAGATCCACTCCCCCGACCGTGACGACCCATAATCTTGTTTCTTCATTTCTGTTGGCAGATATTAGCAGCAGTTCGTGAGATAGAACTACCCCCCTTATCAGAGTCTGGGCTGCAAAGTGGTGACAGGCCGAGAGGTGCAAATTTAAAATGCATAGTTTAAAGTGCATAGTGACGGATCAATGTCAGTTGATTTGTGCAAAAAATATCATATTGTTAGCCTAATAATGCTTTCCTTTAAGGCTTACATGTGCAAAATGCTTAACATTATGTGCTTAAAACACTGTTACGGTTGTATGCGCTTTTTGAATCGGAGGTCAGTTGATGTTAAAAATTTTACCAGGCAGCAGCTTAGTTGAGTGTCTTTGCCAGAAAAGCTTGTAAGCACCGCTTGTCTGCATGACCGTATTTGGTTTTTGTTGAAAATAGGTCTGAGTAGTGACCGGCGCTCCCGCATCAGCTCACGGCAAATAGTTATAATAAGGACTATGTCCCCCTCTCCTTCTCCGCAAAGGCGGCACATTGCTGGCTTTGGAGGGCGCAGCCAAGGGGGCAGATGGTATACCGATGGTAATAGACCTAACCAAAATTTCAGAAACTTCTCTTTGGTGGTTCTGGAGAAGTTAGAAAGGAGGTAGGCTTGAGGAGTCGCTTTACTGTAGGATTGTATAGTGAGCCAGCCATGTAAACGTTCTGTCAAGGCCGCCTTGTCTTGTAAGATAGACTCTTTTTTAACAATGTTATTTACGATTTTCTTGAAGCTTGCCATGGTCCCCGACGTTGTCCAGAGTTGCCGTAACCCCAACTGGTCCAGTGCAGTGTTCAGGAAATCTCTAGCTGGGCAAGTTTCTCTGGTTTCTACTTCTCTCCACAAGTAGAAGTTTAACGTTTCTGGCTGCCCTTTTTTGATCTTGAACAAAAGCTCCTTTTCTGGCTAGCTCCTGTCTTTGTATCGCCGAATTCCAGCCTCATTTGTGCCGGAGATGTATATCCAGGCAACCCATATATTATTCTCAGCGCTCTTGCGATGGTGCCATTTAATGTTTCTGCGTCCCTCCCTCTGCCAGTGTTCTGATGGAGCCAAGGCCATCACAAAGACTGGCGTCAAATCCGTGCTGTTTAAACACCTATCTGAAATCTGCCGTGAGAACCTGGGCCTTGGGGTCCCTGTAGAAGGGGGTTTCTCTTGGACGTTCCCCTCCCACAACTCACATACGAACAAAGAGAGGAACTAGAGGCAGCACTTCAGCTAAGGGAACTGCCGGAAGCACTACAGGGCATGACTCGCTACAGATCGCCGGGCCCAGATGGGCTCCCAGTGGAATTTTATCACACATACGCAGATATTCTGCTCCCACGTCTGCTGGAAACATTGCAGGAGGCGAAGAAGTCTGGAAACCTGCCACACTCCTTGAGGGAAGTCACAGATAATAATGCTTCCCAAACCCGGTAGGAGTACGGAGGATCCTGCGGTTTACAGGTCTTTCTCTATGCTGGGTGTGGATGCTAAACTACTAGCTAAGGTCATGGCCAATAGATTGAGAAAAGTAGTAACCTCATTAATGCATGAAGATCAGTGCAGGTTTATACCTGGGAGGGGGATGCATATGAACCTAAGAAGGTTGTCTCATGTCCACCACTCGGTGGCTGATAGCGAACACCGCGTTGCGGTGGTTGCCTTGATATTGAAAAAGCCTTTGATACACTATGGTGGAAGTTCCTATGGAAAGTAATAAGAAGGATGGGTTTTGGTGGGGAATACATTTCATGGGTCAAATTACTCTACTGTCGGGCACGCAGCAGGGATTCCCACTGTCCCCACTCCTTTTCGCTTTGGCAATGGAGCCATTGGTGGTGAGATTACGGAGAGATATGGCGCCATGGGGTATAGCGGTAGATGGCAGAACACACATGGTCTCTCTCTATGCAGCTGACACTCTCCTGTATATTAGACAGCCAGAAGAGGCGATTCCAGCACTACTGAGGGTGCTGGACTCTTTCGCTGCGGTCCCTGGTCTCCGTATTAACCAACAGAAAACAATGATATTCGCATCGGGAGCCCTGGCACTAGGGACCCCCAGGGCCTTCCCGCAGTAGGACTGGACTGGAAATGCGATAATTTCAGATACTTAGGTATTTAGGTAGCACACCAGCTGGAGGCCCAATTTGACCTCAATATAGGCAAAGTTCTCTCAGGACTAAAAGCATCTATACAATTTTGGAATAAACTCCCCCTCTCGAGTGGCACTGTCACAAATGGTGGTGCTCCCCCGCTGCCTATATGTCCTGCAGAATTCCTTCCGTAAAATCCAAAAACCCATTTTCGACATACTGAATAGTCTTTTGAATTAATTGGTGTGGGCTGGAGGTGAAAGCAGAGTCAAGTTAGAGACACTCAAGCAAGACAAGAACACGGGAGGTCTTGGTTTGCCCGATCTCAAGTTATACTATCTAGCAGGTTTACTACAATTTGCAGCACAATGGTGCATGGAGGAACGTATGATGGACAAAGAGGTACTGGGACAATGGAGTCAGGAGACACAATTGCAGAGTTATTTTATGATGGGATCGAGAGCCCCAAAACACCACCCTCATATAGTGGAGCAGGTTGCAGGGGCTTTAGAACAGGCTGTCAAGCTAGTTCTTTGCATGGCACCGTATGCTAACACATTGCCACTTTGGTGGTTACAGGGGTTTCAAAACATTCAGGCGCAAATGGACATCTCAAAGTGGTATGAGGGTGGAACCTTTCTGACCTTTGAGGAGGCACAAAATTGGTTCCTTGTACGGTCAGGGAGATATGGACTACATTTCTGGTAGAGCCGCAGGAATCGCATACACTATTAACACTGCTGGATCCGGGCTCTTGCAGGGGCCTGATCTCGCGCATATACAAAGCAATAAAAGAAGATCGCGTGGCTGATTTGTTGGCTACTAGGGGGAAATGGGATGAGGATCCACTGACAGACGGGGAATGGACAAGACCACTAGCACAGGTGGCTGTAGCGACAAGTAACGCTAGGTTTCTGCTCATCCAATTCCATTACTTGCATCGCACATATGTAACCCCACAGCACCGAGTGTGGTTCATGCCGGGAGCCACACCATCCTGCCCAAGATGCGACACCGACCCTGCCACCTTTTTACACGTGACCTGAAGCTGCATACATATACAAACATACTGGAGCCAGGTGATACTGACCATCCACGAAGCAGCAGCAGTGAGCATAGATATCTCAATAAAACATTGCTTACTGGGTATCCTCCCAACACTGAAAAAGGGGACAAAGATACAACATAAGTTCTTTATGTTAGGCCTGGTCCTGTCAAAATGACGAATCACAATACACTGGATTCTCTCTACGTCACCCATGCTGGACCAATGGAAGGACGATGTGCAAGAGTGGGGTGTGGCGGAAGAATGCCATCTCAAGGCAGTACGAATGTACGAAAATGCAGAGAGAGACTTGATAGACTGGGGACAGATGTTAACAGAAGTGACTGTAGCAGTGACCCAGGGTAATGATGCAACAACACCCACGCAATAGCCCACTCACCCTACAGAGGTACCCAGTACAGAGACCAACATTGCCCCTCTCACTCATACATTAAATGAAACTATTTATGTCAGTCGATTTGAATACCCAAATGATAAATAAATAGAGATGCAGATTGCTGTCGGGGAGGGTGAGGGCGGCGGTGAGCGGGGCGGGGGGGCAGGGTGAGTTTCATGGTTTTTCATGCACAGAGGCATAGCTAGAGCTTGTGACGCCCGGGGCTATCCCTCAGATTGCCGCCCCTAGGGGGGAGGGGAAGTGCTGGGGAAAAAGGACTGCGAGCACTTGAAAGATGTCCGAGAGACACGTAGTATTGCCGCTAATAGTTACCTCGAGTGAAGTGTGTTGTAAGTGCATCTGTGATATATATGGAGAAAAGGAGTGGGTTTAATATACACCTTTGCCTTAAGTTATTTGGTTTGTGCATTTTTCTTGATAAAGCTCAATTCCTGCCCAATTTAATTCTCATCCATGACCCTCCATAAAGCGCTTCAAACCATTTATGAACGGTCTCCCATTTAAAGGTGAAGGAACACTTGAAGTTTTCATTACATGCCACGTTGTGACGTCCACCTACTGATAATGCCAGAGGTTGCCCTAGGCATCAGCCTGGCATTGCCCACCTTTTTCGTCTCAGGCCAACAAGACCATGGGCTCGAATTTCCTGGTCCATTAGCAGAAGGCAGTTGGTGCCAGGCTCATTATTTTAATGCCCCCACACACTATGGTGTAAGAGGAAGGGGACCCCTATAGAGCCCTTGAGAAACATATTAAAATCCGTATTAGTGGGATGACCAGGGCTTTAAGTGGGTTGAAAGAACTGGAGGGTCTCTCAAAGGGGTGTGGTGAATGTAATTAAGGGCGTGGTTTAAAAACACTTCAGCTAAAAATCTGTGCTTAGCATAGTGTGCCACCCGACTTGTATTTTGCTGTTTCTGTCATTGCATCTCGATATATAATACAAGTAACATCATACCTACAACAAGTAAGGACTTGGCTTTGTCAATGGTTGTTAGTTGCAAAAGATAAATAAGCAGCAACTATGGCTTGTAAACAGAGCCCGATAGAGACCCGTTTCGAGGCCCCTTTTTAAAAAACAGCCGGTGCTCAGACCCGGTGAGACCCGGCCCACTTAAAGCCCTGGGGATGACTCAGCTGGTTGAACGCACACTGCAGGGATCTCTTCAGAACATTGACTTAATTCCCAGAGGGCCCACTCAGCCTTTCAGCACAAGAAGCCGATGAAACGAAGACCACTGGGGTGCTTTGCAACGACAACTATCACACAGGAGAGAATTAAACGAGTGCCCTGTGCTGTACAATTACTCCGATATTACACTTATGTGAAGACGCCCACCCACAAGGTGACCCCCTTGGCACCACCTCCCCACACAGGTCAACCGTGGTTTGTGTTCCTCCACTGGGCTGACTGGAGCTGCACATTTTTCTGTACTCATGGGATAAGCACTACAGTCTTTTGAAACTAAAAACTGCAGTCGTTTTCATAAAACTTAAAACAAGACCGCTGCAATAAATATGGTAAAAACGCACGACGTGTACACTCGGCACAGAACCCAAACGCTCGAGGAAAGCGCCTTACCTTAGAGTGCATTATAGAGCGCCTCTAGCTGTACCCAAGCAGGGGGATGGGAGTAGCATCCCTTAATGCCCTGGAAGAGCAGGGAAAAGCCACTTGTTTCCTCGTGGTGCTTCGTGAAGTTCTCGGTGGGCTCCAATGCTCGGTAAACTCGCCTGTACTCCTGATCTGTCTCTGCCCTTTGATAAGTGAGCAGCCCTGCCTCTCAGGATCTGAGACCCCCCTTTCTTGCATTCCCTTGCTCCTTCTTGACAGCAACCATTCCCCTATAGGGGATGTCCAGCTCCATCTTGAATGATCTGAGTGGAGGGTCTGCCTGACTCGCGCGCCCACCACACCACCATGCGTGCAACGTGCGTGCAGCATGCGTACGCTGCACGCACGTTGCACGCATGGTGAGTTTGCTTGCTTGCACTTCAAACTGTGCCGCCGTGCGGGCGCGGCACCTGTGGCCCGTTGCGGTAGCATTTATAATTTAATTGGGGGCTGGGGACACTGACTGACAAAGTGTCAGACAGTGAATATCCCCAAATAAATCATAAAGGCCGCCGCAACGGGCCACAAGTGCCACGCTGCCTTGCCGCCTCCAAAACAGTGCCGCATGGGCCCCCTCCCCCGCTCTAGCTACGCCATGTTCATGCATGTTGGTACAAGTTTATGATTTAACAAATACTAAAAGGGCAATGCAAACATTGTGATTTGATATGTTATGGAGGATGTAGCACAGCAATATTTAGAACTGAAAAGTAAGAAGGCGCATGATCATGATAGACAATGCAATGTGATGCGATACTATCAATAAAAACAGTCTTAAAAAAAGGAAAGCCCAATCAAATGTGCTTTTTTAAAACAAAATGGTAATCCAGACTGTAATGAAGGATTAAGCAAGACCGTTAACAAATTTTGAAAACTGGCATAAGAACATCCAACATACTAAACACACAAAATCAGTCATATATAAAGACCTCATGGAATACCAAGTCACAAGAAAATTACCTAGAACTCTGTCTGATAAGCAATGGAGTGAAGTATATGATAAAGCACACACATCAGCTAGAAGATGCCATATTAGAGATATACGCAGTACGAAATAGTCTCATATCCGTACAGAACACCTCTAAAAATAATGGAATGGTTCTTGCTGGAGAAAACACAAAGCCTCAGGCATGGTAACACACTTATTATGGCATTGTCCCAAGTTAGAGAAGTACTCAGAGTGGGGTCCTGAAAGAGGCTGAGACGGTGTTTGGCCACCATCGAGAGAGAACTAGGGGGCGTGCTGTTAGGTCATCAAAACACATGCAAATAGGTCTTTAAGAGGAAAATAACTGACAGCAGCCTTACCCGTGTCTACACAGGCCATATTGCTAAAATGTAGAAATGTGTCTCCTCCAGACATGGTGCATTGACTAAACTGGCTCTGGCATATATTAGCCATGGAAGAAAATATCCAATTTCCGGAACATAAACAAAAGAACTGTCAAACAGACTGGGCACCTAATATCACAATGTTGGCTATGGAATAACAGGAACTTCGCCAATCCAGATATTTAAGAGCTCTTCATATCATCCCTACCTCTAGCTTGCTGTTAGCTGAGGGAGAACAATCCTCCTCACCATGACAGTGAACATGAAGAGGCCTCTAACTATATATGGAAGTAGCTAAAAGGACCTCTGAAACACAGAGTTTGTCATATACGTGCTGTAAATGCGTATCACCGACTAAAGGGGGATGCCGGGAGAGAGATGGGGAGAAGGAATAGTAATGGGAAGCATTGTTAAACTTTGCATAAAGCAAACACAGCACTCGAACGAGCGGTGGATGTAGGCGAAGATATTTGTACATACAATATTAAAAGAAAAATTGAAATAAGTAAGAATACCTTTTCAGGCTTTAATGAACAGTGAAACTACCACAAAAAAATTCACTCTGTTATCCAAACCTGTGCATTTTTCTAGGTTACATCTTTTTACCACAGGGAGCATGTGAAGGAGTTGCTTTCTATTTGAAATTGGAGAAAGAGTCACTTGTGTATACTCTTCTGTTGACTGACTAGCTGGAGATGTTCCCGTGTGCCTTCATTCACACTGTCATAGTTAATAGGATGTTTCAAGAGTTAATGTTTGTGATGAGACTGGTAGCCCCATTACAGCCTCACAAGATTGAGTTTGTGGTCCTCCTACCCTCCTCAAGGAACAGCCTTTTTTATGTTCCATTTCTCATACTCACCGCATGCCATTGCTCTTCAGACATCTTGGCATGCACCGACACTGGCAATCCATATTACATGGAAGACAGCCCTTCTTATAGCAATTACTTCCAATAGAAGGATTACCAGACCTAAGGTTTTGTCATCCAAAGAAGATTTTGTCATCTCTCACAAAGGGCCATATGTAGGTAAATATGAAATACCGATCCCTAAATACCGAATTTTACCGATTCGGTATTTAAAGGAATCGGTATTTTATATGTAGCTAAAAATTCGGTAAAAAATACAGAATCAGTAATATTCGTTATTACCGAATCGGTAATAACGATTCGGTAATAAGGAATCACCTTCCCATTCATTCCCATGGGCCCACTTCTTGTTGGCCACGCCCCCTCCGCAGATATAAATAGAGCGCGTTGCAATCGAGCGCTGCTCCATTGCTGCTACTCCTGAGGCGAAAAGCCGGGAGGTGTAATTTTAACTGTTTTAAAACTTGCTGTGTACTGTATTTTGCTTTAGAATACTTGCCTGATTGCACATTCTCTGATCCCTTAACAGCGGATTCTCAGCTGCTGGGATTCAGAAACCACTCGTTTCTTGGCGCCATTGAACGCCGAAGGGAGACGACAGCCACGCCCACTTCTTGTTGGCCACGCCCCCTCCGCAGATATAAATAGAGCGCGTTGCAATCGAGCGCTGCTCCATTGCTGCTACTCCTGAGGCGAAAAGCCGGGAGGTGTAATTTTAACTGTTTTAAAACTTGCTGTGTACTGTATTTTGCTTTAGAATACTTGCCTGATTGCACATTCTCTGATCCCTTAACAGCGGATTCTCAGCTGCTGGGATTCAGAAACCACTCGTTTCTTGGCGCCATTGAACGCCGAAGGGAGACGACAGCCACGCCCACTTCTTGTTGGCCACGCCCCCTCCGCAGATATAAATAGAGCGCGTTGCAATCGAGCGCTGCTCCATTGCTGCTACTCCTGAGGCGAAAAGCCGGGAGGTGTAATTTTAACTGTTTTAAAACTTGCTGTGTACTGTATTTTGCTTTAGAATACTTGCCTGATTGCACATTCTCTGATCCCTTAACAGCGGATTCTCAGCTGCTGGGATTCAGAAACCACTCGTTTCTTGGCGCCATTGAACGCCGAAGGGAGACGACAGCCACGCCCACTTCTTGTTGGCCACGCCCCCTCCGCAGATATAAATAGAGCGCGTTGCAATCGAGCGCTGCTCCATTGCTGCTACTCCTGAGGCGAAAAGCCGGGAGGTGTAATTTTAACTGTTTTAAAACTTGCTGTGTACTGTATTTTGCTTTAGAATACTTGCCTGATTGCACATTCTCTGATCCCTTAACAGCGGATTCTCAGCTGCTGGGATTCAGAAACCACTCGTTTCTTGGCGCCATTGAACGCCGAAGGGAGACGACAGCCACGCCCACTTCTTGTTGGCCACACCCCCACCTACGTTACCCGTTACCACTATAAACCATGTGTCAATATCGGAAGCGCAGCGGACGAGCGCAGCGGGCACGCCGATTGCGCGCCGAAGGCGCGCTTAAGGCAAGCTCGTCTGCGCTCGTCCGCGACGAGGACGCGCCGAGCGCTACAAGCCCTGTTCGGCACAGCCCATTATCCCTCGGCTCCACTCGGGATGTGTTGCTCGACCTTCGAGGGTATGCGCATGAAGGTAAGCTCTCCTTCGAAGAGACGGCCTTCCCATTAACTGACTTTACACTAAAGGACCTAATTGTAGGAGGCCTTTTGAACGTTAGATCCTTACCAAAACATGCCACCGAAATCAATCTTCTTATTGAGTCTCATCATCTAGATGTACTCTTCATAACTGAGACCTGGACACACGCAAACTGCGAGACCGATCTAGCAGCCGCCTGTCCGCTAAACTTTAACATTCTCCACCTTCCTAGACCCAAAGGCCGCGGCGGCGGAGTTGGTGTCATCTTCAAAGCCTCGTGGCAAACGAACATCCTAGACATAGACCCGACACCTGGAATCGAGCTCCTAGGTCTGTCTATAAACTGCCATCAAGGAGATACCTTTACAGTAATCATCTGCTACCGCCCACCTGGGGCCTTCTCCCTCTCGCAACAGCAAGCCCTCCTCACGATTATCACCAACATGGCAACCTCTCACAGTAAACTAGTACTTCTAGGAGATTTTAACCTCTGGCCAAACGGCAGCCTAGACGCAGGACTAGACAACCTTCGGTTGTCCTGTGACAGTGTAGGCCTCCAACAACTGATAAAGGACCCCACTCATTCTGCAGGCAACCGACTCGATCTTATCTTCTCGAGCCCAGGTTTGACCCAAGTAGGTGACATCCTGCCTATGAGTTGGACAGACCACTCGCTCATCAAACTCTATATTAATAATGCCACAACAAGCAAAACCAAATCCCACCCGCCCCCACAGTTTTCGTACCGAAACTGGAAAGCACTAGAAAAACTTAGCACCTCTACCAGAATCTTCGAGGTGGAAGACAGTTTCACTATCACCAACTCAGTGGAAGATAACTACAGGTCCTTTAGCTCGAGAATCACCTCCCTTGCGGACTCTGCTGCCCCTCTTAAACTCTGTAAACCGAAAGGTAGAGCCGCGGCTCCCTGGTATAACGATTCTTTGAAAACCCTCAAATCAGCCTGCAAACAAGCTGAGAGAAAGTGGAGACACGGATACTGTAACAATAACAAAACCCTCTGGAAGAAGGCACTCCGCGACTACAAGTCCGCTATTGCAGAGAGTAAAGCAAATTACTACTGTTCCACCATCACTAACGCGGCCAACAGTCCAAAAAGCATATTCCAGATTCTGGACAATATCTTACACCCTGACTGCGTCAAAAACTCCATCCCCCCTTCCCAGTCCCTTTGTGATAGCCTCGCTCAGTTTTTTACTGATAAAATTGAGACTATCATCAATAACCTAGCAACGCCCCCGTCTTCCACTCTCTCCATCCTCCCCGAAACCAACCTCACTAACCCTGAACCTCTGAGGCCAACCTGCCCTCCCACGAATAAACTGTTGGACTTCCCTCTTATTTCTCAAGCAGAATTTGAAATAGTCGCACAAGGCATCACTTCCGGATCCCCCCTTGACCCTTTGCCACCGAAAATATGGAAAACCTGCGGGCACCAACTATTTCACACCCTCCGGTTGATTTGTAATCAATCCCTGAGCTGCGGCGTCGTTCCCCGCTCCTGGAAGCAAGCGCTTATAACCCCGCTGCTAAAGAAACCCACGCTAAACCCAGATTGTCTGTCCAACTTCCGCCCCATATCACTCCTGCCTTTCCCAGTGAAGGTGCTCGAACGCTGGGTTAGTAAATGCCTCTCTACCCACCTCGAGCAACACCACTTTTTGGACGAATTCCAATTTGGGTTTCGCCCAGCCCATGGCACTGAAACCGCGGTGCTCACGGCCATGGAGGAGCTTCGAATGCGCGCAGACAGGGGTCAAGCTGTGGCCCTCATTTTACTTGACTTGTCTGCCGCATTCGATACTGTCAATCATAGGGTCCTGCTCCAGCGGTTGAGAGCGGCTGGGATCGACGGCACGGCCTTGATCTGGTTTCACTCATACCTAAGCGACAGAAAACAGGCTGTCTCCCTCCCCCCCTTCCAATCAGCCTTCTCCCCGGTCCCTCACGGTGTCCCCCAGGGCTCATCTATCAGTCCGATCCTTTTTAACGTTTACTTAAAACCTCTGGTCACGTTAATCAAGTCACACAACATGACCACAGTAAACTATGCGGACGACACACAGCTCCTTCTCTCGTGGGAAGGCGAAGATTCCATTTCCTTGCAAGCCTTCCATGACTGCCTACGAGACACGGCATGCTGGCTGCACCGGAACTCACTTCAGTCCAACTCCTCGAAGACCGAGGTGATGTATTGCCCTGCAAGTCGCATACCCTGCCCGCTGCCCGCTGAGTTCTGGCCCCCGGAAAACCCTAACAACCCCCCACCAGTCACCACCGTCCGCAACCTGGGCGTCATGCTCAACCATCAATTAAGCATGGAAACACAGGTCTCAAGAACAGTCGCAACCTGTGCCGGCCTTATGCGCTCACTGCGCAAAGTCTTGCCTCTTCTTCCATCCTCCGCCAGAGCACTAGTAGTCAGGTGTACTATTCTTAGTCGCCTTGACTACTGCAACGCCTTGCTGCTTGAATCTCTGGCGATTCTACTGGACAGACTCCAACGAGTCCAGTCGGCAGCAGCCAAACTGGCTTTGGGATGGACTAGGAGATCCTCGGCCACTGCTGCATTGGCCGAGTTGCATTGGCTGCCCTTGAGGCAACGCATTGCCTTCAAGGCCCTTTGCCTGGTCTTCAAGGCACTACATGGAATAGGACCCGGACCTCTTCAACGTCTGTTCTCTTGGTATACCCCCACCAGAACACTCAGGTCTACAACTGCCTGCCTCTCGAGAGTGCCCAGATGTAAGAAGGCCAGGATGGGAGGAAGATCGTTCAGAGTAGCTGCAGCCAAACTATGGAACAGTCTACCTGTCGACATTCGCCATATCCCTCATCTCCTCCCATTCAGGAAACGTATCAAAACATGGCTCTTTCCCTTGTCCCTGTAAAACCGGCCAGTCCCAGTCCACCCCCGTCAATAAACCACAGGAGTAGCTACCAGCGCCAGGATACCTGCCAGGTGACAGTCGCGCTTTATAAATGTTTTAAATAAATTAAATAATTCACTATTACCGATTCGGTAAATACCGAATCGGTAATAAGGGGAGTATATTCAAAGGTGGCAGAGTGGGGGGCGTGGCCAAGATGGCGTCGGAGTAAGACGTACTTCTGAGTCGCTCCGGCGCCCGATTTTCTCAGCCTTGAGTAGCTTTGCCAGCGGGGCCTCATGCCGCTCTGAAACATCCGCGGAGGTCGGCGGTGTTGAGCGGAGGGGTCCGGTGCTCTAGGCGCACCCAGGCGCGATCATAAGGCGCCGCCGGGTGCCCTTTCAGATCCGGCCTACTGAGCACCGGCTTGGCGTGAAGACGAGGCCGCCGAGGAGTGCAGCGGCTCGGCGTCGGCTGGGCGTGGCCTCACGGAGCGGCGGCTCCATGCCTTGGGCTACACAAACGGAGCCCACCCGGGTCCGTCCAGAGTGACCCCCATTGAGCGGAGGACGGCGGAGCTTGCAGTGCGGCCCGAGGCGACCAGGAGCCCACCCTGTACCTCGAGTGCCGGTGCCCGGCTGCTCCGGTGGAGACGTGTGGGGGAAGGGCGGACTGCCGGAGTCCATCCGATTTGCAGCGGAGCCCACCCGCGTGGTGAGTGACGGCCCGTGGGCCGACGGAGAGCCCGAGCGGCGGCCCCACGTTTCGCATGACCTGCGGAGCCCACCCGCGGCCTGCTGATGGCGCCCGCGACATGAGGAGTTCTGCCGGGTGCTGTGGATGAGTGCGGAGCCTACCCGCCAAGCGAGGACTTTGCCCCGCCTGAGACAGCGCCGGCCCTGGAGTGGTGGTGGAGCGCAGGGCCGGGCTGCCGTACTTCCAGCCGCCGCTGCACAGTGCTGACAGGGGAGGAGGAGTGAGCGGGGGACCCAGTGCAGCAGCGAGCTCCTCGGAGTGTGCAGGTGAGCTTTGGCCGGCGGGGAGGTCCCTGGACTTTGTTGCCCGGGCGGCATCGGACGTGCTTGGGGTGGCTGTCCCTGCTTGGCGCCTTGTCGCGACCCCTGAGGCCTAGGAAGTTTCCCCTGTCTTTGGACTTACGAAGCCACGCGGGGGGGCCCCCTGGGCACTGCGCTGCCTGCGACTTGGAACTGTCGGTGTGTGCGGAGAGTTTGGGGCTGGACGTTGCCGTGGAGCCCTGCACGGCCTACTTCTTGGACGGCCTAGTGTCCGAGGCTCCGCCACGATGTCGAACTTGCCGCGCAAAGGGAGGACAGTGAAGGAGGGGGCCTCGAAGGGGTCGCAACCGCCGAACTCCCCTGGGGCGAGTGGCTCGACCAGGCAATCAGACGAGGAGGCGCCAGCCACCAAGGCTTTCATGGCGGAACTCTTTGCCTCGATCAAGGAGGACATTTCTGAGCTTCGTGCTCAGTTGGCGTCGGACCTACGTGAGGTCCGGAGAGATGTGGACGGCGTTGGGGAACGGGTAGCCGTGCTAGAAGATCATGACTTGACTATGGCAAATGACGTTCACCAGTTACAGCAGGATGTTCTTCGCCTTGCGGATCAAAACCTGAATTTGCAGGCATATGCCGAGGACCTGGAGAACCGCTCCAGAAGAAACAACATCCGTGTCAGAGCGGTCCCCTGGGATGGCGAAGCTGGTGACCTAAGGGGGTATGTACATGCCCTTTTCCTCCAGGTGCTGGACGAGGAAGATGTTCAGGTGATTAAGTTGGACCGAGTCCACAGAGTTGGCCTACCTAGGCGGGGTGGCCCCCCCCCAGACATTCTTGCGTGTGTCCATGATTTTCAGATTAAAGAACGCATCCTCCGGAACGCCAGGACCCTCGGCTCCTTGAGCTTCCGTGACCATCAGCCTCAGCTATTCCAGGATTTGGCGGCATCGACACTGCAGAAGCGAAGGGACTTCCGGCCTGTGACTGCTTATTTGAGGGAACAGGGTGTCTCCTACTCCTGGGGTCACCCTTTTAGGATTATATTCCGGTGGCAGAACAGGTTGGTGCAGCTCCGCTCTCTGAAAGCGGCGAGGGACCTGTTGGGATTAGAGGAAGATTCGTCATCGCAGGCGACGCAGTCCTCCTCTTCGCGGCGCCGACGTCGCTCTTCATCCTGGCACCGAGTTGGAGCTTCCCCGGAGCGGCTGAGACCGGATCATTCTGTCCGCCTACAGGAGAGGGGATCAGCGGTGGCGTCGGTGGCATCGGCCACTCTTACGGATACTCAGCAGTCCTCTGGAGCGGCGTGATCCCTGCCTTCTTTGATGATCGGGCGCCGGGGCGCCTCTATCCCTGCGGCCCTGGGGTACTATGGTACTTTTGGAGAAGACACCCCGGGCCCTGGTCCTGGGGACCCCTGATCTGGAGTCCCCACCCCGATACCAGTCTGATGTGGACCCTGTGCCCTGTGGCCCATTGGAACTGACGAACCTACGTTTCAGGTTACGGGCCTGGTGCTCTGTTTTTTTTGTGTTGGGGTTGTTTCGGGGGGGCGGGTTGATTGGTGTTCTGCAAGTAGTTGTCATGGCAGAGCGCTTTGGTTTGGGGGTGGTGTTGGGGGGGGGTGGTGGCGGCCTTGTGTGTTAGCTGTATGATGGTGGTGTCTTCAACGCTGTGTGCTCCTACGGCTCGTAGTTTGACCTGTGTGATGGCTCCCTCTGCTCTTACACTTCCTGGAGGGATGGCCGCCCTGGGAGGTTCGGAGAGTAGGCGGGCGGCCCCCTCAATATGGTTCTTGCTGGGGTCTTACCCCTGGTTCCCCTTGCTTGAATGTCCTCGATGGTCTTGGGCTCCACAGTGTGTCGGAGGGCTGCCTGGGCTGAGTGCTTTTCCAGACGTGTGCATGGCGTGGTGTTTTAATTTCCCATTATGCCTATTAGCATAGGCACTTGGAATGTCAAAGGCCTTAACTCCCCGCAAAAGCGGCAGAAGCTTTGGAAGTACATTGTGGACCATCACTTGGATGTGGTTGCTCTCCAGGAAACCCACTTGGCTAGGAGGGACGAACTGAGACTCCGTCATAGACAGTTCCCTCTTATCTATAGGGCGTCCGCGACCACGAAACATAGAGGGGTGGCTCTTCTCTTCCGGGCTTCCCTACACTTTCAGCCCGTGGGTGTGAATGCTGATAAAGACGGCCGCTGGCTTATGGTGAAGGGGATGTTGCATGGCCGCCTTTGTACTTTTGCGGTGCTGTATGCCCCAAATACAGGTCAGAATGGCTTTTTGCAGGATTTGCTGGATAAAATGGGGGACTTTATAGAGGGGCATTTGTTTCTGCTGGGTGACTTCAACATGGTGTGGGACAGGGACTTGGATAGTTCTGGAGCGCGTAGGGCGGACACTGGCGTTTTCACGGAGGAAACTAAGAGTCAGGTAGGTGCTCTGGGGCTCATAGACAGTTGGCGCTTTGTTCACACGCAGGCTAGGGACTACACTTTCTATTCTAACGTTCATCGCTCGTACTCTCGCATTGACTATGTCTTGGTTAACCAGGCTCTCCGGGGGGATATACAAATGTCGGCTATCTTCCCACTCTCGTTATCCGATCATAGCCTGGTGGTGCTGGGGCTACATTGGACCGCTGGGGGGGACGGTTGGCGTAAGTGGTACTTTCCGGCCGCTCTAGCGAGAGACGAGATGTCCTGTAAGGCCTTGCGCAAGGCCATTGGCGAATTCTTTCTCCTCAATCCTCCTTCGGACACCTCGGTATATAACACGTGGGATGCGTGCAAGGCCTCCTTAAGGGGCACGTGCCTTGCTCTTAACGCGAACCTGAACAAACTGAGGCGTGAGGAGAGGGAGGCCCTCGAAACGGAACTTGCCACCTTGGAACAGGCCCATAAGGCGAATCCCTCCAGGGTGACTCTGCGCCCCCTGACGGCAGTGAGAGGGAAGTTGCGGGCCCATTATAACAACAGAGCGGAATTTACTCTTTTGCGTCTTCGGCGTGCCTCCTACTCCCAAGGCAACAAAATTGGGCGCCATCTTGCCCGGCAACTTCGTGACAAACGCGAGCGAGATTATATAGGTGGTATACGTGACCACGCGGGCTCTGTTCAGCACAAAGATGCGGACAAAGCAGCCATCTTTGGGAGCTTCTATACAGCGCTTTACTCGGGTGATGCTCTCGATCCGGAGGCGCAATCCAAGTTTCTGGAGGGTTTGCCTCTTCCGAGAGTCTCTCCGGAATGGAATGACTTGCTGTCCTCCCCTATCACACGGGAGGAGGTCCTGGGTGCCATCAAGGGCCTGAAGCTGCATAAGGCCCCTGGGCCTGACGGCTACACGGCCCTCTTCTACAAGTCGTTCGCGGCTGACATTTGCGACTCTTTAGTCTCTCTCTTCAATGCGATGGCGGCTGACGGTAGGACCACGGACTCTATGGCCGAGGCACTGATTACTGTCATCCCCAAGCCGGGGAAGGACCCCACTTCTTGTACGTCTTATCGCCCGATAGCGCTTCTCAATCTAGACGCTAAATTGTACTCCTCTATACTGGCGGGCAGACTGCAAGACCTAATGCCTGCCCTGATCCACCCTGATCAATCTGGGTTCATTAAGGGTAGGCAGACTCACGATAATCTGCGCCGTGTCGTCCACCTCATTGAAAAGGCGGAGCGATTCCACGTGCCTGCGGTACTAATAGGACTTGACGCGGAGAAAGCCTTCGATCGCGTCGATTGGGGGTTTTTACACATGACTCTGGAGGCCTTTGGGTTTTCGCCCCACTTCGTGCGTATGATCGAGGCCAACTACAGTAGCCCTACTTCCAGGGTGTTGGTCAACGGCCACAGATCCGGAAGCTTCTGCCACTCCAGGGGGACGCGCCAGGGATGTCCCCTCTCGCCCCTCCTCTTCGCTCTTAGCATAGAACCATTGGCGTTGGCGGTGCGGGAGAATGAGCGGATTCTGGGGCTTCCTTTTGCGGGTGAGCAACATAAGATCTCGCTCTTTGCCGACGACGTCTTGTTGTCCGTTCGTGACCCAGCGTCGTCACTCCCCTTTGTTCATTCGGTACTCTCCGCCTATGAGGAGGTTGCAGGATTTAAGGTTAATTTTGATAAGTCCTACATCTTAAATCTGACCCTGTCATCAGAGGAGGTGCAGCGGATCCGGTCGCTTACTCCGCTTACGTGGGCGTCGTCATCCTTGCTCTATCTGGGAGTGCGACTAACTCCCACCGTCGGTGCCCTGTTCCAAGCTAACTTCCCGCCGATTTTGACATCAATCCGGGCTGAACTGGAGCGATGGAAACCCAAATTTATCTCATGGCTGGGCAGGATCCATGCACTCAAAATGGTTCTACTCCCCAAGCTCTTATATCTGTTTCAGGCTTTACCCATCCCGATGGGACTGGACTTCTTTCGCCAATTGAAGACCCTGATGCTGAAATTTGTCTGGCAGGGTGGCCGAGCGCGGCTTCCATTTGTGGTTCTTCGACGCCCACGATTGGAGGGTGGAGTGGGCTTTCCGGATATGCAGCTGTATTACAAAGCTGCCCAATTGAGAATTTTGGTGGAATGGTCCCAACAGCTCTCGGAGAAGCATTGGCTCCACATGGACCGGAGTGTCGCGGGCCGCTCCATCTGGGATCTAGCCTGGAAGCCTAAGATGGACCGACCCAGAAATGCGTACATTAGCACCCCCACGAGCACGGTTTTGAAGGTTTGGGATACGGTGAGCGGCGATGACCGCTGGACCACATTCCCATCCCCATTCACCCCACTTCATTTTAACCCGGCCTTCCCCCCGGCTCTGATGGAGGGTCCGTTTGAGACTTGGAGGGAGGGTGGCTGCAGGGCCCTCACCCATCTGTTCCATGGCACCGTACCCCTCACTTTCCACAACTGTATGAGGGACTATGGAGTTCTACCGACGGAGCGATATAGACATCTTCAGCTCCTGCACTGGGCGACGTCGCCTGCAGTTGTGGACGCCGCTACCAGACCTCTGACGAAATTCGAGTCTTTTCTTCTTCGCACTTCCACCATGAGAGGGGCGATCTCTTTTCTGTATAGATTACTCTTAGATACTGCTATGTCTCCGCGGCCGCGCTATCAAGATCACTGGGAGTCCGCTCTAGGGAGGGATATCTCCGTCAACGAGTGGCAGGGATTATGGCGGGATGTGACGGCATATAACCACTCATCTGACCTCAGGGAGGCCCACATGAAACTCATCTTTGATTGGTACTTATATCCGTCTAAATTGCACCGCATATTTCCAACTACTTCAGATAGATGCTGGCGGGGTTGTGGGATGCTGGGGGACTTTAGCCATATATGGTGGGACTGCCCCTCCATTCGGCCGTTCTGGGCCGAGATTCTCTCCCATTTGAAGGATATTTTGGGATACCCTATCCCTGACTCCATGGCCTTTGTCCTATTAGGTCTAAGGGATCCAATGCTTGAGCACCAAACTAGGGCGGATAAGCGTGTCATGTGGTTGTGTTTGGGTGCGGCTAAGATGACTTTGGCAGCTGCTTGGAAGTCCCCATCTACCCCTGCTGTTTCCTTGTGGCATGCCCGGTTATGGCGTTTGTTGAGCATGGAACGTCTCTCTGATATATTCCGGGGGAACTTTAAGAATTTTATGTGCAATTGGGGTCCACTTGTGAGATTTCTGTCCCGAGGCCTGCCTTCGGCGGTATGCCCGTCAGCGCTGAGGTCCTTACATCTCTTCCAGATTTGAGCACCTTAGGGATGTCATCCTTGCATTGTGGGAGTCACTGTGTTGGTTTGTGAGCTTGAATGTCGCCACCACTGGGGGGGTGGGTGTGAGGGGTGGACGAGGGTGGGGGGGTAGTTGGGGAAGTTAATTCTGGGTTCCTTCTTATGTTGCGACTTGCCTGGCTTTTGGGTGAGGCATTAGACCTCGGCTGAGGTTGGAGCTGCCTTTCTTCACCACGAACAATGCATTCACGATTGGGGCGCCAGGACTGATCTGCACGCTTTGATGGGCGGCCTCCTGGCCCGAACTCTGTTGCTTTGCCTGGCTGCTGTCATCTAGTGGTGGACTTTGGAGTTCTACTGCCCCTTCCTTTGCGAATGTTTCCTCCCCATTTTTTGCCCCCTGTGTGGGGATTTGTGGCGATATGTCGCCTGTTCTTCCTTTCTTCTTTTCTTATTCCTCTTGCTCTGTTCCCCTTCCCCCTTTCCGATTCACTGCATATTACAAAATAAAAATTTTACAAAAAAAAAGGTGGCAGAGTGTCACATTGACACCCTGTTGCACCCCTGAATCGTGCATGTGTGCACATGTGGCACACATACATGCCCTAAGGGCATGTATGTCTGCCACATGGCACTGAGAAAGAAGCAAAAAAATGCTTTATGCAAGGTATTCGGTATTTACCACCAACCTGTAGTTGGTGGTAAATAACGAATCCTTAATGCTTAAGGATTAATTAATTAATTAATATTATTAATATTAATTAATATAATTAATTAATCACTCCTACATAGCTTTTAAGGATTCGGTAGTTTACCGGTTCCATAAGGAATCTGTCTGTAAATTACCGAATCCTTAAAACCTGCCACCTACATTAGAAAAGTCAAAATACCGGTTGGTAATGGGATAATTACCGATTTTCGTCCGTTACCGACCTGTATTTAGCTACCTACATATAGCCCTAAGTCATGGTGTCCTTCGCATAGCACCTGCTATTACTACTAAAGGTTCGACAGAGTTTAATCTGAACCAAGCAACAGTTCTGCCTGCATTCATCCCAGTATTGTACTGCTTTTTAGTAAATAAACTTAGCACAACATGATTTTCCAGTACAATCCTCTTAGAAATGTCAGATATTTGTTCAGACTTACTATGCATTTTCTCTTTGTAAAAAACTGTCATAATTCTTCCTACCAGGAATTCATATAATAATGTTGTGAAATTCATAGCATTTAGGATTTTTGATGCTCATGAGCCAGAGCAAAAGCAGCACCAATTCCTTTCAGAGACATATATCCTTTGCAACACTTTGTAGGACAGTTAAGTGGGCCTAGCCAGACATGTTGTTTTATAAACACTGTGTTGTGACTTGAGTGTTCCCGTACACCCTATCCTTAGTTACACCTTCCCTGCTGCTCAGTCAGGATGAGTGCTGGAGTGCTTGGTGATGTAGTGGAATTCTGAATGCTTGGTGATGTCATGAAATGCCTGGGTTAATGGTGAGGTGCTGAGTGTCAGTTGGAGCCTGCAGGCTGAGCAGCAAGGAGGCTGCTTCTAGTGGGGCTTCTAGTTGGGCTAACTTCTATATACTTACCTGAAACTTACCATCTTGATAACCTGTAGTTAACTCTTAATAAACCATCTTCTACAATCTACTCTACGGCTATCAGGACTTCTGTTACTGTTACAACACACTGCTTCTTCACTGCAGCCTTGAAGAAAAGAAAAGGCTGTTTTCTATCAGGTTCTAAGCAGTCTATTTACATGATACCTTTTCAGCATATGATGTCCCCACTTCTAAGTGTGGTTTATAATCAGGGTCCCAACTAGTTGAGAAGGAATGGTGGTGCAGGATAACAGTGGAATAGTATCCTTTGGATGATTCTGGTTTTGGTGTCCCCTGCTGTTGTTCCTTCACAACACCCACCTAACCATTCTTTCAGAGTATATGCTAAAAATGTACACATCAGAAAAGACTATGTTGGTGTGGGACAGGAACAATTGGGGGAACACTGGTGAGACAGAGTCTTCGCAAATAGAGGGATGCTCTTGCTGTGGATTACCACTAAAAGGACCGCTTGTGGTTCTATCAGTGACTGCAGGTACTTGCTAGTCCAAGGAAGAGCAGGAAAGGTAATTGTTCTTTTTCTGTCTATCATCAGTAGTGAATATTTTGGATTCTGTGTATTGTTAATATGTAGAAACATTTGATCCTGTTCTGATATCCACTCCAAGGAAGGTTTGGGGATTCTCTGATAATTACTTGTGGCACTCTACTCCATATTAGGTTAATAAATCTATGATCATTGCGCTGGTCCCCTGCAGGTTTGAGAAGGAGAATGAGGAGCACTTGGAGAGAAACCAGCGATGTAGGTTTGCCAGTGATACAGCCATGCAGTGGCTGGATATACGTCTGCAGATGATTGGTGTCATTGTCATCACAGCTGTCGCGGTAATCGGCATCATTCAGCACGAGATGGAATCCGGCAGTCCAGGTATTTTCTCTTTACTAATACTCCCTCTTCTCCAGGTGGGTAAACACCTCGGAAAGTCACTTACACCATTGTTCCCAGAGAAGCAGGGTTGATAGCTTTGCATCTACCTTGTGGATTGTGCTACTTGCTTATCATCGTGAACTCATCCACTATTCTTTTTTAATTTAGTGTACTAGGTGCGGGGTGAACACATAGTTCTTGTGAAAAAGTGTTTAAGTGGTGCAAGTAAAAACTGTAAACCACTGTGTTGTGGGAGAATTTCTTTGAAAAGAATATTATGCATGAACATTTACTTTATAATACAGTTGGTAGAAAATCATGGCATAATTAGAAATCCAAATTAGGCTGATACAAGTCGAGGCGTTTCGACTTTCATGACTTAAGGTCATCATCAGGACAAGGGAATACAAGGAAGGTGATTGCTACCTAATTGGGAAGAAGGTGAGAGTTACCCCTGCCATTGAATAGATTTAGATCAATGCAGATACACTTTGGGTATGTGTTATAAGGTACCTGAAGGAAATTCAAGGCATGTGAAACAAACCTCTGGAACGTATATGCCAGGAGCTGGTCCAGCCCAGCTGGTCACCAGGGAGGAGGGAGGGAGTCCACAAGCTGTCCTTCAAGATATGAGCAATATTGAAACAAGGATGTAGTTTAAAAGGTCATTGGTGAATATGGCTTAAAGGAGAAGCACATACATTTTGCCATGATTTGCCACTGCTTTTATTATAAATTAAATGTTCATGAATATAATTATTTTCAAAATATTCTTTCCAAAAATGCTGGTTCACATTTCCACATGCTTCACTTGCACTGTTTAAGCATTTTTTCACGTACACAATGTGTTCACCTAGTACACAACTAAAAAAACATGGTTGATGCTGCTTCATAACCCATGAAAAGTATAAATCTATGCCTCTTTCTTTGTTATATAATTACGTTGAAACAAAA
Source organism: Lissotriton helveticus (assembly GCF_964261635.1). NCBI lineage: Eukaryota > Metazoa > Chordata > Amphibia > Caudata > Salamandridae > Lissotriton > Lissotriton helveticus. The sequence continues at coordinate 93,362,047 of NC_136067.1, read as the reverse complement.
AATTAGGACTATGTGTTTTGAGGAATTAGTTTACTTTCTAAATTGTATTCCCTCATTGACTCCCACTGAAACATTGTTGTATGATACTGCCTAAATACTTTACACATTGCCTCTAAGTTTAACCTGACTGCTTTTTTAGGTCTCGGCCTGATCCAGCGCATGCGCTGATCTGGCCGAGACATTTAGTAGCTGCTTTTAAAAGTGCTACTTTCCCAGTGACCAGCTTGCTAGAACGCGCACAAGAGCGTGCGCGCATGCGCGTAATAGCAAGCTGGTGGCCGGCAAGGTAGCACTTGCGTTTTTTTTGTTTTTGTGATCGCGCTAGGCGCATTTGCAGCGCGCGCACACAACTACCGCTTCTCCCCCTCCCCCACCTCACTCGGAGCCAGTGCTTGTTTAGGACATGAGCCCTGACCCTTATACCACTGATTCCATGCTCTACTTTTTAATTTTTTACTAATAACATTTAAAATACTGGTCCTGTTACGTGGACGCAGGCTTGTGACGTAGGCTTGGAGATGCAATGAAACGAGCTTACATTCTCTCCGGTGTGCTTATACCAGAACAGCTGATCGACCAGTCAGTTCTGAGCACAGCGTCCGCAGATGTCAGACTTTAACAGTCCCCGCCATCCGCTACCATGGAAACAGAACGATGCTGCTCACTAGATGGCATTCCTACCGTAACATGGTCCACCGGTTGCTCACTGCCACGGAGAGAGCTTGATTCTGCCGTGCTGTAGTGTTCTGCTTGTCAGGAAGTGCGCCTTGTGCCTCCGAGTGTGTCTTTGTGTGAGAGAGCTTACCCCGGCCGTCCTGTAGTGATCTGTTTTTCAGGGTGTGCGCCTTGTGTCACTGTGTCTCCGAGTTAGCTGGTATCCATGATTCCATCTTGAGAGGAAGCCGACCCCACGTCCTTTTACTCGCTTAAATTTCCTAATTTCTTCTCTTTCTCTTTTCTAGCCTACTCTTCGCTTCATATTTACTCTACTTCCTGCTCTACCTACTTGCAGCCCTCTCCCCCGCCAGTCCTTTTCTGCATGTGCCCTCCACTGATCCTCTTATTGGGTATCGAATACCCAATGCTTTCCAGTGTTACATAACAAACCACTTAACAGGGGGCACAGTGCAGACTTAATCAAAGGGAAATACTTACAGGGCGTTAAATAACAGGAGCCGGCGGAGTGCCGAGCAACGGGCATAAGTGCAGCATCGAGCGCCGAGCCCATATGCGTGCTTTGGGCGGGTTGGTGACCAAAAAAAGTGTGATTCTGAGCAAATCAGTTCAGCTACGTGGGCCACAGTTCCAAATATGTTTAATGGAAGTACGTCAGCACCCACAGTTTTAGTTCTATGTATAGCTTGTCTTGTTTGAGGGAGCGGCAGTAATTATAATACTAAGACCAGACTGTTTGATGTCTAAGGTTACCTTTTTGTGACGACGTAATCTTTAAGCACACCGTTGTTTATAACTATGATGGAGACAGTCGAAGGCTAGCCCACTGTGCATGGACTCTGAGGATGAGAAATTAGTTTTTGTTTTTTCTAGAATAGTTTTGAAGTGTGCGCTCCTGCATGTTGTGTGATCAGTGGCAACAATGTTATTTTAGGCTCAGAACGTTTTTTTACTACGATCCAACACCATTGACACATTATTTTTATGTACAGTGCCTGTGTGTGGCCTTCAGCCGTTCATGCTACCCATTTTCCTATGGATGAGAAACATGGTGTTTAATTTTTTTGTTCTTGATGAACAATTGTCTGTCATGAATTGCTTTGCCCTTTGTTTATTTTCATTTCCTGTTGATTCTGCCGCAGTAAAAATTGGCATGATGCAAATACCATTGTTAGTACTTATACACAATGGGCAGGCACTAGATCCAGTACAGTTGAATACCCCCAAGGATAGCATTTCAAAGGGATCCTCGAGTAACACATTATTACTGGACACGGTTCGTAGTATTGCAAGATCAGGGGTCTAGAGATGGTTTCCTCAGCAGTCTTGCAATCCATGACTGCTTGAATGGATTGCCTTTTGTATCTGTACTAAATCAATCATTGACAACGCTTGTGGTTGTTGGAAACAATTCATCACTGACAGTGGACCAGAATCCCTATCACAATTGGTTAATGAGAAATGAAAGTATCGAGATTTTTGTACACTGACAATCTTTGCAGATTTCCCCATATGTATTCTCAATATTTTTGTGTCACACTTCCATCTGATAGATTACCTGTATACTAGGCTGCTGCTGGGAAAGGAGTGACCCGCAATCATTTTTAAGGTCGATGGGGTAGGTGGAGGGTTTCTGCCATAACCCCTTTTTTTATACAGCTGTTTAGTAGCTGTACTCCAGGAGGTGGTCTTCTGACTTCCGGGACAAAAGCCTGCAACCTTAGCAATGGCAACCTCATTTTCTCTCAGCACACGTGATGGATGTGTACATCGGAGAAGTCGGGTCCATCCTCTTTTACAGAAGCACTATTCTCCTCTGGATTTCTGTGGTCAATTGCCAGGACTACGCCCAAGCTAAGGAACAAGAACCCTTTGTGTTACTATACCTGCTTCCCATCATTCACTCAATATTCCTACTAATCTGTTAGATCTAAAATAATAAAGAAAAAAAACGTACCTTACCGTCACACCTTTTCTCTGTCTCTCCGCCTTGTCCCTCCACACCGCCGGAACAGGAAGCATATCCAGGCGCCCCTAAGCCAATCGCAACGCTGCAATGCAGCATTGTGATTGGTCTGAGCCCTGCGGTTTGACGCTCAGCCAGGGAAGGGGAGCCTGGGCAGGTTCTCCACCCAGTCTGTAATGCAGCCTAGGTGGAGGACATGCAAAGTGCACATGACTGTTTGCGCACTTACAAAGTGTGCTCACCACTCTCACTGCTCCTGTCGTCAGAGAAGCCCCCCCCCCACAAAGCTTCAGCAGCGAGACAAAAACAAATGATAATAACCATGCGTTATTATTATTTCATTTTTTCTTTATTTCACTGCTGCAAACCTCCGCCTTAGCACATAAGAGATATAGTCCAAGCCTGCCCTTGACACACGAAGAGAAAAGTCTGTGAAGATGCTTTTCATCTTTAGTTTTTGGCACCCAAATCTTTGCACATTGCAAAGTGATCCACCTGGCACTTGACCGTTGGCCAAACTGCAACTAATTAGAATTAGAACTGGAGCTATATTTAAGCAATTTGCAGAGCTATGATGATCTATACCTTTGACTATCGTTGGTGCTTCCTGAACTCGACGTTCAAACTTCTTGTCCTGTTCAAGTTTGGGAACAAGCCAGAAGTTCTGCCCATGGCTCTGCTGCTCTCTGACACAGTTGGCTGGGAGATAACGCGAAAGTATAGCCACCTAGCCAGCACAAGGATACCAGAGGAGCAGCAGGCAATACCTTAAAGTCCTGCAGAAAACCCTTTATCAACCACAGTAAAAATGTGTATTCTTAAATGGCTGCTCTCCAAACTCTAATTCAATCCTTAATCATCTCTGGATTGCACTAGGGAGCTATCTTACTCACTGGCATACCAAAATGAAGCTTGACGCATTAGGTGTAGTATTAAAATCACCGGCAAGACTTATTGCAAACACGAAAAGGGCAGACAACATCTTACCTGTCCCAGGATCACTGAACTGGCTCCCAGTAGAGAAGTGCTGCATAATCAGGACGGTGTGTATAAATTGTAAAGCCATTCACAATAACTCACTGACCCTATCAAGTGCAGACATTACATGGAGAAATAGAAACTCCGGAAACAAAGAAGGAGTGGTGTGCAGTCATTTAGAACATACCTATGTAAATATGTATGTTTATCATTTTGATGCATTTTTTGGACTGTTTTTCTTCATATTTTACTGTGCTCCGACATTGTCTGGATGTGATCAATGCTATTTAAAACTCCAAATAAATTAACAACTAAAGTGCAGGTGATCTGACCTTAGATCTGGAGAGGGTGGAATGCACGGTTGCTCCTGTGCACCACCAAGTAACTTTCTTGGTAAAGTGGCAATCACACTGCCCTCACTTCATGACCCAGGGTAGCCCCTAGCCTTCAGCTGAGCTCAAAGTGAACATGGGCCCCACCAATCCAGATCTGGGGAAAGGAAGAGTGTCCCAGAGAAGCTCTTGAATGTGTAGCACTGTGCTACCACTCTATATTAAAATCCAAACCTCATTGTCAGGATTGCAAAGCCCACTGTGAGAACATTGGACAATCCAGGCTGTGAATATGAGTCTATTCATTGGTGGTGTGCCCAGTGGTGTAGTGAACCATGCAATTCAGCAGCTTAAGCGGAGTCATCACTGGGCCCTATAGCTCTGGTGAACTAAGTCCCACTAAAAAAGGTAATTCGTTGTTAATGGGTCTCTTCTGTCTGCATGTCTTCAGGAAAAGTACCCATAAATAATACAGTTAGGGAATACCACGACAGAGGGCTGTTGGAGGAGGGCTGTAATAAAGCAAACTGCGAAGTGGAAACAATAAAATGTTGGCAGTAGTGGAAATCACAGAGAGTGACAAGTTGAACAAGCATTGGCATAGCCAATAGGTCTCACCTTTGGGACCTTATAAGTGTTTAGTTATCCAACTCAATATACGTGGTGCAACAACATCAACTGTTGCATGGCGAAACACTTATAAGGTCCAAAAGGCGAGACCTATTGGCTATGCCAATGCTTGTTGTGCCATGCTACCCAGGATTAAGCACAAGTTAATGTAGTGACTTTTTATGGTTCACCCTGAAAGGGATTGTAGCTGTTGATTGAGCCTACACCACAGTCAACCAACAACCTAATATCTCACATTGGTGTTCAGCGGGGACAATCAGGAGTAGGTTTGTGCAGTACCATACAGTGATTTGTGTAACACAAAATCCCAGGTAAATACTTGGATACAAACTCGACCCTTTTTAAATTCTCCTTAGTCTCCTTTGGCAGTTTTTCCTTTTTTACATTTAAGTAACCGAACCCTCCTCTTTGACTATGGAGATAGAGCTGATTAATATTGACAACCTCTCGAGGCCTGAGCTACAAAGCTGTGCCAGGAAAGGGGGCTGAATTTGGGCAGGAAAGCTTATAAGGTGGGTCAACAGATTGCTCTTTAGGCCTATGAGGAAGTCAAGTGGATGCAGGCAACAACAGTTGATGACCCTGAGGGGAACCCTGATTTAACTGAGGATGAGGATCAGGACCCGGAGGGGAAACCTGAGCTGTAGGGAGGGCCTCACTGGCCCCCAGAGAGGAACCAGTATGCTTAGGACGGGGCAGGTAGCAGTGTGTCTTTGAGGGGCCTGTCACCAGAGAAGTTGGAGGACAGGAGGGAGGAGAGGAAGCTCAAGCTTAACCTGGAGCTGGCCAAGCTAAAACTAGAGAAGGAGAAGGTTTGAGGTTGAGGTTGAGAGGGCCTTGGGAAAGGAGAAGGCTGAGGGTGGGAGGGCCTTATCTGAAAAAAAACTACTGCTGACACTCTGTTCATCACCACCCCCTTTTCTGAATCGGAACATGAGAAGAGCATGCTGGAGCTGGACCTAAAGGCAAGGCAGCCTATAAGACCCAACAGTGCTGGTGGCAGCCTACTAACAGAGTATGCTGGAGAGGTGAGAGTCCATATACCCCAGGAGCTGATGCCTAACTATACTAACTATGTGGTGGGAGATGATAAAGACAAGTGTTTTTCTGATTATGAAGTTGCACTCAGGGTACACAACGTTCCAGAGGAATACTCGGATGGGGCGAGGTGGGGTTGAAGCCTGTGGTAACACATATCCTCGATGGTGAGCAATACACATCTCGCACTAGAGACAGAGGACCAGACTAGGTATGCCCCCATAAAGGCAATATTTGTTCCTAAGTTTGGGCTGACCCAAGTGAAGTATTGTCAGAGGTTCAGGTACAGCCACAAGCTCCCAATTCAGTCCCCATGCCCCTTCTGTTAAGGAGGGCTGGTTCTGGAGGGCGTTGGCCCAGGGCGCCCCATTCCAACCTGCTGCTTTGATTGTTCTCAGCTATGACACAAGCAGGGGGACTCTCTCTGTCCCAAGTAACCACCCACTGGTGGGAACTCTACAGGGGTGGCAACCTTACCTTAGGGTAGGTTGGCTACCCAATAGGCAGGAAGCAGAACATGCCCTAATCTTCTTTAGTTGGGGGTGAACTCAGAGGAAAGACTGGTGATCCTTGAGGGTGGCAGTCATCACTTCCACCAGGTCAAGGTTAATTGGGTGCCTGTCATTCCTCTGAGGGACATGGGACCAGTCAGAGCATGATAGTAGAAAGGCTGGTTTCTCCAGAGCAGTAAACTGGTGTTGCAAAGTCAACCTGTGCCCTGGGCACCCCCCAACTTTTTGCTGACTGGAACTGGTGGTAACTGACTCTGACTGACCATGGGCTCTGTTTAACCAGGCACAGGGCCAGGGCCAAGCTAAAAGGAACACATTAGAATACAGTTAAGACACCCAACATACGCTAGGGTACACTATGGTATGGTGGGGTACCCCTGTAATTGGCATGACCTACCCCATAAGCCCCTAGTATGTAATGGCGGTACAAAAGGGGGTGGTGATGGACGGAGCATCTGAATCAATCAAACACTCACACCCAGTCAAAAGATCTGGGTTTGATCCATCACCGCTCTATGCAAATCAGTCTGACCCTGTGTATTTGCATATAGCCATGTCTGAACTGGGGTGGCAGAGTGGGCTAAAGAACGGTGCTGGATTAAACCCAGATCTCTTGACTGAGTGCGAGTGTTTGATTGGTTCAGATGCTCCGTCCATTACCACTCCCTTTTGTACCGCTTTTGGCCGCCATTAGTGTGGCAGGGTATGCTCAGACGTGAGTCCCTTGCTCACTTTGCCACTGGATTCAAGCAAGCCGGGCTGAAGACGGCTGTAATGCCAGAAGCCGGTCCTCGGAAGCTTGTTTCCGGTCCAGGGAAGGTATGGCTTGGCAGTTCGGGCTGGACTGTTCCCATGAGGCACAGGGTCAGACTGATTTGCATATAGCCATGTCTGAACTGGGGTGGCAGAGTGGGCTAAAGAACGGTGATGGATTAAACCCAGATCTCTTGACTGGGTGCGAGTGTTTGATTGGTTCAGATGCTCCGTCCATCACCACCCCCTTTTGTACCGTTTTTGGCCGCCATAAGTATGGCAGGGTATGCTCAGACGTGAGTCCCTTGCTCACTTTGCCACTGGATTCAAGCAAGCTGGGCTGTAGACGGCTGTAATGCCAGAAACCGGTCCTCGGAAGCTTGTTTCCGGTCCAGGGAAGGCATGGCTTGGCAGTTCGGGCTGGACTGTTCCCATGAGGCACAGGGTCAGACTGATTTGCATATAGCCATGTCTGAACTGGGGTGGCAGAGTGGGCTAAAGAACGGTGATGGATTAAACCCAGATCTCTTGACTGGGTGCGAGTGTTTGATTGGTTTAGATGCTCCGTCCATTACCACCCCCTTTTGTACCACTAGTATGTAATAGGGCAGGGGATTGAAACTACCTAGAAGTCTCCAGTATCCTGGGGCATGGCAGTTTAGAGGCCAGCAGATTCTCTGCACCAGCATGTGTGCAGTGCTGAATCCTGAGGTCAGTTTAAAAGCAGCACTGGTTGCCAGGACAGCTTTTAAACCTTAGATTGTGCCCAAACTCGACTTTGGGGGTAGGGGCTCTTAAAAATAAAAAAACCTACTATGTTTTTGCATATTAAGGACCCCCAGGGTGAGTAACCCCTAGGTATCCCAGGGTGGGGGGTCAGTTATCTATAAGGTACGCCCCTATAAAATGAGTTTTTATATGCCTGGGTAACGTGAAATTTTACATTTCACTCCCCACATGGTATTAAAGAGCTGCTCAAATTCGACTTTGATGCTAGAAGAACTGGGAATGGAAGATTTGCAATATTTTTGCAGATTCAGAACCCCTGAAGTCTCCCCTAGTTGCACAGGGGGTGGGTGTCCTGTAGCAATTAAGGAAATACCTATGAAATATGGTTTTATAAGCCCTGGTGCTAGAAAAGTGGCCCAGATCATTTTCCCCATTGCAAACCCCATGGCCCATAGGTTAACATGGTAGGAAGTTATTGATTATAAAATATTGATAGGAGAGGACTAGCCGGACCATTCAAAGACTTCCCAGAATGGTAGTAGTAAATCCAACAATATGATATTGTTGAATTTCTCCTACAGTGTACATACAAGAAGTTATAAGACTTTCTTGTTTGTAAGTCCAAATTCAGCCTTTCAGTGGTCTGCCCTGATTGTGTTAAGTGGATTAGCCAGGCAGCTTTGAAGAGGTGATAAAGAACCCCTCTGCTGGGAGGGCAATTTGCTGGTCTATAGGAATGCCAGGCCAGGGGGGTGGAGTCGTAAACCATCCTCTTCAAAGGCAGAGGGGAGGCCCGGGTTTCAGTTTCAGTCTGACACTCTTGACCCAGAGTCAGGGCTAGGCTTAAGGAAGGTATGTGCCGATAGTAGGGGGAAATTTCATGGAAATAAGCCATCCAAGGGGGTGTGTTTAGCCAACTCTCACCTCCTTCCTGGAAAATCAGCCATTATGGATTTGGAAGAATGATGCACTCTGGGACAAACTAATGCCACACTCTACAGGATATGGTCATAACTATGAGGAGTTGCCCTGCTCTCATTGGTCAGAAGTGACCTGGTGCTTGACCCAGAGAATTTTGAATAAGTATCTGAGAGGGGCAGAGCCCTCCAGATCTGCTGCTTGAAACTGAATGAAGCAAGAAGTGCCCTGCTGAAAAGATTTGGCTGTGCAAGGAACTCTAAGGCCTGACCTCTGAAGACTGCACCAAGTGAAACTGCAGCCATGTGGATTACCTTGCTGCAAAAGGACTCAGTGGACTCCCTGCAAGCACAGGTTAACAGAGCTCACCTGGGCAGCCCCACAAAGTATTCAAAGCCTGGAGTACCAGTGGATTTGTAGGATTTTTGTTCAAGTGAATTGCGGAATTGAAGTTTGACACTTTCAAGGACCCTCTTGGAGATTCCAGAACCTGGGATTGTGCGTTGGTTACTTTGGGACCCGCAAGCAGAACTCCAGGAAGGTGTTCTAACTGGACCCCGCTTGCCTCAAGAAGGCGGCCCACCACAGTGGTGAGAAAATTCTTCAGAACAATTTATAAAGGTGTGTCGCTGACAGAGAAAACGAAATGACTAAAAGGGGCACTGTTGGTTTCTAAGCACTAGAAAGTGACTAATCTTTAAAAATTCATATGTCTGGTTCCCTACAGTGGATTATTTTCGTTTTGGAGTCATTTAAAAGATAAAAATATTATTTATTTATATAAATTGGTGTGGGATTTTTATTTTCTGTTGTGTCTTAATTATTTACTGAAATTGTGTTTTTAAATGCTTTACATACCTGTCTTTGAAGTTAAGCCTGTCTGCTCGCAGCCATGTTACCAAGGGTTGAGCATAGGAATAATTTTCTTAGACCTATGCTGAGTCCTATCATGTGTTAGTGGCCTTATTGCCAGTGGCATAGCTACATTTGCCCCTACCAATAACCCACTTTCCAACACCTGGTCAGGTGTTTAGGGTAACTCAGGTCCAGGGGTAGGACTTTCTCCCCTCCATGACCCTGGTATCCCTGGAACGGGGAGTGTGACCCAGAGCAGGGTTAAAGTTAGTCCCCAGGTGCCCATTGATTGTATTCTGGTGAATTATTTGCCCCGGTGATGGAAGAGATAGAAAGGGTGGCTGCTCAGAGTTCCCTGAAAGTTCCAACATCTAGATATCCCACTCTCAAATGGAGGGCACAGAGACCCAGATGGAGGGGTGGGAGAGAAAGTACTCACCCCTGACTCCTGTTCAGCCTCAGAGTAGATATCCTGGGCTGAGTGACCAGTCAGGCTACCACCCCTGGACTGGTGGGAGGGAGGGTGAGAAACCTCATAGGTCAGAGAACCCTGGATTGCCTGGGGCCTGGTTGTTGACACTGCCGGCTGTCAGTGGCCTCTATTTGTTGTTGTCTTTATGGGCAGCGTTTTGCCTTTTCCCTCCACCTTTTGCTGAATTTTTTTTTGTTGGCCTTAGGAAGCTAGCCCTCTTAAACAATGATGAAGTGCTCAACATGTTTGTGCTCTTTCCTTTAAACATGGTTTAATTGGCTTATAACCAGTTGATATATTTAATGTATTTGTAAGTCCATTGTAGAGTGTTATATCATATACCCAGAGCCTCTAAATTAAATGCTACCAGTGGGCCTGTAGTACTTATTGTGTCACCCACTTAAGCAGCACCTTAAAACATGTCTCAGGCCTGCCACTGCAGCCTGAGTGCAGTATGAAATTGCTATGTCGTCTTGGCATTTAAACCCCCTTGCCAAACCTTAATCTCTCAATCTATTACATATAAGTCACCCCTAAACTTGGCTGTACGTAGCCCATAGGGCAGGGTGCTTTGTAATTAAAAGGTTGGAAATGCACTTTTAAGTTTTACATATCATGATAGTGAAAAACTCCTAAATTCGTTTTTTACTACTGTGAGGCCTACCCCTCCCATAGAATAATATTAGAGAATCCCATCTTTCTTGGTAAATACACAGCTTACTTAAACCATGATTGCCAGGATGCGCTGCCAGTCAAATGATTTATTCAAGTCGGTTACTTGCAGCCGAACAAGCCACCACTCCGAAACATGCAGAACTGCTTTGCCAAACTAATCCCACAAGAGGCTGACTACATTGATTCACTGCCAAAGCTTGATACACTGAGATGCACAGAGGTACATCCCGGCACACATGGTTCAATTAAGCCGTGCACTTACCAAGAAAGATGAAATTCACTAATTCGCTCATGCCACCCCCAGTTCTATGTCTTGATGAGACCCGGAAGTCAAGTAGGTTGAAACGCGTCAACATTTGCTACTAGGGTGTTGATTTTATGGAATTGTTCGAGGAGTAAACCCTCGCAAATCTGGGCCTCTCCTCACATAAATAACTTACTTCAACTACTGGTTTACTGCACAAAATGGAGTATGAACATTATAATTGGGACATTTATTCTGTGCCATAATGTTTCAATGAACTGAACTGGATTGGAGTTATACTGATTACTTTGATTGAGTTTTTAACTTAGCACTGAATGATGTAGGTTAAGCACAAATAAAGGTCTTGTTGGTCAAATGTGTATTATAAATGTCCAATTATATTTTATTATGGTGTGTATGATATTTAAAATATTTTTTGATACAAAAACAGTAATGAATAAGATGACGATTAACTAATATTGATTAATCAATGTGATCATGCAAATTATATTACTTGATCGTATCAGGAAGTAGCCGTTTCAAATCGATTCATGCAAGCTACTTTATTTCATTATATAATTTTAGAAAGTGGGCATTTTTCTGCCCTTAGCCCTTTTGTGTTTATAGCCTGGCCTGGGTCACATGACTGGGTGTAACTCACAGACTTTGTGCATTTCTCTGAGACAGTCACACAGTAGATGTATTAAGAGTGCCTGAATGGGCTATCTGCTGCCAGAATCAAATTGAGGCTGGGTGGCAGCCTGAGCAGAGCCCCACTTACAACTCAATAGCCTCTGCTCTGCCTTCACACGAAGGGCCTAACGACCCTGCATTGTCACTTTGGCCTGCTTGGAGACAAGGCAGGTTGGAGGCAGTAAATTCCATGCAATTCAAAGCCACTGTTTAGAAGCTTCTCCCACCTCCCAGAATCAGAGCACCATGGTATAAAAGTTGGACCTCAGGCATCAACTCTTCAGTACACTTTTGGATCTGTGGATACTCTATCAGGAAGAAGGACTGCTGTGCTGCTGAAACGACTGCCATGCTGCTCAACTGCTCAACTGCTGACCTGCTGCTTCATTGCTCTGTTACTGCCTTTCTGCTCTCTTGTCCGAGGAAGGAGAACTGGACCTGCAACTTCATCTTGATCCCAGGGCTACCAGAGAGCTACCAGAGAGAACCCAAGGTCTAATCTGCTGATCTTCTGCTCTTAGTCTCAGGGACAAAAAAGGCTTCACAACATCCCTAACACTTGGACCCAGCTGAATTGAGTTCATGACCCCCAACTGGTGCCCCTCAGGTCCTGGATCCTTAATATGGCTCAAGAGAGTGGAAATTAAGATTTTGGGGCTCTTTGCGACCACAAACGGGCCCATTCGCACAAGACCGTCCTGCTCACACCATGAATCAGCGTGAAGCTCCATCTGCCCGACTCTTCACACAGCAGCATCGACCACTCGCAAGGACTGACAACTCGACGCTCCAGCAATGCAGGTCCGTGACACCTGGCCTGCTCTTCACTATAGGGTGATAGCTAAGCATGGGCCAAAAATCTGTTCCGCTCGTGAAATTTGCGGATTTTCGGCAATTTCGCGACCCGCGAATTTTGCAAATTCGCTCGCGGGCGGTTTTTTAAAAATGTTTTAATGGCCAGCTCAATCAAGGGACCCCTGCGCCCTTCGGCGCAATTGCAGTAACACACACATGGTCACTGGAGACAACTCTTCTGGCACTTTACGCAGCTGTAGTGTAGGAAAAGAACTATACATGTACCCAGCGAGGTAGCACTTACTGGATTAGCCAGTAGAAAGTACTCCAGTAATATTTCTGCAAATCGCAAAAAAATCCGCTGATTTTTTTGCAATTTTGCGCGAATTCGCGGACCGCAGATCCGCAAAATTTACCCATACTTAGTGGTAGCCTCCTGCATAGCTAACCTTGCTCCTTGTGGCCCCCTCCAACGTGAACGGGATTCTTGGTACAGACTTTGAGAAGGTAAAGCTTTAACGGGCTGAACCTGGCTAATATAACCAACCTGCAGTCCATCACAGTCCGCCTGAAAACTCCATTTACCATAATGCTAAGGAGAGAACTGTGCTGGGAGGTGAAGCAGTGTGCTCCCACCACTTTGGGTGGAAGAGCAGTTCACAATCGATACTGCCTGCCCCAAAGATGGCCGCCCTCGAGGAACTTCAACCTCTCCTTGCACTGCCTACAGCCCCGATGCTCACTGGAACACCTCCTCTTCTGCAGGGTTAATGAGCTAAGGAGGCTCATATCTTCAAAAAGGCGCTCAATCCTGAAAAAAGCAAAAAACACAGTTGATGGACAGAATGTAGAACAATGTCATACATTCACCCCAGTACAAGGATCTGGGCCTAAATCCATCGTTTTTTTGCACTCCACACCACCCTGGGTTAGACACTGGCTATATGCAAATCAGCTCTGACCCTGTGCCTCATGGGAACAGTCCAGTCCGAACTACCAAGCCATGTCTTTCCCAGACCGGAATCAAGCATCCTAGGACCGGTTTCTGGCTATCAGCCTTCATCAGCCTGGATAGCTTGACTCCAGTGGTGTGGAGAGCCTGGGACTCACGTCTGAGCATACCCAGCCCACTCGGGGTGAAAATTGCAAAAAACACAGTTTTGTCCATCAACTCTGTTGGATGCTTGATTCTGGTCTGGGAAAGACATGGCTTGGTAGTTCGGACTGGACTGTTCCCATGAGGCACAGGGTCATAGCTGATTTGCATATAGCCAGTGTCTAACCCAGGGTGGTGTGGAGTGCAAAAAAACGATGGATTTAGGCCCAGATCCTTGTACTCGGGTGAATGTATGACATTGTTCTACATTCTGTCCATCAACTGTGTATTTTTTGCAATCCTGAAAAAAGGCGCGACCTTTGAAACGGATGGAAGAGCAGTTCTCTATTGATACTGCCCGCCCCAAAGATGGCCGCCCTTGAGTGAATGCAACCTCTCCTCTCACTGCCTGCAGCCCCCGAGGTACACTGGAACACTTGCTCTTCCTCAGGGTAATTGAGTAAAGGAGGCTTTAATCTACAAAAAAAGACACGCCCTATGGTCTGGCGGGGAGATGAATTCTCATCCAATACTGCCTGCCCTTAAGATGGCCGACACCGGAGTACTGCCCACAGTCAATTGCATTGACCTCAGCCCCATACCTCGGTGCTATGGCGCTTAACGCAATCCAGCTACAAGTCACGGCAACCCCAGGCCCACAATTAGTGTAAAGCCTGTCCACTCAGACCGTGGGTCACTCCAGCATCCCTTTTCTTAAAGGATCAGGCCTGCCTGGCCGCAAGATGGTCGACGCCAGAATCCAATTGACCTAAGGAGATTTCATAATCTAGTTATGGCACAGACTAGTCCCCTACAAACCATCTCCGGGGATGCTGAACGTACACTTAAGCACCTGGTCGGATCACTCTCTGATCACCTTCTCCTTGGACTTGAGCCATACAATATCCCCCCCTCTTCCCAAAAACATCTGGGCCAGGAATTGGCACAAAGTTGATATCCCTTCTCTCTGCAACTCGCTGGCCGCCACCTACCCAGACCTTCTGGGCTCGGACCCTTGCTCCCAGGCCGCCACATTAGATCAGTGGCTCACTAACACTTGCGATCCCGTGGCCCCTCTGAAGCGTACCACCATCAATCGCACTCAAAATGCCAATAAATGGTTTAGCGCCACTCTCAAAGCCAAAAAACTGGAGCTAAGGCAGGCCGAACGAGCTTGGAGAAGAGCATACTGTCCCGTCCACAGACAGCATTTTACCACTGTGCTCAAAGAATATAAAACCGCCATTCTAACAGCCAAAACCGAGTACTTTTCGGGGCGCATCTTAGCAGCCGAATGTCAATCCCGTGAGATTTTCTCCACCGTTCACGAACTGGCATCCTCAGATAGAACCGCACCCAAGATCCCCCCTCCCAGGCTTTATGTGACTCGCTCAACGAGTTCTTTATTGACAAGATCGCCCTCATCAAAGCCAATATCCCCCCCCACTTTTTCTCCCCCCCAACCCCCCGACAATAATTGGTCTTTTACTACTATCCCACCACTCACAAGAGAATCCATGCTTTTGCTACTCAGGCGTGTTAAGTCGGGTTCTCCAGCCGACATTGGCCCAGCACGTATTCTTTGTCAGCTCTTCTCTGCATGCCCCTCTCCTGCCATTGTCCTTCTGAACAACTGTTTTACCTCCGGCATCGTTCCAGCCCCCTTCAAGACTGCTACTATTCTTCCCATATTAAAAAAAACAGGAGCCGACCCTTCTCTCCCTGCTAACTACCGCCCCATTTCCCTCCTCCCTTATCTGGGTAAAGTAGCAGAGTCCCACGTCACCCAGGCACTTAGCTCCTTTATAGAGAGCAGCAACTATCTTGCACCCTGCCAGGCGGGCTTCCGCCCCCGTCACTCCACTGAGAAGGTGGTCATTTCAGTCATGGACCAGCTCAGGGAGGGACTCGACACCAACATCCCCCAGGCCCTGATCCTCCTCGATCTGTCCGCCGCCTTTGACACGGTGGACCACTCCATCCTCTTATCCCGTGTCAGGGCGGCGGGCATAGGGGACCAGGCTCTTACCTGGATTGGATCCTTCCTGGAGGAGCGCACCCTGGCGGTACACCTTGCCGAATTTTCGGCCCCACCTAGCAGGGTGAAATGCGGGGTTCCCCAGGGCTCTTCTCTTTCCCCTCTTTTGTTTAATCTTTATATTTTTCCTCTCGTTTTTGCACTTCAACAAATGGAGGTCATAGTTTACAATTATGCTGACGACCTCCAACTAATTTTTCCGACCCCTCTTTAGGAGCCTCCCGCTTCCAGACTGTCCTGCTGTTTATCTGGGCTTGGATGAATGCAAACCATCTCAAACTCAACCCGGATAAAACAGAGCTGATTCTGACTGGAGGCGGCAGCAATCCCTGGTCACCTTCCTTTTGGCCCTCTTCCCTCGGTCCCCCTCCCACTCCTTCCCACTCTGTTAAGACCCTTGGAATCATGCTTAACCACCATCTGACACTTCACACTCACAGAAGCACTATTGTTTCTTCTTGCTTTTTCACCTTACGTATCATCAGGAAAGTGTCCCGGTTTTTCTCTTCCTCAGCACTCAAGCTGATTGTGATGGGCATGGTTTTATCAAAGATCGACTACGGTAACATCATTTTCAATGGCGTTCCCGCCTATGCACTCCAACGTCTTCAGACGGTGCAGAACCAGGCAGCTCTCCTGGTGCATGGCCTACCGAAATATCACCACTCTTCCCCCCTCCTCATCAACCTTCACTGGCTACCAATCAAACAAAGAGCCCTTTTCAAACTTGGCTGTCTTACTTTCCAAGCCCGGGCAGGTACTGCCCCTGCGTTCATCAATTCCGCCATCATCAACTACTGCCCCGCTAGAGACCTACGTTCCGCGGCCAAATCTCTGTTAGTCATTCCCCGGTTCAAGAAAAAACGCTCCGGAGGTCAGAAATTTTCAGTACTTGCACCTACCTTTTGGAACTCCCTTCCCCTTCCCCTCAGATCCTCCCCTTCCTACTTGGAGTTTCGTAAAGCTCTAAAAACCTTCCTATTCCAGCAAGCTTTCAGTCCATAGTCCCTGATGTCCTCTTCAGTCTTGAAATCCAATAGCGCTGCTCAGTGAATGCGCGCTCTATAAATAACTAAAAATTCAAATTCAAATTAAGCACCAACAAACCGGTTGACATCAGAAATAGGATAGGAAACAATCCACTCAAACCCCTAGCTACAATGCCCCTCCTCCCATCTCCCCCATAACACCTGCCACGTTGCGTCCATGGGGTGAGTACCCCCGCAGCCCAGCCTAACACACTAACGTCCCCTCTCTGCAGAACAGGCCAACACAAACCCACTGACACCTTTCCCCTCCTTCACGCGCCGCGGCTCTCTCTTAATCTAGCCTCACGGACCCTATCCCAGCAAGGCCCTCCGCGCGCTGCTCTACCTCCCAGAGTGCCCAGCACCCCCCAGGGTGTCCAGCCTCCCCCAGGTGACTCTCGCTGATCAAGGCAAATCCCGCACCATTACAGAAGTACAGCCCCTTACTCTAAGAAAAGCAATAATGTCTCCGAGCACTCAAATTTACAACAACCCCTCTATTTCGACCCACATGAAACCGCAAGGCACTAACTCCTCCAATTATCTTCTCCCGAACCTCTCCCCAAAAAGCGAAAAGAAACTTTAAACATAGACTAATCAAACAACACCCAGATAATTTATTTGCTGACACTTACCACTGCCCCTCCAAAGGGCAGATAAAGATGGATCTCATCTTTCACACAGATAACCCAGATAACTGGAACACCACACTAAGAACGCAACTTCGCAACTCCAAAATGACGACCACCTCAAACAGCTGCAAACTGTCGACCTCTCTCACTAATCACTCAACTAGGAAGGGGAACACTTCAGTGACCATTTAGTCAAATGGCACAATCTTGATACAGGCAAACAATGGGAACTTAGAAGCCTTTGACTCCCTCTTCCCTACACTCCGAACTGCCCATCTCCTCAAACTCCAACCTTCCTCGCTCCAACTCCCTTCCCCGGACAACCTGTCCCTCCAGATAGAGCAAACATTAATTCCCAGTCCCCTTGCACTCCCCTCCCGAACCTCTACTCACTCCAGTGCCCCAGCGAAGCCCATCCCCTTACCCTGCGACGAGCATCAAACCCAACTGCCCCCCCAGTCGCACCAACAGGAACATGCGAACCCTACACCGTGGGCTCTGGCCCCCGGCCTTTATCGCACCCCTGTAGAACTCACGTCCCCCGCCCACTATGCCACCCCTGCAGAAACCACGAGGCTGAATTCTCGTTACAACCCTTGTCACCCCTCAGCAAGGGCCGATAAGAGAGGCAGCAAAACAACACAAACAGCAAGAGACACGAACAGCAAAAAACAACTTTACTCAGTCCAGCCCCCTACACCTCAGGAAGGTCCTAACCCAGCCGTCATCTCCCCAACTCCGGAAAACATGGCGCACTGTCTGACCCTCTTAGAAAGCCAGCTAGAAATAATATTATGGGCCTAAACAAAATCCTAGCCAACCTCGATAAATCCCAAAAACCCCAGCAACTCCAACCTAGGTCTCCTACTCTGACCAACCTTAACCTTCCAAAACACCGGATAGTAAGTACATTTATTATGTATAGTTAATTAAAACCAGTACATTCGTTACATTTAAAACAGTTTCCTAAAATATGATGACAATATGGTCTGTGTAATCGTCTTTGTAAAAAAGGCATGCAGTGAGAAACCGAGGGTGATTGTCGGACAGTATTTCCAGAGCCAGGGCAGGCTAGTCTTTTGTGGCCCAGAGTTCGTCCTTTAGGTCCCAGAGCCAGAAGTTGCTGCCAGTTGTAGATTTTGCAGACTTTGCTCTATCGTGGTCAGAAATTTGACATATCTGCAGTTCAGTTTTGTATTTGCAGGGTTTAAGCATGCAAGCACAGCCTGCCTTCGCGTGCTGGTCCCTATCTGCTTGAACTGGACCCTTAATAGCAATCGACGAACTTGTCGGAACTCTTCGCAGAGGCAAGTCATATGTAATATGTCTCCGATTGCTGATTTGCAGTGCGGACGAACTTCATGGCCGTTGCTCCTGAGCCATGGTGGTTGGTCTTCTCTGCTGGGCAGGATCCCTAGTCTATATTTCAAAAACTTCAGTTTTGTTATTTTTGGGTAGCCCTGGCTGAAGTAAGGTTGTGGTGTCAAGGATTTGTAGGTGTTTAATGTCATCCACGCATGGTTTCTTTTTGCAAAAGCGGCCTTGTCCTCTATTAGGGATATAGTTTTTACGTTTTTCCAAACCACTTTTTTGAAAGGGTTATGCCCCAGTTGCATGTCCCAGAGTGCGGATGCCTTGACAGCCTCCAAGGCTGCCTTCAAGTAGGAGCGTGCCTGAGATTCGTCCCTGCTTTGTATGTCTTGCCACAGCGTTGCGTTTAAGGTGTCTTTAAAGGCTGAGCGAAGTTTGTGGCAGCAGATAATGAAAGCTCCTTGTCTTGCGAGGGCTTGTTTTTTTAAGCCAAACTCAAGCCTTATTTGGGCAGGTGAGGTGTAGGACGGGATTGAGAACAGAGTTCTATATGCTTTTACCTGGATGTTGTCTAGGTTCTTGGAGTCTCTTCCTCGTAGTGCCTCGCTACCGTAGGAAATTGAAGGGAGCAATTTAGCCTGGATGACTTTTAAGTATGGTGTTAGAGTCGGTCCTGCTAGTTGGTTTGCTAAGTTTTTCAGTGTGATAGCGATCAAGGCCCCTCTTCTTTTGATTTCCTCCATCTGCCGGACAAATGAGCCTTCGGTGTCGAAGATAAGTCCCAAGTATTTATATTCGCGTGAAGACTCTATTTTTTGGCCCCCCAGAGTCCAGGGCTTCTGGTGTTTATTCCTGGTATGGATCGACATCGTACGCGTTTTGCTTAAGTTGATTTTTAAGTTGTTTTCCGTTGCGTAACTGTGCATTTTGATCAGCAGATTCTGGAGGCGATGTATGTGTGGCTTAGAAGCACCACGTCGTCCGCGTATAAAAGATTGCTTAGGGTTTTTCCTCCCAGCCTTGGAGAGTGGGAGTTGCATGTGTTGAGTCGGCCAGATAAATCTGCCATAAACAGGTTGAACAAGGTCGGGGCCAACACGCACCCTTGTTTTAGCCCTTTGGTCGTACAAACTTTGGAAGACAGATGAGTCCCACTTCCTAGCTTCACCTGCACCCAGGTGTCATGGTGTAGTAACTTCAGCATGTTGAGAAGTGGTTGAGGTATTCCCCATTGTGCAAGTTTCTGCCACAGCATGCCTCTCTCGATGTTATCAAAGGCTGCGGAGAAATCGATGTAGCACAAATGCAACGGCAGTTTTTTGTTTTAGCTCCGTCAATAATCAGCGAGATTGCCAAGATGTTAGTTGTTGTTCCGTTTTTTTTTTTTGGAAACCCGTCTGGTTCCATGGTATAATCCGCTTTGAGTCCGCCCATGTCATGATCTCATCCAGGATTGCTCCAGCAAAGTATTTCGCCTCGTTGTCAATGAGGGCTATTAATCGATAGTTGTCGGGGGTCGTTTTGTCTCCCTTTTTGTGTATGGGGACAATCGTCGACCCTCTCCAAGAGTCTGGAATTCTGTTTAGGAGTCTGACTTCTGTGAACAAAGGTTGTAGTATTGTTGCCCATTCTGTGTCTTTCGCCTTGAACAGGGCTGGCGGGATGCCATTAGGACCTGGAGCGCCTTCTTTCCTGCCATTGCTGATCTGTTTTTTTATTAGGGCTATTTGCTGGGCTACTGATGGTGCCAGAGTGTCGCCGGGTTGGGGTTGATCGCCCCGGTTTGACGGTGTTGACATGGTCATTGCGAGTGCTTGCTCACCATTGGTACTGCTTTGTACCCCTGTCTGTCCCAAGGGATCATTGAAGTGGCTGCCAAGGTAGTTAATCCACTGTTCTTCCCCAATGTGCGAACCGAGGTCCTTATGATGTGGGCGTAAGATCTTATTTACTGATTGCCAAAAACGGGCACTATTGTTGCTTTTGGAGTCATATAAGAGTTTAGCCCAGCCTTCGCTTTCTGCGTCTTTCTTTATTTCCCATTTTGTATGTTTGAGCTCCGCCCTTTGTTTTTTCAATGTGACTCGGAGTTGTTCATTTTGGGGCGCTGCTCTAAGCCTCCGTAAGGATAAATTTACAGCACTTTTTTGTGAGCGTAATTGTGTTCGTTGACCCTTCTTTATGCTACTTCTGCTATGCTCTGTTTTGTGGTTGTCTTTAGGAGCTGTCTTTCTTGCCAGTTTGTTTACCAGTAAGTCTGTGTATTGCTCCCAGTGGGAAATATGCCCAGCTGCGTCTGATGTATCTGTTTTGTATAGTTGGAGTGCAGTTTCAGCCAAGGTGGTTATATTAGTTGGCGAACATTTGATTTTTCTTAGATTGATTGTGTAGATCTCCCCCAGTGTGTTGTCTGGCCTAATTGCCGTTTGCGTCCTTGCTGTCAGATGGCTTTCCTGAGGACGATGATCACTTTCTCCCTGATCCCCCATTCTAAATTCCCGGATGAATGGGAATAGTGCCAGACTGGCAAAAGTGTAGTCCAGGATGGAGCTGGCACTGTGGGAGTAGAAAGAAGCTACTGGGGGGGAGTCCGTCGGAAATCTGCCGTTTAGTGCCCAGAGATTTTGATGTTCTAAATCCTGTAGAAGAGCATTATTTTGGCACTTTCTCTGGTGTCTTCTCCCAGTTGATGAGGGCGTCATACCTCTTCGGGACATGTGAAAATCGTTCGGGACAGTGTTCCTCTTAGTAGTGCGTGGTTTGAGTCAGTTGCTTTCTTTGTGCATACTTCTGCCCATTCCCCCGAGCTGTTTCCCTTGGAGTTGGCGGTGGGGGATATACGAGGCTGATGGTTCCTTAGGGCTGATTTACGCCACCCTGTTGTGAGCACTGACTCCGAGCCAGTTGTCGTTGTCAGCCTGTCCAATGGTTGCTGCCAAGCGCTGTTATCCCTTTTTATCGGTGATCTTCCCAGCGCACCCCTTAGTACGCTGCAGGGGTTGGTCTGTTGCATCGCTGGTACAGCACTGTTACTTCTGCGGAGTGGCAAAGGGTATGCTGGTCTTTGTAAAGGAACGAGCTTAATACCCCAGTTCTTAAATTGGGCTGCTTCTGATGCAATTAGGTCAACGACATCGCTGGAGGACCAAGTCGTCCTAGTCGCCTCCTGGCTGCTTGTATTCGGAGCGGGCAGGAATTCAACCAAAAGTAAATCTTTGGAGTTTATGCCCCCCAAGGTGGGGACACATTTCATCAATTTGAGAATGTTGCCTCTGTTCAGCACGTCCTGCTGCCCTTTCGATGTATATTCCGGGTAGAAGACAAGGATCTCAGTTAGATGCATTTTGTTACCAACTTCCTTCAATTTTACGTTTGCAGCATGGGCGAGTGCTGCAACGCCAAGATCAGATGGAGTAGTATACGCTACTGGATTTCTGCCGTCACCTGGCGAGTTGGAGCTGTGGGTTGGTGCTTTGATTGGTGCTTTGATTGGCGTTGGTTGCTTCAGTGTTGTTTGCATCTCTTGTGGCCAGATTGTCTTTGACTGTTCGGATTGGCTGTCGGTAGAGTGGATAGTTACGGTTGTCGTAAGTGTAGCCCTGGTTTGATCGTCTTGCGATTGGCATGACGTATGGCCTGTTGGTCTTTCCCTAACCCCCTCCCTGATGGTCGGTGGGTTAGGTGTTTTTGTTGCTGCTGAGGTTTGGTGGATCTGGTTGAAGCACTTGGAGGGATTGGCCGTTCGATAAGAGGCTTCCCTGGTAGGCGATGTCAAGGCTGCCAATTGTCGTTCAGTGAGTGGCTCCTGCTTTGCGCGAGACACTATGGACTGTGTGTGCTGGCTAGTGCTTGTCGCAGTTGTTGTGTGTGTATCTAGGAGTCCAGGTAAGTTGGCAGCCGGTCGGGCTTGGGGCCTCTGTCCTTCCTGATGCAAAAGGCTGCTAGTTGAGTTTTGCGGCTGGGTTAGACTGATAGCTGCTGGGGTTTCCCCTGCAGGGAGGTTGCCCGTATTTGAAGGTTCCATTCGTTTCCTGGTAAGGCCAGAGAATATAGGAAAGAGTTTTGTTGAGGTTGGCGACAGATTTTGTTTACGACCTTTTCTTTATTGTTGTCGTCGTTGTTTTGCATTAAGTTTTTTTGGGGACTCAGATTTCTTCTGGGCAAGTTCCTCGTTCGCAAGGGATTCGTGGTTGATTGAAATTTTGTCATGTGAATTGCTGCTGGTGTTACTTTGTGCGAAGTTAGTGGAGCCCGTTTCTTTGGGGTCTTTTGCCTTTGTGAAGCGATTTTATGTCCGCTATTAGATCTGTTAGCATTGAAGGCAGTGTAGCAAGTTTGTCTACTGCCTGATTGCAGTTACAGCTTAAATATGTTTTTGTTTGTGCTATTTGTATCAGGGTGTTCAGGTTACCTAACTTTTCGTCAATCCCCGCAGTAAAGACTGCCAGTGTGTTGAGGAGATTGAGTTGCAGATCCATTTTGTCCGATTGATATTGCATAGCTTCCACAGCTAGCTGGATTGTATTTAGGAGGGAGGTCCAGGCTCCGGTATTGTGGTCTTTTCCCTGGTCTCTGTCGATTTCTCCGATATTGTGATCTTTTTCCTGCTCTCTCTCATTTGCCAGTTGAGAATTCGCAATTGGGGCAATGTTGATGGTATTTTTGTCAACCAAAGAGGAGTTGAGGGAAAGTAGGTTATTGTAATCTAAGTTGTCTAGGTTGTTGGTTGTTAGCATGTCCTCTCGCCCCTGTGCGTTCTGGTAAGACGGTCTGGCCCTTCGTTCGGCATCCCAACTGGAGTTATGCTGGTTGGGCTTGTGTTGGCTGTATTCCGTGCTGAGTGCTGCGCTGCACGGGAGACTTGATGTTGAGGCGTAATTGCCCGGTTCTGTGAGTGGTGAGGAGCCTGTACCAGCCAGGTGGACTTTGGTGATGATACTGTGGTTGGGGCTCCTGAGGTGTCCGCCCTGGTCTAGTTGAGTATCCTTGGGAGTGGCCAGAGTTTGTGTCTTTACCCCTGTTAGAGGCTGTAGTCCAGGCCCTACTTCGCCCGCACTCAAGCGTCTGCATAGAGGGTCCGGGATTTTAGGTTTTCCTACTTCTTGTGCCTCTAAGGTGGATTTCAGGTTTGCAATGGTCGCCTCCGATGATCATTTTGGAGTACAGCTGGCCAGGTGGGCAGGTGTTGACTGCTGTTTGGAGCCTGCGTCCTTTAGGAACTCAAACTTAGTGTAACCGGATAGGGGCTTCAACCACCCACGAGACCTGGCTACAGCGTCCCACTAGATCTGACAAAGAGACCTTGGTACTGAGTCACACAAAAACCATAGCCCCAGCTTCCCAGAAACAAAGTCTCCCAAGAAAGGAGGTCGAGACCCAGTGACACAGACTTACTGGCACCACAGCTGCAACGTCTGAAGAGACCCAGACACGTAGACTTACCAGACCCATAGCTGCAATGTCTGAAGAAGATGCAGCAGCTCTAGCCTCCACTTACAACCCTCCTCCCACAACCTCCCCCAACTCTAAAATTCAAGTAATCACGGGCGTCCGAAGAGACTACCCCCTTGCAAAAACCCCTAGACCCCTGCCCCTCCTCACCTCCATACCTAGGGCCCCTCCAGGAAACAGTCTCTGCAAATCAGGGTTCTCCACCAACTGCATGCTCATCAATTGCAGATCAGCCACGAAACACGCAACAGAATTAGCAGAAGCCATCCTCTCTCAAGACATAGGCATTGCGTTTATCACGGAGACTTGGCTAAATGAGATCTCCCCACCATGCTTAGATATGCTCGTTCCTACTATCATAAACAAAGATAGGAAAGATCAACATGGTGGAGGTGTAGCTATCATTCACAATTACCACATCGACATCATGGAAATGGACGTATGTAAATACAACTCCTTTGAATGCCTTACTGTTAACATCAAAACCAAGGCCAACAATCCAATAATCTGTCACCTTCTCTACCACCCTCCAGGTAACACTACCACATTCAGGGAACATTTCTCCGACCTGATTTCACACTGCGCACTCGGATACGCCAACAACTTAATTTTGGGTGATCTGGACCTACGATGGAACGAATCAAGCAACACGCTAATTCAAACCCTTAGCAATCTTCTATGTGACAATAATCTATTCCAACATTGCACAGAGGAAACTCACAACAAAGGAGCTACCTTGGATGCCATCATCCCTCAGCGAGATGCAATCACGATTGACTACATTCTTCCTGTGGACTGGTCAGACCACCACATGATCCTATTCCATATCAACCAACAAGTGCTATTCCGGCTCCCCACACAAGACCCACCCAAATGGTCTAAAGATCTTACCAAGATTCCTCTGGACGTCATGGAAGAGAGGCTAAGTACGCTACTCCCCAGCGGCAACAAGCTTCTCTCTACAACAGATCTCACCTCGCTCTACAATTCGGGCATGGGGGGCCTGCTGGATCAACTAGCTCCCTTGAAGAAAAAAAAAGCAGAGCCATCCCTTCCAGATCATGGTTTGACTCAGACATAAATGAAGAAAGGAGACAATTAAGAGCCTATGAAAGACGCTGGAGGAATAATCCTACCAATATCCACAGCGATCAACTCAGATCAGTCCGGAAGAAGTACAACAACCACATCAAGGAACAAACATCCACGTTCTTCCGCTCCGCTCTGGACAATGCAAAGAATAGACCCAAGGAGCTCTTCAATATCATCAGACAACAAACATCCAAACCAGCCACGTCCACTGTTCAGGCATCCGAAGATCTTTGCGATAACTTCGCCAACTTCTTCAATGATAACATTTCCAAGATCTCCTAGGTCCATAACAGCCCCCCCTTCTCAATAGCTGCACAACTGGATCCCTTGGCACCGCTCTCTCACCCCACACCAAACCCTGGTTACTCTTCCACCCCTTCCCTGTAGTAGAGATAAGCAAGTTGATCTCCAACTCCAAGCCCTCCGTCTTAGACCCTTTTCCTACGCAAATGACCAAAAATCTGAAATGCGCCCCAGCCCCACTTTGGTGCAAGATTATAAACAGTTCCCTAAATAGCGGAATCGTCCCCGACTGCCTCAAAGTAGGTCAAGTCACCCCTCTGCTGAAAAAAACTGGCCTAGATACATCAGATCTGAACAAATTCAGACCCATCTCCAACCTCCCTCTTCTAGCCAAAATCCTAGAAAGATGTGTACTACAACAACTAACGCAACACATGGAGAGTATCAACTTTCTTGACTCCCATCAATCTGGCTTCAGGAAAGGCTGCAGCACAGAAACCGGAGATCCTCAACATCATCGAAGACATCCACAAATCTCTGGACTCAGATCAATGCTGCCTCCTCATTCTCCTCGACCTATCGGCTGCATTCGATACGGTAGATCACAAACTTCTCATCAAAGCGCTGCAAGAAAGGGCGGGGCTCGATGAGATAGTCCTCAAATGGTTCTCCTCCTTCCTACACAACCGCTCCCAGAGAATCAAAATCAACAACTTTGAATCGGACTTACACCCAATCAACTGGGGAGTTCCTCAAGGGTCAGTGCTCTCCCCTCAACTATTCGACATCTACATGCAACCCCTCACTTCCCTACTCAAAAAAGCCAACATGCCCTTCCATCTGTATGCCGATGATACGCAGATCTACTTAGAAATCTCATCTGCGAAGGACATTCAAACACTCAATGGCATACTGAAGGAAGTGCAACTTTGGTTGACAATCAATCACCTAAAACTGAATCCTGACAAAACTTAATTACTCTTCATATCAAACAAAGCAGAGAACCCCCAAATGGTAGATTGGCTAAAAACTATAGATGCGCTCAATAGAATCCTCACCCTGGCGGACTCCGTTAAATCATTAGGCATCACGCTAGACCAGAAACTGGACATGACCAAACATATAAAGAACTCAGCTAAGAACCCATTCCTCAACCTAAAGTTATTGAACAAAATTAAACCTTTCATCCCACCCAAAGATCTCAAACAAGCCGCTTAATCATTGGTGCTGTCAAGACTAGACTACGGTAATGCAGCCCTCACAGGAATTCCAAAAGCACATCTTGCTCCCCTTAAAACTACTCTCAACGCGGCTGCCAGAATGGTCACTGGACTCAAGAAATGCGAGCACATATCACCGG
The DNA here is from genome assembly GCF_964261635.1 of Lissotriton helveticus. Lineage (NCBI taxonomy): Eukaryota > Metazoa > Chordata > Amphibia > Caudata > Salamandridae > Lissotriton > Lissotriton helveticus. The sequence continues at coordinate 93,335,531 of NC_136067.1, read as the reverse complement.
CACTCAGAGAACTCAAATGGCTCCCTGTCGATATGAGGGCTAATTTCAGAACAGCTTGTCTTACTCACAAAGCCCTACACACCGGCAAACCTGAATACCTGGCTGCCAAACTCAAAAAAGCAGGACAGAACAGGAACCTCAGAAGCTCAAACACCCTTCTACTCATTCCACTGAAAGCTCGTAAACAAAAAACAGCGGCCAGATCATTTGCAGGAAACGCGCCCAAAATATGGAACTCAATTCCTCCCCACATCAGAACTAACCCCCTCTATACGAATTTCAAAAGCCAGCTCAAAATCCTGTTCCTCGATCGATCCTTAGTGAACAGATAGGGGCAGTTGGAGCACTAAAAATCGACTCCGCACTCGGCCTTGACTCTACGCCAGCTAGCCCTCTATCCTATTCTCTGGCACTGTGTCTTCTCAGTTTTTGTATTTTGGGATTGTCCGCATCATTGTATTTGTGTTTTACATGTCCTGTAATTGTTTTAAAGCGCTCCAAAACCCACCGGTCAGGTCAGCGCTATATAAAACTCTGCAAATAAACAAAAAACAAATTTTTAAAAAAATTCAGCTTGAAAAGGCTCCCTTGAGCAATTGTGCTGACGAGCTTGTGGAGATGCAACTGTGTGCCTGTGAAAAGTACTGAGACCTGAAAGGATTGTGGCAGCCTGCTCAGCAAACCTAGATTACATTTGTTTTTATCTCTACTGATGACGGATGATATCCAGAAACATGTGTCTAGAGATTTACAGCACTAACCTGCACCAGCTTTGGTGGAACACTACAGTAAATATTCAAGTAAGCGTGTACCATGAACTGCATTTAACATAATGCTAAGGGGTGAACTGTGCTGGGAGGTGAAGCAGTGTACTCCTACCCCTTTCTATTTGAAAATGCTCCCTCGAGCCATTAAGCTGACGAGCTTGTGGAGATGCACCTTTGTGCCTGTGAGAGGTACTGAGACCTGAAAGGATTGTGGAAGGCTGCTAACCAACCCCAGATTAAATTTGTTTTTATCTCTACTGATGATGGATGATATCCAGAAATACGTGTCTAGAGATTTACAGCACTAACCTGCACCAACTTTGGTGAAACACTCCAGTAAATATTCAAGTAAGCATGTACCATGAACAGCATTTATCATTATGCTAAGGGGCGAACTGAAATCAGTCTTGATCCTCCTCCAATGGCACAGTCTGGCCCGAACTGCCTGGCCAGTTCCTGCCTGGACTGGAACACAAGCAACCCGTCCCACTTAGGGCAACACACTAAATTATAGAAAACATTGATGGATGGCTTGAATTAATCTCAGCCACTGGTATTAACTTGGGGGACTCCTGCCAGTCCATCATAATTTTGCACACAATGCCACCTCAGTTTGGATCTAGCCATATGCAAATCAGTCTTGATCCTGCTCTAATGGGAAAAGCCTAGTCCAAACTACAAGGCCAGGTCCTTCCTGATCTGGAACACAAGCAATCCGGAACTGGTTTCACTGTAGTTTCGGCTCATCCACCAAGTATAACTTGGTTCCGGTGACACAGTGTGTATAAGACCACACTAAAGTATACAACAACCATTGGCCTTGCCAAAAGATCTTGGCTTTTGAATCTTATAAGTGTGTAGCCATGCAGCACATTATCCTGGGTGCTGTGCCACCAGGGATTGTCGATTTATGCAATTACTACACACTGTATTTTTCAAGTGTGTTTGTCAGGGTGCGCTATTCAACGCTTGACTAATGCCATAAAAGTACATCCAGCCATTCTCCGGTGCGGTCACTACGAGTATGAGCTGTATTGGGGATCTCAGCCAGTTCTGTATTTTGCGTATGACTTTATTTCCATGTGTCTCACTGAAGTGGCCTCATGTACAGTCAACTTCCTCCTGCTGCTCACGAGTCAAAGAGTGGTGTTATTGTCTGGGAGGAGGAGCTGCAGGATGGAAATGTAGGAAAGGGTCGATGCAATGGTGCCAAGCACATGGGGATAGTATAAAACAAGCACTGGAAATGCAAAAGGTCCCACATTTGTTTGAGTTAGAACTAGTGGCATTGTAAATGGCATTGTCTATTACCTTTGTGTTATGGCATGTATGTATGTATGTGGTGTGTAGTGAAACTATGTGAGTTGAATTAAATGTGTTGTGTAATTGTGTGGTGTGGGGTGGATTTGTGTAGTGGAATTATTTGGCATAGTGTGCTGTGGAATTTAACGGATAGTAAATATGTGGTATTGAGTATACTGAATTATGTGGCGTGGCATTGAGTGTTATGGAGAGAAATTAAGCGTAATGGTATTTTGTGTTGTGGAGTGGCATGCAGTGGAGTTTAACCATTATGTGGTGTGCTGTTGAATTTTGTAGCATGATGGGGATTGTATGTATGTGGTGTGTTGTCGGATTGCATTGTGTGGTTTGGTGTTGAATTAAGTGGTGTGGACTGAAAATGTGTGCAGTTGAATAGTGTGATGTGCAACTCTGCTTAGCTCAGCCTTTTTGTTGATGAAAATGAACTAATAGGTAGGAGCTAAGCTCCAGATGTCTGTGTTTGGTTGTTAAAAAAAGAAAGAGTTAGAGCTATAGGTGTTGTGGACTACGGGAACATCTTGTTCAATGGCATCCCTCAATACAGCCTGCGCAAACTGCAACTGGTGCAGAACCAGGCGGCCCGCCTCGCCTTCGGTCTCCTCAAATTCCATCATACCTCTCCCCTCCTGAAGACCCTCCACTGGCTCCCCGTTCGGGAACGCGCCTTGTTCAAATTAGGCTGCTTGGCGTTTCAGGCCAGGACTGGCCTGGCCCCTCTCTTTATATCTTCAGCCATCAAATCTTATGTCCCTGGCAGAGACCTCCGTTCCTCGGCCCAACATCTTTTAGCAGTCCCTCGCTACAGGAAAAAAAAACAGGGTGGCTCGAAATTTTCCACCCTCGCCCCCATGTTCTGGAATTCTCTTCCCCTTCACCTTAGGTCTCTCACCCAGTATTCCATTTTCCGCAAATCATTGAAAACATTTTTATTCACTCAGGCCTTTCTGTCTTAAACCTCTGTTCCCCTCTTCAGCTTATGTCTTAGCGATTGACTCTGCCCAGTAGGCTGTTTGCTATCTCAGCGCCAAGAAACCGCTCAGGTGTATGTTGCGCTTAATAAATATTTTAAACTTAAACTTAAACGTAAATGTAAATGTCTCTTACCTATGTGTTATAGAGTGGAGTGGATGTATGTCGTGTCCAGTGGAATTATGTGGGTTGGATTTGGAATTGTTATCTGTGGCATTGAACTGTGTGGTGTGGAGTGGATTTGTGTGGTGGAATTATGTGGCATGGTGTGCAGTGGTGTTATGTGTATAGGAGTTATGTGTTTTTCAGTGTATTGCACAGGACTGACAGATAAACAGGCCAGTGACATCTTTGGTAAATTAGTCTGTCCTGACACTATAATCAGCCAAGTGAGCTCACTGTGTTGATAAAGGAGGGAGGATGTGGTTTCCCTCTAAAAACCACAGAGTGCCATTCTAGACTGTATTTTACGGCACAGTGTGCATTTAAGAATACAAGCATGAATGCTGTGCAGGCGGAAGTCAAATATGCAAAAAACATCAGACCTTTCATGGGTTGTGTGGGCAGTGGCAGTGTCCCAGCCGCTTTTACGGCGCTAGTGCTACACGACCTGTGGTGTGATTTTATATCTGTTTTAACTGTTAGGGGGCATAAGGAGGAGAGCGATTAGGCTCCCTCCATGTATTTCTATTAAAAATTACTTGTTGCACTGTTGGACTGCTGAGGTCTCCTGGCAGCTACTTCGCATGTATTTTTAAAATAATTACTTGGTGCACTGTTGGACTGCTGAGGTCTCCTACCTGAAGGCAGCAACATCGCGCAGGGGGGCAGGGCTCGTTTCCTTCCTTCCCGCCCCGTTCTGACACCGGTGACAAGCACCATTTGTGCGGAGGGCGTGGAAGGTCCGAGCCAGCCACTTCCGGTGCGCGGGGGAGGACGGTCAGCGTTCTAGTCTTCCTAGACGCTGGGGGAGTTAAAAGGCAGATGTCTACTCGGCCGCGCAGCGGGCGAGCGCAGGGGGCGCGCCTAAGGCAAGCCCGTCTGCGCCCGTCCGCGGCCGGGCCAGGGCCAGGGCCTTAACCCCTGGTCTAACTGGGGTCAGAACGCAATGGACCAGAGACCAACTCCTGAGTCTTCGCACAAAAACCCCTAACTCATGCTATCATAGCATGAGAATGGAGGAGGACGTAGGCTGTAAGTATTGTCAGTATGCGTGCTGTGTAGGAGGCGAGGGAAAACAGTAGTACACCAGTCTGGCTTGTGGGCTACTCAATGTCAGATCTATGCGCAAACACAGACTGGACATCTATGACTTACTCATAGAGAAACAATTTGATCTCCTGTTCCTCACGGAAACATGGCTAGACGCTGATTCAGATCCGGATGTCATCGAGGCTCTACCGGAAGGGTACTTGATGGTTCGGTAAGATAGGCCTTTGGGTAGAGGAGGGGGTATAGCCATTATCTTTAAACAACCTCTGTGCTGCCAAATGGAGCAAATGATGGTAACGGATAGTGAGGCAGGTGCCTATTAGGGTGAACGCTGGTACTACAGTGAAGGGCTTCCTGATTTACAGACCCCCTGGTCCCTACACCCGGTTCACAGGTAGCTTGCTGGAGGGAATCACAGAAGCAGCTTTACGTAGAGATACATTCCTTGTGTTAGGGGATGTGAACATGCATTTGGAAGATCCGCTTGACAGAGGGGCGGCTGGCCTCTGTCAGGAATTGCAGGCACTACAGCTTGATCAGAGAGTAAAGACCCCCACTCATCAGCAGGGCCATTTACTGGACCCGATATTTGCTAATTGGGGGGAAGTACAGATTAATCCCACCATCCCGCTTCCATGGTCGGACTACTTCCTTGTGCCCTTTTTGGTGCAGATTCCGGGAGCAAGAGCACTGGAACAGCCACCTCTTAACTACTCTAGCCGGAAATGGGCAAAATTCACCCAGGCTAGGTTTGAGGAAGCACTTATTAAAGGAGGGAGGCCGGGCGGTTTGGATGTGGAAACAGCTAGCAGCAATTTGGATAAGCGTATAACATAGGCACTGGATTGTATTGCCCCACTCTGTTTGACCAATGCTGGACGCCGTACACAGAGAACGGCTCCTTGGTATAATGATGAGTTGCGGCTTGCAAAGGTGGAATGCAAGCGCTATGAGAGGCTGTGGAGGGTGGCCTTCTTGAGCCAGGCTAAACAGGAGTATTTAGCCAAGAGGCGGGCCTACCATCGGCTGATTAGAAAGGCAAAGGCAGCCTACTTTGCAAATAGGATTAGGGATGCAGAGAACTCGGCCAAGGAATTGTTTAAAATCTACAAAACAATTTCCGCAGCTAAGTTCTCCGCTGCGCCTGTGGATTGCTCAGTAGACTCATGCAATCATATTGCGGAATTCTTTGCTGAACAAGTGGCTAAAATCTACTCATCCTTTCTGGGACAAACCAAAATAGGGTCTGAGTTTGTAGAAGCTGCAAGGGAAGTTAGGGGACGACACGGCCTTGAGAACTTTACTACCCCTTCCCCAGAGGCATTAATACAGATCTGCAGATCAATAAAGTCTGGCTCCCCTAGGGATCCCGCCTCGCCCAAGCGGCTTGCGGAAAGCCTTACGATCCTGGAGCCTTACATTAGACATCTGCTGGATGTATCCTTTGGGACTCATACGGTGCCTATAGCGTGGAAGCAGGCGGTAGTACTCCCTCTCCAAAAGAAGCCGAATATAGGCTTTGAGATATTGGAGAACCTTCGCCCCATTTCACTATTGCCCTATATGGCTAAAGTAGCGGAGAAGGTTGTGAACACCCAGCTGATGGAATATGTGGAGGAAGCTAACCTCCTTCACACTACTCAGTTTGTATTCAGACCTTGTCAATCTACGGAGTCAGCTCTGCTCATGGCGGTCGAGACCATCAGACAGGGGGTGGATGAGGGCCAAACTATGGCCCTGATCCTCCTGGATCTAAGCGCAGCATTCGACACTATAGCACATGTCACCTTGCTACAGTGTCTGAATGAAGGTGGGATCTTGGGTGCTGCGCTGAAATGGATCCAGTCTTTCCTGGTGGACCGGGGCTTTCAGGTCAGGCAGGGGGACTGTTACTCTAGAGTGGTCAACCTGGGTCAGGGCGTACCTCAGGGTTCGTCCCTGAGCCCAACTTTATTTAATCTATATGTCTCCCCAGTAGCAACCATAGTTGAGGGCCATGGGCTGCGCATAGTGTCCTATGCCAATGACACGCAGTTGGTCATCTCCCTATCTCGTGCGCCCGATCTTGCTGCGGACAGGTTCAGAGCATGCATGCAGGAGCTGGCCTCCTGGATGTCGACCAACTGCCTGAGGCTGAATGGCAGCAAGACGGAAGTGCTCGTGGTGGGGGGTGGCCCATCGGTGTGGTCATCGGCATGGTGGCCACCCGGTCTGGGGTCGACTCCAACACCATGTCAGGAAGCCAAAAATCTGGGCGTATGGCTCGATGCTGATCTAACATTTGGGCCCCAGATCAGTCGGGTGGTGGGGGTATGCTTTGTTGTCCTGAAAGGCCTACGGAAGGTTCTAGAGTTCCTCCCTACAGAGGCTAGAAGGACGCTGGTGCATGCCCTTGTCACCGCTCGATTGGACTATGGCAATCTTCTTTATCTGGGTGCCACGAGAAAGAGCCTTGACCGCCTACAGGTGTTACAAAATGCCGCGGCTCGTTTGGTTTTGAGGCTGCCCAGAAGATCCGCCTCGAAGGCAGCGTTGCAGGCACTTCACTGGCTTCCGGTGAGGAGTAGATTTGAGTTTAAGGCTCTGTGCACGTGCCACCGCATTATGGGCGGCAAAGCACCGGAGCCATTACAGGGCCTAATTATTTGCTACGAGCCAGCCCGAGCATTGAGATCCTCTGGCTCTGGCCTACTGATGGTTCCTAAAGTCAAAAAGGCACGCATGGGGGGTAGATCCTTCCGGTTTCTTGCAGCCAGAAGCTGGAATAGGCTCCCGCTGGAACTGCGTTTGGAACCGTCAGAGTCCAGATTTAGGGGGAAACTGAAAACTCACATGTTTGTTCAGTAGATGGGCTCTAGGTGCTGCTGAGACTTTGTTGCTTCCACTTACCATAGCGCGGGGACACGCCGGTGTGCGTAACCAGGCGCTTTATAAACTTTCCTATTATTATTATTAAAAGCAGTCGAGTATATATTTAAGATCTTTTATATCATGATTGGATGGAGTTTGCCACCTCAGCTGTCTGGCATGGATCTTGGGAGGCTGGTGTAGTAACTACAAGTTAAAAGGAAGAACTACATTTAAATTATTCTACTGATTTTGCTCTGTTGAAACAACCAGTATTTGCATGCTTACCTTTGCCCCTGCAGCAAACTTCACAAAGACTGTCAGGTATAAAATGGCAATATTGCAAACACTTGCAAGCAAACGAAATGCTTGGGTATTGCTGGTAGATTATTTTTGTCAATGATTAGCTTGTTAATGCAAGTGTGAGTCTAGATCACAGTTCATTTACAGGCTAACGTAGGATATACACTCACATTATTCTGTTGATGCCATAAAAAGTATTAAAGTTATGCTTCAAATTTTATGAATCACATTCCTGAACTTACTCTTCAAAGTTGAAGTGTGAACAGGCTCTAACTGATTAAAGGTATATTTAAGTTTATGAAAATAGTACGGAGGCAGAGATAGGGATCTCTATGGCTTCAAGACAAGTCTCAGAGCCGAACAGAACAGAAGGAGGAGACCACGGACCGCCTCACAGATGTGCAGTAGAGCACTAATTCTTTGTGCCTGCCTCACAGGGGTAATGTTGTTTATTGATAGGCCCTAGCAGACCTGTCAACGCACCCGAACCAGTTTGAATGATTCCTTTGCTCTCCAGTCGTGCACGTTTATGGCATGAAATAAATGTGGATTCTCTAACATTAGCAGACAGACCTCCATTGCACAATGCACTTGATCTGACAGAAGCTATACTCAATGTGTAGCACCCTGCTGGTCCCATGCTGATCAAGCCACGCTGCCGGCATGGCCCTAGGGTGACCAACCGTCTGTAAATTTCACGGACCGTCTGTAATTTGGACCTCACGTCCGTTGTCCGTGAGGATCCCTCTAAAGGACGCCTTTTGTCTGTAATTTTGGCCATCACAGGGACCAGCACTGCTCCCCTGTGAGAGGTCTCACACCCCCCTCCCCAATGGGGCCCCCTCGCACTCCTCCTGGAGCACAAGAGCAGCCCCACCTGCCCATTGTCATTCTGTATGCCGAGTAATTGCCACATACAGAATGTCAATGGGGCAGTCTGGGGTGTTAAAGCATGTGGTGGCCTCGTCCTGCCTCAGCTTACAGCAGCAAGGGGTGGTGATGGACAGAGTCTCTGAATTAAGCAGAGTACTCTCACCCAGTCAAGAGATCAGGGCTAGATCCAACACCGTTTTTTAGCTCATTGCACCATCCCAGTTTCAGAACCTGGCTGTATGCAAATTAGTCTGTCCCTGGCCCAGTGCATCATGGGAACAGGGCAGACCAGACTACAAAAGCCAATTCTTACACTGGGAAGGAAACAAGCTTCCGGGGACCGGTTTCTGGCATTACAGCCGTCTTCGGCCCGGCTTGCTTGAATCCTGATGGTGCAATGAGCAAGGGACTCACATCTGAGTATACCCTTCCACGCTTAGGGTGGACAAAATTATTTACAACAAGGGGTGGTGATGGACAGGTTCTGAACTGGGATGGTGCAGTGAGCTAAAAAACGGTGATGGATCAAGCCCTGATCTGTTGACTGGGTAGGAGTGTTCTGATTAACTCAGATACTCTGTCCATCACCACCCCCTTTTTGTAATTATTTTGGCCACCATGAGTGTGGAAGGGTATGCTCAGACATGAGTCCCTTGCTCATTGCACCATCAGGATTCAAGCAAGCCGGGCCGAAGACGGCTGTAATGCCAGAAACCGGTCCCCGGAAGCTTGTTTCCTTTCCAGTGAAGAATTGGCTTGGTAGTTTGGTCTGCCCTGTTCCCATGATGCACTGGGCCAGGGACAGACTAATTTGCATATAGCCAGGTTCTGAACTGGGATGGTGCAGTGAGCTAAAAAACGGTGATGGATCAAGCCCTGATCTGTTGACTGGGTAGGAGTGTTCTGATTAACTCAGATACTCTGTCCATCACCACCCCCTTTTTGTAATTATTTTGGCCACCATGAGTGTGGAAGGGTATGCTCAGACATGAGTCCCTTGCTCATTGCACCATCAGGATTCAAGCAAGCCGGGCCGAAGACGGCTGTAATGCCAGAAACCGGTCCCCGGAAGCTTGTTTCCTTTTCAGTGAAGAATTGGCTTGGTAGTTTGGTCTGCCCTGTTCCCATGATGCACTGGGCCAGGGACAGACTAATTTGCATATAGCCAGGTTCTGAACTGGGATGGTGCAGTGAGCTAAAAAACGGTGATGGATCAAGCCCTGATCTGTGGACTGGGTAGGAGTGTTCTGATTAACTCAGATACTCTGTCCATCACCACCCCCTTTTTGTAATTATTTTGGCCACCATGAGTGTGGAAGGGTATGCTCAGACATGAGTCCCTTGCTCATTGCACCATCAGGATTCAAGCAAGCCGGGCCGAAGACGGCTGTAATGCCAGAAACCGGTCCCCGGAAGCTTGTTTCCTTTCCAGTGAAGAATTGGCTTGGTAGTTTGGTCTGCCCTGTTCCCATGATGCACTGGGCCAGGGACAGACTAATTTGCATATAGCCAGGTTCTGAACTGGGATGGTGCAGTGAGCTAAAAAACGGTGATGGATCAAGCCCTGATCCGTTGACTGGGTAGGAGTGTTCTGATTAACTCAGATACTCTGTCCATCACCACCCCCTTTTTGTAATTATTTTGGCCACCATGAGTGTGGAAGGGTATGCTCAGACATGAGTCCCTTGCTCATTGCACCATCAGGATTCAAGCAAGCCGGGCCAAAGACGGCTGTAATGCCAGAAACCGGTCCCCGGAAGCTTGTTTCCTTTCCAGTGAAGAATTGGCTTGGTAGTTTGGTCTGCCCTGTTCCCATGATGCTCTGGGCCAGGGACAGACTAATTTGCATATAGCCAGGTTCTGAACTGGGATGGTGCAGTGAGCTAAAAAACGGTGATGGATCAAGCCCTGATCTGTTGACTGGGTAGGAGTGTTCTGATTAACTCAGATACTCTGTCCATCACCACCCCCTTTTTGTAATTATTTTGGCCACCATGAGTGTGGAAGGGTATGCTCAGACATGAGTCCCTTGCTCATTGCACCATCAGGATTCAAGCAAGCCGGGCCGAAGACGGCTGTAATGCCAGAAACTGGTCCCCGGAAGCTTGTTTCCTTTCCAGTGAAGAATTGGCTTGGTAGTTTGGTCTGGCCTGTTCCCATGATGCACTGGGCCAGGGACAGACTAATTTGCATATAGCCAGGTTCTGAACTGGGATGGTGCAGTGAGCTAAAAAACGGTGATGGATCAAGCCCTGATCTGTTGACTGGGTAGGAGTGTTCTGATTAACTCAGATACTCTGTCCATCACCACCCCCTTTTTGTAATCAGCTTACAGCAGGGCATTCTGTTCGATATAAGGTAAAATGCCAATGCTGCAGCATTAGAAAACAGTTAAAGAAGCCTGTAAAACAAGTTAAAAATAACTGTTTATCGTTCTTTCACTGTCTCATCATTTTAGAACTGAAGCATTTTCAATATTATATTCAACAAAGCCATGGTTGCTGCTTTTTTACTTTAAGCAACTAACAACCATTGACAAAGCCAATAGTCCTGGCTTACTCCAGTATTGGAACTTTCATAGATTCCCATAGCTTGTATCATTCCCCGTCGTCGGAATTGGAGCCTCAATAAATAAGAAATAATATAGCAGTAGGTACAAAAGAGAAAGAAAGGCCTAGGCCTCATCTCATTTTGTAGCATATCCACCTCTTTTTGCAAAAGAGACCAAAGTAATGTAACAACGAATCAGATTAGCCTCACCCCATAGAACCTTTCTGAGAGAGCCTCAGAGCCTCAGGTTTTCTACCGCACGTTGTGCTAAGGGAGTCTCCACTGAGCTCTGCTCAGATTTCTCTACAACTTTGGATTTCATCTCTTTTCTCTACAATTCTCTTTAGGATGTCAATCAATCAACCGTAAGGGTCTCATGGCGCTAGGGGTGGGGGGGGGGGGGGGGGCGCAGGTTCCATTCCATCAAGGAGGGAGTCTGTCGAAGAGCCAGGTTTTGAGGTATCTTGCGAAGATGGGGAGCGATGTTGTCTGTCTGAGGTGGAGCGGAAGGGCGTTCCATGCTTTGGCAGCGAGGAAGGAAAAGGAGCGGCCTCCCGATCTGGTCTTTCTGGTGCGGGGGACCACCGCGTAGGAGAGCTGGGCTGATCGCAGGGTCCTTTGGGGTGCGTGGAATTTGAGTCGGCTGTTCAGGTATGCTGGTCCGGTGCCGTGGAGGGCCTTGTGTGTGTGGGTGAGCATCTTAAAGGTGATTCTCGCCTCGACGGGGAGCCAGTGGAGTGTGCGCAGGTGCTGGGAGATTTGGCAGTGTTTTGGCAGATTGAGGACCAGTCTTGCGGCAGCGTTCTGGATGTTCTGTAGCTTGCGGATGAGGTTTTTGTTTATTCCGGCGTAGAGTGCGTTGCCGTAGTCGAGTCTGCTGGTGACCAGGGCGTGAGTGACTGTCTTTCAGTGTTCGAGGGGGATCCATTTGAAGGTCTTACGGAGGAGGCGGAGGGTGTGGAAGCAGGAAGATGAGACAGAGTTGATCTGGCGGTCCATTTTGAGCTCGGAGTCCAGGATGATTCCCAGGTTTCGTGCGTGGTCTGTGGGGGTTGGCGGGTTTCCGAGGGCGGTGGGCCACCAGGTGTCGCTCCAGGCGTCGGGGTTTGGGCCCATGAAGAGTTCTTATGTTTTGTTGGTGTTTAGTTGTAGGCAGCTGTTTTTTATCCATTTGGCGACGGCTTTCATGCCTTCTCGAAAGTTGCGTCTGGCGGTGTTGGTCTCGTTGGATAGGGAGAGGATGAGCTGGGTGTCGTCTGCGTATGACACGATGTTGAGTCCGTAGGTTCTGACGATGGGGGCAAGTGGAGCCATGTAGACGTTGAAGAGCGTCGGGCTGAGGGAGGAGCCCTGGGGACTCTGCAGGTGGTAGGTGTGGGGTCGGAGAGGAAAGGGGGGAGTCTGACCCGCTGCGTACTGCCGGAGAGGAAGGAGCAGATCCAGTCGAGGGCCTTGTCCTGGATTCCTGCGTCATAGAGTCTGCGTATTAGGGTGCGGTGGGAGACTGTGTCGAACGCCGCTGATAGGTCGAGGAGGATGAGGGCTACTGTTTCTCCTTTGTCCAGTAGCGTGCGGATGTCGTCTGTTGCGGCGAGGAGGGCGGTTTCTGTGGTTTTTTCTGAAGCCGGATTGGGAGGAGTCGAGGATGTTGTGTACTTCAATGAATGTGGCGAGTTGGCTGTTGATGGCTTTCTCTATGACTTTCGCTGGGAACGGGAGCAGGGAGATGGGTCTGTAGTTTTTTAGGTCGGTGGGGTCCGCTGAGGGTTTCTTTAGGAGGGGGTTCACCTCGGCGTGTTTCCAGTCGTCGGGGAACGAGGCAGTCGCCAGGGAGCGGTTGATGGTGTGGCGGAACATGGGTGCGATGGTGTCGGCGGCTCTGTTGAAGATGTGGTGGGGGCAAGGGTCCGTGGGGGCCCCTGAGTGGATTGACTTCATTGTCTTCAGTGTGTCTTCGGTGGTGAGGGCTGTCCAGTCATCAATCACTGGTTTCCGGGTGTCGGGGGTGGTTGGTGAGGGTTCAGTGTGTTGGTTGTCTTCGTCGAAGTTGTCGTAGATGCTCTTGATTTTGTGGTGGAAAAAAGTGCTGAGTTTGTCGCAGAGGTCTTGTGAGGGAGGGATGTCGGAAGACTCGCTGGTGGGTTGGGCAAACTCCTTGATGATGCTGAAGAGTTCCTTACTGTTGTGTGCGTGGGTGGAGATTCTGTCTTCAATCGCTTCTTTCCTCGTTTCTCTGATGAGTTGATGGTGGGCGTTGGTGGCGGCTCTGAAGTTGTTGTGGGCTTCTGTGGATTTGGTGTTTCTCCAGGCCTTTTCGAGGCGGGGGCATATGCGCCTGGATTCTCGAAGTTCGGTGGTAAACCATCTGGCTTTCTTAGTACGGGTATTGTTGTTTTTCTTGAGGGGGGCTATGGTGTTGGTGCTGTCAAAGATCCATCTATGCAGGGTTCGGGCTGCGGTGTTGGGGTCGTCGTTTTCCGCGATGGTTGGGGTGGAGTTGTTGAGTGAGGAGGTGAGCTGGTCGTCGGTGATTTTGGTCCAGTTTCTTTGTGGAAGCAGGTGCTGGTGTCTGTGGATGGTGGGTGTTCTGAAGGTGAAGTGGACGCAACGATGGTCGGTCCATGGGAGTTCGGTGGTGTGGCTGAAGGTGATGGAGTTTCCTGTAGTGAAGAGTGGGTCGAGGGTGTGTCCTGCTGAGTGCGTGGGCTCGGTCACGATCTGGCGGAGTCCAATGTTGTGAAGGTTGTCCAGGAGGCATGTGGTGTTGGGGTCCAGTTGATTGTCGAGGTAGAAGTTGAGGTCTCCCAGCAGGGTGTAGTTGGTGGATGCGATGGCCTGCGGGGAGATAATGTCCGTGATGGAGTTGGTGAAGGGTCCGCAGGGTCCAGGGGGTCGGTAGATGAGGGTTCCTCGGAGGGCGGCGGTGGGGCTGGCCAGTATCTTGAAGTGAAGGTGTTCCATCAGTTCTGTGGACTCGTCAGGGAGTGTGCTCAGGCGGAGGCTGGATTTGTGGACAATGGCGATTCCTCCTCCTAGGTGGGTGGGGCGGTCCTTCCTGGAGATCTTGTATCCTTGGGGGATGGCGATGGCGATGTCCGGTCCCGAGGTGGTGTTGGTCCAGGTTTCGGTGAAGAATGCTACGTCCGGGGTGGTGCTGTCAAGTAGGTCCCAGATTTCTGTGGCGTGTTTGTGGAGGGATCGGACGTTGAGGAGGATGCATTGCAGGGTCTTCGGTTCAGTTGTGTTCTTGTGGGCGGGTTGTGCTGGATCAGTGTTCTTGGCGGTGCTGCAGGTGTGCCGGCAGCGGTGACAGCTGAAGGGTCCATGGGTGTCGGCTGGTGATGCTAGCTTGCAGTTGTTGTTGCAACCTGGGTTGAGTGCGTGGAGTGCTGCTGGGTCGTAGCGTTGGCAGGGCGGAGGTCCAGGGTTCCTGGTGCTGGTCGCGGACGGGTCGTAGACAGGCGCAGACGTGCTTGCCTTTGACGCGCCTTCGTTGGCCGCCATTAAGTAGGGGTCGGGGAGGGCTGGACAGCTGGGAGGCGGGAGCGGGGAGGGGAGCTGGATTGGGCCGGTCGCGCTGGGGGGGAGGGGCCGCGGGGGCAGCAGCAGCGGGGAAAGGTAAAGGGAGGAAAGAAGGGATAAAGAAAAAGGGAAAATAAGCAGAAATAAGGCACAAAAGAGCAGAGATGCAGAAAAGAGCAGAAAGGTGAAAGATAGAAAGGGTAGAAAAACGAGTGAAGGAGCAGAGGGAGAGAAAGGGAAACTGGGCAGAAATAAGGCACAAAAGAGCAGAGGTGCAGAAAGGTGAAAGATAGAAAGGGTAGAAAACGAGAGAAAACGTGTGAAGGAGCAGAGGGAGAGAAAGGGAAAATGGGCAGAAATAAGGCACAAAAGAGCAGAGATGCAGAAAGGTGCAGAAAGGTGAAAGATAGAGAGAGTAGAAAACCGAGTGAAGGAGCAGAGTGAGAGAAAGGAGACAGAGGTCCACTGGACCACCAGGGATGAGGCGCAGGGATACCTGTGGGTGGAGGAGGGCCTCGATCACCAACACTCAACAGCGCAGGGGCAGGGGCACCTCACTTAATGGTGGAGCTGCGAGGGTGGGAGAGCAATTTCACTGACAATGAGTCAGTGGTCTTGCTCACCTGTCCCCGCAGTGGCTGCCATTAAGTAGGGGTCGGGGATGGCTGGACAGCTGGGAGGCGGGAGGGGAGCTGGATTGGGCAGGTCGCGCTCGGGGGGGAGGGGCCGCGGGGGCAGCAGCGGCGGGGAAAGGTAAAGGGAGGAAAGAAGGGATAAAGAAAAAGGGAAAATAAGCAGAAAATAAGGCACAAAAGAGCAGAGATGCAGAAAAGAGCAGAAAGGTGAAAGACAGAAAGGGTAGAAAACGAGTGAAGGAGCAGAGGGAGAGAAAGGGAGAATGGGCAGACATAAGGCACAAAAGAGCAGAGGTGCAGAAAGGTGAAAGATAGAAAGGGTAGAAAAACGAGAGAAAACGAGTGAAGGAGCAGAGGGAGAGAAAGGGAAAATGGGCAGAAATAAGGCACAAAAGAGCAGAGATGCAGAAAGGTGCAGAAAGGTGAAAGATAGAAAGAGTAGAAAACCGAGTGAAGGAGCAGAGTGAGAGAAAGGAGACAGAGGTCCACTGGACAACCAGGGATGAGACGCAGGGAAACCTGCGGGTGGAGGAGGGCTTTGATCACCAACACTCAAGAGTGCAGGGGCAGGGGCACCTCACTTAATGGTGGAGCTGCGAGGGTGGGAGAGCAATTTCACTGAAAATGAGTCAGTGGTCTTGCTTGCCTGTCCCCGCAGTGGCCGCCATTAAGTAGGGGTCGGGGAGGGCTGGACAGCTGGGAGGCGGGAGCGGGGAGGGGAGCTGGATTGGGCCGGTCGCGCTGGGGGGGGAGGGGCCGCGGGGGCAGCAGCGGCGGGGAAAGGTAAAGGGAGGAAAGAAGGGATAAAGAAAAAGGGAAAATAAGCAGAAATAAGGCACAAAAGAGCAGAGATGCAGAAAAGAGCAGAAAGGTGAAAGATAGAAAGGGTAGAAAAACGAGTGAAGGAGCAGAGGGAGAGAAAGGGAAATTGGCAGAAATAAGGCACAAAAGAGCAGAGGTGCAGATAGGTGAAAGCTAGAAAGGGTAGAAAAACGAGAGAAAACGAGAGAAAACGAGTGAAGGAGCAGAGGGAGAGAAAGGGAAAATGGGCAGAAATAAGGCACAAAAGAGCAGAGATGCAGAAAGGTGCAGAAAGGTGAAAGATAGAGAGAGTAGAAAACCGAGTGAAGGAGCAGAGTGAGAGAAAGGAGACAGAGGTCCACTGGACCACCAGGGATGAGGCGCAGGGAAACCTGTGGGTGGAGGAGGGCCTCGATCACCAACACCAACACTCAAGATGTCAGACAAGGAGAAGAAAGCTTTTTTTAAGGCATGTGCTACTTGTTCTAAGAAACGGCTTTACATTGAGGACAAGCATAAGGACTGCATTTATTGCTTGTACCCTCATCACAAGGCCACTGATTGTAAGATCTGCAGGACCTTCTCTACCAAGAGCCTGACAGACTGCGAAGGATGTTTGCTGACCTGGCTGCAGAAGCTGAAGTCACGTAAAGAAGAAGTATCTAGTGACAGTGATGATGCCTCCTCAGCAACATCTTCAAGGGGGTCTAGAAAGAGGGGTAGGTCTTCCCCTTCAACCTCGACTGATCCTCCTACTCAGGCCTTACAAAAGACCTCTGATAGGTCTGACAGGCCCAGTCCCAAAAAATCTCCTCACCGAGGTGTAAAGGAGAGGGAGGGACTAGTTCCTGAGGTACTTTCTACTCAGAAGGCTAGCCATGGACCTTCTGTTTCTCCTCCACCATCTGACAAGCCAAAGCTGTTAAAAAAAACAGCTACTGTACCTCAGGATGGAAGATCTGAGAAGAAAATCCATCCGTCAACGTCTACAACACCAGGTACGTCGACGACTGCATCTAAGATTCACCAGACGTCGATTCCAGCTCCGTCAAAGGGCGCGTCGACGAGAGCTTCGCCGCCGCCGACTTCGTCGACGCTACAGGTACCTGTTACAATGTCGTCAATGAGAATGACTACCTCGATGTCGACGATGATGACGCCAATGATGGTGTCGACGGCGATGACGAAGACGACATCGGCAACGACGATGTCGACTTCGACATCTACAATGGTACTGACGACGAGCTCGTCGACGCTACCGTCGACGATCAATCCATCGTCGTCGACGATCCACTCTCCGTCGATGATTCCTTCTTCGACTACCTCGTCGACAATCTCGTCGATGATACAAAAAGTTCAAATTTCAATAAAAAGACGCCAAATAATACCAGAAATGACATCTCCTCGTAGAGTGGCACCATTACCTCCAGCATTGCTCTTGGATGAGGAATTTTCAGAGGAAGATGAGTGTCCTTATGGGATGCATACAGTCCATCCCAACTTCAAGTAAAATACCAGGATTCGGATTCTGAGAACTATTACATGGAACAACAGCAATACCTTCCACAAGATAGACCTCAAAAACAACCACAACAGGGTATGGTGGCCATGCCGTCTTCACTTATTAGTGACTTACAAATCATGTTGTTAGATTATAAAAGGAGATTTCCATCACAAACCTCTGAAAAACAATCAATGCAAGCACCTCCTCCTCCACCTCCAACCTATTCTTCTGCCACGGCGGCTACTCAACTATCTCAGCCTCCGGAGCCAGAGCCAACAGAAGGTCACCAGAATGTCGTCACTGTGCAGGATGATGATGATGATTCATCAGATGATGATCAGAATGTGGATCCGGTCCCGAATCCAGATAGGGAATGGGACGAATATGTCATTCCGGATCCTGCTTCACCATCGCCGGATCCTATAGATTCTCCTCCAGCGGACATAGGAGGTTTCCATAATCAGATGGAGAGTGCTTTCAAACGGTTTGGTCTTCCCATTCCAACTGTACAATCGGAATGCTTTCTTTATGATTTTAAGGAGCCTTTCAGAAAATCTGTCATGTATGGAGCTTCGGGCCACCTGGTTTCGCCCGGAGGTTCAAAATAAGATCTTAGACTTGCCATTTGATGGGGAAATGCTTTTTGGAAAGCTTGTGGACGACGCGCTGCAGGATATTAAGAAAGACACAGAAACGGCAAGGTCCCTTGGGACTTTGCAATACCCCAAGGTGCCTTTCCGTGGTGCAAGAGGGAAAGGTTTTTCTACTTATAGAGGAGGATACCAACAGCAGCGCTACTCCTCCTATTCACATTCTTGACAGTCGTACAAACCCCAGTACTCTCATCGCCAGGGCCAATCGGCATCTTTCTCTCGCCAGCCGTCAAGAGGACGGCAGGGGCGTCAGGGGAGGGATTCCTCTAAACGCCAATAGCGGCTTCCCGGCTCTGTCTACTGTACCTTCACCCCCTGTAACACCATTGGGGGGCAGGATATCACAATGCCTCTGCAGCTGGGAGATCATAACATCAGATCGGTGGGTTCTCAATATCATCCGGTTTGGCCATATGCTAGAGTTTCAACACCTCCCACCTTCCAGAGCCCTTCGTGTCACCGAATCAAAACATCTACACCTTCTACGTCTCAAAGCTCATCAACTGCTCATCAAAGGAGCAATAGAACCAGTACCTCTATCCCAACGAGGCAAAGGGTTCTATTCCAGGTTTTTCCTGGTTTGCAAGACAGGAGAAAAATGGCGCCCAATCTTAGACCTGAGGGAGCTCAACACCTATCTCATAAAACTCGTTTGGATGGTATCCCTTCAGGATATCTTGTGTCTTCTGAATCCAGGCAATTACATGGCAACTCTGGATCTCGAGGACGCATACTTCCATGTTCCTATCCACCCAGCCCACAGGAGATTTCTACGCTTTACTGTAGCCAAGAGCCACTTTCAGTTCAAGGTCCTGCCTTTCGGACTCAGATCCGCACTGCGGATATTCACGAAGGTATTAGCCCCAGTTGCAGTGTTTCTCAGAAAATAGTCACTTCAGGTTTTTCCCTACCTAGACGATTGGTTGATAAAAGCTCCATCTTCTCAAGCAACTACAAGTGCAGTCGAAAGTTGCATTCAATCATCTGGGTCTTCAACTCAACAGAAACAAGTCAGACCTTCTTCCCTCCATGTCGGCCAAGTTTCTGGGGTCATTCTGGATACAACTTGTTGCAAGGCTTTCCCATCAGAAGAAAGATAGAAAAGGCTGATTTTTTTCCACCCGTCAATTGCGTAGAAGACGGTCTCTGTCTGTCCGCCTATACAAATCTCTCATAGGATTAATTTAATCTGGCATTCCCTTAATTCCGCATTGCAGACTTCGTATGCGCCCATTACAAGAACAGCTGGACATGCAATGGCGTCAAGCGGAAGGCTCTTCGACGACAAGATAATCATTACTCCTCTGATGAAAAAGCCGGTCAGCTGATGGGCGATCAAAGACAATATCTCAAAAGGTCTCACTTTCACAGTTGCTCCAGCTCCTTTGATACTGACCACGGATGCCTCTCTAGAAGGCTGGGGAGCTGTCTTGCAAGACCTCCAAGTAAGCGATCACTGGAAACCCGAACAACACACTCTCCAAATCTTCTGGAGCTCAAGGAGATTCGTCTGGCTTTACAGGCTTTCCTTCCAAGGATTCGGTATTCCACCCTCCTGGTCCGTACAGACAACACGACGGCCATGCACTATGTGAACAAGCAAGGTGGAACAAGATCTCAACTTCTTTCCAAGGAGTCACAAGAGATTTGGGAATGGGCAACTCAGATTTCTTCTGGGCAAGTTCCTCGTTCGCAAGGGATTCGTGGTTGATTGAAATTTTGTCATGTGAATTGCTGCTGGTGTTACTTTGTGCGAAGTTAGTGGAGCCCGTTTCTTTGGGGTCTTTTGCCTTTGTGAAGCGATTTTATGTCCGCTATTAGATCTGTTAGCATTGAAGGCAGTGTAGCAAGTTTGTGTACTGCCTGATTGCAGTTACAGCTTAAATATGTTTTTGTTTGTGCTATTTGTATCAGGGTGTTCAGGTTACCTAACTTTTCGTCAATCCCCGCAGTAAAGACTGCCAGTGTGTTGAGGAGATTGAGTTGCAGATCCATTTTGTCCGATTGATATTGCATAGCTTCCACAGCTAGCTGGATTGTATTTAGGAGGGAGGTCCAGGCTCCGGTATTGTGGTCTTTTCCCTGGTCTCTGTCGATTGCTCCGATATTGTGATCTTTTTCCTGCTCTCTCTCATTTGCCAGTTGAGAATTCGCAATTGGGGCAATGTTGATGGTATTTTTGTCAACCAAAGAGGAGTTGAGGGAAAGTAGGTTATTGTAATCTAAGTTGTCTAGGTTGTTGGTTGTTAGCATGTCCTCTCGCCCCTGTACGTTCTGGTAAGACGGTCTGGCCCTTCGTTCGGCATCCCAACTGGAGTTATGCTGGTTGGGCTTGTGTTGGCTGTATTCCGTGCTGAGTGCTGCGCTGCACGGGAGACTTGATGTTGAGGCGTAATTGCCCGGTTCTGTGAGTGGTGAGGAGCCTGTACCAGCCAGGTGGACTTTGGTGATGATACTGTGGTTGGGGCTCCTGAGGTGTCCGCCCTGGTCTAGTTGAGTATCCTTGGGAGTGGCCAGAGTTTGTGTCTTTACCCCTGTTAGAGGCTGTAGTCCAGGCCCTACTTCGCCCGCACTCAAGCGTCTGCATAGAGGGTCCGGGATTTTAGGTTTTCCTACTTCTTGTGCCTCTAAGGTGGATTTCAGGTTTGCAATGGTCGCCTCCGATGATCATTTTGGAGTACAGCTGGCCAGGTGGGCAGGTGTTGACTGCTGTTTGGAGCCTGCGTCCTTTAGGAACTCAAACTTAGTGTAACCGGATAGGGGCTTCAACCACCCACGAGACCTGGCTACAGCATCCCACTAGATCTGACAAAGAGACCTTGGTACTGAGTCACACAAAAACCATAGCCCCAGCTTCCCAGAAACAAAGTCTCCCAAGAAAGGAGGTTGAGACCCAGTGACACAGACTTACTGGCACCACAGCTGCAACGTCTGAAGAGACCCAGACACGTAGACTTACCAGACCCATAGCTGCAATGTCTGAAGAAGATGCAGCAGCTCTAGCCTCCACTTACAACCCTCCTCCCACAACCTCCCCCAACTCTAAAATTCAAGTAATCACGGGCGTCCGAAGAGACTACCCCCTCGCAAAAACCCCTAGACCCCTGCCCCTCCTCACCTCCATACCTAGGGCCCCTCCAGGAAACAGTCTCTGCAAATCAGGGTTCTCCACCAACTGCATGCTCATCAATTGCAGATCAGCCACGAAACACGCAACAGAATTAGCAGAAGCCATCCTCTCTCAAGACATAGGCATTGCGTTTATCACGGAGACTTGGCTAAATGAGATCTCCCCACCATGCTTAGATATGCTCGTTCCTACTATCATAAACAAAGATAGGAAAGATCAACATGGTGGAGGTGTAGCTATCATTCACAATTACCACATCGACATCATGGAAATGGACGTATGTAAATACAACTCCTTTGAATGCCTTACTGTTAACATCAAAACCAAGGCCAACAATCCAATAATCTGTCACCTTCTCTACCACCCTCCAGGTAACACTACCACATTCAGGGAACATTTCTCCGACCTGATTTCACACTGCGCACTCGGATACGCCAACAACTTAATTTTGGGTGATCTGGACCTACGATGGAACGAATCAAGCAACACGCTAATTCAAACCCTTAGCAATCTTCTATGTGACAATAATCTATTCCAACATTGCACAGAGGAAACTCACAACAAAGGAGCTACCTTGGATGCCATCATCCCTCAGCGAGATGCAATCACGATTGACTACATTCTTCCTGTGGACTGGTCAGACCACCACATGATCCTATTCCATATCAACCAACAAGTGCTATTCCGGCTCCCCACACAAGACCCACCCAAATGGTCTAAAGATCTTACCAAGATTCCTCTGGACGTCATGGAAGAGAGGCTAAGTACGCTACTCCCCAGTGGCAACAAGCTTCTCTCTACAACAGATCTCACCTCGCTCTACAATTCGGGCATGGGGGGCCTGCTGGATCAACTAGCTCCCTTGAAGAAAAAAAAAGCAGAGCCATCCCTTCCAGATCATGGTTTGACTCAGACATAAATGAAGAAAGGAGACAATTAAGAGCCTATGAAAGACGCTGGAGGAATAATCCTACCAATATCCACAGCGATCAACTCAGATCAGTCCGGAAGAAGTACAACAACCACATCAAGGAACAAACATCCACGTTCTCCCGCTCCGCTCTGGACAATGCAAAGAATAGACCCAAGGAGCTCTTCAATATCATCAGACAACAAACATCCAAACCAGCCACGTCCACTGTTCAGGCATCCGAAGATCTTTGCGATAACTTCGCCAACTTCTTCAATGATAACATTTCCAAGATCTCCTAGGTCCATAACAGCCCCCCCTTCTCAATAGCTGCACGACTGGATCCCTTGGCACCGCTCTCTCACCCCACACCAAACCCTGGTTACTCTTCCACCCCTTCCCTGTAGTAGAGATAAGCAAGTTGATCTCCAACTCCAAGCCCTCCGTCTTAGACCCTTTTCCTACGCAAATGACCAAAAATCTGAAATGCGCCCCAGCCCCACTTTGGTGCAAGATTATAAACAGTTCCCTAAATAGCGGAATCGTCCCCGACTGCCTCAAAGTAGGTCAAGTCACCCCTCTGCTGAAAAAAACTGGCCTAGATACATCAGATCTGAACAAATTCAGACCCATCTCCAACCTCCCTCTTCTAGCCAAAATCCTAGAAAGATGTGTACTACAACAACTAACGCAACACATGGAGAGTATCAACTTTCTTGACTCCCATCAATCTGGCTTCAGGAAAGGCTGCAGCACAGAAACCGGGGATCCTCAACATCATCGAAGACATCCACAAATCTCTGGACTCAGATCAATGCTGCCTCCTCATTCTCCTCGACCTATCGGCTGCATTCGATACGGTAGATCACAAACTTCTCATCAAAGCGCTGCAAGAAAGGGCGGGGCTCGATGAGATAGTCCTCAAATGGTTCTCCTCCTTCCTACACAACCGCTCCCAGAGAATCAAAATCAACAACTTTGAATCGGACCTACACCCAATCAACTGGGGAGTTCCTCAAGGGTCAGTGCTCTCCCCTCAACTATTCGACATCTACATGCAACCCCTCACTTCCCTACTCAAAAAAGCCAACATGCCCTTCCATCTGTATGCCGATGATACGCAGATCTACTTAGAAATCTCATCTGCGAAGGACATTCAAACACTCAACGGCATACTCAAGGAAGTGCAACTTTGGTTGACAATCAATCACCTAAAACTGAATCCTGACAAAACTTAATTACTCTTCATATCAAACAAAGCAGAGAACCCCCAAATGGTAGATTGGCTAAAAACTATAGATGCGCTCAATAGAATCCTCACCCTGGCGGACTCCGTTAAATCACTAGGCATCACGCTAGACCAGAAACTGGACATGACCAAACATATAAAGAACTCAGCTAAGAACCCCTTCCTCAACCTAAAGTTATTGAACAAAATTAAACCTTTCATCCCACCCAAAGATCTCAAACAAGCCGCTTAATCATTGGTGCTGTCAAGACTAGACTACGGTAATGCAGCCCTCACAGGAATTCCAAAAGCACATCTTGCTCCCCTTAAAACTACTCTCAACGCGGCTGCCAGAATGGTCACTGGACTCAAGAAATGCGAGCACATATCACCGGCACTCAGAGAACTCAAATGGCTCCCTGTCGATATGAGGGCTAATTTCAGAACAGCTTGTCTTACTCACAAAGCCCTACACACCGGCAAACCTGAATACCTGGCTGCCAAACTCAAAAAAGCAGGACAGAACAGGAACCTCAGAAGCTCAAACACCCTTCTACTCATTCCACTGAAAGCTCGTAAACAAAAAACAGCGGCCAGATCATTTGCAGGAAACGCGCCCAAAATATGGAACTCAATTCCTCCCCACATCAGAACTAACCCCCTCTATACGAATTTCAAAAGCCAGCTCAAAATCCTGTTCCTCGATCGACCCTTAGTGAACAGATAGGGGCAGTTGGAGCACTAAAAATCGACTCCGCACTCGGCCTTGACTCTACGCCAGCTAGCCCTCTATCCTATTCTCTGGCACTGTGTCTTCTCAGTTTTTGTATTTTGGGATTGTCCGCATCATTGTATTTGTGTTTTACATGTCCTGTAATTGTTTTAAAGCGCTCCAAAACCCACCGGTCAGGTCAGCGCTATATAAAACTCTGCAAATAAACAAAAAACAAATTTTAAAAAAAATTCAGCTTGAAAAGGCTCCCTTGAGCAATTGTGCTGACGAGCTTGTGGAGATGCAACTGTGTGCCTGTGAAAAGTACTGAGACCTGAAAGGATTGTGGCAGCCTGCTCAGCAAACCTAGATTACATTTGTTTTTATCTCTACTGATGACGGATGATATCCAGAAACATGTGTCTAGAGATTTACAGCACTAACCTGCACCAGCTTTGGTGGAACACTACAGTAAATATTCAAGTAAGCGTGTACCATGAACTGCATTTAACATAATGCTAAAGGGTGAACTGTGCTGTGAGGTGAAGCAGTGTACTCCTACCCCTTTCTATTTGAAAATGCTCCCTCGAGCCATTAAGCTGACGAGCTTGTGGAGATGCACCTTTGTGCCTGTGAGAGGTACTGAGACCTGAAAGGATTGTGGAAGGCTGCTAACCAACCCCAGATTAAATTTGTTTTTATCTCTACTGATGATGGATGATATCCAGAAATACGTGTCTAGAGATTTACAGCACTAACCTGCACCAACTTTGGTGAAACACTCCAGTAAATATTCAAGTAAGCATGTACCATGAACAGCATTTATCATTATGCTAAGGGACGAACTGAAATCAGTCTTGATCCTGCTCCAATGGCACAGTCCGGCCCGAACTGCCTGGCCAGTTCCTGCCTGGACTGGAACACAAGCAACCCGTCCCACTTAGGGCAACACACTAAATTATAGAAAACATTGATGGATGGCTTGAATTAATCTCAGCCACTGGTATTAACTTGGGGGACTCCTGCCAGTCCATCATAATTTTGCACACAATGCCACCTCAGTTTGGATCTAGCCATATGCAAATCAGTCTTGATCCTGCTCGAATGGGAAAAGCCTAGTCCAAACTACAAGGCCAGGTCCTTCCTGATCTGGAACACAAGCAATCCGGAACTGGTTTCACTGTAGTTTCGGCTCATCCACCAAGTATAACTTGGTTCCGGTGACACAGTGTGTATAAGACCACACTAAAGTATACAACAACCATTGGCCTTGCCAAAAGATCTTGGCTTTTGAATCTTATAAGTGTGTAGCCATGCAGCACATTATCCTGGGTGCTGTGCCACCAGGGATTGTCGATTTATGCAATTACTACACACTGTATTTTTCAAGTGTGTGTGTCAGGGTGCGCTATTCAACGCTTGACTAATGCCATAAAAGTACATCCAGCCATTCTCCGGTGCGGTCACTACGAGTATGAGCTGTATTGGGGATCTCAGCCAGTTCTGTATTTTGCGGATGACTTTATTTCCATGTGTCTCACTGAAGTGGCCTCATGTACAGTCAACTTCCTCCTGCTGCTCACGAGTCAAAGAGTGGTGTTATTGTCTGGGAGGAGGAGCTGCAGGATGGAAATGTAGGAAAGGGTCGATGCAATGGTGCCAAGAACATGGGGATAGTATAAAACAAGCACTGGAAATGCAAAAGGTCCCACATTTGTTTGAGTTAGAACTAGTGGCATTGTAAATGGCATTGTCTATTACCTTTGTGTTATGGCATGTATGTATGTATGTGGTGTGTAGTGAAACTATGTGAGTTGAATTAAATGTGTTGTGTAATTGTGTGGTGTGGGGTGGATTTGTGTAGTGGAATTATTTGGCATAGTGTGCTGTGGAATTTAACGGATAGTAAATATGTGGTATTGAGTATACTGAATTATGTGGCGTGGCATTGAGTGTTATGGAGAGAAATTAAGCGTAATGGTATTTTGTGTTGTGGAGTGGCATGCAGTGGAGTTTAACCATTATGTGGTGTGCTGTTGAATTTTGTAGCATGATGGGGGATTGTATGTATGTGGTGTGTTGTCGGATTGCATTGTGTGGTTTGGTGTTGAATTAAGTGGTGTGGACTGAAAATGTGTGCAGTTGAATAGTGTGATGTGCAACTCTGCTTAGCTCAGCCTTTTTGTTGATGAAAATGAACTAATAGGTAGGAGCTAAGCTCCAGATGTCTGTGTTTGGTTGTTAAAAAAAGAAAGAGTAAGAGCTATAGGTGTTGTGGACTACGGGAACATCTTGTTCAATGGCATCCCTCAATACAGCCTGCGCAAACTGCAACTGGTGCAGAACCAGGCGGCCCGCCTCGCCTTCGGTCTCCCCAAATTCCATCATACCTCTCCCCTCCTGAAGACCCTCCACTGGCTCCCCGTTCGGGAACGCGCCTTGTTCAAATTAGGCTGCATGGCGTTTCAGGCCAGGACTGGCCTGGCCCCTCTCTTTATATCTTCAGCCATCAAATCTTATGTCCCTGGCAGAGACCTCCGTTCCTCGGCCCAACATCTTTTAGCAGTCCCTCGCTACAGGAAAAAAAAACAGGGTGGCTCGAAATTTTCCACCCTCGCCCCCATGTTCTGGAATTCTCTTCCCCTTCACCTTAGGTCTCTCACCCAGTATTCCATTTTCCGCAAATCATTGAAAACATTTTTGTTCACTCAGGCCTTTCTGTCTTAAACCTCTGTTCCCCTCTTCAGCTTATGTCTTAGCGATTGACTCTGCCCAGTAGGCTGTTTGCTATCTCAGCGCCAAGAAACCGCTCAGGTGTATGTTGTGCTTAATAAATATTTTAAACTTAAACTTAAACGTAAATGTAAATGTCTCTTACCTATGTGTTATAGAGTGGAGTGGATGTATGTCGTGTCCAGTGGAATTATGTGGGTTGGATTTGGAATTGTTATCTGTGGCATTGAACTGTGTGGTGTGGAGTGGATTTGTGTGGTGGAATTATGTGGCATGGTGTGCAGTGGTGTTATGTGTATAGGAGTTATGTGTTTTTCAGTGTATTGCACAGGACTGACAGATAAACAGGCCAGTGACATCTTTGGTAAATTAGTCTGTCCTGCCACTATAATCAGCCAAGTGAGCTCACTGTGTTGATAAAGGAGGGAGGATGTGGTTTCCCTCTAAAAACCACAGAGTGCCATTCTAGACTGTATTTTACGGCACAGTGTGCATTTAAGAATACAAGCATGAATGCTGTGCAGGCGGAAGTCAAATATGCAAAAAACATCAGACCTTTCATGGGTTGTGTGGGCAGTGGCAGTGTCCCAGCCGCTTTTACGGCGCTAGTGCTACACGACCTGTGGTGTGATTTTATATCTGTTTTAACTGTTAGGGGGCATAGGGAGGAGAGCGATTAGGCTCCCTCCTTGTATTTCTTTTAAAAATTACTTGTTGCACTGTTGGACTGCTGAGGTCTCCTGGCAGCTACTTCGCATGTATTTTTAAAATAATTACTTGGTGCACTGTTGGACTGCTGAGGTCTCCTACCTGAAGGCAGCAACATCGCGCAGGGGGGCAGGGCTCGTTTCCTTCCTTCCCGCCCCGTTCTGACACCGGTGACAAGCACCATTTGTGCGGAGGGCGTGGAAGGTCCGAGCCAGCCACTTCCGGTGCGCGGGGGAGGACGGTCAGCGTGCTAGTCTTCCTAGACGCTGGGGGGGTTAAAAGGCAGATGTCCACTCGGCCGCGCAGCGGGCGAGCGCAGCGGGCGCGCCTAAGGCAAGCCCGTCTGCGCCCGTCCGCGGCCGGGCCAGGGCCAGGGCCAGGGCCTTAACCCCTGGTCTAACTGGGGTCAGAACGCAATGGACCAGAGACCAACTCCTGAGTCTTCGCACAAAAACCCCTAACTCATGCTATCATAGCATGAGAATGGAGGAGGACGTAGGCTGTAAGTATTGTCAGTATGCGTGCTGTGTAGGAGGCGAGGGAAAACAGTAGTACACCAGTCTGGCTTGTGGGCTACTCAATGTCAGATCTATGCGCAAACACAGACTGGACATCTATGACTTACTCATAGAGAAACAATTTGATCTCCTGTTCCTCACGGAAACATGGCTAGACGCTGATTCAGATCCGGATGTCATCGAGGCTCTACCGGAAGGGTACTTGATGGTTCGGTAAGATAGGCCTTTGGGTAGAGGAGGGGGTATAGCCATTATCTTTAAACAACCTCTGTGCTGCCAAATGGAGCAAATGATGGTAACGGATAGTGAGGCAGGTGCCTATTAGGGTGAACGCTGGTACTACAGTGAAGGGCTTCCTGATTTACAGACCCCCTGGTCCCTACACCCGGTTCACAGGTAGCTTGCTGGAGGGAATCACAGAAGCAGCTTTACGTAGAGATAAATTCCTTGTGTTAGGGGATGTGAACATGCATTTGGAAGATCCGCTTGACAGAGGGGCGGCTGGCCTCTGTCAGGAATTGCAGGCACTACAGCTTGATCAGAGAGTAAAGACCCCCACTCATCAGCAGGGCCATTTACTGGACCCGATATTTGCTAATTGGGGGGAAGTACAGATTAATCCCACCATCCCGCTTCCATGGTCGGACTACTTCCTTGTGCCCTTTTTGGTGCAGATTCCGGGAGCAAGAGCACTGGAACAGCCACCTCTTAACTACTCTAGCCAGAAATGGGCAAAATTCACCCAGGCTAGGTTTGAGGAAGCACTTATTAAAGGAGGGAGGCCGGGCGGTTTGGATGTGGAAACAGCTAGCAGCAATTTGGATAAGCGTATAACATAGGCACTGGATTGTATTGCCCCACTCTGTTTGACCAATGCTGGACGCCGTACACAGAGAACGGCTCCTTGGTATAATGATGAGTTGCGGCTTGCAAAGGCGGAATGCGAGCGCTATGAGAGGCTGTGGAGGGTTGCCTTCTTGAGCCAGGCTAAACAGGAGTATTTAGCCAAGAGGCGGGCCTACCATCGGCTGATTAGAAAGGCAAAGGCAGCCTACTTTGCAAATAGGATTAGGGATGCAGAGAACTCGGCCAAGGAATTGTTTAAAATCTACAAAACAATTTCCGCAGCTAAGTTCTCCGCTGCGCCTGTGGATTGCTCAGTAGACTCATGCAATCATATTGCGGAATTCTTTGCTGAACAAGTGGCTAACATCTACTCATCCTTTCTGGGACAAACCAAAATAGGGTCTGAGTTTGTAGAAGCTGCAAGGGAAGTTAGGGGACGACACGGCCTTGAGAACTTTACTACCCCTTCCCCAGAGGCATTAATACAGATCTGCAGATCAATAAAGTCTGGCTCCCCTAGGGATCCCGCCTCGCCCAAGCGGCTTGCGGAAAGCCTTACGATCCTGGAGCCTTACATTAGACATCTGCTGGATGTATCCTTTGGGACTCATACGGTGCCTATAGCGTGGAAGCAGGCGGTAGTACTCCCTCTCCAAAAGAAGCCGAATATAGGCTTTGAGATATTGGAGAACCTTCGCCCCATTTCACTATTGCCCTATATGGCTAAAGTAGCGGAGAAGGTTGTGAACACCCAGCTGATGGAATATGTGGAGGAAGCTAACCTCCTTCACGCTACTCAGTTTGTATTCAGACCTTGTCAATCTATGGAGTCAGCTCTGCTCATGGCGGTCGAGACCATCAGACAGGGGGTGGATGAGGGCCAAACTATGGCCCTGATCCTCCTGGATCTAAGCGCAGCATTCGACACTATAGCACATGTCACCTTGCTACAGTGTCTGAATGAAGGTGGGATCTTGGGTGCTGCGCTGAAATGGATCCAGTCTTTCCTGGTGGACCGGGGCTTTCAGGTCAGGCAGGGGGACTGTTACTCTAGAGTGGTCAACCTGGGTCAGGGCGTACCTCAGGGTTCGTCCCTGAGCCCAACTTTATTTAATCTATATGTCTCCCCAGTAGCAACCATAGTTGAGAGCCATGGGCTGCGCATAGTGTCCTATGCCAATGACACGCAGTTGGTCATATCCCTATCTCGTGCGCCCGATCTTGCTGCGGACAGGTTCAGAGCATGCATGCAGGAGCTGGCCTCCTGGATGTCGACCAACTGCCTGAGGCTGAATGGCAGCAAGACGGAAGTGCTCGTGGTGGGGGGTGGCCCATCGGTGTGGTCATCGGCATGGTGGCCACCCGGTCTGGGGTCGACTCCAACACCATGTCAGGAAGCCAAAAATCTGGGCGTATGGCTCGATGCTGATCTAACATTTGGGCCCCAGATCAGTCGGGTGGCGGGGGTATGCTTTGGTGTCCTGAAAGGCCTATGGAAGGTTCTAGAGTTCCTCCCTACAGAGGCTAGAAGGACGCTGGTGCATGCCCTTGTCACCGCTCGATTGGACTATGGCAATCTTCTTTATCTGGGTGCCACGAGAAAGAGCCTTGACCGCCTACAGGTGTTACAAAATGCCGCGGCTCGTTTGGTTTTGAGGCTGCCCAGAAGATCCGCCTCGAGGGCAGCGTTGCAGGCACTTCACTGGCTTCCGGTGAGGAGTAGATTTGAGTTTAAGGCTCTGTGCACGTGCCACTGCATTATGGGCGGCAAAGCACCGGAGCCATTACAGGGCCTAATTATTTGCTACGAGCCAGCCCGAGCATTGAGATCCTCTGGCTCTGGCCTACTGATGGTTCCTAAAGTCAAAAAGGCACGCATGGGGGGTAGATCCTTCCGGTTTCTTGCAGCCAGAAGCTGGAATAGGCTCCCGCTGGAACTGCGCTTGGAACCGTCAGAGTCCAGATTTAGGGGGAAACTGAAAACTCACATGTTTGTTCAGTAGATGGGCTCTAGGTGCTGCTGAGACTTTGTTGCTTCCACTTACCATAGCGCGGGGACACGCCGGTGTGCGTAACCAGGCGCTTTATAAACTTTCCTATTATTATTATTATTATTAAAAGCAGTTGAGTATATATTTAAGATCTTTTATATCATGATTGGATGGAGTTTGCCACCTCAGCTGTCTGGCATGGATCTTGGGAGGCTGGTGTAGTAACTACAAGTTAAAAGGAAGAACTACATTTAAATTATTCTACTGATTTTGCTCTGTTGAAACAACCAGTATTTGCATGCTTACCTTTGCCCCTGCAGCAAACTTCACAAAGACTGTCAGGTATAAAATGGCAATATTGCAAACACTTGCAAGCAAACGAAATGCTTGGGTATTGCTGGTAGATTATTTTTGTCAATGATTAGCTTGTTAATGCAAGTGTGAGTCTAGATCACAGTTCAATTACAGGCTAACGTAGGATATACACTCACATTATTCTGTTGATGCCATAAAAAGTATTAAAGTTATGCTTCAAATTTTATGAATCACATTCCTGAACTTACTCTTCAAAGTTGAAGTGTGAACAGGCTCTAACTGATTAAAGGTATATTTAAATTTATGAAAATAGTACGGATGCAGAGATAGGGATCTCTATGGCTTCAAGACAAGTCTCAGAGCCGAACAGAACAGAAGGAGGAGACCACGGACCGCCTCACAGATGTGCAGTAGAGCACTAATTCTTTGTGCCTGCCTCACAGGGGTAATGTTGTTTATTGATAGGCCCTAGCAGACCTGTCAACGCACCCGAACCAGTTTGAATGATTCCTTTGCTCTCCAGTCGTGCACGTATATGGCATGAAATAAATGTGGATTCTCTAACATTAGCAGACAGACCTCCATTGCACAATGCACTTGATCTGACAGAAGCTATACTCAATGTGTAGCACCCTGCTGGTCCCATGCTGATCAAGCCACGCTGCCGGCATGGCCCTAGGGTGACCAACCGTCTGTAAATTTCACGGACCGTCTGTAATTTGGACCTCACGTCCGTTGTCCGTGAGGATCCCTCTAAAGGACGCCTTTTGTCTGTAATTTTGGCCATCACAGGGAGCAGCACTGCTCCCCTGTGAGAGGTCTCACACCCCCCTCCCCAATGGGGCCCCCTCGCACTCCTCCTGGAGCACAAGAGCAGCCCCACCTGCCCATTGTCATTCTGTATGCCGAGTAATTGCCACATACAGAATGTCAATGGGGCAGTCTGGGGTGTTAAAGCATGTGGTGGCCTCCTCCTGCCTCAGCTTACAGCAGGGCATTCTGTTCGATATAAGGTAAAATGCCAATGCTGCAGCATTAGAAAACAGTTAAAGAAGCCTGTAAAACAAGTTAAAAATAACTGTTTATCGTTCTTTCACTGTCTCATCATTTTAGAACTGAAGCATTTTCAATATTATATTCAACAAAGCCATGGTTGCTGCTTTTTTACTTTAAGCAACTAACAACCATTGACAAAGCCAATAGTCCTGGCTTACTCCAGTATTGGAACTTTCATAGATTCCCATAGCTTGTATCATTCCCCGTCGTCGGAATTGGAGCCTCAATAAATAAGAAATAATATAGCAGTAGGTACAAAAGAGAAAGAAAGGCCTAGGCCTCATCTCATTTTGTAGCATATCCACCTCTTTTTGCAAAAGAGACCAAAGTAATGTAACAACGAATCAGATTAGCCTCACCCCATAGAACCTTTCTGAGAGAGCCTCAGAGCCTCAGATTTTCTACCGCACGTTGTGCTAAGGGAGTCTCCACTGAGCTCTGCTCAGATTTCTCTACAACTTTGGATTTCATCTCTTTTCTCTACAATTCTCTTTAGGATGTCAATCAATCAACCGTAAGGGTCTCAAGGCGCTAGGGGTGGGGGGGGGGGCGCAGGTTCCATTCCATCAAGGAGGGGGTCTGTCGAAGAGCCAGGTTTTGAGGTATCTTGCGAAGATGGGGAGCGATGTTGTCTGTCTGAGGTGGAGCGGAAGGGCGTTCCATGCTTTGGCAGCGAGGAAGGAAAAGGAGCGGCCTCCCGATCTGGTCTTTCTGGTGCGGGGGACCACCGCGTAGGAGAGCTGGGCTGATCGCAGGGTCCTTTGGGGTGCGTGGAATTTGAGTCGGCTGTTCAGGTATGCGGGTCCGGTGCCGTGGAGGGCCTTGTGTGCATGGGTGAGCATCTTAAAGGTGATTCTCGACGGGGAGCCAGTGGAGTGTGCGCAGGTGCTGGGAGATTTGGCAGTGTTTTGGCAGATTGAGGACCAGTCTTGCGGCAGCGTTCTGGATGTTCTGTAGCTTGCGGATGAGGTTTTTGTTTATTCCGGCGTAGAGTGCGTTGCCGTAGTCGAGTCTGCTGGTGACCAGGGCGTGAGTGACTGTCTTTCAGTGTTCGAGGGGGATCCATTTGAAGGTCTTACGGAGGAGGCGGAGGGTGTGGAAGCAGGAAGATGAGACAGAGTTGATCTGGCGGTCCATTTTGAGCTCGGAGTCCAGGATGATTCCCAGGTTTCGTGCGTGGTCTGTGGGGGTTGGCGGGTTTCCGAGGGCGGTGGGCCACCAGGTGTCGCTCCAGGCGTCGGGGTTTGGGCCCATGAAGAGTTCTTCTGTTTTGTTGGTGTTTAGTTGTAGGCAGCTGTTTTTTATCCATTTGGCGACGGCTTCCATGCCTTCTCGAAAGTTGCGTCTGGCGGTGTTGGGCTCGTTGGATAGGGAGAGGATGAGCTGGGTGTCGTCTGCGTATGACACGATGTTGAGTCCGTAGGCTCTGACGATGGGGGCAAGTGGAGCCATGTAGACGTTGAAGAGCGTCGGGCTGAGGGAGGAGCCCTGGGGACTCCGCAGGTGGTAGGTGTGGGGTCCGAGAGGAAAGGGGGGAGTCTGACCCGCTGCGTCCTGCCGGAGAGGAAGGAGCAGATCCAGTCGACGGCCTTGTCCTGGATTCCTGCGTCATAGAGTCTGCGTATTAGGGTGCGGTGGGAGACTGTGTCGAACGCCGCTGATAGGTCGAGGAGGATGAGGGCTACTGTTTCTCCTTTGTCCAGTAGGGTGCGGATGTCGTCTGTTGCGGCGAGGAGGGCGGTTTCTGTGTTTTTTTCTGAAGCCGGATTGGGAGGAGTCGAGGATGTTGTGTTCTTCAATGAATGTGGCGAGTTGGCTGTTGATGGCTTTCTCTATGACTTTCGCTGGGAACGGGAGCAGGGAGATGGGTCTGTAGTTTTTTAGGTTGGTGGGGTCCGCTGAGGGTTTCTTTAGGAGGGGGTTCACCTCGGCGTGTTTCCAGTCGTCGGGGAACGAGGCAGTCGCCAGGGAGCGGTTGATGGTGTGGCGGAACATGGGTGCGATGGTGTCGGCGGCTCTGTTGAAGATGTGGTGGGGGCAAGGGTCCGTGGGGGCCCCTGAGTGGATTGACTTCATTGTCTTCAGTGTGTCTTCGGTGGTGAGGGCTGTCCAGTCATCAATCACTGGTTTCCGGGTGTCGGGGTGGTTGGTGAGGGTTCAGTGTGTTGGTTGTCTTCGTCGAAGTTGTCGTAGATGCTCTTGATTTTGTGGTGGAAAAAAGTGCTGAGTTTGTCGCAGAGGTCTTGTGAGGGAGGGATGTCGGAAGACTCGCTGGTGGGTTGGGCGAACTCCTTGATGATGCTGAAGAGTTCCTTACTGTTGTGTGCGTGGGTGGAGATTCTGTCTTCAATCGCTTCTTTCCTCGTTTCTCTGATGAGTTGATGGTGGGCGTTGGTGGCGGCTCTGAAGTTGTTGTGGGCTTCTGTGGATTTGGTGTTTCTCCAGGCCTTTTCGAGGCGGGGGCATATGCGCCTGGATTCTCGAAGTTCGGTGGTAAATCATCTGGCTTTCTTAGTACGGGTATTGTTGTTTTTCCTGAGGGGGGCTATGGTGTTGGTGCTGTCAAAGATCCATCTATGCAGGGTTCGGGCTGCGGTGTTGGGGTCGTCGTTTTCCGCGATGGTTGGGGTGGAGTTGTTGAGTGAGGAGGTGAGCTGGTCGTCGGTGATTTTGGTCCAGTTTCTTTGTGGAAGCAGGTGCTGGTGTCTGTGGATGGTGGGTGTTCTGAAGGTGAAGTGGACGCAACGATGGTCGGTCCATGGGAGTTCGGTGGTGTGGCTGAAGGTGATGGAGTTTCCTGTAGTGAAGAGTGGGTCGAGGGTGTGTCCTGCTGAGTGCGTGGGCTCGGTCACGATCTGGCGGAGTCCAATGTTGTGGAGGTTGTCCAGGAGGCATGTGGTGTTGGGGTCCAGTTGATTGTCGAGGTGGAAGTTGAGGTCTCCCAGCAGGGTGTAGTTGGTGGATGCGATGGCCTGCGGGGAGATAATGTCCGTGATGGAGTTGGTGAAGGGTCCGCGGGGTCCAGGGGGTCGGTAGATGAGGGTTCCTCGGAGGGCGGCGGTGGGGCTGGCCAGTATCTTGAAGTGAAGGTGTTCCATCAGTTCTGTGGACTCGTCAGGGAGTGTGCTCAGGCGGAGGCTGGATTTGTGGACGATGGCGATTCCTCCTCCTAGGTGGGTGGGGCGGTCCTTCCTGGAGATCTTGTATCCTTGGGGGATGGCGATGGCGATGTCCGGTCCTGAGGTGGTGTTGGTCCAGGTTTCGGTGAAGAATGCTACGTCCGGGGTGGTGCTGTCAAGTAGGTCCCAGATTTCTGTGGCGTGTTTGTGGAGGGATCGGACGTTGAGGAGGATGCATTGCAGGGTCTTCGGTTCGGTTGTGTTCTTGTGGGCGGGTTGTGCTGGATCAGTGTTCTTGGCGGTGCTGCAGGTGTGCCGGCAGCGGTGACAGCTGAAGGGTCCATGGGTGTCGGCTGGTGATGCTAGCTTGCAGTTGTTGTTGCAACCTGGGTTGAGTGCGTGGAGTGCTGCTGGGTCGTAGCGTTGGCAGGGCGGAGGTCCAGGGTTCCTGGTGCTGGTCGCGGACGGGTCGTAGACGGGCGCAGACGTGCTTGCCTTTGACGCGCCTTCGTTGGCCGCCATTAAGTAGGGGTCGGGGAGGGCTGGACAGCTGGGAGGCGGGAGCGGGGAGGGGAGCTGGATTGGGCCGGTCGCGCTGGGGGGAGGGGCCGCGGGGGCAGCAGCGGCAGGGAAAGGTAAAGGGAGGAAAGAAGGGATAAAGAAAAAGGGAAAATAAGCAGAAATAAGGCACAAAAGAGCAGAGATGCAGAAAAGAGCAGAAAGGTGAAAGATAGAAAGGGTAGAAAAACGAGTGAAGGAGCAGAGGGAGAGAAAGGGAAACTGGGCAGAAATAAGGCACAAAAGAGCAGAGGTGCAGAAAGGTGAAAGATAGAAAGGGTAGAAAAACGAGAGAAAACATGTGAAGGAGCAGAGGGAGAGAAAGGGAAAATGGGCAGAAATAAGGCACAAAAGAGCAGAGATGCAGAAAGGTGCAGAAAGGTGAAAGATAGAGAGAGTAGAAAACCGAGTGAAGGAGCAGAGTGAGAGAAAGGAGACAGAGGTCCACTGGACCACCAGGGATGAGGCGCAGGAAACCTGTGGGTGGAGGAGGGCCTCGATCACCAACACTCAAGAGCGCAGGGGCAGGGGCACCTCACTTAATGGTGGAGCTGCGAGGGTGGGAGAGCAATTGCACTGACAATGAGTCAGTGGTCTTGCTCACCTGTCCCCGCAGTGGCTGCCATTAAGTAGGGGTCGGGGATGGCTGGACAGCTGGGAGGCGGGAGGGGAGCTGGATTGGGCAGGTTGCGCTGGGGGGGGGAGGGGCCGCGCGGGCAGCAGCGGCGGGGAAAGGTAAAGGGAGGAAAGAAGGGATAAAGAAAAAGGGAAAATAAGCAGAAAATAAGGCACAAAAGAGCAGAGATGCAGAAAAGAGCAGAAAGGTGAAAGACAGAAAGGGTAGAAAAACGAGTGAAGGAGCAGAGGGAGAGAAAGGGAGAATGGGCAGACATAAGGCACAAAAGAGCAGAGGTGCAGAAAGGTGAAAGATAGAAAGGGTAGAAAAATGAGAGAAAACGAGTGAAGGAGCAGAGGGAGAGAAAGGGAAAATGGGCACAAATAAGGCACAAAAGAGCAGAGATGCAGAAAGGTGCAGAAAGGTGAAAGATAGAAAGAGTAGAAAACCGAGTGAAGGAGCAGAGTGAGAGAAAGGAGACAGAGGTCCACTGGACCACCAGGGATGAGACGCAGGGAAACCTGCGGGTGGAGGAGGGCCTCGATCACCAACACTCAAGAGTGCAGGGGCAGGGGCACCTCACTTAATGGTGGAGCTGCGAGGGTGGGAGAGCAATTTCACTGAAAATGAGTCAGTGGTCTTGCTCGCCTGTCCCCGCAGTGGCCGCCATTAAGTAGGGGTCGGGGAGGGCTGGACAGCTGGGAGGCGGGAGCGGGGAGGGGAGCTGGATTGGGCCGGTCGCGCTGGGGGGGGAGGGGCCGCGGGGGCAGCAGCGGCGGGGAAAGGTAAAGGGAGGAAAGAAGGGATAAAGAAAAAGGGAAAATAAGCAGAAATAAGGCACAAAAGAGCAGAGATGCAGAAAAGAGCAGAAAGGTGAAAGATAGAAAGGGTAGAAAAACGAGTGAAGGAGCAGAGGGAGAGAAAGGGAAAATGGGCAGAAATAAGGCACAAAAGAGCAGAGGTGCAGATAGGTGAAAGATAGAAAGGGTAGAAAAACGAGAGAAAACGAGAGAAAACGAGTGAAGGAGCAGAGGGAGAGAAAGGGAAAATGGGCAGAAATAAGGCACAAAAGAGCAGAGATGCAGAAAGGTGCAGAAAGGTGAAAGATAGAGAGAGTAGAAAACCGAGTGAAGGAGCAGAGTGAGAGAAAGGAGACAGAGGTCCACTGGACCACCAGGGATGAGGCGCAGGGAAACCTGTGGGTGGAGGAGGGCCTCGATCACCAACACCAACACTCAAGATGTCAGACAAGGAGAAGAAAGCTTTTTTTAAGGCATGTGCTACTTGTTCTAAGAAAAGGCTTTACATTGAGGACAAGCATAAGGACTGCATTTATTGCTTGTACCCTCATCACAAGGCCGCTGATTATAAGATCTGCAGGACCTTCTCTACCAAGAGCCTGACAGACTGCGAAGGATGTTTGCTGACCTGGCTGCAGAAGCTGAAGTCACGTAAAGAAGAAGTATCTAGTGACAGTGATGATGCCTCCTCAGCAACATCTTCAAGGGGGTCTAGAAAGAGGGGTAGGTCTTCCCCTTCAACCTCGACTGATCCTCCTACTAAGGCCTTACAAAAGACCTCTGATAGGTCTGACAGGCCCAGTCCCAAACAATCTCCTCACCGAGGTGTAAAGGAGAGGGAGGGACTAGTTCCTGAGGTACTTTCTACTCAGAAGGCTAGCCATGGACCTTCTGTTTCTCCTCCACCATCTGACAAGCCAAAGCTGTTAAAAAAAACAGCTACTGTACCTCAGGATGGAAGATCTGAGAAGAAAATCCATCCGTCAACGTCTACAACACCAGGTACGTCGACGACTGCATCTAAGATTCACCAGACGTCGATTCCAGCTCCGTCAAAGGGCGCGTCGACGAGAGCTTCGCCGCCGCCGACTTCGTCGACGCTACAGGTACCTGTTACAATGTCGTCAATGAGAATGACTACCTCGATGTCGACGATGATGACGCCAACGATGGTGTCGACGGCGATGACGAAGACGACATCGGCAACGACGATGTCGACTTCGACATCTACAATGGTACTGACGACGAGCTCGTCGAGGCTACCGTCGACGATCAATCCATCGTCGTCGACGATCCACTCTCCGTCGATGATTCCTTCTTCGACTACCTCGTCGACAATCTCGTCGATGATACAAAAAGTTCAAATTTCAATAAAAAGACGTCAAATAATACCAGAAATGACATCTCCTCGTAGAGTGGCACCATTACCTCCAGCATTGCTCTTGGATGAGGATTTTTCAGAGGAAGATGAGTGTCCTTATGGGATGCATACAGTCCATCCCAACTTCAAGTAAAATACCAGGATTCGGATTCTGAGAACTATTACATGGAACAACAGCAATACCTTCCACAAGATAGACCTCAAAAACAACCACAACAGGGTATGGTGGCCATGCCGTCTTCACTTATTAGTGACTTACAAATCATGTTGTTAGATTATAAAAGGAGATTTCCATCACAAACCTCTGAAAAACAATCAATGCAAGCACCTCCTCCTCCACCTCCAACCTATTCTTCTGCCACGGCGGCTACTCAACTATCTCAGCCTCCGGAGCCGGAGCCAACAGAAGGTCACCAGAATGTCGTCACTGTGCAGGATGATGATGATGATTCATCAGATGATGATCAGAATGTGGATCCGGTCCCGAATCCAGATAGGGAATGGGACGAATATGTCATTCCGGATCCTGCTTCACCATCGCCGGATCCTATAGATTCTCCTCCAGCGGACATAGGAGGTTTCCATAATCAGATGGAGAGTGCTTTCAAACGGTTTGGTCTTCCCATTCCAACTGTACAATCGGAATGCTTTCTTTATGATTTTAAGGAGCCTTTCAGAAAATCTGTCATGTATGGAGCTTCGGGCCACCTGGTTTCGCCCGGAGGTTCAAAATAAGATCTTAGACTTGCCATTTGATGGGGAAATGCTTTTTGGAAAGCTTGTGGACGACGCGCTGCAGGATATTAAGAAAGACACAGAAACGGCAAGGTCCCTTGGGACTTTGCAATACCCCAAGGTGCCTTTCCGTGGTGCAAGAGGGAAAGGTTTTTCTACTTATAGAGGAGGATACCAACAGCAGCGCTACTCCTCCTATTCACATTCTTGACAGTCGTACAAACCCCAGTACTCTCATCGCCAGGGCCAATCGGCATCTTTCTCTCGCCAGCCGTCAAGAGGACAGCAGGGGCGTCAGGGGAGGGATTCCTCTAAACGCCAATAGCGGCTTCCCGGCTCTGTCTACTGTACCTTCACCCCCTGTAACACCATTGGGGGGCAGGATATCACAATGTCTCTGCAGCTGGGAGATCATAACATCAGATCGGTGGGTTCTCAATATCATCCGGTTTGGCCATATGCTAGAGTTTCAACACCTCCCACCTTCCAGAGCCCTTCGTGTCACCGAATCAAAACATCTACACCTTCTACGTCTCAAAGCTCATCAACTGCTCATCAAAGGAGCAATAGAACCAGTACCTCTATCCCAACGAGGCAAAGGGTTCTATTCCAGGTTTTTCCTGGTTTGCAAGACAGGAGAAAAATGGCGCCCAATCTTAGACCTGAGGGAGCTCAACACCTATCTCATAAAACTCGTTTGGATGGTATCCCTTCAGGATATCTTGTGTCTTCTGAATCCAGGCAATTACATGGCAACTCTGGATCTCGAGGACGCATACTTCCATGTTCCTATCCATCCAGCCCACAGGAGATTTCTACGCTTTACTGTAGCCAAGAGCCACTTTCAGTTCAAGGTCCTGCCTTTCGGACTCAGATCCGCACTGCGGATATTCACGAAGGTATTAGCCCCAGTTGCAGTGTTTCTCAGAAAATAGTCACTTCAGGTTTTTCCCTACCTAGACGATTGGTTGATAAAAGCTCCATCTTCTCAAGCAACTACAAGTGCAGTCGAAAGTTGCATTCAATCATCTGGGTCTTCAACTCAACAGAAACAAGTCAGACCTTCTTCCCTCCATGTCGGCCAAGTTTCTGGGGTCATTCTGGATACAACTTGTTGCAAGGCTTTCCCATCAGAAGAAAGATAGAAAAGGCTGATTTTTTTCCACCCGTCAATTGCGTAGAAGACGGTCTCTGTCTGTCTGCCTATACAAATCTCTCATAGGATTAATTTAATCTGGCATTCCCTTAATTCCGCATTGCAGACTTCGTATGCGCCCATTACAAGAACAGCTGGACATGCAATGGCGTCAAGCGGAAGGCTCTTCGACGACAAGATAATCATTACTCCTCTGATGAAAAAGCCGGTCAGCTGATGGGCGATCAAAGACAATATCTCAAAAGGTCTCACTTTCACAGTTGCTCCAGCTCCTTTGATACTGACCACGGATGCCTCTCTAGAAGGCTGGGGAGCTGTCTTGCAAGACCTCCAAGTAAGCGATCTCTGGAAACCCGAACAACACACTCTCCAAATCTTCTGGAGCTCAAGGAGATTCGTCTGGCTTTACAGGCTTTCCTTCCAAGGATTCGGTATTCCACCCTCCTGGTCCGTACAGACAACACGACGGCCATGCACTATGTGAACAAGCAAGGTGGAACAAGGTCTCAACTTCTTTCCAAGGAGTCACAAGAGATTTGGGAATGGGCAATTCTTCACCACGTCACTCTTTTGGCTGAATATCTTCCAGGTACCC
Organism: Lissotriton helveticus; assembly: GCF_964261635.1. Taxonomy (NCBI): domain Eukaryota; kingdom Metazoa; phylum Chordata; class Amphibia; order Caudata; family Salamandridae; genus Lissotriton; species Lissotriton helveticus. The sequence goes on along the minus strand of NC_136067.1, from coordinate 93,294,465 downwards.
TCAACACGACAGCAGATACGTTGAGTCGTCTGAAGTCAGTCTGTCACGAGTAGGAACTGGACCAGGGCACTCTCGACAGTATTTTCAATCATTGGGGCACTCCAACCATAGACCTGTTCGCTACCCCAGAAAACAGGAAATGCCACTTTTACGCAAGCAGGGACCACCATCGAGGGTCGTTGGGGAATGCTCTTTCGATGGCCTGGTCAGGTGCATTTGTTTACGCCCTTCCTCTAATTCCCCTGATTCCAAGATTACTCAGTAAACTCAAGACGGAACCCTGCACGATGATTCTAATAGCACTGGCGTGGCCCCGCCAGTTCTGGTTCACGGAGCCTCTCCTACTCTCTCAAGATCAGCCGGTTCACCTGCGACCCATTCCTTCTCTATTGACGATGTCCCAGGGCCAAGTGATACATCCGGATCCGAGCTCACTGCAGTTGACAGCATGGCTCCTGAACACCGAGAGTTTCAGAATTTAAATATCCCTCAGGAATGTAAAGAGGGTTTAGCTCAAGCCTGTGCTCCAAGTACGAATAAAACCTATAGTTCAAAATGGAAACGTTTCTGTTTGTGGTGCCACCGGGAAAACATTCATCCTTTCTCTTCTGCTCCTCATCAAATATTACCTTACATTCTGTCTCTGGCCATGTCAGGTCTCGCCCATTCTTCTATCAAGGTACACCTGGCGGCTATATCAAGATTAAGACGGACAGCCTCTGGCCCTTCCCTATGGTCTGCAAGAATTGTCAAACAATTTCTGAAAGGACTCTTTAGGGTTTTCCCTCCAGTTCGACCTCCGCCTCCCATGTGGCATCTCAATTTGGTTCTTTCTCAATCCATGAGACCTCCGTTTGAGCTTATTCATAGAGCGGATCTTAAGTTTCTGTCATGGAAGGTGGCTCTCCTTCTCGCATTAACGTCAGCCAGGAGAGTTGGAGAACTTGAAGCTCTCACTATTAAGGAACCCTTTTTACAGTTCAAAGAGGACACTCTGATTCTAAGAACAAATCCGAAATTTATTCCAAAGGTTCCTTCGGATTTCCATTTGAATGAGCCGGTCATTCTAAAATCTTTTTTCCCTCGACCAACGACTCCAGCAGAAAGGTCTCTTCATTCCTTGGATGTCCAAAGATGTCTGAAATTCTATCTTCAACGTACCAAGGATTTCAGGAAATCTACCCAACTCTTTGTTGCTTTTAGTGCTCCTCGAAAAGGATTTCCCCTTTCGAAGCAAGGAATTTTACGTTGGATTTCCAGCACAATTCATTACTGTCACCAAGTGGCGGGGAAGCCCCTAGAAGGATGTGTCCGGGCTCAATCCTCAAGATCAGTTTCATCGTCTGCTGCTCTTTTCGCTGGAGTTCCTATCAAGGACATTTGTAGGGCAGCTACATGGAGCAGTGCCCATACTTTCACAAAGCACTACTGCTTGGACTCTTCCACACGGAGTGAGGCGGCAGTGGGACAAGCAGTCCCGAGGAACCTCTTCCAGTAAGCGGTGAGCTTTCCCTTCTATCCCTCCTTACTATTACTGCACATTTTGTATCTGGTAATGTTTACTGACTAATGTTTCAATGTCTGTTTATTTCTTATGAAAATATGGAGACAATGTTATTCCAGTATTTATTTCACAAAATGTGATTTGTTGCTAACTATTAGCTACTCTGATACAAGCTATGGGAATCTACGAAAGTTCCAATACTGGAGTAAGAAAACAAGTTACTTACCTGTAACTTTGGTTCTCCAGTATTTGTAACTTTCATAGATTCCCATGCGCCCACCCTCCTCCCCTGGGAAAGCTCAGCCTCCAGCATATTTGGTTACTGTTACACAACGGCTACGAAAATCTGAGGCTTTGAGGCTCTCTCAGGAAGGTTCTATGAGGTGAGACTAATCTGATTGGTTGTTACATTACTTTGGTCTCTTTTGCAAAAAGAGGTGGATATGCTACAAAATGAGATGAGGCTTAGACATTTCTTTCTCTTTTGTACCTACTGCTATGTTATTTCTTATTTACCGAGGCTCCCGTTCCGATGACGGGGAATGATACAAGCTATGGGACTCTATGAAAGTTACCAATACTGGAGAACCAAAGTTACAGGTAAGTAATTTGTTTTCTTGTTGTTGGTGTATTGATACTTGCTGTATTATATATCTGGATGCAATGACAGAAACAACCTAATACCAGTCCGGCGGAACACTATGCTAAGCGCAGATTTTTAGCCTAGGTGTTTTAAACCATGCCGTTAATTACATCGAACACCCCCTTTGAAGAGACCCCCCAGTTTTATTTACACCACTTAAAGCCCTGGAAACAACACCATGTCACAGTCACCTCACATCCGGGCACTGTGCATCATGCATGACTCATAATGTCTACATTTTCAGACTGCCTATGTGCAGGGGCATAGTGAACTCTCCCCCACTCCACCCCTTGCTTTAGGAACTACAGCAAGGTGAAGTTCCTAATGGGCCTCTTCTGTCTGCAACTCTGCAGACAAAGGCTCAGCTCATAATGTGAAAAGGTGGGTGAGTAAATAAATGAAGGAATGTGTGAATGGCTGGATGGATTACTGACAGGATGAATGAAAGGGTGAATGGATAGATAATGAAAGAAAGGATGGCTGAGTGAATGAGTGGAAGTATGGATGAGAGAAAAGGTAAATAGATGGATATATGGGTGGAAGGGTAGATGGAAGGGTCAAAGGGTGGATGGGTGTGTGAAAGGATGGGTGGATGGATGGATGGATGGATGGATGGATGGATGGATGAGTGAACGGTTAGATGGGGTGGATGTAAGGATTGATGAGTGAGTGAAATGGGATAGATGGAAAAAAGGATGAATAGATGAGTGAAGAAGTGAAAGGGTGGATGGATGAGAGAACGAATGGATGGATAAGTGAAAGGATGGGTGAGTAATAGGATCAATGGATGGATTCATGAATGGATGAGTAGATGGGTGGGTGGATGGATGGATAAGTGAAAGGGTGATGGAGAGAGAAAGGGAGGATAAATGACTGAAAGGGTGGAAGGATAAGTGACTGGATGGATGAGTAAGTGCCTGGATGGCTGGATGGGTGAAAGGGTAAATGGCTGGATGGATGAGTGAATAGATGGATGGGTGGAAGAGTGGATGGATGACTGTATGGATAGATGGGGTAAAAGGGTGGGTAGATGAAAAATGGATGGATGAGTGAAAGGGTGGGTGGATGGATGGATGGATGAGTGAAATGATGGATGGAAGGATGTATGGTGGATAGGTTTGCAAATGGTTGAATATGTTTGGATATAGATGGGCACATAGATGGAAAGACAGAATGAATGGTGAAAGATTGAATGACAGGTAAAAGAATGATTACACCTTGTAGCACCCATTATCTTAAGTAACATTTCCTATACATTGACTTTCAGGTTAATATGAGTCATCGTCTCTATATAATGTGTGTGTGATGTAACGCACTCCGCCACCCTGCCCTACATACTTGGGATGAGTAACACTATAAAAGAAATTAAATACACATGAGAGACGGTCTAAGTGAACATGAGGGGCACCATTGGAGGGTGGTAGCAAGGCCGGACTGGCCGGAACGGGAATCGGGTGTTTCCCTGGGAGGCTAGAAACGGGGGAGCGGTTTTGTTACTGGGGGCTGGCACTGCAAAGTTCCTTGTATATCAAGTAGTTTGAAAGGCCTACGGAAGGTTCTAGAGTTCCTCCCTACAGAGGCTAGAAGGACGCTGGTGCATGCCCTTGTCACCGCTCGATTGAACTATGGCAATCTTCTTTATCTGGGTGCCACGAGAAAGTGCCTTGACCGCCTACAGGTGTTACAAAATGCCACGGCTCGTTTGGTTTTGAGGCTGCCCAGAAGATCCGCCTCGAGGGCAGCGTTGCAGGCACTTCACTGGCTTCCGGTGAGGAGTAGATTTGAGTTTAAGGCTCTGTGCACGTGCCACCGCATTATGGGCGGCAAAGCACCGGAGCCATTACAGGGCCTAATTATTTGCTACGAGCCAGCCCGAGCATTGAGATCCTCTGGCTCTGGCCTACTGATGGTTCCTAAAGTCAAAAAGGCACGCTTGGGGGGTAGATCCTTCCGGTTTCTTGCAGCCAGAAGCTGGAATAGGCTCCCGCTGGAACTGCGCTTGGAACCGTCAGAGTCCAGATTTAGGGGGAAACTGAAAACTCACATGTTTGTTCAGTAGATGGGCTCTAGGTGCTGCTGAGACTTTGTTGCTTCCACTTACCATAGCGCGGGGACACGCCGGTGTGCGTAACCAGGCGCTTTATAAACTTTCCTATTATTATTATTATTATTAAAAGCAGTCGAGTATATATTTAAGATCTTTTATATCATGATTGGATGGAGTTTGCCACCTCAGCTGTCTGGCATGGATCTTGGGAGGCTGGTGTAGTAACTACAAGTTAAAAGGAAGAACTACATTTAAATTATTCTACTGATTTTGCTCTGTTGAAACAACCAGTATTTGCATGCTTACCTTTGCCCCTGCAGCAAACTTCACAAAGACTGTCAAGTATAAAATGGCGATATTGCAAACACTTGCAAGCAAACGAAATGCTTGGGTATTGCTAGTAGATTATTTTTGTCAATGTTTAGCTTGTTAATGCAAGTGTGAGTCTAGATCACAGTTCAATTACAGGCTAACGTAGGATATACACTCACATTATTCTGTTGATGCCATAAAAAGTATTAAAGTTATGCTTCAAATTTTATGAATCACATTCCTGAACTTACTCTTCAAAGTTGAAGTGTGAACAGGCTCTATCTGATTAAAGGTATATTTAAATTTATGAAAATAGTACGGATGCAGAGATAGGGATCTCTATGGCTTCAAGACAAGTCTCAGAGCCGAACATAACAGAAGGAGGAGACCACGGACCGCCTCACAGATGTGCAGTAGAGCACTAATTCTTTGTGCCTGCCTCACAGGGGTAATGTTGTTTATTGATAGGCCCTAGCAGACCTGTCAACGCACCCGAACCAGTTTGAATGATTCCTTTGCTCTCCAGTCGTGCACGTATATGGCATGAAATAAATGTGGATTCTCTAACCCTAGCAGACAGACCTCCATTGCACGATGCACTTGATCTGACAGAAGCTATACTCAATGTGTAGCACCCTGCTGGTCCCATGCTGATCAAGCCACGCTGCCGGCATGGCCCTAGGGTGACCAACCGTCTGTAAATTTCACGGACCGTCTGTAATTTGGACCTCACGTCCGTTGTCCATGAGGATCCCTCTAAAGGACGCCTTTTGTCTGTAATTTTGGCCATCACAGGGAGCAGCACTGCTCCCCTGTGAGAGGTCTCACACCCCCCTCCCCAATGGGGCCACCTCGCACTCCTCCTGGAGCACAAGAGCAGCCCCACCTGCCCATTGTCATTCTGTATGCCTAATAATTGCCACATACAGAATATCAATGGGGCAGTCTGGGGTGTTAAAGCATGTGGTGGCCTCCTCCTGCCTCAGCTTACAGCAGGGCAGTCTGTTAGATATAAGGTAAAATGCCAATGCTGCAGCATTAGAAAACAGTTAAAGAAGCCTGTAAAACAAGTTAAAAATAACTGTTTATCGTTCTTTCACTGTCTCATCATTTTAGAACTGAAGCATTTTCAATATTATATTCAACAAAGCCATGGTTGCTGCTTTTTTACTTTAAGCAACTAACAACCATTGACAAAGCCAATAGTCCTGGCTTACTCCAGTATTGGAACTTTCATAGATTCCCATAGCTTGTATCATTCCCCGTCGTCGGAATGGGAGCCTCAATAAATAAGAAATAATATAGCAGTAGGTACAAAAGAGAAAGAAAGGCCTAGGCCTCATCTCATTTTGTAGCATATCCACCTCTTTTTGCAAAAGAGACCAAAGTAATGTAACAACGAATCAGATTAGCCTCACCCCATAGAACCTTTCTGAGAGAGCCTCAGAGCCTCAGATTTTCTACTGCACGTTGTGCTAAGGGAGTCTCCACTGAGCTCTGCTCAGATTTCTCTACAACTTTGGATTTCATCTCTTTTCTCTACAATTCTCTTCTGGACGTCAATCAATCAACCGTAAGGGTCTCAAGGCGCTAGGGGTGGTGGTGGGGGGGGGGGTGCAGGTTCCATTTCATCAAGGAGGGGGTCTGTCGAAGAGCCAGGTTTTGAGGTTTCTTGCGAAGATGGGGAGCGATGTTGTCTGTCTGAGGTGGAGCGGAAGGGCGTTCCATGCTTTGGCAGCGAGGAAGGAAAAGGAGCGGCCTCACGATCTGGTCTTTCTGGTGCGGAGGACCACGGCGTAGGAGAGCTGGGCTGATCGTAGGGTCCTTTGGGGTGCGTGGAATTTGAGTCGGCTGTTCAGGTATGCTGGTCCGGTGCCGTGGAGGGCCTTGTGTGCGTGGGTGAGCATCTTAAAGGTGATTCTCGCCTCGACGGGGAGCCAGTGGAGTGTGCGCAGGTGCTGGGAGATTTGGCAGTGTTTTGGCAGATTGAGGACCAGGCTTGCGGCAGCGTTCTGGATGTTCTGTAGCTTGCGGATGAGGTTTTTGTTTATTCCGGCGTAGAGTGCGTTGCCGTAGTCGAGTCTGCTGGTGACCAGGGCGTGAGTGACTGTCTTTCGGTGTTCGAGGGGGATCCATTTGAAGGTCTTACGGAGGAGGTGGAGGGTGTGGAAGCAGGAAGATGAGACAGAGTTGATCTGGCGGTTCATTTTGAGCTCGGAGTCCAGGATGATTCCCAGGTTTCGTGCGTGGTCTGTGGGGGTTGGCGGGTTTCCGAGGGCGGTGGGCCACCAGGTGTCACTCCAGGAGGCGGGGTTTGGGCCCATGATGAGTTCTTCTGTTTTGTTGGTGTTTAGTTGTAGGCAGCTGTTTTTCATCCATTTGGCGACGGCTTCCATGCCTTCTCGAAAGTTGCGTCTGGCGGTGTTGGGCTCGTTGGATAGGGAGAGGATGAGCTGGGTGTCGTCTGCGTATGACACGATGTTGAGTCCGTAGGTTCTGATGATGGGGGCAAGTGGAGCCATGTAGACGTTGAAGAGCGTCGGGCTGAGGGAGGAGCCCTGGGGGACTCCGCAGGTGGTAGGTGTGGGGTCCGAGAGGAAAAGGGGAGTCTGACCCGCTGCGTCCTGCCGGAGAGGAAGGGGCAGATCCAGTCGAGGGCCTTGTCCTGGATTCCTGCGTCATAGAGTCTGCGTATTAGGGAGCGGTGGGAGACTGTGTCGAACGCCGCTGATAGGTCGAGGAGGATGAGGGCTACTGTTTCTCCTTTGTCCAGTAGGCTGCGGATGTCGTCTGTTGCGGCGAGGAGGGCGGTTTCTGTGGTTTTTTCTGAAGCCGGATTGGGAGGAGTCGAGGATGTTGTGTTCTTCAATGAATGTGGCGAGTTGACTGTTGATGGCTTTCTCTATGACTTTTGCTGGGAACGGGAGCAGGGAGATGGGTCTGTAGTTTTTTAGGGCGGTGGGGTCCGCTGAGGGTTTCTTTAGGAGGGGGTTCACCTCGGCGTGTTTCCAGTCGTCGGGGAGCGAGGCAGTCGCCAGGGAGCGGTTGATGGTGTGGCGGAGCATGGGTGCGATGGTGTCGGCGGCTCTGTTGAAGATGTGGTGGGGGCAGGGGTCCTTGGGGGCCCCTGAGTGGATTGACTTCATTGTCTTCAGTGTGTCTTCGGTGGTGAGGGCTGTCCAGTCATCAATCGCTGGTTTCCGGGTGTCGGGGGTGGTTGGTGAGGGTTCAGTGTGTTGGTTGTCTTCGTCGAAGTTGTCGTAGATGCTCTTGATTTTGTGGTGGAAAAAAGTGCTGAGTTTGTCGCAGAGGTCTTGTGAGGAAGGGATGTCGGTAGACTCGCTGGTGGGTTGGGCGAACTCCTTGATGATGCTGAAGAGTTCCTTACTGTTGTGTGCGTGGGTGGAGATTCTGTCTTCAATCATTTTTTTCCTCGTTTCTCTGATGATTTTATGGTAGGCGTTGGTGGCGGCTCTGAAGTTGTTGTGGGCTTCTGTGGATTTGGTGTTTCTCCAGGCCTTTTCGAGGCGGGGGCATATGCTCCTGGATTCTCCAAGTTCGGTGGTAAACCATCTGGCTTTCTTAGTACGGGTATTGTTGTTTTTCTTGAGGGGGGCTATGGTGTTGGTGCTGTCAAAGATCCATCTATGCAGGGTTCGGGCTGCGGTGTTGGGGTCGTCGTTTTCCACGATGGTTGGGGTGGAGTTGTTGGGTGAGGAGGTGAGCTGGTCGTCGGTGATTTTGGTCCAGTTTCTTTGTGGAAGCAGGTGCTGGTGTCTGTGGATGGTGGGTGTTCTGAAGGTGAAGTGGACGCAACGATGGTCGGTCCATGGGAGTTCGGTGGTGTGGCTGAAGGTGATGGAGTTTCCTGTAGTGAAGAGGGGGTCGAGGGTGTGTCCTGCTGAGTGCGTGGGCTCGGTCACGATCTGGCGGAGTCCAATGTTGTGGAGGTTGTCCAGGAGGCATGTGGTGTTGGGGTCCAGTTGATTGTCGAGGTGGAAGTTGAGGTCTCCCAGCAGGGTGTAGTTGGTGGATGCGATGGCCTGCGGGGAGATAATGTCCGTGATGGAGTTGGTGAAGGGTCCTCGGGGTCCAGGGGGTCGGTAGATGAGGGTTCCTCGGAGGGTGGCGGTGGGGCTGGCCAGTATCTTGAAGTGAAGGTGTTCCATCAGTTCTGTGGACTCGTCAGGGAGTGTGCTCAGGCGGAGGCTGGATTTGTGGACGATGGCGATTCCTCCTCCTAGGTGGGTGGGGCGGTCCTTCCTGGAGATCTTATATCCTTGGGGGATGGCGATGGCGATGTCCGGTCCCGAGGTGGTGTTGGTCCAGGTTTCGGTGAAGAATGCTACGTCCGGGGTGGTGCTGTCAAGTAGGTCCCAGATTTCTGTGGCGTGTTTGTGGAGGGATCGGACGTTGAGGAGGATGCATTGCAGGGTCTTCGGTTCGGTTGTGTTCTTGTGGGCGGGTTGTGCTGGACCAGTGTTCTTGGCGGTGCTGCAGGTGTGCCGGCAGCGGTGACAGCTGAAGGGTCCATGGGTGTCGGCTGGTGATGCTAGCTTGCAGTTGTGGTTGCAACCTGGGTTGAGTGCGTGGAGTGCTGCTGGGTCGTAGCTTTGGCAGGGCGGAGGTCCAGGGTTCCTGGTGCTGGTCGCGGACGGGTCGTAGACGGGCGCAGACGTGCTTGCCTTTGACGCGCCTTCGGTGGCCGCCATTAAGTAGGGGTCGGGGAGGGCTGGACAGCTGGGAGGCGGGAGCGGGGAGGGGAGCTGGATTGGGCCGGTCGCGCTGGGGGGGGGGAGGGGCCGCGGGGGCAGCAGCGGCGGGGAAAGGTAAAGGGAGCAAAGAAGGGATAAAGAAAAAGGGAAAATAAGCAGAAATAAGGCACAAAAGCGCAGAGATGCAGAAAAGAGCAGAAAGGTGAAAGATAGAAAGGGTAGAAAAACGAGTGAAGGAGCAGAGGGAGAGAAAGGGAAACTGGGCAGAAATAAGGCACAAAAGAGCAGAGGTGCAGAAAGGTGAAAGATAGAAAGGGTAGAAAAACGAGAGAAAACGAGTGAAGGAGCAGAGGGAAAGAAAGGGAAAATGGGCAGAAATAAGGCACAAAAGAGCAGAGATGCAGAAAGGTGCAGAAAGGTGAAAGATAGAGAGAGTAGAAAACCGAGTGAAGGAGCAGAGTGAGAGAAAGGAGACAGAGGTCCACTGGACCACCAGGGATGAGGCGCAGGGAAACCTGTGGGTGGAGGAGGGCCTCGATCACCAACACTCAAGAGTGCAGGGGCAGGGGCAGGGGCACCTCACTTAATGGTGGAGCTGCGAGGGTGGGAGCGCAATTTCACTGACAATGAGTCAGTGGTCTTGCTCACCTGTCCCCGCAGTGGCTGCCATTAAGTAGGGGTCGGGGATGGCTGGACAGCTGGGAGGCGGGAGGGGAGCTGGATTGGGCAGGTCGCGCTGGGGGGGGAGAGGCCGCAGGGGCAGCAGCGGCGGGGAAAGGTAAAGGGAGGAAAGAAGGGATAAAGAAAAAAGGGAAAATAAGCAGAAAATAAGGCACAAAAGAGCAGAGATGCAGAAAAGAGCAGAAAGGTGAAAGATAGAAAGGGTAGAAAAACGAGTGAAGGAGCAGAGGCAGAGAAAGGGAGAATGGGCAGAAATAAGGCACAAAAGAGCAGAGGTGCAGAAAGGTGAAAGATAGAAAGGGTAGAAAAACAAGAGAATACGAGTGAAGGAGCATAGGGAGAGAAAGGGAAAATGGGCAGAAATAAGGCACAAAAGAGCAGAGATGCAGAAAGGTGCAGAAAGGTGAAAGATAGAAAGAGTAGAAAACCGAGTGAAGGAGCAGAGTGAGAGAAAGGAGACAGAGGTCCACTGGACCACCAGGGATGAGACGCAGGAAACCTGTGGGTGGAGGAGGGCCTCGATCACCAACACTCAAGAGTGCAGGGGCAGGGGCACCTCACTTAATGGTGGAGCTGCGAGGGTGGGAGAGCAATTTCACTGAAAATGAGTCAGTGGTCTTGCTCGCCTGTCCCCGCAGTGGCCGCCATTAAGTAGGGGTCGGGGAGGGCTGGACAGCTGGGAGGCGGGAGCGGGGAGGGGAGCTGGATTGGGCCGGTCGCGCTGGGGGGGGAGGGGCCGCGGGGGCAGCAGCGGCGGGGAAAGGTAAAGGGAGGAAAGAAGGGATAAAGAAAAAGGGAAAATAAGCAGAAATAAGGCACAAAAGAGCAGAGATGCAGAAAAGAGCAGAAAGGTGAAAGATAGAAAGGGTAGAAAAACGAGTGAAGGAGCAGAGGGAGAGAAAGGGAAAATGGGCAGAAATAAGGCACAAAAGAACAGAGGTGCAGAAAGGTGAAAGATAGAAAGGGTAGAAAAATGAGAGAAAACGAGTGAAGGAGCAAAGGGAGAGAATGGGAAAATGGGCAGAAATAAAGCACAAAAGAGCAGAGATGCAGAAAGGTGCAGAAAGGTGAAAGATAGAGAGAGTAGAAAACCGAGTGAAGGAGCAGAGTGAGAGAAAGGAGACAGAGGTCCACTGGACCACCAGGGATGAGGCGCAGGGAAACCTGTGGGTGGAGGAGGGCCTCGATCACCAACACCAACACCAACACTCAAGTTGTCAGACAAGGAGAAGAAAGCTTTTTTTAAGGCATGTGCTACTTGTTCTAAGAAAAGGCTTTACATTGAGGACAAGCATAAGGACTGCATTTATTGCTTGTACCCTGATCACAAGGCCACTGATTGTAAGATCTGCAGGACCTTCTCTACCAAGAGCCTGACAGACTGCGAAGGATGTTTGCTGACCTGGCTGCAGAAGCTGAAGTCACGTAAAGAAGAAGTATCTAGTGACAGTGATGATGCCTCCTCAGCAACATCTTCAAGGGGGTCTAGAAAGAGGGGTAGGTCTTCCCCTTCAACCTCGACTGATCCTCCTACTAAGGCCTTACAAAAGACCTCTGATAGGTCTGACAGGCCCAGTCCCAAAAAATCTCCTCACCGAGGTGTAAAGGAGAGGGAGGGACTAGTTCCTGAGGTACTTTCTACTCAGAAGGCTAGCCATGGACCTTCTGTTTCTCCTCCACCATCTGACAAGCCAAAGCTGTTAAAAAAAACCAGCTACTGTACCTCAGGATGGAAGATCTGAGAAGAAAATCCATCCGTCAACGTCTACAACACCAGGTACGTCGACGACTGCATCTAAGATTCACCAGACGTCGATTCCAGCTCCGTCAACGGGCGCGTCGACGAGAGCTTCGCAGCCGCCGACTTCGTCGACACTACAGGTACCTGTTACAATGTCGTCAACGAGAATGACTACCTCGACGTCGACGATGATGACGCCAACGATGGTGTCGACGGCGATGACGAAGACGACATCGGCGACGGCGATGTCGACTTCGACATCTACAATGGTACTGACGACGAGCTCGTCGACGCTACCGTCGACGATCAATCCATCGTCGTCGACGATCCACTCTCCGTCGATGATTCCTTCGACGACGACCTCGTCGACAATCTCGTCGATGATACAAAAAGTTCAAATTTCAATAAAAAGACGTCAAATAATACCAGAAATGACATCTCCTCGTAGAGTGGCACCATTACCTCCAGCATTGCTCTTGGATGAGGAATTTTCAGAGGAAGATGAGTGTCCTTATGGGATGCATACAGTCCATCCCAACTTCTAGTAAAATACCAGGATTCGGATTCTGAGAACTATTACATGGAACAACAGCAATACCTTCCACAAGATAGACCTCAAAAACAACCACAACAGGGTATGGTGGCCATGTCGTCTTCACTTATTAGTGACTTACAAATCATGTTGTTAGATTATAAAAGGAGATTTCCATCACAAACCTCTGAAAAACAATCAATGCAAGCACCTCCTCCTCCACCTCCAACCTATTCTTCTGCCACGGCGGCTACTCAACTATCTCAGCCTCCGGAGCCGGAGCCAACAGAAGGTCACCAGAATGTCGTCACTGTGCAGGATGATGATGATGATTCATCAGATGATGATCAGAATGTGGATCCGGTCCCGAATCCAGATAGGGAATGGGACGAATATGTCATTCCGGATCCTGCTTCACCATCTCCGGATCCTATAGATTCTCCTCCAGCGGACATAGGAGGTTTCCATAATCAGATGGAGAGTGCTTTCAAACGGTTTGGTCTTCCCATTCCAACTGTACAATCGGAATGCTTTCTTTATGATTTTAAGGAGCCTTTCAGAAAATCTGTCATGTATGGAGTAAGGGAAGAAAGGTGATGCAGTCTCCAGCTACCGTCATCCCTGTTCTTCTGCGACTGGAGAAGAAATACAAGGCTCCAGAAGATGGTCCCACTTGCCTGGTTGGTCAACCGAAGCCAGACTCTGTCATCTCTAAGGCGGCTCAAAGAAAGTCAAAAAATCCATGGGCGCCCCTATCCACACCACAGGATAAGGAGGGTAGGCGTCTAGATAATGTAGGAAAAAGGTTTTTCTCTATGTCCAGCCTCCTTGTTAGGGCTGGCAATGCACTAGCCATTTTGGGACGATATGATTGCCAAATGTGGTGCGATTTATCACCATTTATGGATCAGCTGCCAGACGGTTCCAAGGCTGACGCAAAGAAGATCCTGGAGGAAGGAGAGCGGTCTTCTTCAGAGATCATCGATTGCGCTATGGACATTGCCACCACTGCTTTCCGCGCCTTGGCGGGTTCGGCTGTTCTAAGACAGCAAGGTTAGCTTCGGGCCACCTGGTTTCGCCCGGAGGTTCAAAAGAAGATCTTAGACTTGCCATTTGATGGGGAAATGCTTTTTGGAAAGCATGTGGACGACGTGCTGCAGGATATTAAGAAAGACACAGAAACGGCAAGGTCCCTTGGGACTTTGCAATACCCCAAGGTGCCTTTCCGTGGTGCAAGAGGGAAAGGTTTTTCTACTTATAGAGGAGGATACCAACAGCAGCGCTACTCCTCCTATTCACATTCTTGACAGTCGTACAAACCCCAGTACTCTCAACGCCAGGGCCAATCGGCATCTTTCTCTCACCAGCCGTCAAGAGGACGGCAGGGGCGTCAGGGGAGGGATTCCTCTAAACGCCAATAGCGGCTTCCCGGCTCTGTCTACTGTACCTTCACCCCCTGTAACATCAGTGGGGGGCAGGATATCACAATGCCTCTGCAGCTGGGAGATCATAACATCAGATCGGCGGGTTCTCAATATCATCCGGTTTGGCCATATGCTAGAGTTTCAACACCTCCCACCTTCCAGAGCCCTTCGCGTCACCGAATCAAAACATCTACACCTTCTACGTCTCAAAGCTCATCAACTGCTCATCAAAGGAGCAATAGAACCAGTACCTCTATCCCAACGAGGCAAAGGGTTCTATTCCAGGTTTTTCCTGGTTTGCAAGACAGGAGAAAAATGGCGCCCAATCTTAGACCTGAGGGAGCTCAACACCTATCTCATAAAACTCGTTTGGATGGTATCCCTTCAGGACATCTTGCGTCTTCTGAATCCAGGCAATTACATGGCAACTGTGGATCTCGAGGACGCATACTTCCATGTTCCTATCCACCCAGCCCACAGGAGATTTCTACGCTTTACTGTAGCCAAGAGCCACTTTCAGTTCAAGGTCCTGCCTTTCGGACTCAGATCCGCACTGCGGATATTCACGAAGGTATTAGCCCCAGTTGCAGTGTTTCTCAGAAAATAGTCACTTCAGGTTTTTCCCTACCTAGACGGTTAGTTGATAAAAGCTCCATCTTCTCAAGCAACTACAAATGCAGTCGAAAGTTGTATTCAATCATCTGGGTCTTCAACTCAACAGAAACAAGTCAGACCTTCTTCCCTCCATGTCGGCCAAGTTTCTGGGGTCATTCTGGATACAACTTGTTGCAAGGCTTTCCCATCAGAAGAAAGATAGAAAAGGCTGATTTTTTTCCACCCGTCAATTGCATAGAAGACGGTCTCTGTCTGTCCGCCTATACAAATCTCTCATAGGATTAATTTAATCTGGCATTCCCTTAATTCCGCATTGCAGACTTCGTATGCGCCCATTACAAGAACAGCTGGACATGCAATGGCGTCAAGCAGAAGGCTCTTCGACGACAAGATAATCATTACTCCTCTGATGAAAAAGCCGGTCAGCTGATGGGCGATCAAAGACAATATCTCAAAAGGTCTCACTTTCACAGTTGCTCCAGCTCCTTTGATACTGACCACGGATGCCTCTCTAGAAGGCTGGGGAGCTGTCTTGCAAGACCTCCAAGTAAGCGATCACTGGAAACCCGAACAACACACTCTCCAAATCTTCTGGAGCTCAAGGAGATTCGTCTGGCTTTACAGGCTTTCCTTCCAAGGATTCGGTATTCCACCCTCCTGGTCCGTACAGACAACACGACGGCCATGCACTATGTGAACAAGCAAGGTGGAACAAGGTCTCAACTTCTTTCCAAGGAGTCACAAGAGATTTGGGAATGGGCAATTCTTCACCACGTCACTCTTTTGGCTGAATATCTTCCAGGTACCCTCAACACGACAGCAGATACGTTGAGTCGTCTGAAGTCAGTCTGTCACGAGTGGGAACTGGACCAGGGCACTCTCGACAGTATTTTCAATCATTGGGGCACTCCAACCATAGACCTGTTCGCTACCCCAGAAAACAGGAAATGCCACTTTTACGCAAGCAGAGACCACCATCGAGGGTCGTTGGGGAATGCTCTTTCGATGGCCTGGTCAGGTGCATTTGTTTACGCCCTTCCTCCAATTCCCCTGATTCCAAGATTACTCAGTAAACTCAAGACGGAACCCTGCACGATGATTCTAATAGCACTGGCGTGGCCCCGCCAGTTCTGGTTCACGGAGCCTCTCCTACTCTCTCAAGATCAGCCGGTTCACCTGCGACCCATTCCTTCTCTATTGACGATGTCCCAGGGCCAAGTGATACATCCGGATCCGAGCTCACTGCAGTTGACAGCATGGCTCCTGAACACCGAGAGTTTCGGAATTTAAATATCCCTCAGGAATGTAAAGAGGGTTTAGCTCAAGCCTGTGCACCAAGTACGAATAAAACCTATAGTTCAAAATGGAAACATTTCTGTTTGTGGTGCCACCGGGAAAACATTCATCCTTTCTCTTCTGCTCCTCATCAAATATTACCTTACATTCTGTCTCTGGCCATGTCAGGTCTCGCCCATTCTTCTATCAAGGTACACCTGGCGGCTATATCAAGATTAAGACGGACAGCCTCTGGCCCTTCCCTATGGTCTGCAAGAATTGTCAATCAATTTCTGAAAGGACTCTTTAGGGTTTTCCCTCCAGTTCGACCTCCGCCTCCCATGTGGCATCTCAATTTGGTTCTTTCTCAACCCATGAGACCTCCGTTTGAGCTTATTCATAGAGCGGATCTTAAGTATCTGTCATGGAAGGTGGCTCTCCTTCTCGCATTAACGTCAGCCAGGAGAGTTGGAGAACTTGAAGCTCTCACTATTAAGGAACCCTTTTTACAGTTCAAAGAGGACACTCTGATTCTAAGAACAAATCCGAAATTTATTCCAAAGGTTCCTTCGGATTTCCATTTGAATGAGCCGGTCATTCTAAAATCTTTTTTCCCTCGACCAACGACTCCAGCAGAAAGGTCTCTTCATTCCTTGGATGTCCAAAGATGTCTGAAATTCTATCTTCAACGTACCAAGGATTTCAGGAAATCTACCCAACTCTTTGTTGCTTTTAGTGCTCCTCGAAAAGGATTTCCCCTTTCGAAGCAAGGGATTTTACGTTGGATTGCCAGCACAATTCATTACTGTCACCAAGTGGCGGGGAAGCCCCTAGAAGGATGTGTCCGGGCTCAATCCTCAAGATCAGTTTCATCGTCTGCTGCTCTTTTCGCTGGAGTTCCTATCAAGGACATTTGTAGGGCAGCTACATGGAGCAGTGCCCATACTTTCACAAAGCACTACTGCTTGGACTCTTCCACACGGAGTGAGGCGGCAGTGGGACAAGCAGTCCCGAGGAACCTCTTCCAGTAAGCGGTGAGCTTTCCCTTCTATCCCTCTTTACTATTATTGCACATTTTGTATCTGGTAATGTTTACTGACTAATGTTTCAATGTCTGTTTATTTCTTATGGTTATTCCAGTATTTATTTCACAAAATGTGCTTTGTTGCTAACTATTAGCTACTCTGATACAAGCTATGGGAATCTACTAAAGTTCCAATACTGGAGTAAGAAAACAAGTTACTTACCTGTAACTTTGGTTCTCCAGTATTGGTAACTTTCATAGATTCCCATGCGCCCACCCTCCTCCCCTGGGAAAGCTCAGCCTCCAGCATATTTGGTTACTGTTATACAACGGTTACGAAAATCTGAGGCTTTGAGGCTCTCTCAGGAAGGTTCTATGAGGTGAGGCTAATCTGATTGGTTGTTACATTACTTTGGTCTCTTTTGCAAAAAGAGGTGGATATGCTACAAAATGAGATGAAGCCTAGACATTTCTTTCTCTTTTGTACCAACTGCTATGTTATTTCTTATTTACCGAGGCTCCCGTTCCGATGACGGGGAATGATACAAGCTATGGGACTCTATGAAATTACCAATACTGGAGAACCAAAGTTACAGGTAAGTAATTTGTTTTCTTGTTGTTGGTGTATTGATACTTGCTGTATTATATATCTGGATGCAATGATAGAAACAACCTAATACCAGTCCGGCGGAACACTATTCTAAGCGCAGATTTTTAGCCTAGGTGTTTTAAACCATGCCGTTAATTACATCGAACACCCCCTTTGAAGAGACCCCCCAGTTTTATTTACACCCCTTAAAGCCCTGGAAACAACACCATGTCACAGTCACCTCACATCCTGGCACTGTGCATCATGCATGACTCATAATGTCTACATTTTCAGACTGCCTATGTGCAGGGGCATATTTAAACTCTCCCCCACTCCACCCCTTGCTTTAGGAACTACAGCAAGGTGAAGTTCCTAATGGGCCTCTTCTGTCTGCAACTCTGCAGACAAAGGCTCAGCTCATAATGTGAAAAGGTGGATGAGTAAATAAATGAAGGAATGTGTGAATGGCTGGATGGATTACTGACAGGATGAATGAAAGGGTGAATGGCTAGATAATGAAAGAAAGGATGGCTGAGTGAATGAGTGGAAGTATGGATGAGAGAAAAGGTAAATAAATGGATATATGGGTGGAAGGGTAGATGGAAGGGTCAAAGGGTGGATGGGTGTGTGAAAGGATGGGTGGATGGATGGATGGATGGATGGATGGATGAGTGAAAGGTTAGTTGGGGTGGATGTAAGGATTGATGAGTGAGTGAAATGGGATAGATGGGAAAAAGGATGAATAGATGAGTGAAGAAGTGAAAGGGTGGATGGATGAGAGAACGAATGGATGGATAAGTGAAAGGATGGATGAGTAATAGGATCAATGGATGGATTCATGAATGGATGAGTAGATGGGTGGGTGGATGGATGGATAAGTGAAAGGGTGATGGAGAGAGAAAGGGAGGATAAATGACTGAGAGGGTGGAAGGATAAGTGACTGGATGGATGAGTAAGTGCCTGGATGGCTGAATGGGTGAAAGGGTAAATGGCTGGATGGATGAGTGAATAGATGGATGGGTGGAAGAGTGGATGGATGACTGTATGGATAGATGGGGTAAAAGGGTGGGTAGATGAAAAATGGATGGATGAGTGAAAGGGTGGATGGATGGATGGATGAGTGAAATGATGGATGGAAGGATATATGGTGGATAGGTTTGCAAATGGTTGAATATGTTTGGATATAGATGGGCACATAGATGGAAAGACAGAATGAATGGTGAAAGATTGAATGACAGGTAAAAGAATGATTACACCTTGTAGCACCCATTATCTTAAGTAACATTTCCTATACATTGACTTTCAGGTTAATATGAGTCATCGTCTCTATATAATGTGTGTGTGATGTAACGCACTCCGCCACCCTGCCCTACATACTTGGGACGAGTAACACTATAAAAGAAATTAAATACACATGAGAGACGGTCTAAGTGAAGATGAGGGGCACCATTGGAGGGTGGTAGCAAGGCCGGACTGGCCGGAACGGAATTCGGGTGTTTCCCTGGGAGGCTAGAAACGGGGGAGCGGTTTTGTTACTGGGGGCTGGCACTGCAAAGTTCCTTGTATATCAAGTAGCTTTCCATCAACAATAAAAGCGACCTCACTTATATTCAGGTGTGGTTCACCATTGTCTGGTGACTAATGTACCTGCTGGAGCGAGATGCGAATTTTGAATCATCTAAGGTAGCAAGCTGCGGCCATGCTGAAAAACGTGAAGTGCCCGATTGACTCAACTTAAAATAAACTTACTTTGACTACTTTGACCACCAAAGTTGTCTATTTACTTACTTATATATTATTGCGCGAGCATCTCTGACGTGTCTGTAAAACTTACCTTTTGCCCCGAATTTTTGTCCTGAATAAGCAATTGGGACAGGTGAACACATACAAGAAAGCCTACATTCTAAACACAAGGGCAGAAACATAATTTAAAAATAGCGAGTTTCAGCAAACCTATAGCCCAAAAGGGCAAGCCTACAAGTAACATGGGCATGCTCCACAGGAGGGGTTATCACACAAAAAGGAAGGACATATAACCAGGGCACAAGTCGGGGGGGGTACACGCGGGTGGACAGTGTCCACCCACTATTTTCACTGGGTGAGTCCACACTGCCAAGAAGTTAGGCCCCAGTGAATAACGTGTTGAACTCGTCCCGGTGTGATTTTCAAACACTGGGACACATTCAGCAGCGCCTGCACGTTGCCTGCCTTGGATAAGCAACAACGTGCAGGCGGGGACGGGATAGGGCTTTCTTATTTCAGACTCCTGCTGGGCCAATTACTGAGGCCGAATTTGAGTGGTCACCAGGCCTCCTTTTGTTCAAGTCTCCTGCTTGGGAGCAGTCAGGACTCAGGAGCCTCACACCTTGAAGCAAATGCAGCAGAGGGGAAACAAAAGGCTCACACCTTGTTAGCGCTTCACACTTACTTAAGACAGGCAGCTTTTCACTTTGTGCAGGCAATGTTTAGGAGATATGCATGTACTGTAAGAATGTCAGATGTGTTGGTCTTTCCCAGTATTTACAAAAATTAAATGTAATTTATATAGCACTTACTACCCCTGAGGAATAATTTAAGTACCACCATTTTTCATGGTATAGCGTTACTCATTCCAATCAAGGTCTAGGACAATCAAGGTGTCAGAGCGCTTTACATCACACGTATATGTTACATATACAATAAATCAAATGGATTTTTAAATCATTGCACAGGATGTGTTAAATGAATCAGTGGGGGATTACAAGGTGTAGAAGTTATATAATATCTTCCAACGCTCACTGTGATATAATGGAAAGTTTACAATGCAACTGCAAGTAACATAAGGATTATCAGTAACCCACGAAACTATCAACATAAAATAAAATAAAATCTGTAATTTGCATGTTACATGATGTGCTTTGCATTAACCCTCTATGATACCTTATCTTACAATTATTATTCACTCAGATCTCTGCAGGAGGTGCCTTAACCCAATACGATATTTTAAAATGCAGTCTTTTGAAGCATTTAACCAGAAGAGATTTACTGTCAGTTTTCTTCTTGTTGCCACTTTCTTTTTTGCCGAAATCAAAAAACATAAATCTATGAGTTGAGGCCCAGATTTTGCGTCAGGGTTAAGTCACTTCTGGCACAACCCTGACAAAATAATCTGTTTTGGGATTTACAGTACTGCACATTGCCCTGTCTTGCATTATCCTACGTCAGGTAGGCTTTACGTGGGTGGTGCTAGGGTGTTCCTGTGCATCCATCGAAGTATTTTTACTCAAAACCATATTTATATAGACCTGTAAAGATACGTTTTCACCAAACTGGTGGGTCTACCTGAGGCTGGCGTAGCAAAAAGAGATAAATCAATTTCTCCTCATTATTTTCTCTTTGCATGTATGCTGCATTCTGCAGCTAACATACAAAGAGGAAATAGCCTCATAGGATAGTTTCTGCTTGGCTTTGGAAAAATAATACAAAATAAATAAGATAGGCAGCTCATTACGCTGCCTTGCGTTATTGTGTGTCAGGTAGGTTTTACATGAGTGGTCCATTGGCGTTCCCGTACATCCACATGTGTATTTTATGTGCAAATAATATATGCAGTCTTCTAAAGGCAGGCACACTAGCTTTCCTTGGATAAGCTCTCGAGCTCCACTTCCCTGTAAAAGAATCAAGGTTATTCCCTATTTATGTGAGGTGGCATTTCAGCTATGGCCTGCTAGTGAGTTCAAGTTTTAGAAGACTCATGATGGCTTAGAGAAAGTCGAAGTGCCGCCATCAGGGGCGCAACTAGGTCTTAATTTCGGGGGGGGGGCTAACATGGCAGATGAAGGGGCGTGGCTAATGTTAATCAATGGGGCGGAGCTAAAATGGCAGATAATCAGGATCGGTTAATGCTCAGGTCAAGCTGAGAAAAAAATGTGGTGAATTCTGCATTTGAAACCGGACAACAATTAAAGCACACATTTTTGTTAATTTGATGCGTTTATATGCTATTGTCTTATGAAAAAGGAACAGAATGTACTGAATTAAAAGGCCAATTTAATATATTTTACTACAAAGCACTTTAGGAACACATTATAACCAATTTTCACAATGCCATTTCAAGGCGACGACCCTTTTTCGCCATTTCATTAACAATTGCTTCTATAGGAGGACAATGTGCACGTGAAATGTTTATCATTGCAAGTCCAGAGAGTCGTTCTTGCCCCATTGTTGACCGAAGATAGGTTTTCAGTCTGCGAAGACAACTGAAGCACCTTTCTGGGGATGCGGTTGTCACTGGCAAAGTGGCAAATAATTTTAGCAGGCAGTATATGTTGGGTAGAAGTCAATGTGAGCATGAGTTAAGGTATCCATTATGTTCCTTGGCCTTTCTTCAATAGGTACCTTCAGCCATGTCATTACCCACATGTCATATTCATTTTTAAGATCCTCGCGTGTACCAGGTAAATCGTCCTCATATATGTCAAGAGCATCCTTCAAATTTTTAAAAGACTCTTGGGTGACAAATCTTGGTACCAGATACTGCATTGTACAGGCCTTTTTCACATGCTGGCTGAATCTTTCTGACAATTCATACAATAAATTGTCTATAAATGGTAAAAATATTGAAATCCTAAAGTAAGCTTCAGGATCACTAGTCTTGTAATTGGCCCGTTGTGTCTGCCTGCCAGTAAGGCGTGGCATTGTCAGAGGTTCCCCTGCTGTGGTTTGGGCTTTAACGAAAATCTCATTAAATGCTTCTTCAGCTTTGTCTCTGCTTTCTTGAATCACCTGCTTGACTGTTTCAATCTGTCCTATGCACTCCAACAGATCTGTATTAGGATTTTGGAGTGCAGCTGAAACAGGAAGCAGTAGCCCAGAAAATCGTGCCAGGATGTGTAATGAAACAATGAAGTTATGGGACTGAACAGCTGCGAGAAATTGCTCAGCCTTGGAAGAGGCATTGTGATCTTGCCAATCCGAGATCTCAAGCAAAGAGTCAACCACAGCTGGGTACATATCAACAAAACGAACAACCGATGCATTTCTTTCAACCCACCGTGTCTCACATAAACAACCATTTCATTTTTGTATCTGGCAAAGTAGCAAATTTCGCCTTTAGGACAGCCATCCTTTTTGCAGAGCCTCTTACAAAATTAGACACTTCTTTAAGTGTTGAAAGACAATTACGGATTTGACGTATTTCACATGAATGTCCAATCACAAGATTCAGTGAATGACTTCCACAATGTACATAAAATGCCTTTGGCACACGCTCTAAAACTAGCCCTTGTGCACCTTTAACAGAACTTTTCATTGCAGCACAACCATCGTATGCTTGCCCATGTATACGATCTAAATTCAGGCCATATGTTTCTAAGGAAGTGAGAATTTTCTTTCCAATTTCAACCCCTGTTCCATCCTGAAGCTCTTCGAAGCCAAGGAATTCTTCATACACAGATGTACCTTCTATAAAACGAATTACTAGAACAAGTTGCTCGATAGTGGCACTGTCAGTTGTTCCATCTGCTAAAATGGCAAAAAATCTTGCATTGTTTGCGCGCTCCACCACTCTATTTCTCATTAGAATGTTGCAAGCAGAGATGATATCATTCTGAATATTCCAACTTGTATAAGTTGCATTAGAGGGACACATTGCCAGATGCCATGCCAGAACTTCATCACCAGCTTGAAGTCGTAGGCGCAGAGCAGCACGGAAATTGCCATCATTCTCTTCGGGTTCCTTTGAAGTAATAGGTTGTCCACTGTCTCTGTGTCCTCGAAGAGCTATACCTTGTTTTGCACAATGGAGTACTGATTCCACTATTGGCACAAGTCGTTTTCTGTTTTCCAAAATAGTTTTCTTCCAGTTGCTCTCGATCATAGTTGTAACAGCAACAGACTTCCCTTCAAAAACAGATGAGAAGTTAGCTGCCGCTGTCATACTCTCTTTGTGATACAAGGAAGAAGCATGGAAACGAAAATCACTTTGAGCATGTTTCCATTTTGTTATGGGCCGGACCACTAATTTCCCCACAGCTTGATGAGACCCTCTTCCAACTTCTTTACGGGCAAAGAGTATACACATCTTGCATAAGGCCCCCTCAAGTTTAGCACTGTAGGCAAGCCATGGGCGATAGGTTTTCAACCATTCATGTTGAAAGCGACGTGCTTGATTTCCCTCTTGAACAACTGGAAACTTGTATGATGTCTCTGGCGTCCAGGAAGAGTGCAAAAGTTGGTAGCGTAAATCATCTGGGATTGATGATGAAACTGTGCTGAGTGTTGAGACATCTATATATACTCCTATATCTAAGATGGATGAACTCTTTGACTTTTCCAAACATGGACTACTAGTCGCTGGCATACCAGTGGTTGTATATGCAGGAGACTCAGAATGAAGAAATGCTGAATGTTCTTCAGGAGTGTAGCCGGAAGCTGGCAGGGCAGGTTCTTCACCTGAATCAGAACATGCTGTCAAAGGGTCTTGAGCGGCTGGCCGACGAGTGAAAAAATCCTCTATCTTTCGCCTCTTAACATTTTGTGGTCCAAAGCCTCTGGTGTTCGGCATCCTGCTGTATGCGGATAGCGATCTCTAGTGAAATATAAAAAAGGCCCTCAGGTCACTTACTTAATTATTACAAAACTACGGGGGAAAGAATACTGTAATTTTGTTCAATAAACCAACATTAAAAAGCCAAGAAATACAAGTTAAACACCCAGTAGCTCTCTAAATTATCCTAAAACTCTGTAAAGAAGCAAGCTAGCAGTAGCCTGATTTTCTTTACAATTATGATACCACACACTTACCACATGTCTAAAACTTCAATGAAATGGCTGGAATTTCTTATAATATGAAAATGTCCAATGCAAATCAGCCCCAAACAATTATGCAAAACCATCTGGATACATAATTATAAGATTACAGTTTCTAATGTTTGACGCAAAGACTTCTGCCCTCTATGCTTTCAATGTACACTTACCTACAGAAAGAACAGGCCTCACAAATATTTAGGCCCAGATTTACTAAGCTTTCATGCACCACAACTTGGCAAGGGAACATTTACAAAAATATGACACATTTCTGCTGTCTCCCTCAACTGGTGCTGCATAGTGCCAATGCAGACATCATGGTGCAACGGTGCCTGCGTTATGAGCAAGAATTTTTCTGTGAAGGAAATGATACCTGAATGCAGCTCACATGGAAAAAGGAAGCAACTAGGATAAATAAAGATAATTCACCTCGTAACGCCTGGGCCTGGAAGGCGCACCATTTGGAAGCATTCCCAGGTGTACTGGCCGAAGTAACTGTGGGATTGTGTCAAAATCCATAGGCAGATGTGTGGGAATGCCCTAGCTCCACCCATGGAACAACTTCCCAACGCAAGGTAACTCAAGGCAGCTCAATGCTCTGCCCCCATCATAAGCAGGAGCCAGGATCCAGAACACAAGAAATAAACCACCAGCATAATAAAGGGACCTGCAGAGGTAATGAGAGCTGTCATCATAAAATATATTATAGAAATGGTCTCCTATCTTGCACACTTCCTCATCAGTCACACGACTAAGCACCGATTCCCATAGCTCAATAACTGCACCTTGGTATTCATCATGAACTGCATGAAGATGCTTTTCACAGAGGCTTAAATAAAGACAACACTCTTCCAACCACACACCCACTAGGTGTAACCTGCTACATGCATGGATAAGTGCTTCAGCATCGCACAAATGTATGACAGTACAACACATGCCATCACAATGCATGTCTTTGCAACGCGGTTGTAATAACTCAACAACTCAAGTGCTGTTACAACACAATACCATTACAATGCAAACTCTTACCACGCACATGCCTTTACAACAAAAGCATATGCATGGTAAAAGATTTGTTTTAAAATATAACTATGTTACAGTATATACGCTACATATATATATGTATATAGGTTCATATATCCCTGTACATGGCTTATTTTTTTTAGTAAAGTATATATATATATATATATATATATATATATATATATATATATATACATACACACACCCACCCACATTTCCTTAAAACCCTACAACCCTTCAACTCATACCAACCCTAAAATTGCCCCCCTGGCACACCAAAGCCCATACCTACCCTGTACCCTAAAATTAACCCAAAACCCATACCCACACTGAACCCCAAAATTACTCCTGCCACCCTAAAACCCATTACCACCCTGAACTCTGAAATTACCCCCTTGGCACCCCAAAACCCATACCCACCCTGAACTCTAAAATTACCCCTGGCACCCCAAAACCCATACCCACCCAGAACCCTAAAATTACCCCTGGCACCCCAAAACCCATACCCGCAGTGATCCCTAAAATTACACCCTTGCCCCCCAAAACCCATACTCACCCTGAATCTTAAAATTACCACTGGCACACCAAAACACATACCCACGCTGAACCCTAAAATGAACCCCCTCACACCCTAAAACCCATACCCGCCCTGAACCCTAATATTACCCCTGGCACCCCAAAACCCATACCCATCCTGATCCCTAAAATTATCCCCCTCCCGGCCCCCAAAATCCATACCCACCCCACACCTTAAAATGACCCCCTGGCACCCCAAAACCCATTACCACCCTGAACCCTAAAATCACCCCCCTGGAGCCCCAAAACCCATACCTGCCCTGAACCCTAAAATTACCCCTGGCACCCCAAAACCCATAACCACCCTGAACCCTAAAATTACCCCTGGCACCCCAAAACCCATACCCGCAGTGATCCCTAAAATTACACCCTTGCCCCCAAAACCCATACTCACCCTGAATCTTAAAATTACCCCTGGCACCCCAAAACCCATACCCGCAGTGATCCCTAAAATTACACCCTTGCCCCCAAAACCCATACTGACCCTGAATCTTAAAATTACCCCTGGCACACCAAAACACGTAGCCACGCTGAACCCTAAAATTAACCCCCTCACACCCTAAAACCCATACCGGCCCTGAACCCTAAAATTACCCCAGGCACCCCAAAACCCATACCCATCCTGATCCCTAAAATTATCCCCCCCCCCGGCACCCCAAAACCCATACCCACCCCACACCCTAAAATTACCCCGGCACCCCAAAACCCATTACCACCCTGAACCCTAAAATCACCCCCCTGGAGCCCCAAAACCCATACCCGCCCTGAACCTTAAATTACCCCTGGCACCCCAGAAACCATACCCATGCTGACCCATAACTTCCCCCCTTGCCCCCCAAAACCCATACCCACCCTGAACCTTATAATTACCCCAGGCACCCCAAAACCCATACCCATGCTGAACCATACATTCCCCTCTGGCATCCCATAACCCATACCCACCCTCAACCCTAAAATAGCCCCCTGACATCCCAAAACCCACACCTGCCCTAAACCCTAAAATTACCCCTGGCACTATAAAATACATACCCACGCTGAACCCTAAAATTAATCCCATGGCACCCCAAAACCCACACCCACTCTGAACCTAAAATTACCCCTGGGACCCCAAAACCCATACCCATGCTGAACCATAAATTCCCCCCGGCATCCCATAACCCATACCCACCCTGAACCATAAATTCCCCCCTGGCACCCCATAACCCATACCCACCCTGAACCCTAAAATTGCCCCCTGACACCCCAAAACCCACACCTGCCCTGAACCCTAAAATTACCCCTGCCACACCAAAACACATACCCACGCTGAACCCTAAAATGTCCCCTGGCACCCCATAACCCATACCCACCCTGAACCCTAAAATAGCCCCCTGACATCCCAAAACCCACACCTGCCCTAAACCCTAAAATTACCCCTGGCACACCAAAACACATACCCACGCTGAACCCTAAAATGTCCCCTGGCACCCCAAAACCCATACCCACCCTGAACCCTAAAATTGCCCCCTGGAACCCCATAACCCATACCCGCTCAGAACCCTAAAATTACCCCCTGGCACCCCAATCCGTAACCCACCCTGAACCATAAAATTACTTACTGGCACCCTAAAACCCACACCCACCCTGAACTCTAAAATTACCCACTAGCACCCTAAAAAAAAATGAACACTACAAACTTACACTACATTTGCATATTTGGAGGGGACTGTCCTCTTTGACGTTTCTATGTATGTAAGTCAAGAACAATGTTCAAAGTAACCTAGATATGCAGGCAGTAGGTAATGCTGTGCTGAAAAATGCATTAAAGTTACTGGAACTTACATAAATAAAAAACTGCTGCCTGCTCTTCTGATACTATACTGTGGAGTCTGGCTGATCAGCAGCACTGTGTCCTGGCATCCAGCCCCACGAAGGTCTCAGAGTAGATAGGTGTGGGTCAAATGTCTCCTGGATTCTCCTTGCCTGGGGCTCCTCTGCTTCTTCCCTGGTGCCCTTGGATGCGAACATAGAAAGATCCATGGCCCTGTTCACCATTTATCTGGTGAGCAGCGCCGTGGATGTGAATTCCATCCAAGTGCACAGACAGCAGGGTGAAAGGGATGTCCAGTGCAGGTGACGCTTTTCCTTTGTAAATTAATTCCTGCTGGCGTCATAGCCCAGGGTTTGCTGTCTCTGCACTTGTATGGAATACACATCTATACAAGTGCACAGTCAGCACACCCTGGGCTATGACGCCAGCAGAAATTCCTTTACAAAGGAAAAGCATCACCTTAACTGGCCATGCCTTCCCCCTGCTGTGCACATCTTCACACCCCATGCTCACAACCCATCAAGTGCTTAGGTGAAATCCCTGCCTTCAGGCAAGGATTTCACCTCGCGGCGCCACTCTAAAGGAAAACAAGAGGTGGGGGCAGGGGGTTCACTCACTGACTCTGTTCAGAGGCTGGCTGTCTGGCTCGGGCTGCTGGGCCTCTCAGAACGAATTTAAAAAAATCATTCTCGGATCGGATGCGCAGCCTTCTTGCATCATTTCAGTGCGTGTCATCTTAGCCCGGGCAGAGGAGGCGACGGGGGGGGCTGAAGCCCGGTGAGCCCAATGGGTGTTGCGCGCCTGGCCGCCATGCTGTAGACTGTCAGTCAGAACAAGCCCAGTATTGGCGAACAGTATTCAGTTTCAGTCTTACCAGCTTTCGCTGGAGTGGACCATTGGAGTGCCCGGTCTCGCGTCTGCGGCCCAGTGGTGAGACGAAAACGTGATGCTATGGTAGAGGCAGCAGGAGTCCACACGCTACTCCGCCTATGTAGTAAGCCTCCCTGAATCCAGTGGCAGGTCTTGGGTACTCTTGGATTGTTGGACAGTTGAATCGCTGCTCTTCCTCCACATGTAATGGCTTTCTTCTCCTTCAAAGCTGCACGCTGCTCCAGGGCAACATCCCTCTCACTTCTTCACTGCCCACCCCCTGGCATATGGGGTTTGTGACAGTGCACACAGGAAAATGGCTCCTTCAGGTCACAGCATTGCACAATGCAACTGCCCTCTTCTCGATAGAGCATTGCACTAGGACGACAGCCTGGTGCAATGCTCTCATGCCTTCATCTGGCATAAGGAGGTCGTGGACAGCACACAGGTTTTCTGCATTCACTTTGTGCAATTCAGCCACTAAATGGGCATCTCTTTATTTCTCCTATTTCACATAAAAGGTCAATGCTTTGTCTTTAATTTTTGGTGTACCTTCCCAAACAATTACCCATAGAAAAACAACAGGAACAAACCTCAACCATGCTTAGCCACATATTCACAACACATGCAGTGCCCACAGGACACACAAGACACTCATAGCATACGTATCCCACACAGCGTTTATGCAGCACACATTTATGCATGATTTTTCCAATCCTCTGCTACTCCCGAACTCTCTCTTCTGAACTCTGTCATTCCATTTCCTCTCTTTTTTGTCGCGCCCTCTTTTATTTTGTCTTTTCAGGTCCATCTGTTTTGTAAAGAATTTCATTCTGTCTACTGAGGGTGTCAATTCATTCCCCCTCTCCCACTTGCCCCAGTCTTTCACTCTTTTTATCCCATCTACTTCCCACAGCTCTTTTTCTCTTCCTCTCTGACATGTGGCTCTCCTTGACCTTCATGGTAAATATATACCAGTATTTTGAAATACCAGTATTTGTAAAGTGCACAGCTACCTCCGAAGTGGTGTCCCGGTGCTGGGGGCCCTCTGGAAGATTAAGCGAGCTATTGCCCAGAGTCACATGGTGCTGGGCTGGTCTGTCGCCGGTGGCCCCGTGAGCCCCAGATTCCAGCGTCAGTTGCCCTGGCTGCTGCGCCACACCTCTTCCACCTGTCTCGCACAGTTTTCTCCCTCCATTCTTTTCTCTCCCTTCATCAGTTCTTTTTCTCTTTGACATGTGGCTCTCCTTGACCTTCATGGTGTCTGCATTCTCTCTCTTTTTGCTCCCTCTCCTGTCTTGCACAGTTTTCTCCCTCCATCAGGTCTTTTTCGCTTGCTCACAGCTCTGCCTGTCCTCCTCACCGAGGGCGTCTAAGCATTTTTATTCACTAGTCAAGCTTTCATTTGTGTTAGTGAAGACATTTCTCCTGCAGCAGGACACGGGCTGCGGTCATGCCATGTGTTTATTGTATTCACAAATGGCCGCTTCAGGCCAAAGCGCGCAAACCCTCAGCCATTATCGGGCTCCCTTACACAGCCTGTAAATGTAAATGTTTTTCGACTTGCATAGCGCACAGCTACGAATACCGCAAGGGAACCCTTTCTGGCTTTCCCTGTGAAGTGTCCACTCCTGGGTACCCCCATGGTGCAGACCAGGCCTCCCTCGCGTTGTGGGGGCCGTTGTGGAGACTAAGCAAGCTATTGCCCAGAGTTGCAGTGCGGGACCCATGATCAGAATAGGCGCTGAGGCGAGAATATCCGGTCAGGGGAATTAATGAGCCCGAGACCCGCCGAGGCGGGAATCGAACCCTGGTCCCTGGCCAGAGCTCTGCATCGAGGTCTGCCTGCTCTAACCATTGAGCCACACTTCTCCACTGCAAAAAAGCCAGGGGCAGAAATGCAGCTGAGACGGTTAACTAGGTTCCACGTGAGTTTTTGGTATTCTGACAATACAGCCGGAGAATGAGGGCTATTTATTAGTTTATAAGTCGTAACGTGCTACATTGTGGAGAAAGTTTCTGTATGTTTTCTTAAAAAAAAAAACCCTCTTTGAAATCTATATTTAGGAAATACACAAATACAAATATGCTCCTTGAAGCGTTGGTCTTTGCTTTACATGTAAAGGCGCTGCAATGACATGTATGTTTGTGACGTGATGACGAGCTTGGCTGTAGGGCCTCTGCATGTCCTGTCATTTTCATATTTCAATGTTAGCAACACATCACTGTAATTGTTCGCATGCCAGGATTCAGACGAGGCAGACCATGGGGCAGACGGCCTACCTCACAGCAGGAAGACGCTCAGACCAATTTCCTAGCCACGAGCGCTTGTTAATGTCATTTGGTAATTCTCTCATTTTGTAGGATGGGCTGCTAATTATGCATTTCTGGCCTGTTGTATTCATCACTTTAAAGTGTACAAGTGACAACGAAAACTCCTCAGAGAATCAACAAGTAGCACCGGAGCAATGACTGCGCCCCCCACACCCCCCACACCCCCACCACCACCACCACCACCCACCCCCCTCCCTTCCTGGATAGGGCGCCCTTGGGCTCCCTTGTTACTTTCCTGGTATGGAGAAGAGGCATTTTGTAGAGCGTTCTAACTTCACGGAGCAAAATTCAGGGACAAAAAAGGTATTAAAAGGTGATGATGCATGTGACAAAAAACAAGCGAACAAATGTGTTGTGTGAATCACCCTTGACTTTGAAAGTGCCTCATTCTATATAGTTTAAGTTTATTTTTATTTTGCATAGTTAATTAAAACCATTGCAATAAAATAATCCAAAATCCATAAACTTAAACTCGTTCTATATGGTACTAATGGAAACTGACATGGCTGGAATATATTGTGCCTTTTCTTGGATTGATAACCTCTGTTAATATCCACTCAGCAAACCACCATCATGGAGAGGACAAATTATGAGCTTTGTTTATGCTCCTTTTCTATAACTCATGGCGCTTACATGGCACATGAACAAGCTCAAGATTGACATATTTCGACCAGTGTTGCTTTTCACAATCCAAGTGCCACTCACACCCGTCCCCCAGGAAGCTTGAGGAGCACCCCCCTGGGTGACCATGAGCATGGTGGCACCATGGTGGTTCATGTGGTGCAGGCGCTCAGTACTTGGCTGAATCCTGGGTCTCAGAACATGTCGCCAGACAACGCGAGAAGCACCTATACCTCTTCAGCTCACGTAGGACCGCCTAATCCAGCAGCAGTTCGTTGTAAGATGTCATATATGGCTAAACACTTATAAGGTCCAAAAGGCAAGATCTATTGCATTGCAAATGCTTATTTCTTTTAGCTATCTGCTTCGCTGATGGGGGCTACTTTTATTTTGATGCCCGAGACGATTTTTTGTCCCAATAACAACAGTGGACAGGAGCATATTTGCAACAAACTCCTCGTTCAACGGGCATAACCAATATTTCAGTCTCTATGAATAAACCCATACAACACGTCAAAAACAACTTGCCTTTTCACCTGCTTTGCCTCAAATGAGAAGTCGAGCTTTTCAGGATCAGGTGGCTACATAGTATTTGGTAAATTAACCTAAATCACTACAGGTGCATTGTGTTAGGAGGAGGAGTTTTAGGTTAGTCCCAGTCTTACCTGATGTACCAGAAGCTTTTTCTTCGCACACCTAGACTTAGCCAGGGATCACACAAGGTGACTACATGGAGAACGCATGAACGCTTCACTGCGCTTTGTTAAGCTTTTAATTGCAAGTTCACAAAACACTTAAAGTTCCTAATTAATAAGTTACTTTAGTGTGCTACATTTTAAGTAAATGTTTTACATCTCTGGGGCTTGGAATTGCATTACCTCTTTCCCCTTTGCTCAGCAATTGCAAAACTATTCATCGAACAACAGTATTTTCAGTGCGCAGATAGAAAAAATTATCTCCCAGATGCATCAAGAACCCATTTTGCTATTCCTTAATAGCGAAAAATAACGATTCGCTATTAAAGAATAGCAAATTACAATGCATGAAGAAATCACTAAAAAAATAGCGATTTCCTAAAATTTCTTAATTGCGACGCGCAAATTGCAAGTCGCAATTAAGGAATACCTCCCCATTCATCCCTATGGGCCTAGAGGCCCATAGGAATGAATGGGAAGACATTCTCAATTTGCGAATCGCAATTAGCGAATCGCAAATTGAGAATGCGATTTCAAGAGTTCAGGGGTATCCAAAGGACACCCTGTTGCACCACTGAAATTGATCTGTGCACATATGTTGCGCACACACATGCCCTTAGGGCATGTGTGTGCGCAACATAAAACTTTGAAAAATGCACTTTAGTGCATTTTTCAAAGTTTTTGCAAATTACCATGAAGTTCAACTTCATGGTAATTTGCGAGCCCTATTAGCGAAATCGCTATTTTTTAAACTTTAATGCATTGCATTTAAGTACTCTTAGGGGGGTGGGAGCGCACCAGACACGCCCCAACGTAATTACCTCTTGCATGATGGTTCCTGTAGTTCATAATTTCTCGCTCAATTCAATTCAAAGTGTTCATAGCCAGTGCTGTATTATTAGTTTCAATTTGTATCCCTAGACACGTGTTTCATGATTCCTCAATCGTCAGTAGGGAAAAAAACAAAGGTCATAGGTTGCAGGGCGTGCTGCCTCATCTCTCAGCACCAGTTCCACTCACAGCATGAAGGCGCAGGCTCCCGAGCTCGTCAGCTCGGCGGCTCGTGAGAGCCAATCTTTGTACTCTTAGGGGGGTGGGAGCGCACCAGACACGCCCCAACGTAATTACCTCTTGCATGATGGTTCATGTAGTTCATAATTTCTCGCTCAATTCAATTCAAAGTAATCATAGCCAGTGCTGTATTATTAGTTTCAATTCGTATCCCTAGACACGTGTTTCATGATTCCGCAATCGTCAGTAGGGAAAAAAGCAAAGTTCATAGGTTGCAGGGCGTGCTGCCTCATCTCTCAGGACCAGTTCTACTCACAGCATGAAGGCGCAGGCTCCCGAGCTCGTCAGCTCGGCGGCTCGTGAGAGCCAATCTTTGTACTCTTAGGGGTGTGAGAGCGCACCAGACACGCCCCAACGTAATTACCTCTTGCATGATGGTTCATGTAGTTCATAATTTCTCGCTCAATTCAATTCAAAGTGTTCATAGCCAGTGCTGTATTATTAGTTTCAATTTGCATCCCTAGACACGTGTTTCATGATTCCTCAATCGTCAGTAGGGAAAAAAGCAAAGTTCATAGGTTGCAGGGCGTGCTGCCTCATCTCTCAGGACCAGTTCCACTCACAGCATGAAGGCGCAGGCTCCCGAGCTCGTCAGCTCGGCGGCTCGTGAGAGCCAATCTTTGTACTCTTAGGGGGGTGGGAGCGCACCAGACACGCCCCAACTTAATTACCTCTTGCATGATGGTTCATGTAGTTCATAATTTCTCGCTCAATTCAATTCAAAGTGTTCATAGCCAGTGCTGTATTATTAGTTTCAATTCGTATCCCTAGACACGTGTTTCATGATTCCTCAATCTTCAGTAGGGAAAAAAGCAAAGTTCATAGGTTGCAGGGCGTGCTGCCTCATCTCTCAGGACCAGTTCCACTCACAGCATGAAGGCGCAGGCTCCCGAGCTCGTCAGCTCGGTGGCTCGTGAGAGCCAATCTTTGTACTCTTAGGGGGGTGGGAGCGCACCAGACACGCCCCAACGTAATTACCTCTTGCATGATGGTTCATGTAGTTCATAATTTCGCGCTCAATTCAATTCAAAGTGTTCATAGCCAGTGCTGTATTATTAGTTTCAATTCGTATCCCTAGACACGTGTTTCATGATTCCTCAATCGTCAGTAGGGAAAAAAGCAAAGTTCATAGGTTGCATGGCGTGCTGCCTCATCTCTCAGGACCAGTTCCACTCACAGCATGAAGGCACAGGCTCCCGAGCTCGTCAGCTCGGCGGCTCGTGAGAGCCAATCTTTGCACTCTTAGGGGGGTGGGAGCGCACCAGACACGCCCCAACATAATTACTTCTTGCATGATGGTTCATGTAGTTCATAATTTCTCGCTCAATTCAATTCAAAGTGTTCATAGCCAGTGCTGTAATATTAGTTTCAATTCGTATCCCTAGACACGTGTTTCATGATTCCTCAATCGTCAGTAGGGAAAAAAGCAAAGTTCATAGGTTGCAGGGCGTGCTGCCTCATCTCTCAGGACCAGTTCCACTCACAGCATGAAGGCGCAGGCTCCCGAGCTCGTCAGCTCGGCGGCTCGTGAGAGCCAATCTTTGTATTCTTAGGGGGGTGGGAGTGCACCAGACACGCCCCAACGTAATTACCTCTTGCATGATGGTTCATGTAGTTCATAATTTCTCGCTCAATTCAATTCAAAGTGTTCATAGCCAGTGCTGTATTATTAGTTTCAATTCGTATCCCTAGACACGTGTTTCATGATTCCTCAATCGTCAGTAGGGAAAAAAGCAAAGTTCATAGGTTGCAGGGCGTGCTGGCTCATCTCTCAGGACCAGTTCCACTCACAGCATGAAGGCGCAGGCTCCCGAGCTCGTCAGCTCGGCGGCTCGTGAGAGCCAATCTTTGTACTCTTAGGGGGGTGGGAGCGCACCAGACACGCCCCAACGTAATTACCTCTTGCATGATGGTCCATGTAGTTCATAATTTCTCGCTCAATTCAATTCAAAGTGTTCATAGCCAGTGCTGTATTATTAGTTTCAATTCGTATCCCTAGACACGTGTTTCATGATTCCTCAATCGTCAGTAGGGAAAAAAGCAAAGTTCATAGGTTGCAGGGCGTGCTGCCTCATCTCTCAGGACCAGTTCCACTCACAGCATGAAGGCGCAGGCTCCCGAGCTCGTCAGCTCGGCGGCTCGTGAGAGCCAATCTTTGTACTCTTAGGGGGATGGGAGCGCACCAGACACGCCCCAACGTAATTACCTCTTGCATGATGGTTCATGTAGTTCATAATTTCTCGCTCAATTCAATTCAAAGTGTTCATAGCCAGTGCTGTATTATTAGTTTCAATTCGTATCCCTAGACACGTGTTTCATGATTCCTCAATCGTCAGTAGGGAAAAAAGCAAAGTTCATAGGTTGCAGGGCGTGCTGCCTCATCTCTCAGGACCATTTCCACTCACAGCATGAAGGCCCAGGCTCCCGAGCTCGCCAGCTCGGCGGCTCGTGAGAGCCAATCTTTGTACTCTTATGGGGGTGGAAGCGCACCAGACACGCCCCAAAGTAATGACCTCTTGCATGATGGTTCATGTAGTTCATAATTTCTCGCTCAATTCAATTCAAAGTGTTCATAGCCAGTGCTGTATTATTAGTTTCAATTCGTATCCCTAGACACGTGTTTCATGATTCCTCAATCGTCAGTAGGGAAAAAAGCAAAGTTCATAGAGCTCTGGGAGACGCCCGTGTACACCGGGAGTGGTAATAGTCCTGAGAAGATGACGGTGGCATGTCAAGCAACCTCTGAAAATATTTTTTCCCTACTGATGAAGGTATTTAACCAGAAACACGTGTCTAGGGATATGATTTAAGAATATACGGGCACTGGCCACAAACTTTTTGAACATTTTGAGAACTTCGAACGAAAATACTGAACTAAAATGACCATGAGGCAATGGGGCAATCCGGCAAGGACATGTTCGCGGCTCTCCCAACCCCCTGTGTATTATATTAAATGGCTCCCGTGAGCCACGAGCTGACGAGCTCTGGTAGACGCCCGTGTACACCGGGAGTGGTAATAGTCCTGAGAAGATGACGGTGGCATGTCAAGCAACCTCTGAAAATATTTTTCCCTACTGATTAAGGTATTTAACCAGAAACACGTGTCTAGGGATATGATTTAAGAATATACGGGCACTGGCCACAAACTTTTTAACATTTTGAGAACTTCGAACGAAAATACTGAACTACAATGGCCATGAGACAATGGGGCAATCCGGCAAGGACATGTTCGCGGCTCTCCCAACCCCCTGTGTATTATATTAAATGGCTCCCGTGAGCCATGAGCTGACGAGCTCTGGGAGACGCCCGTGAACTCCGGCAGTGGTAATAGTCCTGAGAAGATGACGGTGGCATGTCAAGCAACCTCTGAAAATATTTTTCCCTACTGATGAAGGTATTTAACCAGAAACACGTGTGTAGGGATATGATTTAAGAATATACGGGCACTGGCCACGAACTTTTTGAACATTTTGAGAACTTCGAACGAAAATACTGAACTACAATGACCATGAGGCAATGGGGCAATCCGGCAAGGACATATTCGCGGATCTCCCAACCCCCTGTGTATTGCATTGCATTTAAGGAATCTCAATTTGAGATTCCTTAAATGCAAGTAATCGCAATTTTGCAAATTCTTAATTTGCGATTTTTGCATTTGGGATGATGCATCCCAAATGCAAAAATATCAGTCGCAAAGGGGCAGATTCTGAGAATCTGCCCCTTTGCGAGCAGATTTTCCCTTGCTGAATCTATGCCTAAGAATCCTTAAATATTCCTAAGTGCAAAATACCCTCATCTCGTGTGCGAGACCTTCAATATAGCGCTTACGGGAACCCTTGTTAAGCTTGAGATCTGCTGTCACTTCACTATGCAGTTTCCAGTATATAATTTTTAGGTTTATCGTTAAAGTCTAAACGAAAAATGTCACGACTGCAATTGCAAGTACGTAGATAGAGCAACAAGACCGGAATGTTACGCACTCCTAAAATTGGGGCACAAGTTGTCAGATAACGACTTTCACTTATTTGTATTAGAAGCATTATCCATAGCCTTACGAAGCGCATTTAGGGGAATATTATCAAGAATGGCAATAAAATTATCGCCGCTTTAGCGGCAGAAAACTGCTGCTAAAGCGGCGATAATGGGCTTGATAATATGCCCTGGAGAATTCCAATAGAAGCCCATGTTCACACCAGAACATGGACTTCTATTGGAATTCTCAAGGGCATATTATCAAACCCATTATCGCCGCTTTAGCATCAGTTTTCTGCCACTAAAGCGGCGATAATTTTTTATTTTTTTTTATTTTTATTTTTGTTGCAAAACACATGTAATATAAAGAAACACCACCAGTCACTTGAACATATACAATCAGTAGGCGCCCAGGAGGCACGTTAGATGCTGAGTCAGGATATATTCCGATCCTCGAGTGCCGTGTGGATCTGCGGCAAATTAAGTGACTTGATGAACGGCAGTATATATACATTATAAAAGATACCGGTTGCATTTTCAGGTTTTTTGACGTGGTTTGCATTTAAACAACTTAAACAAGAAAAACTGCACACATAGCTCTACATGTTGGTGAGGTAGTACCTCCTGTAACCCGCACCCCAGTCCATAGCAAGGAACGTGTCAAGCGATCCCATGCCCCCTGCCCCACCCCCTCTCCGCACCCCATCCCCCTTCATGCAAGTCCAACTCTCACCCACGTAAAGCATCCAACAGTCATTCGTACATTCAATCAGAGGTCCCCCTCACTCTCAGATCCGTCGAGATCATCCTCCTCTAGTGGTTCGCATATGTCCCCTCTGTAGGAGTTCCACGTTTGCCATACCCCATTCCATTTGCGCGGGTTACTCCTCAGCTTATACACTGCCCTCTCAGTCAGCATGAGTATGTCCATGTTTCTGATCCATTGGGCCAGCGTGGGCAGGTCAGCCGATCCCCATTTCTGCGCTATGTCTCGTTTTGCCGTCACCAACCCCACCGTCACCCATGTTCTTGCATAAAAGGTGAGGTCAGTCGGCCCCCAGACATTCAACAGGCATAACCGCGGGTCCATAGCAAGGGTGGTGTGTAGCGTCTGGGCTATGGTGCGCAACACTCTTTGCCAGTAACTAACCAGCCGCGGACAGCTCCAAATCGTATGTAGAAACGAACCTTCTTCCCCGCAGCCCCTAAGGCAGTAAGGATGCTCAGCCCTGTGCAGCTTGTGCAGTGTCGTGCGAGTGTAGTAGATCCGGTGTAGGATTTTCAACTGCACAAGACGGAATTTAGAAGAAATGCCTGCTTCGCGCGGGGACGCCAATGCTGCGTTCCATTCAGTTTCGTCCAGATCCCCCACCTCCACCATCCACTTGTCCTTCAGTCTCCCCAGTGGGTCAGGTATGTTGTTGAGTAATTTACGGTATGTTATCGAAGTCGCCCCCTCCTGCAAGTAGTCTGTGAGCAAACGGTCTTCTAGGGGGGAGGATTCAGGTTGGGATGTGTCATGCGGGATCGCTGCTCGCAGGGCATGTCTGATCTGAATGTACCTGTACAGTTCTGTGTCCCTCAACTCATATTGTGCCTGTAGGGTTGCAAATGATATCACACCATCGCCCTCCCACATATCCCCCACTGTCGAAATACCGATATTGTCCCACTGTTCAAAGCCCTTATAGCGCCGCAAGTGACCCAACGCCTTCGCGTCCCATAAAGGGGTAAGTTTAGTGATGATTCCGTCCCATTTCAACTTCACCTGTGCCTTGTACCAGAGACGCACTGTGTGTTTCGTAGGCCCCGTCAGCTTCGCCGCAGCACCACGGTGATACAGTGGGGTCAACAGACTGTTCGTTCCCAATTGTTCCCTGTCCGCCCTAAACGCCGGGTCCTCCTGCGGGGCGTGTAACCACTGGTTAATAATTTTCAGCTGGGCCGCCCAATAGTATAGTTGTATGTTGGGTAGCGCAATGCCTCCGTCGTACCATCCCCTGTTTAATTTAGTGTGGGCGATCCTAGCTGGTTGGCTGCCCCAGAGCAGGCCTGAGATCTGCGCCGTTATTTTCTGTAGGAAGCTATCTGGCACTAAATAGGGAGCATTTTCTAGGACATAGAGGATGCGCGGCAGGGCTATCATTTTGAAGAGTGCTGCTCTTCCTAGTAACGTCAGGGGGAGTTTTTTCCAATACTGTACATCACCACGGAAGCGTAGTAAAGGAGGCTGCAAATTTAGTCGTGTGAATTCCGCCTCATCCCGGGTGATATGAATCCCCAAATACTTAAAGGACGTGTGTGCCAGGGCCAACGGACAGGAGTCCGGGAGCGGCGGGAGCGGCCCCCTCAGCTCAAAAATTATGGACTTCGCCCAGTTGATAGTGTAACCCGAGATCCGCCCATGTGCAGTACAGAGGGCCAGGAGGTTAGGGAGACTTTCTTCCAGGTCCGTGAGGTAAATGAGCATATCGTCCGCGTAGAGGGACACTCTATCTTCCCAGTGCGGGGCCCACTGAATACCTTTCAGGAGTTGTGTGGTGCGAATCGTAACTGCCAACGGTTCCAAGACCAAAGCGAAAAGGAGGGGCGAGAGCGGACACCCCTGCCTAGTGCCACGGCCCAGAGAGATAATCCTAGAAGTGTGGCCATTCGCCACCACTCTTGCCATGGGGTCCCTGTACAGCATACGTATCCAGGAGATAAAAACTGGGCCAAACCCCATGCGCGCGAGCACCGCAAAAAGATAGTTCCACTCCACCATGTCGAACGCCATCTTGGCGTCCAGTGAAAGGATCGCGGCCGGACGTTGTAGCTGAGGGATGCGTGCCACCACCCCATGTACCCTGCGGAGATTCAAGGCAGTACTACGATGTGGCATGAAGCCGGATTGGTCCGGGTGAATTAGTTGAGGTAGGCACGGCAGGAGCCTGCTCGCCAATACCTTAGCGATAACCTTGGCCTCTGGGTTCAGTAAGGAAATCGGTCTGTATGACGAGCAATCGCCGGGGGGTTTACCTGGTTTCGGTATGGCAACGATGGACGCCATCCGTTGATCCGGTGGCATTCTACCCTGCACTCTAGATTCTTCGTACATGTGAAGTAGGGGCGTGCTTAGGAATTCGGACTCAGTCTTAAACCATTCGATGGGGATCCCGGTGGGGCCCATTGCCTTACCTGGGTGGAGGGCGCCAATAGCCAGCTGAACCTCTTCTATCGTCAGTGGCGCATCTATGTCTGTCGACGTCTCCGCCGTCAACTCCCGCAGGGGGACGTGCTCGAGGGCAACCCTGACCTCGTCCTCCCCCACCACAGTCTCAGGAGTGTACACCCCTTCAAAATAGTCCGCAAGGACTTCCACGATCTCGTCCGGGCGCGTATGAACGTTACCACGCGGGTCAGTAAGTTGAAGGATGTTACTTCCTCCCCCATGCCTCTTGTCTAACCACGCCAGAAGCTTGCTGGCTTTGTCTCCAATATCGTAGACCCTGTGTTGCGTAGCCG
The DNA here is from genome assembly GCF_964261635.1 of Lissotriton helveticus. Classification (NCBI taxonomy): domain Eukaryota; kingdom Metazoa; phylum Chordata; class Amphibia; order Caudata; family Salamandridae; genus Lissotriton; species Lissotriton helveticus. The sequence goes on along the minus strand of NC_136067.1, from coordinate 93,254,101 downwards.
CAATGTCCGACACCGTAACCTTCCTTAAGTGGTCAGTGAGACGGCGTTGATGGACCTGGAGCTCATGGAGCGTGTCCTCTGAAGGGTCAGCCTCATGAGCGGTATTGGCCCTTTCAAGGTTCAACTCTAAAGCAAGGGCCTCGCGTCTGTGCGCCTGTTTATGGTTCGCAATCACGGCAATGGCCTGACCCCTAAAAACGGTCTTGTACGCTTCCCATAACGTAGAGGGGGAGTCCACCGAGGAACGGTTTTCCTCAAAGTAGAGCCGCGTAGCCTTCTTCAGGTCTTTAGTGATTCGGGGAACTTTAAGATAGCCAGGGAAGATCGGGAATACCCTATGTTGTTTCGTGTGCGTGGTGGTAATTGTCAAGGTGAGTGGTGAGTGATCCGATATGCCCCGGGAGTGAATAGTCGCCTCGCCTACAGTAAGATGCCCGTTGGACAATGTAAAGAAATAATCTATCCTTGAAAGGCTATTGTGTGTGGCCGAATAGTAGGAATATTGTCGCTGGTTAGGGTGCAGCGTGCGCCAGATGTCCACCAACCCCTGAGCATCCAAATAGGTCTGTAGTCTACTAGGCCCTTCTGCGTGCGCGCGCGCGGGGAAGCGGTCCAGGGTATCCGTGAGTGCCATGTTAAAGTCCCCTCCCACGAGGAGGTCCCCGTCAGGGAGCGTCAGCAAAAAGTTCCCCAAATCTGGCAGTGCCTCAGAGTGCAGCGCTGGTGGTATGTATACAGAAACTACGTTTATCAGTTTACCCTCCCACTGACCGTGAACTGCAGCAAAGCGACCATGAGTATCGGTGGCTGTGGACTTTACAATAAATTGTGATGATTTTTTCCGCAGGATACCCGTGCCGCGGGATCCCGAAGTAAATTCAGCGTGGACTATCATGTGGTAACCTCTCCTATCTAGGGCCTTCGTGGCCGCCCCAGTCAAGTGTGTTTCCTGCAGGAGAATAAGAGCAGGTCCCTGTCTTCTAATCCCCTGCAGCACCAATCCCCTCTTAATCCTATCTCCCAGACCTCTGACGTTCCATGACATTACAAGCAACGGGTTCGGTGTGGTGCGTCTATCCCTTACAGCCATAAGAAAAAACAGTGATCATCCCCCGGACCCCCCCGCCGCTGGCGAGGCATCTCGTGGAGGCCAGTGTAATGCCGGCGGGACCATGTCCAATAAATCATACTCCCAGTGTCCCTACTAGACCAGATTGCCTCAGCTGCGGGAAACATGTCCATAGATCTATGTGTGCTTAAAACAAAAACCTGCAGGACCAACAGGACCCATGCCTCAAACTTACCCAACTCCCGGTCCACCCCCCACCCTGCCCCCCTGCTGCACGGACTCAGAACTGCCCGCCCCCCCAACTGAGCAGAGTGCATATCCCCATCCCAAACCAGTGTACTTGCGCGTTGGGGTGAGGGACTCTCCGTCGCCGGCAGTCTCTCAGTCACACCCTCGGAGGCCCTTCACCCAGTGTCCAGTGGCGGAAAGCGCTTACGTATCAAAAAGTTCACCGGTGCACAGTGAATAACAAGCGGTCAGTGTTCCTCGGTTTCTTCCCTGCCACCCTCAGCACCTCCTGAATCACCGGTGACCGGTCCATCACCCGAGGCCCGGGAGTCCTGGCGGTGTTCTTCAGCTCGGTCTTTCTTCGGACGATTCGGCCGGTGCTGGTTCCGACCCGGTCTCCAACCTTCCAGCCACTCCAGCACGGATTCAGGGTTGTCGAAGAACCACGTTTTGTTCTCCGCCACCACCCGTAGTCTCGCAGGAAAGAGCATCGAATATGGCAGTTCCCTAGATCTCAGTTCTTTTTTCACCTCAAAAAATGTTCGCCGCCGACGGGCGACCTCCGCAGTGTAGTCGGGGAAGATGGCGACTGTAGCGTTTTGAAGTTTCAGAGGAGGGGAGGTCCTGGCCGCCTGCAAGACCGCGTCCCGGTCCCGGAAATTGAACAAGCGTGCCACTATAGGTCGTGGGGAAGCCCCTGGTTTTGGCTGACCTCCCGGGACCCGATGTGCCCGCTCCACCGAAAAGAATTTCGACAGCCCCTTCGGTTTAAGTTCCTCCGTTATCAGGTTCTCCACAAAAAGATCCATGGCCTGTACACCTTCCGTCTCCGGCACACCTATAAGGCGGATGTTGTTGCGCCTCGAGCGTCCCTCTTGCTCATCCAGCTTCTCCCGGAGCAGTCTATTGTCCTGCGCCATCTTCCCCATTTCCCGCTGAAGTTCCGAAACGTCCTCCACAAGAGACTTGGTAACCACCTCCATGTGTTTCACTTTGTCTGACATCTTGTGGAGGTCTGCCCTCAGGAGGGAGACGTCTGTTGAAATGGCGCCTACGGTAGTTTGTAGCTGGGCCAGGGCGAGCATAACATCATCCAAAGTTGCTTTTTTGCCTGTGTCGGGTGATTTGCCACCGTGCTCCTTTCCCATGGGGGAGACGGCGTGCTTGTCCGAGGCATAGCGCTCAATGCGGGTCTGCGTGGAACCACTCTTAGCGCCTCTCCCCGCCATGCCGTGAAGTGTCCCGCTTCTCGTGCCCCTACGCCCCAGGATACGTGGAGTGGTGGGGACCCCTTTCCAGTTCAACCCTCTCAGCGAGCAGGCCTTAGCTTAGCAGTCCGGAGGGCCAGAGGTGGTCATGCAGCGCGGGGCGCTCTCGTACTCCCGCTAGGCAGAAGATGGCGGACGTCCTCTCTGTCCCCGGCTCCCCAGGTCCCGGTGCCTCTAATAGCTCCTTCGAAGACGGTCTGTGCGCCAGATAGCGCTTCTCTAATTACCGCTCCTCTGGGCCGCCCGGGTCCTCACCTCCGACCGGTCAGTTGTCTGCCAATCACCGGCGCCAGCACCTCGCGGGCACTTCCGGCCGCGGTCCCCGGGCCAGCTCTCACTTCCTGCCGGATGCACAGCCAGGAGAGGTCCCGGCTCAGGAGACGGTGAAAGGCCAGTCTGCGGCCCCGGCGAATCTCGGGCATCCGACGTCGGATCTCGCCGCCGCTTGTCTCAGCGCTCCCCGCCCGGTCCTGGGATCCGGTACCTGCCTGAAGGGCTTATGGAAAGATCGGATTGTGTTGCGGATTGATGGAGAGACTGCGTCAGCCGCGGAGCTTGTCCCTTATGCTGCCGCCATGATCGGCTGCTAGCCACGCCCCTCAGCGGCGATAATTTTTAACGCCGTTCTTGATAATATGCCCCTTGACTTTTATTGTTTCTTCTCCATAACCTTGCATTTGAAAAGTGTGCATAAGTGTCCTCGAGTTATGTGACATATTGGACGCCAATCCTTCATTGTGATAGTTCTAGTCACGAAGAAAACTCAAAACTACAAGTTTCAGAATTCAATGAGAAATACAGGGCCGGGTCAAGAATTAGCCCTGAGGAAAAGTTAGGGGGCTGCATGTGCTTGCTAAAGCTGACCAACTAATTTAACAAACATGCAAAGCAGGAAAAAAATTGTAATCACCTCTTTGCCAAACTATATTCGCCAAATTGATTCAGAGTCACTATTTAGTAAAGCTGTAGACACCTGGCTCTTTAGCCTAGGTGAATGTTCTTGGGGTTTGTCTTTGCCGGTCATTTTTTCGTGCCGCCTACTGCTAGAGCGCCGGGACACCCCTGGTTGAGGTAGCTGTTTGCCCTTTATAAAAGTTGGTATTATTATTATTATTATTATTATAATTATTATTATTATATTATGGTTGATGTCGTTTGAAACAGGATTTAATCCAAGAACATAGCCCCTGACAGGTCGCTGATTATTTTGAAGCAGTGTGACCTTTTGTTAACGTTTAGAAGGCAGTGCTAATTAGAAATGTCGGTAGTAATTGCTTGCTTGTGATAGCTCCGTTCAGAGAGACTGGCAGCAACGGTGCATCTAACTTAGATATCAAACAGCCACGGCTGCAGGGCACTTCAGTAAATCGGAAGCCATGCCAAGTAGCGATCAAGGTTTCGTGCTAAGAGCCTGATCGAGTATTCACAATCACAAGAAGTGTAGCTGTACTTTCCACTGAGTCATAGAATGCCAGAAGCCTGGTTACAACTAGAGATGTGCAACCACACACATCCTCAGATTAGAAAACAAACTATGCCACGCCCCCGACAAACCACTGCGATCTTGGGGGATAGTTTAAAAAGGAAAAAGGGCTGTCATTTATACCCCAATAGTCCCTCTCGTCATTGCGTATACCTGTGTTTGAGTGCTGTTTATTTGGCCCCATTTATATCTGGTTGAACCACGTCTCCTGGATGCCCAGCGTATGCAACAGGCCTGCCTCCAAAGAACATATAAAGAACCATAGCAGAATCAGACTGTACGTAGTCCCTACTGCGTGGGAGGAATGGAAGAGAAAAGGAGGGAGAAAGAGGCAGGATTGATCACTAGTAAAAAATTATTTTTTAAAGGACACTGAAACAAACAAATAAAAAGCAGGGGGATGGTTTTAAGCCCACAGGAGAAGTATACTAAAGTATACAAGAAGTTGTACGCTTACGCTCGACCTAAAAAAGACGTGCCTCTGGAGTAAAATCACGTTGCCATTCGCATCATAACAAGGGATGAAGTGGATACTAACCACCCTCACTCAAGTTAAAGTTTCAATGTGAGTCATCCTTCACTCCTCCACCCCTTCAAAAGAGTTCCTATCTTATCATAAACAGTACAGCAAAAGTGGAATAACTCCATATTATCTGCAGATTGACAGGTGCTCTGGAAAAAAAACATTCGGCAGGCCAGAAAAAATATACAATAAGGGCAGCAGGGCATTTCCAAGCAATGCAGAGGACTTTGTCCTAGCATTAACTTCCCATAGTAATCCTCCCTTTTGCACAGAGTTCTGTGGCTTTGCATCTGGTTCAAACTAGTGGATTATAGGGTTGAATAAGAGCCATTGCATACCTTCTACAACCTTTCTACTCCTCCTCTGGGGATGTATGTCATGACAACGCGGGCTTTACCCCACGCTGCCATTACGACGCATCCATTACAACGCAAGTCGTTACAACGACTTGTGCCGTAGGCGCTGGATTGTGGAATAGTTTAATTTTCTATTCCAACTCCAGCAGTAGGGAAGGTGTTGGAATAGAAAATAAAACTATTCCTTTACCAAGAGCGCCCTCCAGCGCAAGCCGTTGTAACGACTTGCGTTGTGATGGCAGCGTCGTAATGGCAGCGCGGGGTAAAGCACGCGTTGTCATGGCTATTTACCCTCCTCTGGTGTACATTTCTTCCTCTAGTTTTTTTTACAAGTGTTTATACTGTCACTTTTGACATTACTAAGGTCTTTGTCTCTCTCTTCGCTTCTACAGGACTGGTAAGCCTGGTGCTCCTGTACGTTCTCACTCTCAATAGTCTGCTGTCAGATCTCATCTTCTACTTCACACTTACGGAGACGATGATGGTGAGCGTGGAGCGAGTTAAGGAGTACTCCACCGAGATCCCCCAAGAGTCTGAGGAGGATCCCCTGCAGGTAACATTGTGCTTGCCCTGATGACTACTGTGTGGCTTGTGAATCAATCACTCTAACCCCATTGGTCAACATGCTTGCATTTGAAAAGACAATGACTGCTTCAGGTGACGTGGAAAATAAAGAGAAAGGGGGCAGCTGAATCCTGACAAAGCTGAGAGAGAGGACATTATGAAAATCTTTGAGTAGGACCTGAGAACAGGAAGCAGGTTATAGAGCCCTGAGAAAAAGATAAAATGAACAGTGATCTAGGAATACTTTAGTCAGACCCTAAGCCTGAGAAGAGGATGCCTGTGCCTAGTACCATAGAAATAGTCAAGGCAGGATCTGAGATGAGGAAACAAAGAGTCAGCCATCAGAGTACTTAGAGCAGGCCCTGAGACAAGAATTACGTTTAGATAATGTCCTAAAATACCTGAGCAGGCCCTGAGAATAGAAGGTACAGAAAGTAGAGATGCCCACATTCACTGAGCAGGCTTAGCAAAGAAGCAGAGATGAAAGGTATGAAAAGTAGAGTGGCTAGACTGTTTATAGTATACCGATCAAGCCCTTTAAAATGTGGGCACATTTTTACATCACAGGAGATTATTAGTCCAGATAGGCGTGAGGATTGAAGCAGAGCACAGATTCATAGGAATACCCCGGCAAGGTGCCTAGAAGAATATAACTGAGTATGAAGCTGTTAACTGATACTAAAACATAAGGGTAGTAAAAGAAACATCACACCATCTTTGATTTTTGATGGCATCAAAGGGGCAGGAAGTGACATCATACCACTATTGATCCTTCTAGCACTAATTACACCACATGGTCATGGACTATGTTTGTATTCAGCAGATTGCGGGAGTATAATAAAGTCTGTTGATGACAAAAAAAAGATTATTTTCCAGACAAGCGGGCTTGACAAATGTATACAAGGTCTTTAAAGAGGGATCATACAAGGACACTATTGATGGCCCAAGAGGAGTTTCCATCCACACTGCAGCTAAGGGGGGGTGTCTCCTGGTCCTCAGTTTCCAATAGGTTTTTATACCATATAGAGATTTCCTTATTGATTGGAAGGATAGATTGCCACAAACCTTCAATCTCTCTATTCCCTCTGACCTCCCCCTTTTCTACCTCGTACCATGATATTAACTGTAAATATTTGAATCTAGAGAACCCTGGCCCGATCTTTGCCCTCAGGTACTCCCACGGATGTATCCCCCCGGAGTCTAGCAGTTCGGTCCAGACAGTGATGCCTGCCCTTCTAATAGGCAACGCCAAACTGTCCATTAGGCAGTCCGGTGTTCCCGGTGCATCCCAGATGGGGGCACTGTTCGAATAGTATCCAATGCCCCAGCTACGTCTGAGCCTATACCATAGCTCCAAGGCCGCCCTCAAAACCTTCAGGCATACCCGCTTGAAGAATCTTGGTGATCCAAACTTATATAGAAAAGCCTCGCCGTCTCCTCCTCCCTCCACTCGTGCCATTTCACACAACAACCTGCCCCAGGCTGACTCCTCTGGTTTCACAAGTAGCATCCGTATGTTTTTAAACTGGAATGCTGCTGCGTATAACCTTACATCGGGGAGGGCAAGCCCGCCTTTCTTTAATCTGCGTCTACTTTTTTTCCACGCCAGACGAACACCTTTGTTGCCCCAGACAAAACTCCCAATCTTGCTCTGTACCTTCATTAGGCTTTTATTCGAGAATGTTAATGGTATGGAAGAGAAAAGGTAAGACAGCTTAGGTAGAATGACCATCTTTACCAAGTTGGTTTTTCCGTAGATAGTTAAGGGAAGGTTCCTCCATCTACTAAAGAGGCCGTCAAATTCCTTTATAACCCTGTTTAGATTAAGCTCAGGTATCTTCTCCAATTCCTTTACTACATAAATCCCCAGGTATCTCAGCACAACACTAACTCTCCCCGGCCACTCCAGATTCCAACACATCACCTCTGTCTTGGTTTTATTGACAAGAAACCCGGATAGGGACCCAAACTCGCACATAAGCTCCTCCGCCCTCGGGATTGCTGTCTCTGAGTCACTTGTGTACAGTATTAGGTCGTTGGCATAGAGAGCTATTTTGGAGCTGTATTGTTCTGATCTAAAAGGATAGTTTGAATCGTCCAGTCTCAACGTCTGTGCCAATGGTTCCATATATATATTAAATAAAATAGGAGAGATCAGACACCACTGCCTGGTTCCTCTCTGGATATTGAAGCTTGTCGTAAGGAGCCCATTTAGCAGAATTCGAGCGGAGGCACCCTTGTAACAGTTCTGCAAGGTTCGTATAAAAATCGGGCCAAACCCCATAGGCCTCAGGACCTCCCAGAGGTACACCCAGCAGACTCTAACAAAAGCCTTGGCCACGTCTAAAGCAACGACGGCCAAGGGTTCTGTCCTCTGAATGGCCAGATCTATATTACCAATCAAGAGCTGCGACTGTTCCTGAATGTATCTCCCTGCGACAAACCCTTTCTGATCCGGATGTATTAGCCTCGGGATCAGTTTTGCCAAAATGCCCATAAAGATCTTATAATCGACGTTCAGCAGGGAGATTGGACGATAGGAGTCTGCCTTTTTCAGATCTTTGCCAGTTTTTAAAATCAGAACTATTGTTGCCTCCTTCCAGGTATTAGGAACCTTCCCAGTTAGGCTTTAGACTGAGTTAAAGGTGACCCCCAGTACGTCTATCAACTCCTCTTTAAGGAGTTTATAGATTTCGCTTGGGAGTGAATCCGAGCCTGCAACTTTTTTGTTCTTTGATTTTTTAATCTGATCTGCTATCTCCTCTAATGTGAAAGGAGCCTCTAATTTGTTCTTACTTTCTTCTGCGAGCACGGGGAGATGTTTATTCCTAATAAATGACTGAATAGAGCTCGGTAGAGGAGCCAAATCCTCTCTATACAGTTCCGAGAAGATGGAGAGGAGACAGGACTGCATATCCTCGATCTTATGGCCGTGTTGATGGGTAGGAGCATCAGATTTAAGCATAAGATGGAGATCAGTTAGCTCCTGCCGGTCTTTCTGGGCTCCATTGTCGGCTGGGTCCTCTAGATGTAAATTAAGGTCTCCAACCAACATTAGTTTAGGATAACGCAGAGCCGCTTGCACCATATGTTCAATTAGACTAAGGGCAAAATCAGCTTGGGGACCGGGTGGGCGATAAATGAGGTAACCCTTTAGACAACAGTCTGCTGAGGCTGATATGGAGAAGAGCCCAGATTCGCAATCCTTAATTTCAGTGGATTCTAAGGTACACTGGATAGACTTTTTGTGTATAATAGCTATTCCCCCGCCCCTCATCCTCATTCGGTCAACCCTAATGATGCCATAGTGATGAGTATATCGGGAGCAGACTCCTCATTCAGCCATGTTTCTGTTAGAAAAAGCACGTCTGGATGGGCGTCCTCTATAAAATCATAAACTTAAAGTTTATGTTTCGGCAGTGACCGACAGTTTATAAGGCACAGTCTAGGGGTTTGCCTCCTTTATGTTCAGTTGATGCACTAATGTATACTGGCAGTGACTGCACTTCTGACACTGATTTCTAAGCAGTATACTGTGTTTGCACTGCTTCATGATCGAGGGGCATAAGGCCAAGAGTGATTCAAAGGAATACGTATAGACTCCCCCTAACCGGCCAGGGGTTCTGGCCCCAGGCCCCGGTCGGTCACGGACACGCGCAGACGGGCTTGCCTTTGGCGTGCCGGCGGCGCGCCCGCTGCGTGGACGCTCGGGAATGTGCCCTTTATGGCCTTGCCTCCCCTGCGACTAGCCCGCTGACCTGCCCCGCACCGAACCGGAAGTGTGGCTCAAGTCTTCCCTGTCCTCCACGCAACGGCACTAACTGCTGCGTCGGACCGGGAAGGGAAGGCAGGAAGAACAGAGCTCCACACCCCAGGTAGGAAAACAGGCCCCTCAGAAGTTATTTTAAAAAACAGCAGCAATGCAATTTAAACAGCTTTAAAAGCAAAATAAAATTGGGAGTAATTACTTCAGCAAAGCGGGGGAAAGCAACCTCTCTCACCGGTTACCCCTGCAGCAGCTCACCTGTTCAGGCATGAGCCCTTTTTGGCCTTGCCATATGTTGTGTGCACCAAACATCCTCCCTCACCTCATCCAGTCCCTCATGGCTTCAGCTTCTTATGTACCAGCTCCCGGGGCAGCGGCAGAGTTGAATGATTCATCACAGTGTCTAGGACGCAATTAAAATCTCCCCAAGCATCAGGGCCCCCTCTAACAAGTGACTCAGTTGAGTTATTTGAGAGCTCAGGCAAGTGGCATAGTCTAGGTTTGGGGCATATATGCTTCCCTGCATGCTTCCCTGCACCACCAACCTACCACCCAGCTGATCCTCTACAAAAACATATCTCCCTTACTTGTCAATTTTGACTATTGTGCCACGAAGGGGACCCCTGCTCTTACCCAAATAAGCACCATGCGCTCAGTATGTATGGAGTATGTAGTTGCGCATATCTACTCTAGTGTAGTGGGTCTCTCGTAACATAGCTATGTGTACTCCCTGCCTTTTGAGGTACATGTGTATTTTGTGTTGCTGAGATGCTGCCCTTATCCCCCAAATATTCCATATCATTAGTTTAACCCCTTCGACACTCATATGAGGCACAGTGGAGCTGTGCTCATGACGAGCTGAGCTCGTCATAACAGCCGTGGAACGGCCACGCGGGCTAATTCCCCTCCTGTGCGGGGCGTTCCATTGAGTGGGTGGAGTCATGATGAGCTCAGCTCGTCATGAGCACAGCTCCACTGTACAGCATGACGAGCTGAGCTCGTTACGATCACCGCGCGCTGCCCACCTCCCCCCCGCACTGCGGGGGAATTAGCCCCACGTGATAGGGGCTAAATTCATGCAAGGAGTGTGTCATGGTGGCCATCTCTACCTGTGTCCACCCGAGACACAAAAAATGAAATCCGAACTAAACATGAACAAATGCACCAAGTCCCCAACCTCAGAGCAGCCCAGCAACGACGAGGAACCTAAACAGGACAAACTAACAATACAGTCCCAACTAAAAAGACCTTCCATTCGAAGATTATGAGATAAGAGGTGAGGGCTGGCTCAAAGCCCAGTCAGTCTCCATCTTACTGCACCGGCCTCCATGCCATGCTCCCACTGCAGTCTCTGGGCAGCGATGACACCCACAGCGCCCTAGACACCTCTCTGTCTCTGCTGGATGATCTTGTCTGACTTCTGCGAAGTGATATCCAGTGGATTGCTCTCTGCCTGATCCGGCCCTTCGAATTCCATCCTCTCTGAGCCATGTACCAAGGCTGATTCCTCCTCTGCTTCTGTACCCCTGCCACCTGTAGAGCCACCTTGTCCCAATCCATTTGTGCTCTGGTGGGTTTGACCAGTGTTCCACATCGTGGGGCCCCTAGTGAACGCCGCCTGTTTTTCCGTTGCTTCCCTCCACACAGACCAGCCTGCGAGGGTCTTTTTGTGCCGGCTCTGTACTCCTCCATCCAGGGCCATGCTACCTTGGGGTCCGGGCAGAACCACCATCCTCAAGGATTTTTATTTTTAATGGGAACAGGAGGGAGTAGTAGCGCAGGCCTTCTTCCCTCAGTGTCCTCTTAACTTCCAGGAAAGAGTCCCTTTTTGCCCGTACTGCAGCTGCATAGTCAGGGAACAGAGAATCTTGGCTATTTCCCACTCCAAAGGGGCTGCCTACTGGAGCAGCTGCAGAAGTGTACCGCAGTCCTTATAATACAGCAATTTTGCAATTAACAGCCTGGGTGGCCTGCCCGGGCCCAGCGGCCAGCCCAGGATCCTATTTACCCTCTCAAGTGCAAGTGTTGGTTCGGGCCATCAAGTCCTGCCACCATGTCTGAGCCCTCACTGCCCTCGGAGAGGCCCACTGCGCAAACGTTGTTCCGTCTGTTACAGCTTTCTGCGTCCTCTTCTCATTGCTCTAGCGTGTTCACCCGTTCAGTAAAGCCCTTCAGTTGGACACTCATGTTTTCCTGTGCCGGCTGTAGTTTGGATAGGACCATCTCTGAATCTTTACCTCTGTCCACTAGTTTACAGCGGTCTGCTCACAACAGGCCCAGTTCTATTACCACTGTTCTTTTTTTTTAATTGGAGTGTGGTCTTCGCATCGACGATGGCTCTGAGGATTTTGTCCAGTATGTCCCTTTAGGTATTGGAACTGTGTCTCTCGCAGTCCCTTCACCCGTCGGGTCTTTCTCTCCCTCTCGTGACTCTGGAGAAGGGCTCTGTGACTTAGACCATGGCTTGACTATCTTTACCCATTAATGCTGGATGTGGTCAGCTCACTGGTTGTCAGCAAGATCCTCGCCGGGTTGACACTGTTAACACAGTGTAGTATGCCGCTACTCTCCATTCAGGGGCCACTTAGCTGCTGATCCCCACAGACGGACAGTCTCCCAACACAAAGGCCAGGCATAGTCACTTGCTCCCCCTGGGTTGCACGGTCTCTGCTTATAAGTCTACCTGGAGGCTCTCAGGGCCTTTCGGTAGATTTGGGACCCCAATATGCCAGGCCATGGCTCCTGGGCACATAGCCAGGCCTCCCGTCTCCTCAATAGGCGCCAGGTCCTATAGCAAAGCCTGGACCTCTTGCATTTGCTAGGGCCTGGACAGCAGGGTCCCCACATGCTTTCAGCCCCTTCTTGGGGTAGGGGGCAAGAGGGGCAGCAATCACTCTGTTTGCTGTACTCTCCCCCAGCAGGAATGCTCGCCCATAGTGCCACACTATTATCTCCTCACTAGGGGTCACCCAGACCCCTGCCATCACTGACACTATGCTTCCTGGCGTCAGCTGGTGTATCACCGTATGCCCGAGGTCTTCATTGTCTCCCCTGGGTTCTAGGAAGCCTGCCGCTCTGCTGGGTCAACACGACTTTCCCTGGTCCTTCGTGTAAGCAAGTGTCTTTATGTTCCTGCTCAGGTCTCAGGATGGATTCCTTTCTTCCCCAAGGGCCTGCCACTACAGGTTTGCTGTCAGGCCTTTATGGCCAATCAGTAGCAATTGGGCGTGACTTGCACAGTTCACCATCACCCCTCGGGCCTTCCCGTTGCATATGTCTCAAGGCCGGGCTCCTGCAGCTGGCCGGTGCCCAGGGTCGACATATTTACTTTTGGGCAGTGTGGCTGCCGTGCTTCACACCATCCTCAGTCCTGCACTGCGGCCGCAGCCAGGCGTGCTCTCATTGCCCTCCACTTCAGTCCAGTGTCTCCCCAATCGCTGCGTCCCACCTGCACCGCACCAGGAGGCTGCTCAGCTCCAGCAGCTCTGGCCTCGATTTTCCAGGTGCTCCGGTCCTCTTCACGCCGTTCGGTTCCTCCTGGTCCCCGCTCCTCCAACGCCACCACAGGTCAGTTCCATGAGACCTGCAGGGCACCCAGACACTAATTCCAGGGCAGGGAGCGTTGATGAACTCGGAGGGCGCACCATTAGCTCAGGATCATGACAGATGGTGCAGAGCAGTGAGCTTAGGCGTCTGCCATGTTGGCCCACGTGGCCACCCCCCTCTGTTGTTACATATATGGTTTACATATATATATATTTTAATTTTTCTATATGCGCTCACTGTGTGCCGTGTTCCTTCCTTTTGTATCTATGCATGTGGCTCTGCTGCGTGCAGGCGTCCTGGAATGTTCTTGGGGTCTGGCAAGGGAGGATCTGTTTTTACTATAGTATGGGACTGGAGCTTCTTAAATAAACAGCACTGAAGTTACCTTGAGTCCTTGTTTTTACACAACCTGAAATAAAAAAAGAAAGCAGTATGTATAATCTTGTAAAAAATGTAGAGTTCTTAACATGTCCACAAAGCTGTAAGTAGAGGCGGACGTTTGTTATACATGGATGCATATATTGCTGTCTTAGACTATCTCTTGTAGATTGGATTGATGATGAGAAATGTAGTTTTTTTTTCCTCAAAGCACCATGGGCAATGTAGTTCTTTGACTTCCGGTTTAGCTATTTTTATTAAAATTTTAATATGGCTCTCTTAAAATAAAGCAGGGAAGCAAATGCATAATCCTCGCGTCTGTGTCTTTAATTGTACTGAAAATTCTTGTTCCTGTGGTCTAGATTCACCAGGTCTGCCAAAGCATAGCCAATCTGGGAGGGTCAATTTAATGTGTCCGCATAGAGGTCCAGGTTCTTGAAAAGTTTTCAAGGATTCAAGGACTGGATTAGTGAAATGCCATCTAATAAGTTGTATAATACACTTTTTAGAATTACTGATGTTCTAGAAATAACTGGAAAATAATTTTAATGTGTATATATAATAATGACTTTGACCAAATTACATGCTGTTTTTTGTTTGTGACAGGATACTTCCAGTTGGCCAACTCTGGGGGAGGTGAAATTCCAGAATGCACTTTTATCATATCGTCCGGGACTTCGTAATGCTCTGGATGGGGTGGACTTCACTATTTCCCCAAGAGAAAAGGTGGGCATTGTGGGAAGGACTGGATCAGGCAAGTCAACAATCTTCATGGCCCTGTTCCGTATGATGGAGCTGGATAAAGGGCAGATCCTTATTGACAATATCAATACCCGTTTGGTTGGACTGGAGACACTGAGGTACGGTAGTCTGACAAACGTTGAACGGCACAATATTACAACACAAGTTTTTTTACCTACTGCATGGTCTTAGATTTCTAAGGAAAAAAAGTGTTAGTTAATTAATTTGTACTTATTATGTTGTATGGGAGTTATTTTATGGTGTAACTCTAGATACTACAGCAACATACCTACGGTGATCTTCTCTGTGAATGGGTAATCACCCATGCATTATTTGTTTGAACATGGCCAATCAGAAGGGTCCAACCACTTAGACCTGTTCGGATTGGCTGATGGCAGCCAGTCCGTTCAGAATTGCTGAAACAGAAAGTTGTTTAAGCAGTTCTCATTTTCTGCCAATAGTCACTCAGAAAAGGTCCTTGTGGTTATAACCTTCTAATTGGATGATGTTAACCTATTCACAACAAAAATTGGCAGCTCCATAACCATTGCCCCAGAGTGTTTTAAAGGATAAAGAGGGGAAGGCTAGAGAAAAAGAAGTGGTTTTGACATGTTTTACGGAAAAAACACTCCCTGTTTACAAAAGGGGTGTAGCAGAGACTAAGCCTGGGCGGTGAACTCCGCTCCGCTCGCGGGGTTTGTGAAGTTTTCCACACTCTGCGTTATGCGGAGCTCCAAAAAACACCGCTCTGCGTCACGGAGCAGATTTTTTTTCCTCACTTGGACTCATCAACATCAAGTTGGCGAGCGAGTAAAATCCACCTCCCACCGAGATTTTCCTCATTCATGCTCGTCAACATCCAGTTGAAGAGCGCTAGCGAGGAATATCAACCTCCCGTCAAGATTTCTCAGCACGGCGGTCAGATTTCTCAATGCGAGTGGCCGCGTATATTCTGGCCGCTCGCATTGAGAAAACGTCCGTTCACGTTGAGAAAGCTGCCGCTTAAGTAGAAAATCTACCCGAGTGGCAGAAAGGAAGCAGCGCCAGTTTCCACTGTGCATAGTGCCATTCACGATAAAAAGTTCTTTTGCAAGACAGTGGAGACTTCTCACTGCCAGCACCTAATCATATATTACTCCCAAAAGTATATATTGCCCTTTATATTTTCTCAGGGGTCCGTGTGCACACCGATAAGCACCTACTGTCACAGTACCCGTTGGTAACTCAACAATTAGAACCAGAAAAAGCACAGGTGCACCACATCACAGTTTACAATTCAATATAAGTGAATTATTAAGTACATAGTGAGAAAGGAGTTCATCAATTGAGTCTCTTCATTCTATTTTCTTATTATATAGCAAAACACAAGATACAGGCGACGCGTTTCGTCCAGATACAGGACTTCTTCAGGGCCCTTATGTTATGAGTTCAGATTGCCTCCAAACGTAAGAGGATAAATCAAGTGTACACCTCAGTGAAAAGTATCCTGGTCCGTGAAAGTATATAAGAAGGATGTGGAGTTTATCCAAAGCCATGCCACGACTAATCCCGCCGGGTATAAGATGCAACCCCTAAGTTTGATATCCACAAACAACACCGTCTTCAGCGCAGCCTAATACTCCATCAACGAACAGAGTTCAGGTAACAGTGCTTCAAAAAATCACATTCATTTTCTATTGCCACTTATATTTTATGTGAGCAGATGTCAGTGGACCTACATTCTATATGTGTGCTGGCTATATTGTTCTGAAACAACAGCTTCCCTCAATGGACTGATCGATACAGCAACAACAGCGGAGCCGCGATATAATAGTCGCGTACTTCATGGGAAGCGTCCGGAACCGTCGTGGGGATGACAGTAAACTGTGATGTGGTGCACCTGTGCTTTTTCTGGTGCCATTCACGATAATTTCACAGCGTGGACAAACACCCGGCGCTGAACATTACTGTAAACTGTATTATTCTAACGCACTCCGCCGCTTGTGGAGCTCTGGGTAAAGCGGTAGAGTTTTTTTGCACTTGGCGGGGTTCCGCATAGCAAAACTCCGTAAAGTCCGCCCAGGCTTAGCAGAGACCACTGACTATTGTTTGGAAAAGGCTGCTTTATTGGAGCCGGTGCACATCACAAACTTTACCTGGGCAATCGGCCTTACAAAACTAAAGCCCCACTATACATCAAATGAATTATCCAATATTCTACCCCCACCCCTATGGTCCCACCCACATTCTCCACCCCGTAACTATTTAATTTAAATTATAGTGCATTTTAACAGTATTCATCTTTAACTTTCCCCTACAACTTATGACTGCATTTATCAACGGTATACACTCAAAATATTGAGTTTTTAATATCGAGTTACATTAATATCGAGTTAAAAATATAGAATGGACACAATATCGAATGGACAGAATATAGACTACCAAAATATCAAATAGAATAGCATTAATATCGAATCAAAAATATAGAATGGACAAAATATCGAATGGACAGAATATAGACAACAAAAATATAGACTGGACAGAATATAGACAACAAAAATATCGAATTAATATTAATTTTTTTAAAGTATTTTTTATGTTAGTATATGTGTGAAAAGTGTATATTTAATTTATAATTTATTTTAATTAATTCATTTTTTGGTATTTATTTTTTGCGTAATATAATTCTGTAGCGGGTTGTGGGTTTATAGGGGAATAGGGTGGGAAGTAATTTAATTATAACTAATTAAATATGTTAATTTATTTATTGGTATTTATTTTGAATTAATTGTTAATTAATAATTAATTTTGAATTAATTGTTAATTAATAATGAATTGGTAATTAATTAAAATATATTTGGTAATTATTTTAATTGATTGATTAATTAATAATTATGTTAATTTTATTAATGTATTTTTTGTAGCAGGTTGTTGGTTTATAGGGGAATAGGGTAGGAAGTAATTTAAATATAATTATTTAAATTTTTAAATGTATTTATTGGTATTTATTTTGAATTAATTGATATTTAAATTTTTAAATGGTAATTAATTAAAATATAATTGGTAATTAATTTTAATTAATTGATTAATTAATAATTATGTAAATTGTATTAATGTATTTTCTGTAGCGGGTTGTGGGTTTATGGGGGAATAGGGTGGGAAGTAATTTAATTATAATTAATTACATTTTTTTATTTATTTATTGGTATTTATTTGGAATTAATTGATATTTAAATGTTTAATTGGTAATTAATTAAAATATAATTGGTAATTATTTTAATTAATAGTTTAATTGATAATTATATTAATTTTATTAATTTATTTTCTGTAGTGGGTTGTGGGTTTATAGGGGAATAGGGTGGGAAGTAATTTAATTGTAATTAATTAAATATTGTTATTTATGTATTGGTTTTGTTTTGTTGTAATTTTTAATAATTTTTTAATTGTTAATTAATTAATTGTTAATTGGTAAATAATTTGTATTAATAGGTAATTATTTGTAATATTTTTTTTAATTGATTAATTATTATATTATATAAAATTGTTAATTACCTTTAATTAATTTGTATATTGTATTAATATTTAATTTATTTTTATTCATATATGAAGTATTTACTTTCCCTACTGTTGCACTCTCTGGTGTGTGAATAGTAATTTTTACCCCTACACTATCCAACGCTTTCCCTACTGTTGCACTCACTGGAGTGGGAATAGTAATTTTTACCCCTACGCTATCCAATGCTTTTCCTACTGTTGCACTCTATGGAGTGGGAAGAGTAATTTTTACCCCTACGCTATCCAACACTTTCCCTACTGTTGCACTCTTTTGAGTGGGAATAGTAATTTTTACCACTACGCTATCTAACGTTTTCCCTGCTGTTGCACTCACTGAAGTGGGAATAGTAATTTTTACCCCTACGCTATCCAACGCTTTCCATACTGTTGCACTCTTTGGAGTGGGAATAGTAATTTTAACTCTCCCTCTAACCAATGCTTTTTCTACTGTTGCACGCCCTGGAGTGGGAATAGTAATTTTTACCCTCCCGCTATCCAACGCTTTCTCTACGGTTGCACTCTCTGGAGTGGGAATAGTAATTTTTACCCCTACGCTATCCAACGCTTTCTCTACTGTTGCACTCACTGGAGTGGGAATAGTAATTTTTACCCTCCCGCTATCCAACACTTTCCATACTGTTGCACTCTCTGGAGTGGGAATAGTAATTTTTACCCTCCCGCTATCCAATGCTTTCCCTACTGTTGCACTCACTGGAGTGGGAATAGTAAATGTTATGCCTACGCTATCCAACGCTTTCCCTACTGTTGCACTCTCTGGAGTGGGAATAGTTCTTTTTACCCCTACGCTATCCAATACTTTCCCTACTGTTGCACTCTTTGGAGTGGGAATAGTAATTTGTACCCCTACGCTATCCAACTTTTTCCCTACTGTTGCACTCTTTGGGGTGGGAATAGTAATTTTTAACCCTACGCTATCCAACACTTTCCCTACTGTTGCACTCTTTGGAGTGGGAATAGTAATTTTTACCCCTACGCTATCCAACGCTCTCCCTACTGTTGCACTCACTTTAGTGGGAATAGTAATTCTTACCCCTACGCTATCCAAAACTTTCCCTACTGTTGCACTCTCTGGAGTGGGAATAGTAATTTTAACCCTCCCGCTATCCAATGCTTTCCCTACTGTTGCACTTTCTGGAGTGGGAATAGTAATTTTTACCCCTATGCTATCCAATGCTTCCCCTACTGTTGCACTCTTTGGAGTGGGAATAGTAATTTTAACTCTCCCGCTATCCAACGCTTTCCCTACTGTTGCACTCTCTGGAGTGGGAATAGTAATTTTTACCCCTACGCTATCCAACGCTTTCCCTACTGTTGCACTCACTACAGTGGGAATAGTAATTTTTATCCTTACACTATCCAACACTTTCCCAACTGTTGCACTCTCTGGAGTGGGAATAGTAATTTTTACCACTACGCTATCTAACGTTTTCCCTGCTGTTGCACTCACTGAAGTGGGAATAGTAATTTTTACCCCTACGCTATCCAACGCTTTCCATACTGTTGCACTCTTTGGAGTGGGAATAGTAATTTTAACTCTCCCTCTAACCAATGCTTTTTCTACTGTTGCACGCCCTGGAGTGGGAATAGTAATTTTTACCCTCCCGCTATCCAACGCTTTCTCTACGGTTGCACTCTCTGGAGTGGGAATAGTAATTTTTACCCCTACGCTATCCAACGCTTTCTCTACTGTGCACTCACTGGAGTGGGAATAGTAATTTTTACCCTCCCGCTATCCAACACTTTCCATACTGTTGCACTCTCTGGAGTGGGAATAGTAATTTTTACCCTCCCGCTATCCAATGCTTTCCCTACTGTTGCACTCACTGGAGTGGGAATAGTAAATGTTATGCCTACGCTATCCAACGCTTTCCCTACTGTTGCACTCTCTGGAGTGGGAATAGTAATTTTTACCCCTACGCTATCCAACGCTTTCCCTACTGTTACACTCACTGGAGCGGGAATAGTAATTTTTACCCCTACGCTATCCAACGCTTTCCCTACTGTTGCACTCACTGAATTGGGAATAGTAATTTTTACTCCTACGCTATCCAACACTTTCCCTACTGTTGCACTCTCTGGAGTGGGAATAGTAATTTTAACCCTCCCGCTATCCAACGCTTTCCCTACTGTTGCACTTTCTGGAGTGGGAATAGTTCTTTTTACCCCTACGCTATCCAATGCTTTCCCTACTGTTGCACTCTTTGGAGTGGGAATAGTAATTTGTATCCCTACGCTATCCAACTCTTTCCCTACTGTTGCACTCTTTGGGGTGGGAATAGTAATTTTTACCCCTACGCTATCCAACACTTTCCCTACTGTTGCACTCTTTGGAGTGGGAATAGTAATTCTTACCCCTACGCTATCCAACGTTTTCCCTACTGTTGCACTCACTGGAGTGGGAATAGTAATTTTTACCCCTACGCTATCCAACACTTTCCCTACTGTTGCACTCTCTGGAGTGGGAATAGTAATTTTAACCCTCCCGCTATCCAACGCTTTCCCTACTGTTGCACTTTCTGGAGTTGGAATAGTAATTTTTACCCCTATGCTATCCAATGCTTCCCCTACTGTTGCACTCTTTGGAGTGGGAATAGTAATTTTAACTCTCCCGCTATCCAACGCTTTCCCTACTGTTGCACTTTCTGGAGTGGGAATAGTAATTTTTACCCCTACGCTATCCAACGCTTTCCCTACTGTTGCACTCACTACAGTGGGAATAGTCATTTTTATCCTTACACTATCCAACACTTTCCCAACTGTTGCACTCTCTGGAGTGGGAATAGTAATTTTAACCCTGCGCTATCCAACGCTTTCCCTACTGTTGCACTTTCTGGAGAGGGAATAGTAATTTTTACCCCTACGCTATCCAACGCAATCCCTACTGTTGCACTCTTTGGAATGGGAATAGTAATTTTTACCCTCCCGCTATCCAACACTTTCCATACTGTTGCACTCTCTGGAGTGGGAATAGTAATTTTTACCCTCCCGCTATCCAATGCTTTCCCTACTGTTGCACTCACTGGAGTGGGAATAGTAATTTTTATGCCTACGCTATTCAACGCTTTCCCTACTGTTGCACTCTCTGGAGTGGGAATAGTAATTTTAACCCTCCCGCTATCCAACGCTTTCCCTACTGTTGCACTTTCTGGAATGGGAATAGTTCTTTTTACCCCTACGCTATCCAATGCTTTCCCTACTGTTGCACTCTTTGGAGTGGGAATAGTAATTTTTACCCCTACGCTATCCAACTCTTTCCCTACTGTTGGACTCTTTGGGGTGGGAATAGTAATTTTTACCCCTACGCTATCCAACACTTTCCCTACTGTTGCACTCTTTGGAGTGGGAACAGTAATTTTTACCCCTACGCTATCCAGAGCTTTCCCTACTGTTGCACTCACTGGAGTGGGAATAGTAATTTTTACCCCTACGCTATCCAACACTTTCCCTACTGTTGCACTCTCTGGAGTGGGAATAGTAATTTTAACCCTCCCGCTATCCAACGCTTTCCCTACTGTTGCACTTTCTGGAGTGGGAATAGTAGTTTTTACCCCTATGCTATCCAATGCTTCCCCTACTGTTGCACTCTTTGGAGTGGGAATAGTAATTTTAACTCTCCCGCTATCCAACGCTTTCCCTACTGTTGCACTTTCTGGAGTGGGAATAGTAATTTTTACCCCTACGCTATCCAACGCTTTCCCTACTGTTGCACTCACTACAGTGGGAATAGTAATTTTTATCCTTACACTATCCAACACTTTCCCAACTGTTGCACTCTCTGGAGTGGGAATAGTAATTTTAACCCTGCGCTATCCAACGCTTTCCCTACTGTTGCACTTTCTGGAGAGGGAATAGTAATTTTTACCCCTACGCTATCCAACGCAATCCCTACTGTTGCACTCTTTGGAATGGGAATAGTAATTTTTACCCTCCCGCTATCCAACACTTTCCATACTGTTGCACTCTCTGGAGTGGGAATACTAATTTTTACCCTCCCGCTATCCAATGCTTTCCCTACTGTTGCACTCACTGGAGTGGGAATAGTAATTTTTATGCCTACGCTATTCAACGCTTTCCCTACTGTTGCACTCTCTGGAGTGGGAATAGTAATTTTAACCCTCCCGCTATCCAACGCTTTCCCTACTGTTGCACTTTCTGGAATGGGAATAGTTCTTTTTACCCCTACGCTATCCAATGCTTTCCCTACTGTTGCACTCTTTGGGGTGGGAATAGTAATTTTTACCCCTACGCTATCCAACTCTTTCCCTACTGTTGGACTCTTTGGGGTGGGAATAGTAATTTTTACCCCTACGCTATCCAACACTTTCCCTACTGTTGCACTCTTTGGAGTGGGAATAGTAATTTTTACCCCTACGCTATCCAACGCTTTCCCTACTGTTGCACTCACTGGAGTGGGAATAGTAATTTTTTCCCCTACGCTATCCAACACTTTCCCTACTGTTGCACTCTCTGGAGTGGGAATAGTAATTTTAACCCTCCCGCTATCCAACGCTTTCCCTACTGTTGCACTTTCTGGAGTGGGAATAGTAGTTTTTACCCCTATGCTATCCAATGCTTCCCCTACTGTTGCACTCTTTGGAGTGGGAATAATAATTTTAACTCTCCCGCTATCCAACGCTTTCCCTACTGTTGCACTCTCTGGAGTGGGAATAGTAATTTTTACCCCTACGCTATCCAACGCTTTCCCTACTGTTGCACTCACTACAGTGGGAATAGTCATTTTTATCCTTACACTATCCAACACTTTCCCAACTGTTGCACTCTCTGGAGTGGGAATAGTAATTTTAACCCTGCGCTATCCAACGCTTTCCCTACTGTTGCACTTTCTGGAGAGGGAATAGTAATTTTTACCCCTACGCTATCCAATGCAATCCCTATTGTTGCACTCTTTGGAATGGGAATAGTAATTTTAACTCTCCCGCTATCCAACGCTTTCCCTACTGTTGCACTCTCTGGAGAGGGAATAGTAATTTTTACCCTCCCGCTATCCAACGCTTTCTCTACTGTTGCACTGCCTGGAGTGGGAATAGTAATTTTTACCCCTACACTCTCCAACGCTTTCTCTACTGTTGTATTTACTGGAGTGGTAATAGTAAATGTTACTCTCCTGCTATCCTATGGTAAAAATATAGTACATTGTTTTTTATTAATATTATGTTTATATATATATATATATGTGTGTTAAAAAATGTAATTGTATGTTTATTTATTTTTTACTTAAATTAATTATTCATTAATTGTAAGGTTATTTAAGTATTTTAAGTATGTTTAAGTTAATTATATTTATTATTTCATTACTTTTACATTACTTTTAAGATATTTAAAAAATTCGATATTTTGACTAACTATATTTTTTACATCGATATTTTTGATTCGATATTTTTGTACTTACCTGTTTGGAGATAGGAAGTCGATATTTTGGTATTCTATATTTTTTAATCGATATTTTGCTACATCGATATTTATATAATAAATAATAATGGTTCTGGCGGACGGAAATACACAGTAGTATAGTATTCCAATTGTGTTATTTGTATATGTTGTTTTAATTGTGTACCAGTCTTGCACAGAATTTACGTGCTTTGTATGATTTATGTTTGATTTTTGGACAGTAACATGAATACTTTGATTCAAATACAGAGAATATGAAAGTGTATGAGTAAAACTTCACTTACATTTTGCTTTGTGGTCAGTGTGTTTGATTATACTGGTATAGATACCACTGTCTTTGTATCCTCATTAGGGACGAAGTATACAAATAACACAATTGGAATACTATACTACTGTGTATTTCCGTCCGATAGAACCATTATTATTTATTGTACTACCCACCCAGGTTCTGAGGGTTACAGGGTCACCCCATTACATGTAAACATTGATATTTATGACATCGATATTATGTCAGTGATCCTTTATCAACCTCTAAGCAACAAAACTTCCTATACTTAACCTTGAACTTCCTGCATACCCTCCCTTTCCATGTGGTTCACCAACTGGCAACGCCAACCAAACTTCTGTCAACTCATGCAAAACTTTCCAGGCCACAGCCACCAATAAAGAGGGAGCCTGCTAACTTGTTCTGCCCCCCACACTCCTACATACCCCCTTACACAGTCTACTTTATCTCCGAATGTTCAAGTCCTCGCCAGCCCTTCCCTCAACTCCAACAAATACAACTCCATTACCAACACACAACAGATGGACCTCATCTCTTCTAAAAAAACTCCCTGTTGTCGTATTTAATATATAAAAGACAATTGTGCCGAAACAATTTTGCAAAAACAAGACATTTCCCTGTTCTTCGTCTTGCGTACCCTGTCTGTAGATGAGGGCTTGCTGGCCCCTCTCCAAATTCCCCTTGACATAAACTCCATCCATAACACACAGCATCCGGCCCACCGGGCCTTAATTGTAATAAATCATGTTTCATGGCCCTTAACAGCACCACACCTTTCTCCTTCACAAGATTGTTCTCCCCATTGGATAACCTACACGTCTGGATATCTACTGCATGCTAACATGCCACAGAAACACTGCGACAAGTCATTCCAACACATACCCCCTTTTCCCTGCCAAGTAATGAGAAACAAATCCTATGGTTCATTGACTGTGTGAAAAAAGGAAAATAACGTTTTTTTTTAAAATCAATCGGAAACAAATGCTCATCAAAACCAAAATTTGCCCCAAAGCTCATCTGTTTAGCTTCTCTCTCAGCCCACTTGATAAAAAAGTGGCCCACCACCCAAATGGCCACATCCTGCGCTGCCGGGCTCACAACAGAACCTGCAATCGAAAAAACAGCTGTAAGGATGAAATAAAACATGCCCTGCAGTGCTTGCCTCAGCTCTCAGAACCCTCACATAACACGTGCAGTAGTCTAAAGACTAATGCATAATGTTTTCGCGCGCCCAGCCTTTATTTCCTGCTTCAGTCACAGCGCAAATGCAGAAGGAATGAGTGCCATCATCAGCTCAGGGAACCCCCAATGCTGCTAGCGCATAGCAGAGAACTAATAACAGCTGAAACGCCGGAACCATTGCCCCAAACTGGTGCCTGAAAACCATACCACTGATACCCCCACTGCAAGCAGCCCATTGATCTACCCAAACCACCGGGCATTGTCCAGGCAACATTAAAAAATGCAACACTACACTCTGTCGCTTAAGTCTCTGTGAAGTTTTTGAGCCTCAAGGCCATAATTCCAACCAGCTGTCCCTTCTTGCGACATCCTCCCACAGTACCCCACCCCAGCCCCTCACCCAGCAACTCCGAATGGCTGTGAAAATCATTCCCCCAACTTTGCTGCACCCATTGTGTGTTGCCAAAGATCCAAATTCAGGCCTCCCACTTCACCTCAGGATCCCATGCCAACCGTGCCTGGAATTCCTCATCATTCTGAGCCCATGCATATCCTCCATCCATAATTTGAGCCTTCTGGATTATGCTCATTATTTGAAAATGGCTACACAGTTCCCCAGAAATTTCTCGTAATGTATGTTATCATAAATTAAAAATGGCACGCTCCAATTTTCAATCATCAGGTGCACCCTCGGCCCATTTTTCAGCGCATACTCTTCTTACTCACACCTCTCTTTGGAGCACACCTCCCTATGTAATAGTTTGAGCATTTCTACATACTCCTCTTTCCAGATTTTTTCCTTTGTAGCCAACATCAAATGCGCCCCTAATGGCCTTGTGACCCCCCACGTAGGGTAACCTCTTGATAATGAGCTTCTTGCTGTCCAACCCTTATTTCTTCTCGCCTTTCTCGTCAGCACCCCCCCGCTGCCTACCCCACTACTGCTACCCACAATAACCTTTGTCTATGAACCTTGTACAAAATGGCAATCCTGGACCACACAACTCTCCCATTCTGCGCAAGATGCAGACCTCCCTGTGGTCAGCTGCCCCTCAAACTCCGTGTCTAGTGGGCCTGAGAAGCAGATGCAGGTTTTTCTAGCCCGTCATCTGTTCTACAGAACAAGCCGGATTCTGAAGCACCTTTATGAAGATTCAGTGCTTAAGGTAACCTCTTTGCTTCTAGGGGCTGCAGGTCTCACCCTCTCTGCTGGAGTTCACAACTAATGCAACTCAGGTTTCTGGGCACTTTGGGCAACAATGGTAGAAAGGCAGAACACCAGCATAAGAGAGTAGACCCTTCATGTCCCTGTAGGTTGAGCTTACAGTTGTCCTTCATAGGTGTGATAGCCAGGTTCCGTCATCAATGAACTCTGGTGCCAGTAAGAACAGACCTGCATTTCTGACTGCCCCCATTAAGGGACTTTCCAGTGATTGGAGAGCAACATCACCTGTTCTTAGAGTGTTTCTGCTGTGCGTGTAGTGCACTGCCTACCTAGGCTGCTCAAGAGACTTGTTACAGGGCCCATACCACCCACGCATATTGGTGGGGGAGTGTCTCAAGATTACCCCTGTGACTGATTCTGCCACGAGCGCTTCTGGTCCAGGGAGCAGTGCCCAAGAACACCAGATTAAACTGGGCACGTCGGTGGTCTCACTCATTAGTGTAACGTGGTAAAGGTGAAAGGCTAGCTTTGACTGTTGGCTCACCACCTAGACCCTGAGAGATAGAGGCTGGGCTGGGAGGGTGAAACCCAAGTGGGCAAAAATGATCCCCAGTGCCTCTCCTGATGGAAGGACTATGCTCCTGACCCAGTCAGGGAAGAGCCTTCTAATCCATTTGAAAAAATGCTCCATGCTATTCGCAATAGCTGGCAAACCACCTAAGTTCTTCTCCACTGATAGAGCGCAATCCAAGGTGCCCACTGTGGTCGAGCGAGGCGCCTTGCTCAATTACAGGTATAGAGACTTACTTTTATAACTCTTCCCATCCAAGGGGCCGTGTACGTATGAGGGAGTCACTGACTGTGCATACCTAGAATACCCCGCAACTGTCCAGGCCCAATGAAACTCCTACATAGCTGTCAAAACCCAATTTTACTCCTTGGGACTACAGTACGCTATCCTCTTCCCAGCACAGCTATGAGTGGTGGAGGGAGAGACCACACATTTCTTTAATACCTCAGATGAGGCATGGACCTGGCTGTATTCCAAGGGTGGCGACAGACAAACAACGCGAGGATAAGGTTACCGGAGAAGCCTGGCAACGTAAGAGACCATGGAGACGGTGCACCAGACAGACCTGGAACTGCCCCATGGAAGAACAGGCAGCAGAGGCGAGAAGCAAGTATCGGCAGATTTCAAGCATTATCACAAAAACATGTTTAAGTTGCTGGGTTCAGATCCTGGCACAGACTTTGAGGGAACAACCAGTGGCTTAGGTACATCCAGATGGGTGCAGCACCATGGGCCAGCACAGTACCATGGGCCAGCATAGACACTTAGGCTAACGGACCACCTCTAGAAACTGTGGTCAACGAGCATCCGTAGTGGGGGAAAAGGAACGCATACTGGAGATAGTAGGGGTTGTGGTGTGTACCATGAAGGTCTATGCTATGGGGGGCAGCTGGCCAAACACAACACCATATATAATTAAACAATGAGATGGTCAGGCTCACACAAGCACGGGCGGATGGGAAGAAGATGGCTTTGCTGGCGGTCCATCTCCTGATGCACTCTGGCGAACAATTGAACTGGTTTGGACAGGGTACTTTGACACCACAGTCCTGTTTGGGAATGTTTTATATCATTATTGTTTCCCCATGCTAGCGAATGAAGGACAGTGCATGACAGCGATTGTGAAGAACTGGTGGGGGTCTGTTTATGAAAGGTTCGCTCTAACATAAATCTATAATGCATGTACGCATACTTACAAGGAATATGCGGGGACTTAATTCTTCAATTAAACGTTACAACGTACAGGTATACATCAAGCAGCAAAAAGCCCAAGTGGTCTTCTTACAGGAAACACACCTAACAAACACAGAGGGGCAAGCACTGCAAAAGAGGTGGAGTGGCAAGGTATGTTTCCCACCCTACTCTGCATTTATGAGGGAAGTACTCATATGGATCCATCCAGGGGTACCATTCATGCTTCACACTGAAATGGTAGCAAATGAAGGGCGATACATGCTGCTGGCAGGACAACTAATGGAAAGGACATAGCTTTCCTTTGTAGTATATGGCACTCAATATAGACCAAAGCACATTTTTAGATCGCTTAGCCTTGGTCCTAGGTACGGTTGCCCACTGCCTTTTAATGGGGGGTAATGGTGGAAGATGACTTTAATTGTGTTACTGACATGAATCTAGACAGCTCATACCCCCGCAACCAGGGGCCACAATGCACCGAACTGCTCGGAGATTTCATGACTGGATGAGGCGCTGGGAACTAGCGTACGCCTGGAGATTGCTGAATCCTCTCCTCAAGGAATACTCCTATTATTCGGGGTTGTTCTCCCTGTTTGTCCGCCTTGATAAGATTCTTTGCAGCCAAGCATTACAAATGAAAGTGCAAGCTGCAGAATACCTAGCCAGAACACATTCATTTAATGCCCTGTTTCTGCTAACAATGCAGTGGAATGCCGCCGATACCAGGCTGTAGGCTCAATGTAACATTGTTGAAAGACTCAGGGGCATATTATCAAGGGCCTATCGCCGCTTTAGCAGCACTTTTTTGCCGCTAAAGCGGCGATCATTTTATCGCCCATTAGCAAGCTGCAGCTAACGGGCCTTAGCACGAGGTATTTGGCGATAGCTGCCTTTTTTTTGTCTCAAAGCATGTTAGCGATATTTATTTCTAATGACATGCAAAGTAGGCGTTCCCGTGCAAAAAGGCACGCAAACACCACTACTCCATATTATCAAGGGGCTCCTTGAAATTCTGAATACTAGAAAATAGCTGGTCTTAAAAATGGTGATAAAACGTGGGCCCATATCTCTGCAGGGATTGGCGCTGGCCAGCGCTGAAAGCGATGTTGCAGAGCTGCCCTGCAACAAAACTACAGTGCAGGAATGCACAAAATCAATAAGATAGTGCGCATTCCTAAGCCACAGTCATCACTATGCCCTGCTTGCAACAGCATGGATGCACTGTAATCACTGGACAGTGCTCCATGACGCAAGTAATGAAAGATACATCAGTAATCCTGACGTATCTGTCTGCGCTAAAGTCACGCATTGCTGCAGTCGTGTCACAACCATGACGCAGCTCTAGCCTATCCCTGTGGCACCGCCGCACCCTCATGCCTGCAATTAGGCAGGCGGAAGGTACTGACGCAGTGCTGTTCATGAGAGGTGCCCGAATGTTGGCGCTGTTGGAGATCCATCGGTGGTGGTTTCGCGTTGTGGTGTCATCGTTTGGAAGCATTGGTGGAGTGTTGGTGCGGAGGGAGTTGACGAGATGTTCTTCACTGGCCTTGATCCAGCTGCGAGGGTGTGCGATGATGGCAGTGATGTCTGGTAGGCAAGGTGAAGACGTGATGTTAACAATGATGGTCGGTCCAGGAGAGTCCGGTGTTGTGGTTGTAGTTGAAGTACCCGCTGGTGGAGGTGACGTGATTGACCGTGTGTCCTGCTATGTGGCCTGTTGAGGTGACTTGCTGCTTGGGTCTGATGTCGGTGACCCTCCCCAGGAAGGGGTAGTGATCCGGTCACTGGGGTTGTCCAGTTCACCGAGTTGGATGTCGTCGGTGGATGGAAGACCCTGGGGTGCAACGAGGTCTACAATGGTATTTGAGAATGGGGGGCCATGACCCGGGGGGCTTCCACATGAGGGTTCCACAGAGGAACTTCTTGTGCTTGGTCCGGATCTAGGAGTTGGCGTGGTCCATGGTCACCCTTGGCACATTAGAGTGCGTTGTCAGTCGGAGTGTGCCTCTGTAGGTGATGGCAATGCCTCCTCCTTAATGTTCGGGGTGCTCCTTGAGGGTGATAGTGCTGCCGGCAGTGATGGCGAAGGCAATGCCCGCCATGGAGCAGAAGTTGGTCCTGGCAGGCGAGATCGCGTCCAGGGTTGATGGCGAGGAGGGCGCTGGCGTCGTAGCAGTGGAGTGTCCAAGAGGAATGCTCCTTGGTGCTGAGCAAGGTCCAGGGGCAGACAGATGCAAACGGCGTAGCCTATGGGTTGCCTTTGGGACGGGAGAAGACCATTACAACACAGGCAGTACATCGTTAACAACGCAACGCGGGTGCCTTAACATCGCATTTGATCACAACGCATTGTGAGGTCAGTAATGAGGTAATTTAAAGTTTTGCAGGTGTGTAAGGGTTTTGGGGTAAAATTTGAAAATGTAAGTTTTTCTCGGGGTAAAATATGAAAAATGGGATGTTTGCGGTGGTAAAATAGTAAAAATGGGGTGTTTATTGGGGTAAAATATAAAAGAATTGTGTATTTTCCAGGATAAAATATGAAAAATCAGGTGTTTTTTGGGGCAAAATATGAAAAATGGGGTGTTTTGGGGGGTAAAATATGAAAAATGGGGCGTTTGTTGGGGAAAAAATTTAAAATGGGCTGTGCATTTGTCTCAAATCTGATTTTTGTGTGTGTATTGGGGGCTCATAAAAGGAATTCCAGGGTTCACGGTTGAATTTGTGGTGCAAAGGTTAGTTTTGTGTTGCACTTACTGGAGTAGGAACAGTGATCTTTATGTCTCTGCTATGCAACACCCACTCTACTGTTGCAATGTGCCTAGTATTAGTATGTATTGGAATAGAACGCGAGGTAATGGCATGCGTCGCAACTACGTATGTGCCTTTGGCACACAAATGTTACGTCTGCTGTGCATGGGTGCACAGCGGCCACCATGGAGAAGTGTGGGGTGTGCTGGACAGCTGTGAGGTGGTAAATGCTGGAAATAACACTGGATGGTGTGTAGACGCGGGAATGTGTGTGGGAGCGTGTGTTGTTAAAAATGTATTGAGGGACATCTTACCTCGAAGCTGTGTCCTGTGTCTTTGTAGCTCCTGCTCTCCTGAGTCTGATTCCAGGAAAAGGACGTAGGCAGCCAGGCTCCCTCCCCTGAGTCAATCACAATGCTACGATGCAGTGGTGGGATTGGTAATCGTCAACGGGACAAGTCAGGCAGCCAGAGGCCAGAGGGGTGGCCATATTCTCTATGCAGGCTATAATGCAGCCTGCATTGCAAACAGGGAAGTATGCATGAGGATGGCCTGAGTGGGCCGACCAAACAGTCATTGCGCTCTTGAGTGGGCATGCCAATCCGCCCATGCCCTGCTCTGTGTTTGCAGCCGTCATACCCACCCACCCACCCCTTTAGGATACATAGCATGATTACATCAGTTAGTTATCCCTTGTTTTTAACATGTGATCTGCTTTTTGGGCCTCACGGAGCCCGCACTTCCTGCTTCCTGCCGCTGCTGCCCCTGTGGCAAGCAGCCCTGTCCTCCCCCATTGCCGCCTCCCAGCTGATCGTTCCTCCCCCCTCCTAACTGGCGGACGCTGTGCGGTTGGGCAGTGGACGTGCACCAATGGCGCGCAGATGGTGCACCTAAGCCAAGCCCATCTGCGTCCGTCTGTGACCTGACCATGACCAGCGCCAGGAAGCCTGGATCTCGAGCCAGCCACTGCTACAGCTCAGCCACCCTCCACGCACTCAACCACGGAAAACTCAGAGACTGACAAGAGGCCTCCCCAAACACGACCCATGGCCAGTTCTCCTGCCTACACTGCCGCCAGAACTTAACCACTACCCCGGCCTCCAACACATCCGACGCCAGCGTCGCAGCCAGAGAACTCCACACATGGATCTCCAACTGCGCACACAAGCCCGACCGCTACGCTAGTCCGACCAACAGCACACCAGAAAATCCACCTGATTCCCCACCGATCTCCAAGAAGCAAGACGCACCTGCAGATGCCTGGAGAAGAACAGGGGAAACACCAAGACACCCGAAATCTACACCACCTACAAGGACGCCATGACGGACTACCACAACCAAATCCTCAACAACTTCACCAACTACAAGCAACTCTTCAAGGTCATTCATGAATTCACCAACCCACGTAGCAAAGCCACAGACATCACCCCGTCCCAAGACCTCTGCGATAAGCGTGGAACCTACTTCCACCTCAAGATTAAAAAACTCTACAACTCCTTTGCCGACCACCCACCAGACGCCACATTCGGCCTCCTGCCCCCCCGACACACCAACCAGCCCACCATCTCCACCTGGACATTGGTCACAACCGAATACCAAGATACTCCTTGGAGTGAAAGAAGCGCTATAGAAATGTCTCTTACATTACATTACATTACATACACCGCCTCGACCATGAAAGGCATCCACTCGGGGGCCCCCACCGTCCCCTGCCCTCCTCACATCTACCACAGCACAGAGATCACTCTACTTGCCGCCACAGACAACATCCTCAACCACCTGGACCAAGGCCACTCCACAGCCTTCATCCTACTCAACCTTTCAGCGGCCTTCAACACCGTCTCTCACCACACACTAATCACCAGACTACACAACGTCGGCATACAAGTAACAGCCCTAAACTGGATCCGAGCATTCCACACCGGAAGAAGCCAAAGGATCAGACTGCCACCCTTCCTCTCCGATCCCACGTAAATCACCTGCGGAGTCCCACAGTGGTCATCTCTGAGCCCGACCTTCTTCAACATCTACATGGCCACCCTCACCACCATCGTCCGACAACACAGCCTCAACATCGTATCCTACACTGATGACACCTAGCTCATCCTCTCCCTCACCAAAGACCCCACCACCGCAAGACTCAACTTCCAGAAAGGAATGCATGACGTCGAAGTCTGGATGACCAACAGCTGCCTGTAGCTCAACGCCGAGTAGACAGTTGTCCTCGTCTTTGGAACCACCTCTTCAGCATGGGACAATAACTGGTGTCTGCTGCCCTCAGAATCCCGCCTACCCCCTCGGACCACGCCAAAAACCTCAGCATCGTACTCGACTCATCCCTCACCATGAACCGACAGGTCTACACCGTCACCTCCAGCTGCTTCAATACCCTCCGCATCCTCAGCATGACCTTCAAATGGAGCCCCCCGGAGTCATGGAAGACAGTCACCCATGCACTCATCACCAGCAGACTGGACTAATGAAACGTATACTAAGCCGTCATTTACAAGTCCCTACTGTGTAAACTCCAGACATTACAGAACACCGCTGCCAGACTCATCCTTGGCATCCCCTGGCACGAACACATCAGCCAACATCTATGTAGACTCCACTGGATCCCCGTAGAGTAAAGTGTCACCTTCAAAATCCTCACTCACGCCGACAAAGGCCTACACAACAATGGACCCAAATATCTCAATGACAGAATCAACTTCCACGTACCCAAAAGAGACATCCGATCTTCCAAACTCGCACTGGCCGAAACCCCGTGCATCCACAGAGCCAGAGCAGGTGGCAGATCCTTCTCTCACATTGCTTCAAAGACCTGGAACGAGCTGCCGGTAGGCATCAGACGTGCCCCCTCCCTGAACACCTTCAGGAAGACCCTCAAGACCTGGCTCTTCGGCTAACAGTTCTATGCCACCCCCCCTCAGCGCCTTGATACCATCATGGGTGAGTAGCGCGCTTACAATTCCCCTGATTGATTCATTGATTGAGTTATCATCATGTGATGATTATTCCTCTTCTGCACTGCTTGAGGCGGTGAGGCAACGCTCTTCCGCCATAGTGGAAGAGCGACCACTGAGGGTCTGTCATCTACATGTGTTAGGCATGAGCGACTTACCCCCTAGCCCTCTTGCACCACGCATCTCACCTTCTCCTTACCTGGACATTGACACTTTTTTATTTTTATTTTTATTTTTTATTGAAGAAAATCAGGGCAAAAATGACATTCAGTAAACAATCATATCCTGTCATAATTGACATATAACCGATTAGTGGCTGTGATACTGGCATGGAGCACTTAAAATTAAATACAAAAAATCAAGACACAAGCAGCAATAGCATCTAGTCCCAGGTGGACAACACAACTACTCACAATACCCTTCGTTCTGACACCCAACCCACTGGTGCTCTATGGGGTTGCATCACCTGTATTGACGTCTGGTGGTTCACATATATATCCCGAACTTTATTCCATGCTCCCCATACCTTTTCCCATTTGCGAGGACAGCCACGGTGTATAAATACCGCCCTCTCAGCCCCCATGATCACATCCATATCTTTACCCCACTTACAAAGTGTTGGGGTGACGTCCGACCCCCAAACATAGCAATATTACGTTTGACTACAGTCATGCCCAGCATCACCCAATCCTGCTCCTGGTGAGTGGACATTGACACTTTGATGCAATCCACTGCACTCTCTCCAAATCTGTGACTCAGCCAGCAGGAGCCTCAGCCAGGTGTGATTTCACTCTGCTGGGTACAGCAGTCGCCGCCTACTACGCTGGTGGACCTTCCGATGCAGCACTCACACCACACAAGTTCACTGTAGCACAGGGGCCTCAGCCTCCACAGAGTATGGCCAGCCCAACATCATCAGGTCTGTGATGCAAGGAGACAGCACACACCATTGGTAATCCCCTTCGTGCACCCTGGTGTAGTGGTGGATTGTAGTATGCGATGGGGACCTCACTACGTTGGTGCGCAGTAGTGCCTTTACCATTAACTGCTCCAAGGGTCGCAAGGTGGTCTTCTCACACAGATCAGTTACGTGGCTTCATGCGACCTGCCAGACTTCACCAACAGGTACTGGCGATCGTCGTGCATCAATGTCTCCCGCCACGGCTCATCGGCTCCACAGCTCCTCTACATCCCACTCCAGGCTCCAGACACAGGTCTAGCGAGGTATCCAGGCTCAAGACGCAGGTCCAGTGGGGCATCCAGGCTCCAGACGCCGGTCCAGGGAGGCATCCAGGCTCCAGACGGAGGTCCAGGGAGGCATCCAGGCTCAAGACACTGGTCCAACGAGGCATCCGAGCTCCAGACGCAGGTCCAGCGGGGCATCCAGGCTCAGGACGCAGGTCCAGGGAGGCATCCAGGCTCAGGATGTAGGTCCAGCGAGGCATCCAGGCTCCAGACGCCGGTCCAGGGAGGTATCCAGGCTCAGGAAGCAGGTCCAGCGGGGCATCCAGGCTCCAGACGCAGGTCCAGGGAGGCATCCAGGCTCAAGACACAGGTCAGACACTGCATCCAGGCTCCCGGCGCAGGTCCAGGGAGGCATCCAGCCTCAAGACGCAGGTCCAGCGGGGCATCCATCCAGGTCATCCTGGATGTTGGGTGGCTTGAGGGGGTTGTTGATGTGTGATGCACTTGGCCCTGGCTGCTGCAATCTGCATTAAACGTTTTTTGGTCATCTTTTCTATGGGAGGGGGACTGTTAGGCTATTTTTTAATTAAAAGGAAAATCACTTATGTTGGGCTGCCTAATGTGCGTTTTTTTATCGCTAATGGGCTTATCACCACTTTTTCTAACGTTAGTGCGAGGATTTTTATCTTCGTCCCGCTAATTTTATCGCTGGACATTACAGCCAGTAAGAGAAACTATCGCCTGTTAGCGCCATGTTGTTAATACACCGCTAACACGGCGATAATTTCCCGCTGTAGACAGAGATAAAAAAGTCACTCTAACCGCGGTTAGCGATAATTATGGCCACTTCTTGATAATATCCCCCCCAGTCTTTTGCGACACTATTGGTGAAAAAATTGATAAATACTTTAATGAGAATGAGGGGACGGCAACCTCTTGCATGTGGGAATGGGAAGCCTACAAGGTGGTATTGCCAAGGCACATGACTAGCGTGATAAAACTGGCAGACTTCTAGTGTGGTTGGTTACCCCTGATAAACGGGACTCCCAAATACTCTGCATCAAGAATGCACGCACTGAGGTGGTATGCTAACAGGTAGAAATAAATGACGCTGTTATCGACATGTACATCGCTATGAGCACTGTGACAAGTGCGGAGCACAATTAATCCATAATTATTCTATTGATGCACACTTAGCACACCTACTGTGACAGAGATAAATCACTGGGCGCAGCTAGCTCAGAGCAAGAAGTAAGGGGGGCAATCCAGGCCATGGCATGAGGAAAAGTGCCAGGCACGGGCAGGCCTCCTAGTGAAGTTTTATGTAGTCTGCAGACCGCCTGGGCCCTAGACTAACAAAACTGTATAACGCTGCTAGGGATGCCAGAGAACTCCCGAGCAGGATGCGTGAAGCGCCAGTGAAGACATTGCCGAAACTGGGGAGTAACACTGAGGAAGTTGGGTCTTACAGACCACTCCTCCTATTAAATGTTGACTATAAAATTCTCAGCCATATACTGGCTGACAGGTTGCTGCCCAGAGTAGAGAGACTGGTCCACCCAGATCAGACAAGGTTTATTCCCACACGTAACACTTTTTGAATCATACTCAGATTTACACAAATAACACTCCGCAGCCCGCCCTGAGTCAGCAATTGCATTGACAATAGATATAGAAAATGCCTTCGACGCACTGTCCTGGTACTTCCTATATGTTGTAATAATGGCAGGCATGGGTCTGGGAAGTGGATTAATCCATTGGGCCAAGTTGCTTTATACAAAACTGGTAGCCCACGTGAAAACAAGCTGCACTGTATATGATAGCTACGCAGTGGGACGAGGCACCAGACAGGATTGCCCTTTATCACCAATGCTGTTTGCAATGGCATTGGAACCTCTGGCCAGTGTGCTACAACAGGGTATACACAACCACGGACCTGGGATTAATGAGATCTCCTTCTACTCCCCTATATGCTGATGATGTTACTATACATGCAAGGGCGGGCTCAGATGTCCAGGGGGCAATTGGGGCACTGAAGCATTGGGACAGAGGATCAAGTGCGAGAAATCTTGTGCTTTTCCTCTACGGTGTTGAGAGACTCATTAAGATGGTCACCAGACAATAAAATGGCTAAGCGTCCACATCTATCACATGCCGCAACAATTACTGAATGGCAACATCCTGACAGCCATGGTCTCACTGCGGCAATACAGTCAGATTCTGGCTGACGTTGCTTTCCTCAGCTATGGGTAGAATTGATTTGATTAAGATGGTAATCCGCCACAGGTTTCACGGCCCTCCTCATAGAAATTCCTAGAAAAGTGTTTCAGGTAATTGATGCTCTGCTCCTCCAGCTTAGGGGACTGGACGGAAAGGAGTGGCTTTAGCAGAATTGAAGCTACCCACCTCGGAGGGGGACTGGCGATGTAAGACTTTGAGCTGCAGTGGGAGGCTTGCTGGCGGGAGGATTATAGGGGTGATAGCCAAAATGCCCAACCGCAGCAGAGAATGAGGTGGCACGACTGTTGTTTGCCCAGAAGAACCTCCACCATAAGCCAAAGAGAGAAGTTCTGGCAACAACTTTGCACTGTGTGTATTAGAGAGCACTCCAGCACAGACAAACTTGCACACCGATGCCAGAGAGTTTCCATTGCAGGCTTTGCTTGCAATGGTTGTCATTGAACTCAAGACCTGCCTGTTCGAATGAGCAACAGCGCTGCAACCAGCTTCTCCAGCTCCTCGAGATTGGGAGGACCGTATTTCTCTTTATGCTGATGATATCCTGCTATATCTTACATCCCCTAAGAAATCTCTGATCCTAGTCCTCTACATCCTAGACATTTTTGGCAGATACTCCGGGTTTAGTATTAACTGCAAAAATACCTCCTCTATGTCCTCCATGGACACCCTTCTCCATTACCTCCAAATTGCCCAATACAAACTGTCATGGAAGGTTTTAAATGGATGTATGACGTTACAACGCATACTTTTACATCGCATGCCTTTACAACACGGTATTTACAACGAATACCATTACAACGCATAGTGATTTTAGGCGCTGGATAGTGATTTATTTAATTTACTATTCCAACTCCAGTCCCCGTGGATAGTAGGGAAGGTGTTGGATAGTAAATTAAATATATTCCCTATCCTAGAGCGCCCCCCAGCGCAATGCGTTGTAATGGTTTGCGGTGTAAAAGTTGCGTCGTAAAGGCACTGCGTGGTAAAAGTTGCGTTGTAAAGGTTGTACACCGTTTTAAATACCTGGGAATATTTATCTCTCTCAATCAGACACTCTGGTATTCCCGCAACCTCATCCCCCCACTGCAAAGACTCAAACGAGACATCACAAATTGGAAATCACTTCCACTCTCAATGTTGGACAAGACGGCCCTTTTTAAAATTATGTCATTGCCCCGTTTTTTGTACGCACTACAAAACTCGGCTGACCCTGTCCTTAATTCATACTTCAAAGCAATTGAAGGGCTCCAACGTGAGCTTCTGTGCGATGGAAAACCACGCATTGCCTTGCACAAACTTACACTCAACTGGTATGATGGGGGAATCGGTTTGCCGAATATCAAAAAATACTACTGGGCTGCACACCTTGCAGCCATTAATCACGGCATCTACTGCCGCTTTGATGATCCGGGATTCAATATGGACAGATGGCTACAATCGAGTACTCTACTCCAAACCAGACAGACACCCGCTCATAGGTCCCACTAAGCACGCGGTCGATGTCTGGCACTCAACTATTAAATTGCTCGGATGGGACCAGAAACTTACACTAGCAACGCCCTTATGGGATTCTCAAAGACTGGGTGAATTGTGGAAATCAAACGGCTTCGACAAATGGGAGCTAATAGGCATCTCGCGTCTAAAAGATCTCTTGGACGAGGGCGACATGAAACCCGTTGCCACACTCCAGCTCCAGCATGAGTTGGCGAATTCGGAGCGGTTCCGATATTTACAAATCCGGCATTCTCTGCGATTGGCCTTGCCCAGAGAGTCCTCCCCTCCTGATGCATCCCCATTAGAGGACAGAATACTTGACTGAGAAAGCTGTTTCCCTCATATATAAAATACTCATAAACAAAAAGGAGGATCCTCTCTGCACGTTGCAGGAAAAATGGGTTAGAGATGGCATTGAAAAAGATGACGAGAATTGGCAGGTGGCAGTTTCCTCCCCTAGAACAGTCGCAATCCCAGCACGTCTCCAATTAATACAATTGAAGGTCCTCCACAGAACCCATGTCACGGGACCTCAACTACTACACATGGGAGGACCCACTGAAGGGAATTGCAGGTGGGTATGTAATCAACTAGGCACTTTCATGCATATAATCTGGCACTGTGGACCTATTCAACGTTACTGGCAGAAGGTGCACGATGTGATCAGTGAAGTTTTGGCAGTTGTTCTCCATCCAGAGGTGCGCAGATGCCTCCTAAATATCTGGGAACCCAGTGACCTCAACACTCACACTACTCAATGGGTCACACTCGGATTCACGGTAGCCAAGAGAAACATCGCACAGCTCTGGGGAGCTACGCATGAACCCAAAATAGCGGACTGGAAGAAAGATCTCGACTGGTGTATGCATAGGGAAAAGGCGGTCTACATTGCCCGTGGCTGCCCCCGTAAATGGTCTATGATCTGGGACACCTGGAATACGTATCGTTCATATTTGTGTCCCACCTCGTAATATTGACTGTGATGAAGCCCCTTCTCCATGACACCCAATGGAATATCCTATTGTATTTGTGCTTGTATTTGTCTCCACTATAATTTCAAATGCCATATCCACTGTACTGTACGTTCATGTTGATACATGTTAATAAAAAGATTTACACAAAAAAAAAGATTTTCAACACACAATAAAACAGAAGCTAAACATGCTGCTATTATTACACTATTTACAAAAAACACATTCATGCAGGGACATGATACTCATTAGAGTAAATAGTACAAACACTTTTCTTACCAAACACATGCAACTACATAAACTGCGGAACTACCAGTGATGAATCCGCAACCTGGAACATCAGACAAAAGAGCAGAAGCCTTGAAGTAGAATAAAAATAAGAAATAAAACATTACAATCACAAATTCAAATGACAAGAAATAAAACAATTAACATTATAAATGCTATGCCAGTACCCAAATGCCAGTCCACAGACACTGCCAGCCGAACTCCAGACATACACAAAATCTTTTCATAGTGTCTTGTGGTTTTCTACCTCCATTGGTGGCAGATGGGCCTACAAATTTGGTCAATCTGCCACCAAGGGGGACAGAAAAACAGCCAAAAGTAAATAATAACAGATGCCCCATTCCGTTGGTGCAACCCTTTTACAAGGGGCCACCCCAAAACATAAGCATATACATCATCCTGGGGCTAGTGTTTTCTGCCCTCCCGGTGGCAGATGGCTCATAACATAGGTCAGAAAGGAAAATGGCCCAAAGTAATTAAAAAAATTATTAGCACCAATAGGGACGAACAAACATAAATATATACATATCCCTGGTGCTAGTGGGTTTTCTACCACCCCCCGCCTCCTGATGGGAACAGATAGGCCTCCAAATAGGGCCAATCCACGCCAGGCTGGCAGAAAAAGGCAGAAGGTTATTTTAGAAAATTATACCCCCAAAGGGTGAACCTTGCCCAAGGGACTGCACCCAAACATAAAAAGAGGAAATCCCTGGTGCTAGAGGCTTTTCTGCCCCCGGCGGCAGATAGGCCTTCAAATAGGGCCGAACCGTCCCCGCCAGGGGACAGAAAATGGCCAAAAGTTTTTTTTAAATGATACCCCTAATGGTGGTGGTCGTTGCCCAAGGGACCGCCTCCATGCATGCTGTTCCAATATCCCTGGTGCTAGTGTTTTCCACCCACTCCGGGGGCAGATGGGCCTCAATCGGCCCCCAGAAGGGGCATAAAATGGCCAAAAGTACATTAATTAAAATATTAGCCCCAATAGGGGCGATCCTTGCCCAAGGGTCCACCCCACAACATAAAAAATAGAAATCCCTGGTGCTAGTGGGTTTTCTGCCCCTCCCCCGTGGGTTGGTGGGCTTTCGAATAGGGCCGATCGACCCCCTGCAGAAAATGGGCAAAAGGTGTTGAAAATATTTAAAACCCAAATGGGGGCGATCCTTGCCCAAGGGACCACACCAAAACATAAAAAGAAGAAATTCCTGGTGCTAGTGGTTTTTACTGGGGACAGATGGGCCTCAAAATCGGCCCAATCTGTCCCCAAGAGGGGGCAGAAAATGGCTGACACAAAATGCACCCCTTTGAAAGCGACCTTTGCCCAAGGGACCGCTTCAATTTACTAAAGAAAAAAAAGCCTGGTGCTAGTGGGGGCATTCCTGCTGCACGATTGCGACCACATCTGTGATTGTACAGCAGGAATGCCTTCAAAGAGATATCCGGAGAGGAAAAACTCTTTCCTCTCCCCTGGTGCCTCTGTGCACATGGAAACAACCCTCCCCCCGAGCAGGAAAAACCTACCTGTTCCGTGGAAGCGCTGGAAGTAAATGGCTTCCAGTGCGTCTGGCAATTATTAATGACATCAGCACGAGCCATGCGTACTCAAATAGTGGGATTACCAAGGGGGGGGGGGCGGGCATCCTTGTTTGGTGGGTTAGATGGACGGCCCATGGGGGGAGCACCAGCGCTTCCCCCATGAGGGGGTGCTAGGACAGAATGGTTCTGCACATAGCACCCTGTTCACTACCCCTTCCACCGGGTTTTATGTTTTATTTTTTTATTTTTTTATTTTTTAAAATCTTTTTATTAAACATAAACAACAAAAACAACATTTAAACATGACCATCGTGCCATAGGTATCCGCAAATCATACTCAGAGAATGTAGATTCCAACAGAATTGTGCAGGATTATAGTTAGTGGGCTC
Organism: Lissotriton helveticus; assembly: GCF_964261635.1. Lineage (NCBI taxonomy): Eukaryota > Metazoa > Chordata > Amphibia > Caudata > Salamandridae > Lissotriton > Lissotriton helveticus. The sequence continues at coordinate 93,213,002 of NC_136067.1, read as the reverse complement.
AAGTTACATCAACGTCCTCTCTTACTGGGTCTATATCTGGTGGTGTACAAAGATCCCCACGGTAAACATTCCAAGCCTCCCATATCGTCCCCCACTTGCGGGGTCTACCCCTTGCCACATACACGGATCTCTCCTGAAACATGCACCAATCAAGGTCCTCCTTCCATTTCCCAAGTTGAGGAGCTCGTCCAGCACCCCATAATTGTGCGATATTTCGTTTGGCAACCATACATGCAAGGGTAACCCATAGTTTGCCATGACTGGAAAGGTCGGAGGGTTCCCACGCATTAAGGAGGCAAGGGCGTTCCTCAAGAGCAATCTGTACTCCCCATACCTCACTCATTGTCTCATGAATCTTGATCCAATAGTTATGGATCTCTGGGCACTCCCATAAAATATGCATAAACGTTACAGTCATACCACATCCTCTACGGCAATCTGCGTTCAAAGCAAGCCCCATGCGGCACAACCCTGGACCCATGGTGTAGGATCGGTGAAGGATCCTAAGCTGCACCAAGAGAAGTCTCATGGAAATCGCCACTTCCCAGGGGGAAGACACTGCCTCCCCCCAGTCTTCGTCATCCAAAACCAAGCCATCCGCAACCCATTGTTCCCGGACTTTCACTAGAGGATCTTCAGTGTGATTGATCAGTTTCTTGTAAATCAGAGAAATCGCTTTGGTAGCGAGATACCCATCTAAAATGCGATCCTCCAGTGGAGAGGCCACCGGCGGCTTTACGTCCCGTGGGATAGCCACCGCCAGTGCATGCTTAATTTGTAAATAGCGATACCTCTCACTCTCATTCAGCTGGTGTCTGGCTTGTAGTTCCTCAAAGGTTAATATCCTCTCTTTACCCCACATGTCTCGGACCTGCGAGATACCAATCAGGTCCTAGCGATCGAAACCTTTCGACTTCCATAAACCACCCAAAGCTTCCGAATTCCACAGCGGCGTAGCCAGTGTTATCTTGCCACCCCATTTGAGAGCTCGGTTAGCCTCATGCCAGACCCGCGTCAAGACCGACGTCGGACCCAGCAGAGGAAACCTGCAACGTCTGGCGTACAAGACCCTGGTATACTCAATCCCCGGCAGCTGACCGCGATCCATGGCGAACCCGGGGTCTGCCAGGGAGCCATAGATCGCATGATTGATAGGGGCCAATTGGGAGGCCCAGTAGTATTTCCTGATGTTGGGCAGTCCAATCCCACCATCATACCAGGGTAACATCAGTTTGGATAGTGCAATCCGCGGTTTCCCGGCCCAAAGGAGCTGACGCTGCAGCGATTCTATCTCATTGAAATAAGAGGGGGTACGGGGTCTAAGGAGTTCTGCAAAACATATAAAAACCGTGGTAGCGCCATCATTTTAAACAAAACCGCCCGACCCAGCAGTGAAAGCGGCAACTCTCTCCATTTTGCAATATCACTACGGAGTCTGGCCAGGCGGGAACCCAAATTTGCGCTGAAGCGCACCTTGGGATCTTTTGACACGTGAATTCCAAGATAGCGGAAGCTTACCAGTTCAACTTTTACTGGACAATTAGCCGGGACTCTTGGGGGGTCACCGCTTAGCACAAAAAGGACCGACTTCGCCCAATTGATAGCGAAACCCGAATATCTCCTATAAATCACTAAGATGTCCAGAAAAACAATAAGTGACTGCCGGGGGGAGGTCAGGTACAAAAGAATATCATCGGCATAGAGCGAGATTTTATCCTCCCACTCCGGGGTCCATCTCAACCCTTTGATTGATCTGTCCCATCGCACCCAGGCCGCGAGCGGCTCCAGAGCCAGGGCAAACAACAGTGGTGAAAGGGGACATCCCTGACGGGTGCCCCTCCCCAGCTGAAAATCACGGGACTTATGGTTATTTACCACTACTCGAGCCAGCGGAGCCGAGTACAGAAGACGGATCCAATGAATGAATTCTGGTCCAAACCCGAGCTTCTCCAACACCGCAAACAGGTAAAACCATTCCACCCTGTCGAACGCCATAGTAGCATCTAGCGAAAGGAGCACCGCCAGCTCGTGAATGCGGGAAGCACCCGCCACCACACCATGAAGTCTACGAAGATTAAGAGAAGTGTTGCGGCGCGGCATGAAGCCGGACTGGTCCGGATGAACAAGTTCTGAGACAACTTTCACCGGTTGGCGAGCAACTTGCCAAGGACCTTAGGCTCCGCGTTCAGAAGAGAGATCGGTTGATAGGAGGAGCACTCCAACCGAGGCTTACCATCCATATAAATAACAATAATATTGTCAATACCTTGATCATAGGGTAGCAGACCAGTCTCTCGACTCTCGAGATACATATCCTTTGGAAACGGGGCCAGACGGTCGACATGCAATTTTTACAACTCTATGGGGATACCGTTCAGGCCCAAGGCTTTTCCGGAGTGGACCCCCCGGATAGCCATCGCGACCTCGTCGTTTGTAATAGCGGAATCCAGAAACTCCCTATGCTCAGGTGACAATACAGCCATTGGAATATCTCGGATAACCTCAGCATTCTCTTCCACTGTGTACTGACCCGTCGAAGTATAGACCTCCTCATAGTATTGAGCAAACTCATCCACTATACACTGTGGATCAGTCGTGACACCCGAGCCCGCAAGCTGCAGCTCCGACACCAGACGTGAACCCCAGTCACCCTTCTCCAGCCACGCAATCAATTTCCCAGCCTTATCGCCATGTTCATAAATTCTGCTTTGTGTGTTGGCATGTTGCTCCCTCGCTCTATCCCTCGCCAGGTGTTTGTACTCGTCTCTAAGGAGTCCGAGGTGGTGAACCGCCCCCGGATCCCCGTCTGTAGAGACCTCCCTTTCCAGAGCCGATAGCTCCGCCTTAATCCTGTCTATTTCCGCCCTACTCCTCTTTTTCTGCCCAGAGATTAGGGATAGCGCCTCCCCTCTGACAACAGTCTTGTAGGCCTCCCAAAGGGAACACCCAGAGTTAACATTCCCCGCATTCTCCCGGAAGTAGCTATGCATGACACGTACTATCTCCTTTTTGGTAGTAGGGTCTCTCAACCGCCAAGCACTAATTGGGGCTATTCTAGCCACATTACTGTGTCCGATTTTCAGTTGAAGCCAAATCGGCGAGTGGTCAGATATTCCTCTAGCAAGGTGTCTCGCTTCCTGAACAAACATCGCCTGCGACGCAGGCACCAACACATGATAAATCCTGGAGAAAGAGTGATGTGCCTCGGACACATGAGTATACTCCGAGGCACCAGGGTGTCGGAGCCTCCACACATCAACCAAGCCAGTTGCGGAGACAAAATCCGATAACAATCGACGAGAGGGCAATAACACACGGGGGCACCTGTCCAGCTAACCATCCATAACAGCATTAAAATCTCCCCCTAACACCATGATACCGATGGGCAATGACAAAAACACCCTACTCAGATCACGAAAGGTATCAGTTTGCAGGGCGGGGGGAACATAGATTGAAAGGAACGTGACAGGCCTACCCTCCCAGAGCCCCGAGATGCCGACATAACGGCCTCGGTTATCCGACCAGGTTGCCTGCATAGTGAATGGAAAGGAATTCTTAACTAGAATACCTACCCCTCTTGAACCTGAGGTGAAACCGGCGTGGGCCACCAGTTTGTACCCTCCCCGTTGTAGCGCCATACATCTGTTTCCCATGAGATGGGTCTCCTGTAACAAAACCACATCTGGTGATCGTCGTCTGATTAGTTGCCCCACCATAGCACACTCAGGGCCCGATGTAGGTGGCCATTACCGGTCGGTAATGGCCGAATTCGGCCGTTACCGACCGGTAAATGGGTCATTGAGATGTAGGGGACCTTTTTTACAGAATTGGTAAATTTACCAAATCGGTAAATTTACTGATTCTGTAAAATACCGAATCGGTTATATTACCGATTCGGTAAATCTCACATGTAGGTGGCACTGCAAACAGTGCCACAGGCCTTTAGGAGTCGGTATTTTACCACCCAATCCAATTGGGTGGTGAAATACCGAATCCAGGTGTGCATGCACATCTGTGCATGCACACCTGTGCCATGTGACACACAGACATGCGTGTCATGCATGTCTGTGTGCCACATGGCACACATGCCTGTAATTGGGGTGCCAGAGGGTGTCAAAGTGACACCCCCCGCACCCTTGCAAAATTCGGTATTTACGGATTTGGTAAATACCGAATCGGTAATGCCCATTGATTCCTATCTCTTTTTTACCACTTCTTAAATACCAATTCGGTATGAATCGGTATTTAAGAAGTGGTAAAAAAGATTTACCTACATCGGGCCCTTAATCTTATCTCCCAAGCCTTTCACGTTCCAGCTGAGGACGGATAGACCCAAGCCCAATCTAGTGGAAGCCATACTCATCCCCCGAGGATTCTGACGCATTCCCTGACACCCATAGCAAACAGAGGTGATGCACAAAACACAAACCAACAAATAAAAAAAATAAAAAACCCACATGCCAACCCCCCTCCCTGCACCCCTGCATGCAACTAGTGCACATCCCCAACTAGCAGTGTGTCTGTCTCCCCAAGACTAACTACTGAATCTAAACGTAGAAAACGGAGTAGGACCTTACAACAGGCCACCAGCCTCCACAATCCCAACCCGCAAACACACCCCAACAAAAATGTTCAAGAAACCAATACTATAGATTGTATCATTGGGGAAAAAAGTTCACCCTGGTTAAACCAGCACCCCCACCACCATAGTCAAACTGACACGGACAAAAGAAAGTCCCTGTTCCTCGTTCTCCGCTCGGGTGTTTTCCTCCGCATCCGGTACCTGGACACGGTCCAGCCAGTCCATGGCAGCCTCAGGATGATCAAAAAACCAAGTCTTTCCTTCGCGTTCGATCCGTAGGCGGGCAGGGAATAACATGGAGTACTTGATTTCCGCGGCTCTCAGCCGCCTCTTGATTGCCATAAAACCCTGCCGTTGTTTCTGGACTGTCTTAGTAAAATCAGGAAAAAAGAGCAAGGAAGTGTTCTCGAATGCCAGAGGTCCAGAGGATCGTGCTGCCTGTAGTATGGCATCCCAATCTCGAAAATTCAAAATGCGTGCGATCATAGGACGAGGTGACGCCCCTGTCTTCGGGCGTCCACCGGGAACTCTATGGGCTCTTTCTACCGTGAAAAAGTTACTGAGGCCCTTGGGTTTCAGGTGTTTCAGGATAAGGTCCTCCACAAAAAGATCCGGGGCCTGTCCCTATGATCTCTCCGGCACGCCTAAGATGCGGACGTTGTTGCGCCTCGCCCGTCCCTCATATTCGTCCAGCTTTCGGTCAAATTGAGTCCGGGATGCCCTCAGGTCTCTCACCTCCCGCTGGAGTTCTGATACATCATCTGTGAGACTAGATGTTTTAATATCCAGCGACTTGACCTTCTCCGTGGTTTTTGTAAGGTCCGCGCGAATGAGGCCCACCTCAATAGTGACCGTGTCCAATTTGGAGTCCATACTGCCAAGGGAGGACTGGATCCCGGTGATCGCCGCCATCAAATCCTTCATCGTCGGGTCCGCTCCGGAGGTATCACCCTCCTGGTCACCCGAATTAGCGCGCTTCTCATCCACTGGGGAGCCCTTGGAAAAACTGTACTTCTCCAGTCTGTTGGACTGTACCAGTCTGGTAGTTCTAGATGTCTTCGGTGGTGGCTTTTCGGGGTCCCCCTTCGCCGCCATTTTCAGCCGCTATCAGGACACCACCTCCGCCGGCCAAAAGGGCCAAGGCAATGTGTCACCAAGTCAATCAAAACCTGTTGATTGCGGGTTTATCCGTCCCAGCAAAAGGGCACAGTGTGAACAAGTCTGAGAGGGGATCAAGTGCCACCGAGCACTTCCGGTCCCACTCGCCGCTGTTGTTGAACTCCAGAGGGGGCAGCGCCACACGCGGGGTCCCGGTGGCGTAACCTGTAGGCCCAAAACTTCCAGACGGCGGTATTAGGTCGTCGGAGCTCCCAAATCGTTCCAAATTTCTGGTCTCCCACCTGGTGGTAGGGACGGGGCTCAGGATAATGTGCCGGATGGCAAGTCAGGATGTGGCGGCCGGCGGAGCCGGTGCTCAAGCGGCCATCTTGGTCGCTGGCGCGGCTCCTCCTCTATTTTTTATTCTTACATTTACCACACTGCGTTACTCCCGACCCATTCTCGTAGTCTGCTTTCCATATCCTTGATTTACCCTGATCACGTGACTCGTTCATGTGACTTTGTTCCCATTTAGACTAGCCGATTCTTCTTACTCCGCCAAACAGCTCCACGAAACAAAACCACACAGAGGCAGTGGAATCCCGAACCTAAGCGGAGCCCATGCTATTGCATTCAAACTTCCCCCGTAAGTATTGCTTTCAGCTTAGTTAGTCCTAATTGGCATTATATCTTTACAGCCATTGATATCAGTGGTTTCCACATTGCGCTCACCACCTCCATTTCCGTTTCAGATCTGGCGCTTTGAGAACCTAGAGACGTCAAGTTCAGTAAGTCCCGTTCTCGTTCTCGAGAGCGACAAACCCCGCCACATTGCATGTTTTCCGAGCACTTTTTTAAACTACACTTTTCAACTTTGGGGACTTTTTGGTTTTTGTATCATTTGATTGTTTGTATGTACGTAGACAGAAGGTATCGCATTAGTCAACTTATGTTATGTCGTTTCTTGTAGATATGCTCCCAGATGAAGGGCGGTTGCCCGAAATGCATTGGAGCTAGAAACAACAATGTATGGATAAAATATGAACTATTGTATGAAGAATCAATACAATTACAAGTATGAAATCATAAATATGAAGCAATAAATTCGGATTTCATAATCTTCAACTCAGCGTTATGAACATTTTTCAAAAATTGATTTAGGAAATTTCTCCTCATTAGTGTGCCCCCAGGGATGCTATCAATTTCCAATTGAACGCACTTCATATACTTTAAACGATACTCGCCTAAGGGAAGGAGACGACACCTAGGGAGCACCTACCCAAATAAGTAACTCACATGAACTGTTGACCCAACCGCTGTGCACTGGTCTACATATCATAGTCTGTCCTCCGTACACCATTGCTTATGACGGAACCGTTCAGTCATGAGCACCGTACAGGTTCAAACTTTCCATGACAACATTGTTTTTTTTCCATACCTAATACACATTTGCTTAGAGGCATACTGATAAACATTTATCTGGCCAGGTTTAATCAGCAAAGGTACATTTCTGTACTCCTTAAGACCACAGCCAGCTAGACAGTGTTTTAACAGTGGCAGTTTCGTATTAGCACTAAAATCATCACCTTGCAAACCTCAACATAGGTTAAAAATACACCCTCCCACGTCTCCCAGTCCATGGGAGGTTACACAGACACAGCTAAACAAAACGGTAGGGGTACAATTCCTGCCATACTAACGTTTTGAATGTTGATTCTGAAGACCAATCAGCACAACGCATGAAATCTTGAATGTTAGAACCTAACATATAGGACTTGGAAGCCATAGCGCCCCTGACAGAATGTGCTCCAAATCTTTGGAGGTCAATACCTGCTTCTTGCATGATATATCTAAGCCATCTGGCAATAGTGGCTGCAATCAATAGCTGAGAACAACCCTGAGGTCTCAGAAAACTTGTACATTTCTCATACACTTTTAAACATTGTACCACACATAATTTCTCATTATCAGGAAATGCATTGTAATCAATATGACGTGAAAGAGTCTTAGTGCGTCCAGTAATAGTAAAAGAAACTCCCTTAGGAGTAAATACTCTGCTGTAATGTCGAGAGCTCTTACATCCGAGGAACGCCTACACTTAGAAAGGCATAACAGCATAGCTAGTTTGGCCGATAACTGTTTCCTAGAAAGGAGATTGTTAGCTGGCCAACGGTTGAATATGGAAATGACTGAGGAAACATCCCACAAACCCGTATATTTGGATTTAGGTGGATTGGAGACTCGAATGCCCTTAAGAAGCTTGCATACCACCGGATGCATGCCCACCGGTTTCCCGTCAACAAGATAATGACCCGCTGAAATGGCCGATCTGAGGTTATTGACCGAGTGATAAGCCAGGCCCTCTGAAGCTTTAAACTGCTATTAATTACGCCGCTTGGCGATATTTTTAACTAATTTTTAAATTGCACTGTTGTGGTTCTGATGCACTAACCCCTCTTTTGTTGTGCAGGATCCCGGCGCTCTCACACTCTCTCACGGTCTTCCCTCGTTGATCCCCACCGGCCTCGGTGCCGAGAGAGTAGAGGGCGGCCGCCATTTTGGGAAGGGGAGTCCCACGAGCCTGGCCGGAGTTAGCGGTCCAGTGCTCGGGTGGGACAGGATACAAAAAGGCAATGTGCTTCCGGGAGCGCAGCGGACGGGCGCAGCGGGCGCGACGGCGGCGCGCCAAAGGCGCGCCAAAGGAAAGCCCGTCTGTGCCCGTCCGTGACCGCACGGGACCCGGGGCCTGTCACCATGCCCGACTTCCCCTGGAATACTCCCCCAGGTACCTGCTATCCTTATGTAAGAGCTACCCCATAGACCCTGCAACCGCCTCACACATCTCGGCCGTAGGCATTGCCCGACTACCACCCCCACTGGAGGTTGTCAATCCCTTGTCTACACCTTCCAGCAACCCCCCGCACCCGGGCACTTCTATCACCTTATTAAATACTAGGTCGGCAGTCGCGCATCAGCAGGAGATCTTTAACCTCCTCGACAGTGACAGTCCCGACATACTGTGCCTAACCGAGACGTGGTACCGCCCTGATTCCCAACCCAGTGTCTTGGCGGCCCTTCCTTCTTCTTATTCCATCTTACGAGCCGATCGACCTGATGGCAAAACTGGTGGTGGGGTTGCCTTAATCTTCCGTGACAACCTCCGGTTTCAAATACTGGCATCCCCCTCTTTGCCTGCAGCGGACTGTCTGGTTGCGCGCTCTGTTTTACCCAAATCCCCCGTAACTTGTGTGTTGGTTTACCGCCCTCCCCAACCCTCTTCCCAGTTTATTCTTGCCTTTCAGGAGCTACTGGCCCCTCTAGTGGTTAATAACGCTACTGTACTTGTGCTTGGTGATTTTAACTTTTGGCCCAGTGATCCCGCAGAAGACCTCACTTCTAAGGATTTTACCTCACTGTTAGCAAGCTTAAATTTTATCCAACATGTCCGTGTCCCTACACACACCCGGGGCCATATCTTAGATCAAATATGGACCCTTAACTTACCCACCACTAATCTGTCCATTGCTCCTTGCGTATGGTCCGACCATTATTTACTGTCATTTTCTTTGGACCTTCGCTTGCGAAATGCCCCTCTTGGTTCCAAAACCCTTTGGGCTAGGAGCTGGAATCGTGTTGACATTCCTGCGTTCTGTGAATCTTTAACTGCCACCTGCCCTGATCTCACTAATATATCTCTTCAATCCCAGCTGGCCACTCTGGATAGTTGGCTAATCCATCTCCGTGATCAAAAGGCCCCTTTGAAGAAAGTCACCATTAACCACCATCACCATGCTAACAAGTGGTTTACCCCTGCTCTGAAAGCAATTAAATTAACGGTCCGCCAAGCAGAACGGGCTTGGAGGTCGAAATACTGCCCCGCCAGTAAAACTAACTATACCACCTTGCTTTCAGAGTATAAAAAAGCCATCCAAGAGGCCAAGAAAGATTATTTCTCGCAACGTATATTGGCAGCAGAATGCCAGCCTCGTGAAATTTTTGCAACTGTTCACGAATTAGCTCTATCAGACAGGCCTTCACCTACGATTATGCCCTCTCAGTCATTGTGTAACTCACTGAATGAGTTTTTTATCGACAAAGTCGCACAAATAAAAGCACACATTCCCCTCCCATCAAACCCTTCACTAGACTGCTCTTCACCACAGAACACCCAGTGCCTTATTCATATTCCGGAGCTAACTAGTGAGTCCCTCTTTCCGCTCCTTAAGCGTGTAAAATCAGGGTCTCCATCTGACACCTGTCCGGCCCGCATTTTGGCCCAGGTGTTTTTGGCTTGTCCTGCTCCTGCCCTCACTGTCTTAAATGACACTTTCTCCAATGGCCTAGTCCCCACTGCATTCAAATCTGCCACCATCATCCCCATTCTAAAGAAGCCCGGGGCTGACCCTTCTTCTTTAGTTAACTACCGTCCCATATCCCTGCTCCCCTACTTGGGAAAGGTGGCTGAGGCGCATGTTTCTCAGGTATTGAGCTCCTTTATAGAGGACAGCAATTACCTGGCCCCATGTCAAGCTGGTTTCCGCCCACGACACTCAACTGAGAAGGTGGTGATCTCGGTCATGGACCAACTTAGGGAGGGACTCGACGTCAACACCCCCAAGATCCTGGTCCTATTGGACTTATCCGCCGCCTTTGACACTGTGGATCATGACATCCTTTTGTCACGTGTCAGGGCGGCGGGGATAGGAGGATCGGCATTAGCTTGGGTCGAGTCCTTCCTGATGGACCGCACTCAGACAGTTCATCTAGGCACCTTCTCAGCTCCTTTGTGTAATGTTAACTGTGGTGTTCCTCAGGGGTCTGCTCTTTCCCCCTTATTATTTAATCTCTATATTTTTCCACTGGTGTTTGCTTTACAGAACATGGAGGTCACTGTATATAACTATGCAGATGACCTGCAACTCATCTTTGATCTATCCTCCCCTTCAGGAGTTGGCAGCTTCCAGTCCGTCATGCTATTTATCCGAGACTGGATGAATATCAATCAGTTAAAACTTAATCCGGACAAAACAGAACTTGTGGCGACGGGCGGTGCTTCCAACCCCTGGTCCCCCTCCTTCTGGCCCCTTTCACTTGGGCCCCCTCTAAGCATGAGCGCAAAATCCGCTCCGCTCGCGGATTTTGCGGATTTTCGGTAAATTCGCGATCCGCGAACTCTCGCGAATTTACCGAAAGTCCGCAATCCGCGAGCGGCGGATTCCTCGGTCAAAAGTTCAAGCCTAATTTACGATGGCGCCGGCAAGCTGCCAGCGCCATCCTCAAATAGTTACTTAATTAGCTTCAACAGGAAGCTCTAATAGATAAGATAAAGCAGGGGCTCGAGCGCCTGCTTTATTTTACCAATTGGAGCTTCCTGTTGAAGCTAATTAAGTAACTTTTTTACAATGGCGCTGGCAGCTTGCCGGCGCCATCGTAAATTATTTACAGCAGGGGCACAAAACGGTGGTGTCTTCTTGAATAAATATGAAGGGCAGGGTTCATTCTGGCACGACGGTCCTGGCACAAAAATTAAACCTCAACAGCAACCTGTGAATGCGTCATGCCACAAAAAACAGTCTACAAAACAATGATTAGTAATGAGGACCTGGGCAAGAGGCGATGGAACTTTAAGACGAGAATGGCGCACTTCTATTAGTTTTCACTAACAGGTTATATGTTGATGCTTTCATTTAATGGGGGAGTTGGCCAGCAAACTAAATAGACAGTGTTGCGAGTCCCTAAGCACAGCAACTTTAATAATTCACTTCAAAATCAGCAAAGCAGAGATTCCTGCCTGTAGCTCTTTGTATTTCACATGACCACACAGAAGAATGCATTTCGGATGAGAACTTCCTTATAGAATTCCAAAAAAGACCAATGGTTGCTGTGCTGTCAAAGGTTTTTTTTTCTTTAAGGGATTTTACACATCTTTCTAGGTTTTGCTATTTGTGTAGTGCACCAAACACTGTTGCCTGGTGAAGAAGCTCGCTCGTAAATAACAAAAAGGTTTTAATCCCCAGGAATTCCTCTCATCACATATGGGATTATGGAATGATAAAACCATTCATCGCTGAGTATTTACCGCGTGCACTTATGGTCTAGGAGGCTGTGCTCTTACTTCTTAAAGGCGCAGCACCGTAAATCTTTCTCCCATGTGGCACAGGTCAGATGCTCTATGCCTAGGGCACAGAAGAGGATGTGATAGGGTTGTAAGCACGGATTGCAAGTGACATCATAAACAACATTTTTTCTATAAGCTTCACATTTCAAAGTAGGAGCACACAATGTTTTATTAGTGCAACTGAAAAGATTGGCAAACAATTGAAAATGAATTTGTATAAAAAATGAAGATATGTTCACTGCTGCTCTGATCGGTCTCTGACCTTTTATACACGCAAGAGGCATGTGCACTCGCATGGAAGCCCCGTCCGTTTGGCCCCGCCCACACACTCGACGAAGCCCCGCCCCCAAATCCGCCGATCCGTGAATTCGCAAATTCGTGAATCGTGGATCCGCAAAATCCGCCCATGCTTAGCCCCCTCCTCTCCCTTCTTTTTCAGTTAAAACACTTGGGAACACGCTTAATAATCAACTAACTCTTCATTCACATATCAACTCGGTGGTTTCTTCCTGTTTTTTTACACTACGAGTTATTCGGAAAGTTGCCAGGTTTTTTTCCACCTCTGCCTTAAAGCTGATCCTAATGGCCATGGTCCTGTCAAAGATTGACTACGGCAATGTCATCTATAATGGAGCTCCTGCTTATGCCCTGCAACGCCTGCAGTTGGTACAAAATCAGGCGGCTCGCCTGGCTTTTGGTTTATCCAGGTCTCATCATTCGACCCCTCTGCTCAGGAGCCTACATTGGCTGCCTATAAAACAACGGGCCAGGTTCAAGCTGGGGTGTTTGACTTTTCAAGCAAGAGCGGGCACAGCCCCTGCTTTTATCAACTGGGCAATTTTTTCCTATATTCCCCCTAGGAACCTTCGCTCCTCTAGCCTGGCTTTGCTAACTACGCCTCGCTTTAAAAAGAAACGGTCAGGGGGGCAGAAATTTGCTGTACTTGCACCCACCTTTTGGAATGACCTCCCTCTATCCTTAAGACTCTCCTCTTCCTATATGGAGTTTCGGAGGTCACTAAAAACGTTCCTATTTCAGCAGGCTTTCGGCTCCTAGCTCTCTTCTTGCTCTCACTCAGTGACTTCATCAGCGCCATGAAACTGACTCAGTGTACGTGCGCTTTATAAGTATTTTTAAATTCAAATTCAAATCTGAGAGAAAATTTAACACTTGGGGTAACTCAGCCCCCACGGAATCCAAATGCCGTTCCAAGCACCAATCCACCCAGTTTTTCCAGGCCGAGGAGTAACGTTTCCGAGTTGAGGGGGCCCAAGCCTGCTTGATGAATTCAGAAGCTTTGTCTGAAACTCCTGGCATGTGCAACTGTTGCCGGAAAGCCTCCATGCCAGCAGCGTGAGGCGTCCCTCTATAATCATGGGATGATGTTCCTTGAGAGGGCCCAGGAGCAGCGATTTCGAATTGGGGAGCAACCTGGGAAGGTCGCAACTCCACTGTAGCAACATTGGGAACAAAGGTTGAGACGTCCACCACGCTGTCACTAGGACTATCTCTGCCCGTTGTTTGATTACCTGTGTCATCACCCTGTGAATCAGGAGAAATGGGGGAAAAGAGTACTGAAGTGCACCCGACCAATCCTGAAGGAATGCATAGGTTGCCATTGACATTGGATCCGGTCTCCAGCTGAAGAACTGAGGGATTTGGCTTGTGAGCCTGGAGGCAAACAAGTCTATCTGAAATGGGCCCCAAATGCTCTGAAGTCACTGAAAGACCTTGGGGAGCAACTTCTAGTCGCTGTAATCCCTGAGATGTCTGGAGTTCCAGACCACCACTTGATTGGACTGGCCCGGAATGTATTCCACAATCACCGATATCTGGTGGTTGAGGCAATAGTTCCAAAAATCCTTGGCTATCTCGACAAGAAGAGACAACCTCGTGCCTTCCAACTTGTTGATATACCTCACCGCCGACACATTGTCCATGCGGAGTAGAATGCAGCAAGATGTCTGCTTCGGTGATAGTGTCCGAATTGCGAATGAACCCACAAGAAGTTCCAGGTAATTGATGTGTAAGGACAACTCTTGCGGGGACCATCTTCCGCCTGTGGAGATGCCGCCTCAGCGCGTACCCCAGCCCCAGCGGCTGGCGTCGGACTCGATAACTATCTCTGGTTGCGAACTGAAGATCGCCCTGCCGTTCCAAGCGTCCACGTGGCCCAGCCACCATTGAAGCTCTGTCCTCACTTCCTGAGTCAGCGTAATGAAGTCTGTGTAGGACCAGCCCTTCTGGAGATGTTGGATTTTTAGCCGTTGTAGGGCCCTGTAATGAAGAGGGCCTGGGACTATGGCCTGGATCGAGGAGGCCAATATTCCCACCAACCTGGCTATGGCTCTGAGCGAGACCATCTTTTTTGCTGAGTAATGCTAGAATCTCCTTCTTGAGCTCTCTCAACTTTGTCTTGGGCAGACATACCTGTGCTGTGAGCGAATTTATCGTGAAGCTGGGAAAGTCTATTGTCCGCGTCGGGGAAAGAACAGATTTGGGATGATCGATTACGAATCCCAAGCTCTGCAGCAATGCAGTCGCGAGCTGCAGATGTTGTAGTAGGATGTCCGGACTCTGAGCCATAAGTAAAATGTCGTCCAGATAAATGATTAGTCGCACACCCCGTTCTCGCAGGTGTGCTACAACCGGCTTCATCACTTTGGTGAAACACCATGGAGCTGATGAGAGCCCAAAAGGAAGGGCCAAATATTCGTACCACTGATCGTTCCACCGGAACTGTAGGAAGCGCCGGTGAGGAGGAAAAATAGGGATGGAGAGATATGCGTCTTTGAGGTCTAACCTGACTAGCCAATCTCCTTCCTGCAATAGGTCTGCTAGCAGATGGACCCCTTCCATTTTGAAGTGGTTGTAAGTAAGAAACTGGTTGAAGTCTCTCTGATTCAAAACAAGCCTGTTTCCACCTCCCTTTTTCTGCACTAGAAAGATGTTGCTGCAAAAACCGTGAGGTCCCTCGTTGCATGGAGCTATCACGTGTTTTTGCAGCAAGTCTGCGACTTCTTTGTCTATCGAAACTGCATTCTTGTAGGGAAAAATGGAGTTGCGCGGGAAGCTCGAGTTGACACGGTTGGGAATAGAAACTCTAAGTGAAAACCCATGATTGACTGCAACACCCATGCATCCTGAGTCAGTTTCTGCCAGTTCCGAAGAAAGTGCTCTGTGCGACCCCCCCCAAAGGTAGAGGAGATTTGTCCGCTACACTCACCTGAAGAATGCTGGGCCTGGAAGCCTGCTCTATTGCCACCACTCTGGAATCGATGTCGATTGAACCTGCGACGAGAGGGGTAGAAAGTGCCTCCATGTGTCGAATCCCACTCCCCTCTGCCGGGCCCAAAGTCGCCTCTTTGGGAGCCCTGGTTGAAGTTGCGGCCTGACGAGCAGCCCCTGCCTCGTCCGGCCCTGTTAAAAACACCTTGCTGGAACACTCTTTTGATTCCAGATTGCACCTGGTCGAGCGACGTAAAGGTTCCGACGTATTTGGACACGTCTTTTACAAATCGATCTCCAAAGAGATTGCCGTCGGCCAAGGGCCCGGGTTCAGCGTTGGCAAGCTCGGTGAGATTTGTATCCATTCTCATTAGGAGCGACTTGTGCCTTTCCGCTGAAAGCGCGCAATTAGCATTCCCCAGAAGGCAAATTGCCCGTTGGGTCCAGCCCGCAAGGATGTCTGGGTCAACAGGGGTAGAATTGTCCTTGGCCACAAGGGCCATCTCCAGTATTTTCGCCAAAGGACCCACGACGTCCATTAACTTATCTTGGCACCCGCACCAAGCGCGGTCTATGCCCCTCTACGGATCCCTGGCAAATTTCTTTAAAAAAGTGAGAAGACTCTCATCGATTTCAGGGGTCTCCGTGACATTGTCGCGTATGTCAGGGCGAGGACATTCCAACCGAAGTCGGTTACGAAACTCTTCCTTAGATTTTCATGTAGATAGGCCGAAACTTCAGGGGGTGGAGTCCAGTCCGAGGACCGGGGATGCGTGAGGTCAGTGGGATAAAAAGTGAACGGTGTATTGGGAGGTTCAGAGGTAGACCGATCAGATTTTTTTTGTCCTTTTCTTTGGAGGAGCTTCCTCCTCAGTCGTGTCAGTATCAGTGTCAGTGCTGGTAGAAGTGGTGTCAGTGTCCACGTGCACCTTTTGCTTGCTCTTAGCCTTACTGCCCGCATAGTTGTGCTCTCCCGCCGCACTGTTAGGCCGTGCCGACAGGGCTTGGGCATGTGGCCATTGCCGCCCTGCCTACGTGTCCTGAGCAAAAACCAAAGCTTCAGGTCTCACTCTTGGCATCTCTTTGCCGTACCCATGGTGCTTCGCGAAGCTCTCCAGCTGCCGTTTAATAGGTATTAGTGCAGCTGCCAATGCTTGATGAACGGTCTGAGGAACCGTATTCTCAATGGCTTTATTAACCGAGGACTGGACAGAGGCATCCAGAGCCTCAACCAGGTGATCCTCCATGATAGTCTCAGTCTGTCCATCATAAGCATCCTCCTCATCTTCATTAGGGTACCTAACCCAATCTTCCATGGCCCCCAAAAAAGGTAGGGTCTAATATTGTATGTATACAAATAATCAATAGGAGGAGTACGGGGGGGGTCAGCTCACTTGCACACTTGAAAAACAAACAGACACTCAGTAGAGATTAACCTCCTTAGCAAAGCTGTAATCAACAGGTCAGTGACCTAAAGCCAAATATATATGCAAACAATATAAGGAGCGGGTACTCACTCCGATCTGGCAGGGATTATTGTAGCCAGTTAGGCGATCGTGAGGCAGAGGCAGTTACTCCGGGAAAATGCGTGCAGAAAATGCTTTTGAAATCGGTCCCGGCACGCGCAGCCCAATGCGCGCCCAATGCGCGCCCAAAAGGAGTCCAAATGGAGCCCAAATGCGCACGCTTGGATGCGCGCCAGCGCCCGAAGCACCACAATGGGGAAAAAACCCCTGCCGAGGAAAAGAGGCTCAAGTGAAACTCAGAGAGTGGCAAAGTAAAGGTCAGTGACCGCGCCTGTATATGGGACCGTGATAAGGGTCGCTCGCAAGCAATTGTAAAAGGAGCACTTAAGGCGTGTGCAGGCAATTGTCAACGGAGCCTTAAACAATTCTCCTCAGTAAACCTCTCTGATATGAAAGCAAACCCCACATAGCGTAATCGCGTATAAGCCGCTAATAACAAACCATAAATAGGTTGTAAAAACAAAGTATATATCATAGAGAGATAAGGTGCACTTAACTCTTGCTGTGAGCAGCAAAGAAAGAGGATTATGGCACTGTGCTGATGACTCGTATGGGCTGTGGGGGTGTGGCTTATGAGAAAGCATCATGGGCAATGTAGTTATTGTAAACTAATTGTGTGTTTTTATTGGCTGCTGTGATTTTGCAGTAAAGAATAGAGAAGCATAATCCAAAGCCTCCGGTCCTGTAATAGAACCGTTAACCACCCAGGCATGACTTATATATGTTTCCCAGCTGACCTGTGCATGCTCCCCCGCATCAAAAGTAAACGCCTGCTCTCGCTCCCTAACCACTTTACAATAACCACCACATTAGCCAGACGTTGATCCTCAGGATGAAATCCCAGTTCACAACTTTATTAATACGTTTTGAGCAAGCATGGGGCAATTTTAACTGCTGTTAATTTATAAAGCTCGATTTGAACGCCACTAGGGCTCATAGCTTTACCCAAATTAAGGTCGCGCATTGCCTGGATTATTTCTTCCTCCTTAAGATCTTTTTCTAGATCTGCCCTATCTTCGGATGAAAGATTTGGGAACCGGAGGTCAGAAAAGAGTTCTCTACAATTGTCTGCTGTTGTAGTAACCGCAGGGGAGTATAATTGAGCATAAGGAGTGAAAAAGGTGCTGGCTTTCTCCCATCTGGCCAGCATTAGAGGGTATGTCCCTATATTTTCGTTGCTTTATTTTCAACAGATGCTGAAGACTCTGGTCTTCTTGGGTGGGAAGAGCAACCTCAATATCTATAATTTCCTGCTCTAGTTTTTCCAGCCGAGCTCTCTTATCTTTCAAGTGAGTTGAGCTCTCCTATCTTTCACGTGTTCTCGTCTATTTTGTCAATGATTTTTGAGACTTTGCCTCCTTCTTGACCCCCAC
Source organism: Lissotriton helveticus (assembly GCF_964261635.1). Lineage (NCBI taxonomy): Eukaryota > Metazoa > Chordata > Amphibia > Caudata > Salamandridae > Lissotriton > Lissotriton helveticus. The sequence continues at coordinate 93,195,077 of NC_136067.1, read as the reverse complement.
CAATCGGGTTTTAGAAAAGGATGCAGCACAGAGACTGCGATCCTAAATATAATAGACGATATGCACAAATCTCTTGACACAGGTCAATGTTGCCTACTCATACTCCTGGACCTATCGGCAGACTTCGACACGGTTAACCACAAACTTCTTGTTAAGACACTTAAAGAAAGGGTTTGAGTGGAAGAGGTGGTCTTACAATGGTTCATCTCTTTTCTACAAAACCGCACTCAAAGAATAAAAATCAAAAACATCTCGTCGGACCTACTCCCTGTTAGCAGGGGTGTCCCACAAGGTTCAGTTCTCTCGCCGCAGCTTTTCAACATCTATATGGAACCACTTACCAGCATACTAAAAAAAAAAAACATTCCCTTCCACCTCTATGCTGATGATACCCAGATCTATCTGGAAACCTCCTCCATCGAGGACATTCTGAGACTGAACGACACTCTGAGAGAAGTCCAGCACTGGTTATGACACAATCACCTGAAACTAAACCAAGACAAGACAGAAATCCTCCTCATCTCCAACAAGGAGAAGAACCCCCAAATCACAGAATGGTTAAAAGCCATAGATGCTCTCAATCACAACCTCACCCCAGCCGATTCTTGGGATTCACTCTGGACCCTAAGTTAGAAATGAGTAAACACATCAAGAATTCTGCAAAGAGCGCCTTCCTCAACCTCAAACTACTCAACAAAATAAAACCCTTCATCCCTCCCAATGACCTTAAACAAGCCACTCAATATCCCTGGTTCTGTCAAGACTGGACTACGGAAATGCAACCCTCACAGGACCAGCAAAATCTCACCTAGCTCCCCTCAGATCAACTCTGAACGCAGCAGCTAGAATGGTCACCAGAGTCAAGAAATATGAATACATCTCTCCTGCAGTTAGAGAGCTAAAATGGCTCCCAATCGAAATGCGTGCCAACTTCAAAACTGCCTGCCTCACTTACAAAGCGCTGCACACAGGGAATCCCGCCTACCTGGCCTCAAAACTCCAGAAGGACGGTCAGACAAGAAGCCTAAGGAGTACCAAAACCCTACTTCCTATGCCTCTGAAAACTCGCAAACAAAAAACTGCATCTTGCTCCTTCGCAGGAAATGCGCCCAAAATCTGGAACTCCATACCAATTCATATCAGGACCAATCCCCCCTACCTAATTTTCAAAAGGCAGCTCAAAGACCTTCTCCTTAAACAATCTCACTCGAATGGATAGCTAAAGCCTAACTAACAAAACCTGCCTATAGCAGCACTCAGACACTTTGACACTAAGACCTTACCTCATTAATCTCGCCTAGAGCCATGGTGCTTTCTTCGACCACATTTCTGTGTAGCATCATAAGTCACCGTACACTCTACTATGCTAACATATCTTATGTAGGACAATGTGCTCTTTTTCAAAGATACTCTGCGATGCATCCTGACTGACTGTGGATATTACTGTGTAAATTTATCTTACGTGTGATAATGCTGTAAAGCGCTCTGATACCCTCGGGTCTATCTAGCGCTATATAAAACTCTTAAATAAATTAAATAAATAATGTGGCAGGATGTTCGCAAGGAAGGCTGTTTTCAAGCACTGTGATGCTTGTCACTGGCCGTTGTTAGTGACGGATCCACACAGCCTCTGTCTATGGTGCCTTGAGTGCAACCATGATGCCAACACCTGCGATGACTGCCGTGCTGTGCACTTTGCTGCTCGATGTGTGACGTTGTGACAGTCTCGATAGCAGTCATGAGGAAGGTTCCACGATAGGTGGCATAGCCAGGCCTTGTATTTGTCATCACAGTCAAAGTTGTCCGGGCATTCGTGTAAGTCCTACAAAAGGTCGAAGTTCTCTTAAGAGATGAGGGAGCACCAGCATTCGAAGCCAGACTCCTCTGATGAGCCTACGCCTGGGCTGTCTCCATGCCTTCCCAAGTTTCCGGCAGCTGGAGTGACCCCTACCCAACTTCGTGAATTGTATGAGGCCATGCACCTCATGTTTGGGCTGCCAGTCCCCCCTAAACCACCTTTGCGCCCTTTGAGCTTGCGAGGAGGCCATAAGAGTCTTCTGCCAGCGGGGACGCCACTGGCACCAGTCAGGCCCCTTGGTGCCAATCGAGTCAGCTTGAGCTTCCCAAGCGCCACCTGCACTGCTAACCCCTCCGGGGTCCGGCAGAGTCCTCCCCATACTCATCCCGACTCCAACACAGAGCTGGATGGGCATCGATTCCAGTGCCGACTGGGCAGACCACCCAGGCCTTAGCTTGAGCCCTCTCCCTTTGGGCTTGGACTTGGGAATGACTGAGAGGGGCCACTGGACACTGATGAATATCAGCCTCTAAATGTCACAGAGGACACCTGGTGTGAGGATCTGGCAAATGCTAGTGGACTGGACACCTCCCCAGATACTGGCTTGGTTTCTCCTCCCACCATGGCTAAGGAGGAATGAACATCATTCCCTATGGTAGTGAGGAGGGCAGCTGAGGTCCTTCACCTTCAGCTGCTCACTGTGGCTGTCAAGGTGAATGTCATGACTGAGGTGCATCAGCTGGGAGTCATCACATCTGAACCACTTCTCCTGTTTAATGAAGCCCTCACAGACGTCCTACTTGGGGCCTTGTCCAAGGCCTGCACAGGAGCTCCTCTAAAAAGTTTGATTGCCTGCCATCAATGACCCGCCCCAGGAGACCCCAGTTTGTTCTCAACCCACCCAGCTCCGGAGTGCCAGGTGGTCCAAGCCTCCACTTCCAAGAGGCTTGGACCAATCTTGGCCCATTGCCTTCTACTCCCCATGACAGAGAATCCAAGAGGGTGGATACCTTGCGAAAGAAGATGTTTTCTTCCAATATCTTGCCACTGTGGTCGGTGAATACCGCATGCCTTTTGGGCTTATACTCCTACTTGCTCTGGAACTTGCTTGTGCACTTGCTGCCAATGATCGTGGAGGAGATTCGATCCATACTTTCCCAAGCTATTGCTTACGGAAGAGATGTAGCTAAGTTCACTATACGTTGTGGGCTGAAGACAACCGACTTGCTAGGCAGAGCTGTTTTATCGTCGATGTTCACCTTTGACACTAAACTTTCCCTGGAGAAACACAATAAGAAAGTAGCATAGGCCTGTTTCACACTTCTACGAGGTCTCAGGAAGCTCTTCCATCTGCTGCCACCCCAAGCTAAATCCCTCATAGTGCGTAGCATTATTCTGAGTAGGTTGGATTACTGTAACACACTGTTACTTGAAGCACCAGATTATCTCATAAATAGACTACATAGAGTCCAAGCTTCAACTGCCAAACTGGCATTAAACAGACCTTGTAGAATGTCTGAGGTGATAAAGGAACTGAGGGGCATATTATCAAGAACAGGCGATAAAATTATCGCCGCTTTATCGGCAGGAAACTGCCGCTAAAGCGGCGATAATGGGCTTGATAATACGCCCTTGTGAATTCCCATAGCAGCCCAGGTTAACACCAGATTCTGGGCTGCTATGGGAATTCACAAGGACATATTATCAAGCCCATTATCGCCGCTTTAGCGGCAGTTTCCTGCCGATAAAGCGGCGATAATTGTATCGCCTGTTCTTGATAATATGATTCAAAAGGGGGTGGTGATGGACAGAGTATCTGAATTAAGCAGAACACTCCTACCCAGTCAAAAGATCAAGGCTTGATCCATCACCGTTCTTTAGCTCACTGCACCATCCCAGTTCAGAACCTGGCTACATGCAAATTAGTCTGACCCTGGCCCAGTGCATCATGGGAACAGGGCAGACCAAACTACCAAGCCAATTCTTTACTGGAAAGGAAACAAGCTTCCAGGGACCGGTTTCTGGCATTACAGCCGTCTTCGGCCCGGCTTGCTTGAATCTTGATGGTGCAGTGAGCAAGGGACTCACTTCTGAGCATACCCTTCCACACTTGTGGTGGCCAAAACGATTCAAAAGGGGGTGGTGATGGACAGAGTATCTGAATTAAGCAGAACACTCCTACCCAGTCAAAAGATCAAGGCTTGATCCATCACCGTTCTTTAGCTCACTGCACCATCCCAGTTCAGAACCTGGCTACATGCAAATTAGTCTGACCCTGGCCCAGTGCATCATGGGAACAGGGCAGACCAAACTACCAAGCCAATTCTTTACTGGAAAGGAAACAAGCTTCCAGGGACCGGTTTCTGGCATTACAGCCGTCTTCGGCCCGGCTTGCTTGAATCCTGATGGTGCAGTGAGCAAGGGACTCACATCTGAGCATACCCTTCCACACTTGTGGTGGCCAAAACGATTCAAAAGGGGGTGGTGATGGACAGAGTATCTGAATTAGGCAGAACACTCCTACCCAGTCAAAAGATCAAGGCTTGATCCATCACCGTTCTTTAGCTCACTGCACCATCCCAGTTCAGAACCTGGCTACATGCAAATTAGTCTGACCCTGGCCCAGTGCATCATGGGAACAGGGCAGACCAAACTACCAAGCCAATTCTTTACTGGAAAGGAAACAAGCTTCCAGGGACCGGTTTCTGGCATTACAGCCGTCTTCGGCCCGGCTTGCTTGAATCCTGATGGTGCAGTGAGCAAGGGACTCACATCTGAGCATACCCTTCCACACTTGTGGTGGCCAAAACGATTCAAAAGGGGGTGGTGATGGACAGAGTATCTGAATTAAGCAGAACACTCCTACCCAGTCAAAAGATCAAGGCTTGATCCATCACCGTTCTTTAGCTCACTGCACCATCCCAGTTCAGAACCTGGCTACATGCAAATAAGTCTGACCCTGGCCCAGTGCATCATGGGAACAGGGCAGACCAAACTACCAAGCCAATTCTTTACTGGAAAGGAAACAAGCTTCCAGGGACCGGTTTCTGGCATTACAGCCGTCTTCGGCCCGGCTTGCTTGAATCCTGATGGTGCAGTGAGCAAGGGACTCACATCTGAGCATACCCTTCCACACTTGTGGTGGCCAAAACGATTCAAAAGGGGGTGGTGATGGACAGAGTATCTGAATTAAGCAGAACACTCCTACCCAGTCAAAAGATCAAGGCTTGATCCATCACCGTTCTTTAGCTCACTGCACCATCCCAGTTCAGAACCTGGCTACATGCAAATTAGTCAGACCCTGGCCCAGTGCATCATGGGAACAGGGCAGACCAAACTACCAAGCCAATTATTTACTGGAAAGGAAACAAGCTTCCAGGGACCGGTTTCTGGCATTACAGCCGTCTTCGGCCCGGCTTGCTTGAATCCTGATGGTGCAGTGAGCAAGGGACTCACATCTGAGCATACCCTTCCACACTTGTGGTGGCCAAAACGATTCAAAAGGGGGTGGTGATGGACAGAGTATCTGAATTAAGCAGAACACTCCTACCCAGTCAAAAGATCAAGGCTTGATCCATCACCGTTCTTTAGCTCACTGCACCATCCCAGTTCAGAACCTGGCTACATGCAAATTAGTCTGACCCTGGCCCAGTGCATCATGGGAACAGGGCAGACCAATCTACCAAGCCAATTCTTTACTGGAAAGGAAACAAGCTTCCAGGGACCGGTTTCTGGCATTACAGCCGTCTTCGGCCCGGCTTGCTTGAATCCTGATGGTGCAGTGAGCAAGGGACTCACATCTGAGCATACCCTTCCACACTTGTGGTGGCCAAAACGATTCAAAAGGGGGTGGTGATGGACAGAGTATCTGAATTAAGCAGAACACTCCTACCCAGTCAAAAGATCAAGGCTTGATCCATCACCGTTCTTTAGCTCACTGCACCATCCCAGTTCAGAACCTGGCTACATGCAAATTAGTCTGACCCTGGCCCAGTGCATCATGGGAACAGGGCAGACCAAACTACCAAGCCAATTCTTTACTGGAAAGGAAACAAGCTTCCAGGGACCGGTTTCTGGCATTACAGCCGTCTTCGGCCCGGCTTGCTTGAATCCTGATGGTGCAGTGAGCAAGGGACTCACATCTGAGCATACCCTTCCACACTTGTGGTGGCCAAAACGATTCAAAAGGGGGTGGTGATGGACAGAGTATCTGAATTAAGCAGAACACTCCTACCCAGTCAAAAGATCAAGGCTTGATCCATCACCGTTCTTTAGCTCACTGCACCATCCCAGTTCAGAACCTGGCTACATGCAAATTAGTCTGACCCTGGCCCAGTGCATCATGGGAACAGGGCAGACCAAACTACCAAGCCAATTATTTACTGGAAAGGAAACAAGCTTCCAGGGACCGGTTTCTGGCATTACAGCCGTCTTCGGCTCGGCTTGCTTGAATCCTGATGGTGCAGTGAGCAAGGGACTCACATCTGAGCATACCCTTCCACACTTGTGGTGGCCAAAACGATTCAAAAGGGGGTGGTGATGGACAGAGTATCTGAAATAAGCAGAACACTCCTACCCAGTCAAAAGATCAAGGCTTGATCCATCACCGTTCTTTAGCTCACTGCACCATCCCAGTTCAGAACCTGGCTACATGCAAATTAGTCTGACCCTGGCCCAGTGCATCATGGGAACAGGGCAGACCAAACTACCAAGCCAATTCTTTACTGGAAAGGAAACAAGCTTCCAGGGACCGGTTTCTGGCATTACAGCTGTCTTCGGCCCGGCTTGCTTGAATCCTGATGGTGCAGTGAGCAAGGGACTCACATCTGAGCATACCCTTCCACACTTGTGGTGGCCAAAACGATTCAAAAGTTCTTGATAATATGGCCCTACATTTGTTTCCAGCGGATAGCCTTCAAGTCTTTGTATATCGTTTTAAGGCTCTGAAGGAATCTGGTCCTGTGCCCCTGCAACGGAGCCTAGAGATATACCCCAGGGAGATGTCTGCATTCAGCTTCAGCTAACTTCCTATGCTAAATAAGATTCTGCAAGACCAAACAAGGCCAGCCTTTACAGGTAATGCAGCCCAACTATGGAACAAGTTACCAGCTACCCTTAGATCATCAACTGATCTGCTGCACTTTAGGAAGGCTTTGGCCGTCTTGCTCTTATCATCATTGCCGGTCTGTCTAGATTAAATCTCTCAGGCTCATGATACATATATGGTGACAGTTGCGCTCTATAAATTCTATAAGTAAATAATTTCCATGGCCACTTTCCGCCTTCCGCTCCTTTAATGGCCACCAAAGGGGCTTCCAGCCGTGTGTCCAGTTGCCAAGCCACCACTGCCAGCAGACTTTTCAGTTTTTGCATGGCCAAGGATGTGGCACCCACAAACTTTGTGGGTGAGGTAGACAGAGGCTGGACCAGTCCACCACATCCCTGGCAGCGCAGTTCAGTGGGAGGCAGGATATGCCATCACCTGCACCACTGGAGGTCGATAACATCCCACCGCTGGGTACCCAAATTGTCCATAGGGGCTATTCCCTACCCATTGTGACTACCCCTCCACCCATGCCACTTACTTGCGACAGGCTTATGGAGGACCATCTCTCCCTACCCTAAAAAGAAATGTTGAAAACTTAATATAATGAGAATCTGTTTTTAAAAATAAAAATAAAATATAATTTTGGGAGATACATTATTGTAGTTCTGGACTAGTGGTTACTGTCTGCAGAGAGATCTAGATTACATTGTATTTTTTTTTGATTGTTTAATGTAAACAAGCTATAGACCTTTACCTATTGCCATCTCTCCCTACCCTGACAGGAAGTTCAGTCTCTCTTTGCTAAGGGAGCTAAAGAGAGTGTGCCAGTATCAGAAGTAGGACATGGTTATTATTCCCTCTACTTTCTGGTGCCCAAAAAGGATGGAGGCCTTTGTCATATCCTATACTTGTGCCCTCTCAATTTCTTCGTGAAAAAGGAGAAATTCAAAATGCTCACGCTCACTCAAGTCCTCTCTGCCCTTGACCCGGGAAACTGGATGGCAGCCTTGGACTTTTGGAGGACACTTGATTCCACATTCCCTTCCTGCCTGCCGACAGACTTTCTCTGTGGTTCACAGTTGGCCACGAGCACTGTCAGTGTGCTGTGCTCCCTCTTGCCCTTACTATTGCCCCTCGGGAATTCACCAAGGTTGAAGAAGGTGGTTGCAGCTCATCTGCAGAGCTCAAAAATTCTACTATCTCGTCGAATGGCAGTTGAAGACGGGCTCACTGCAGGCGGTTGTCTCCCCCCCTTTAAGCTATGGCAAATGGCCTGAACTTGCTGGGGCTCACTATCAACATGGTGAAGTCACACTTGATTCCTTCTTAGACACTCCCTTTCATCAAGCTGTTCTGAACACTACGGTTTCAGGATTATCCTCCCGAGCGGCAAGCCCAGGATATTCAGGCTATGATACTGATGCTTCAGCCTCTATCCTGGATTTCGGTAAGATTGACTCTGTGGCTACTGAGTCTCAAGGCCTCCTGCATCCTGCATACCCAAAGGCATATGGGGGCTCTGCAGTGGAACATGAGGTTACAGTGGGCACAGCATCAGGAGAATTTCTCCAGCATGGTGCAGATCTCAGAGGGCACTGCAAACGATCTGCAGTGATGGTTGATGAACGGCAATAGGGTATGTGGCAGACACCTCTCTGTTCCCCAACCAGCAGTGACAAATATGATACTTCAGGGCAGGGGCGGCCATCTGGGAGAGTAGGAGACCAGAGGACTATGGTCTCTGGTGGATTCCGGACTCCATATCAATCTTTTGGAGCTCCGAGCAATCTGGCTGGCATGAAAAGCCTTTCTACCCTCCATCAAGGGTAGGATAGTGCAGGAGTTCACATACAACACCACCAACTTGTTGTACTGTAAAACAAAAACAGGATGGGTGGGGTTGTGGAGACTCTGTCAAGAGTTTGTGTGTTGCTGGACAAGGTTGGAATGTGAGGGCATTTCCCTGGCCTTTCAACACCTGGCATGCTCTCTGAACACCAGAGTGGACAAAAGCAGCCTAAGATGCCTGTCGGATCACGAATGGTGTCTCTATCCACAGGTGGTGTGAGGTCTCTTTCAGCAGTGGGAAGAGCCTTGGTTAGATCTGTTTGCCACAGCTGACAACGTGCATCTCGAGTGAAGCTCCTACCTCCTGAATGCCTTTCCGCCAATACCACTCCTGCCCAGAGTTCTCAAGAAGATCAGGAAGTCATCCTTGTGGCTCCGGACCGACCTCGAAAAGTCTGGTATCCCGAGCTGTTGAGCATGTCCATCGATTCTCTGATCAAGCTGCCCCTTCAGGAGGATCTACTGTTGCAGCAACCGGGGAGGGTTCTCCATCCAAACCTCTCAATGCTCCTACTTCATGCATGCAGAATGAGTGGGGGTAGTTGACAGTTTTTGACTTTCCACCTGAAGTTTTCAAAGTTATCTTGGCAGCTCAGCATCCTCCACCAAGATGGTATACGTCAGCCGTTGGATGAAGTTTGTGACATAGTGTACAGACAAACGGAGGGTTGGTGCACTGCAGGCGCTGTCATCTCAGCCTCAGTACATTTCCTTCCACCCAGAAGAACTGGCCCTTTGAACTCGAGCATCCTTCTTGCTGAAGGCAGTCGCCTCATTCCGCATAGGCTAGTCCATCACTTGCCTACCTTTTATGCTCCTCCTCATCCCTCTAAAAAAGACTTGAGATTCCACTGTCTGGACCCAAAAAGAGCATTGTCGTTCTACTGTGACTGCATACGACCGTTCCGGGTGGATGATCAATTCTTCATGGGCTATCCCGGAGCCAAGAAAGGGAAGGCCCATGCAAAAGTGGATTATGCTCTCATTAAGAACTACTATGTATTGGCCAAGTAGTAATCCCTGGAGGGCTTGCATGCCCATTCCACCAGAGCTATTGCTGTGACCACTGCGTTAGCATGCAGAGTTCCGGTCCTGGAGATCTGTACGGCTGCAACACGGGCTTTGTTGCACCCATTCACCAAACACTACTGTTTGGGCAGTCAGGTCTATCGGGATGACCGTTCAGTCCTTCAGGACTTTCTAGTCTAAATCAGGTTCACAGACCCACTTCCGGGAGGTATTGCTTGGGTATCTATTCTAAGGTAAGGAATGTGCAGCAAGAAGTATATATCAGATGAAGAAGTTACTCACTTTCGCTAATGGCTTATCTGGTAGAGACTCAATCTAGATTCAGATTCCTTACCAACCCACCCACCCTCCCTGCTCTGTGAACAGATTTTTAGGTGCTGGATTGTTCCGTTTTTAGGGCCCTAATCTCACACAACAGTGGTCAGTGTTCATTGTGGCTCCGTGCCTCAGCTGAGGAAAGTCCCGAAAATATACTGATGTCAGCATTGTGCATGTCATTTCCGGTGGGGACGATGCCACGTGGAGCCAAACTATGCCACACATCAGCATGCAGAGGTACTTCTCATAAATAATGCCTAGATCCAGTCTGATCCCTAGTGAGTATTATAAGGCAAGGAATCTGCTACTATATAGAGTCTCTACCAGATATGGCATTACCAAAGGTAAGTAACTTGTTTTTCTGAACATTCCTTCTCATCAATGTATGTGTCTATCATGCATTTGCTATTGCATTACTAGAAACACAAATGTACAACATGTTCCTAGACGGCTGTTAGAAATGGGATTTCTGGTTGGCTAAGGCTCGCGCCAAAGCAAGGCAGGAACCACTACTCTAGTCAGGGCAAGGGAGTTATACGCCAAAGATAACCCCTGCTCACCCCCTTGGTAGCTTGGCACGAGCAGTGAGGCTTATCCCGGAGGCAATGTGTAAAGCATTTGCGCAACACACACACAGCAACAACATACTAGGCACAACACAAAAGGAACTCCACACAAGGTTATATCAAACATAGCCTTTGTATTATCATAAAACACCTTAGAATAGTAATCACACAATATGCACTGTGCCACCTGGCACTAGGCAATATGTACAGGGGATTATATACACCTGACAGGGCCACTTGGACCACTGTCAGAACCATCACTTAGTAAAGATAGTAAATGTAGACATATAATAAAAATAGAACACAACCAGTAATTACTGGCAAACGCTGTACTCAGCATCATCCTGTAACATAAACCATAATATGCAGTGTCACATTTAGGCGTGAAATACATTCTGCGCCAACCTCACCAGCATAAACACATTATGCAATCTTCTCATAAGTCTAAACGTATTAGACTATACCCTCCTAAGCATAACTCACATTAGGGAATAATCTCACTAGCATAAACCACAGTAGGCAAATAGCCTCATACCTAAACATATTAGACCATAATCTCCTAAACATAATTCACGTTGCGAAATATTCCCACTAGCATAAACCACATTGGAGAATAACTCAGACATAAACACAGTATGCAAATAACCTCCTACCTACACCATATCTAGAGGTATATATCACAGTATAGAATAACTCACACATAGACACAGTATTCCCAACCTCATAATCATAAAACCATATTTAGAGGCATAAATCAGGGTGCGTAAATCATAGCATATAAATCACATTTCCTAGCACCACATAAATCACATTAGGGCCTGGCGCCCTATAAACCTAACAGTCCCCCTGGCCAACTGGCCTTCTTGAAGGGGGCTCAAATGCCCTATGTCCAAAAGTCAGGGCGGCTGCCAATGCAGCAGAGTCCATGTGCGCAATTGCGCATACCTAAACATGGCAGCTGACACTAATTGCCGTGCAGCTGTGAAAGGACTGGGGCAGAGGAGTGCATCTCACTCCTATCTCCTAGAAAAAATGCCTCCAAAGGAAAGATGGCCTAAACGTTGCATCTGGCACTAAGTGCTGTGCAGCTGTGAAGGAAAGGAAAGCCCGGGCACTCAATGTGCCCTCTGAACGAAGTATGCAAAAATATGGTAGCTGCCCGCGCTGGTGCGGCGCAACCGAGAATCAGTAATTAGCTCTGGCACCATTGCGCCCTCGGGCCTTCACTGGGGCTCCACAACCAAGATGCCCCTAATTTTGCAGCTGCCCTCTTGCAAATGGGGCAGCTGGAGACAAAAGGCCCCTTGGGGGGAAAGCATGGGCCCCTCTGAGCCCTTCAATAATCATTATGCCAGTCGTTGGAGCCACACGAGCTCTAAAACTAAACATACCCAACGTTGGAGCCCCATGGGCTCTAGAAACCAATATGTCCGATGTTGGAGGGGCCCACAATGGCGGGTCCGCTCAGGGAAACTAGCCACTGTCACCTCTGTGCCTCGGGGGCATAGCTCTGGGGGCTAGGCACTGATAGTGTGCCTGTACACACACACTCCCACCCTCCCCACCAGGCTCCACTCACCGGACTCGGCTTCTCTGGTTGGGCGGCATGCACAGGGTAGCCCCCACTCCTCGGGGGCTCTCTCTCAATGCAGTGGGAGGGGCAGGCACCGGCAATGTGCCTCGGGCCCCTGGCGCCATAGTTACCACACTGCGGGGCTCTCTCTCATGAAAACCTCACCTGGACTCTTGCACGTGGGGCTTCCCTTCACTCACGAGAGCCCTGTGCTGCCATCAGCGGCCTCTGCCACCTTTTCTCTTCACCGGGCCCCTCTTGGGACCCGGGACTTGGCATCTGTGCTCGTGGAGGCAGGGTAGGCCCCCCCTCCTCTACGGCACCTCCCGGCATGGGGAAGGCTCCCGCCTTCCTTTCCGGCATGTCCTGGCGTGGGGTAGGCTCCCGCCTGGGCCGTTGAATCCTCTGCAAGCGGGGCTTCCCTTCGCTCACTGGAGCCCCGTGCTGTCATTGGTGGCCTCTGCCGCCTTCCCCACTTCCACCCCTGGGACCCGGGACTTGTCCTCAGCACTCGGGGAGGCGGGGTAGGCTCCCGTCCTCCTAAGCTCATACTCGGGGAGGCAGCTGGCAGGCCCCGCCCATGTCCGAGGCAGACGTGCCTGACTTCCTGGTCACCACGCGATGCCGGCAGACGTTTTCATCTTTATTTTTCGCTGTGGAAATGATGGCTAGGCTCCCTCAGGGTTTAAATATAAAAATAAGCGGGGTGGGCACCCGCAACTTAGATCGAACAAGCAAGGTGGGCACCCGCCATTTCCTGCATCACGGGGGAATCCCTCTCATCTGGAGTCCCTCTCCAAGGGCGGCAGCGCTGCGCTGCGCAGCCCATGCTTTTCCTCCTCAGAGGAACTAAAAATAAAAGCACTCCCAAGGCGCTAGATGCAGCCAAAAGTCCTGGAGGCTGAAAAGAAGCGAAATGGTCCCAAATAAATGTTCTTCCCGGTCCAGGGGTCATGCAGGGCCCAGGGAGGCAAGCGTCATGGCAGTTCCTCTTGGGCCCCAGCAGCAGCATGCCCCACCAGAATCAGCACAGCATCCTGGAACTGAACAAGCTCATGGGGTCCCAGCCCCTTTACTTATACCACCAAAAGACTTTCAGGTAGATTCATCAAGCATTTTTGCAAGTGCAAGCGGTGCGAATCGCAAAATTCGGCCGTTTGCGCCCGCAAAAATGTCATTTGAAATTCATCAATGGTTCATGAACTCGCAATTTGAAAAATCGCCTTTAGGCCAATAGGAATGAATGGGGAGTTATTCCTTATTTGCGATTAGCAATTTGCTAATCGCAAATAAGGAAGTTGTAGAAATCGCAATTTCTTTTGCGATTTCTTCATGAATCCCGTTTTGCGAGCCTTTAATAGCGATTCCTTAATAATCGCTATTAAGGACTTGCAAACCGGGACAATGATGAATCTGGGGGTTGGTTCTCAGAAAAAGTCACAAATCACTGAACCCAATCAGAACCAGTTTGGTGTCGCCCTGGAGCACTTTATTTACAATGTTGCATCCTGCCTTTGAGGAAGAGGGGGTCTGCTATCAGACGCACTGTAGGAGGTGGAGCCATCATTCACCTTGCAAGGCACAGCCCTGCTCAGATCAAAGGGTCACCCCTCCCCATACTCCAACTGCAGATCTCTCTATTCAACCCCGTCTGGATCACCCTACCCTGTCCCTCCAAAACCAGACATGCAATTCACATCAGGCAGGAAGACACATAGCACACAGAAATGCCAACTTCTAAAAGTGGCATTTCTCACATAGTCATACTAAATCTGCGCACACCATTGAGCAGCATTTATTCTCACAAATTCATACATACCAGGCTTGACAATACTGCTACTCCCATAACAGTAATTACCACTGACACACACTGAGCAGGGAATCCCCCATGCATTCCAATGGGAGGGCAGGCCACTCTCACTCCCACTGAAGGTAACACAGAGCGTGCGCACTTTACAATGGACCACAGTGCTAAAGTGCCCAGCGGCCTAAAACCATTAACAATACACATAGAAAAAGGCTAGGAGAAATGCAAAGAGTTTAGGGGTGAACCTGCAAAAAGGTCCAAGTCCAACACTACCACCTTCCAGCCAAAATGGGGGTAGACCAATCACTACCTTGATGGGCTTCCCTGCTTCGGGCGATAGAACACGGATGCGGGCCCCCATTGCAGGGACACCCTCCAGTTCTACGCCACTCTGAACCCACGTGGTTCCTCCTGGAAAAAACTCTCAGGCCCAACTAGGCTACTCCACTGGTACTCCCTAGTTGTCCACCACAAGTAGTTAGAGAAAACTAGTTATCTTTATATAGACTGAACACGAGGATTAAAACCACTCAAGAAACCACCATGCACATAATTACTTAAAGGCGGGCACTCAGCGGGCACAGCTCCTCAGCTGCAGCGACCCCCAATAGTGACAGCGATGATGCTTGTAGCACAGACAGACGCGGGTCCTCAGCGGCCACAGCTCCTCAGCTGCAGCGGCCCACGATAGCGATGATGCTCGTAGCACAGAAAGATGCAGGCCCTCTGCGACCCCAGCTCCTCAGCTGCAGTGGCCCACGATAGCGATAATTCTCATAGCACACCAAATGCGGGCACTCAGCGGCCAGAGCTCCTCAGCTGCAGTGGCCCACAATAGCAATAGCCAGAGGTCACGGGCGAAGCGTCTCCTCACCCTACCTCTACTTCTGGGGTTCCGCACTCCCCCAGGAGAAGCACCCACCAGAACACAACTCTCCCACCAGTTCAGGACCTCTCTCCATTAACTGGTCTACTACCTGGGATTTACCGGCTGCACCAGGGTCAGAGGCGAGGACTCCCTTCCTTTGCACCCCCTTCCAGTGCCCTATACCCTCCCTTCTAAAGAGCAGGGTCCCTTCACTTAAGATGAGCCCCACCTGCTCTCACGGTAGTACTACCAGCCAGGGACCCTAAGGATCCCGGCTAGGCCTGCACCACCCCTCTGGAGTGGTACCACTAGAAGGCAAACCGGTCAGGATACTGTTTACAGTTGCCCTGCAGTCCAGGTCAGGAAAACACCTGCTCCTGGCTCCCCACGGATGGTACCTTTTGGTCAGATGCCCGACGAACCAAGACTTCATGGGGAGCACGCATGCCCTCCAAGGGTGGCACATACCTAATGTGTTGTGTGACAGTCTAACTGGCGCAGAGCTCGCGACCTCCTGTCCCTCCGACAGTGCGTGAAGATGCCCCAGGACAGAAGTGGCATCACCATGGCCAATTCTTGGTGACTCAGCCCTTCTGGCTGGCCCCTGACCCAATGGTTCCTCCACTGGGGACTTTTTCTCCCTGTCACCCCTCAATCTGGACTTCCACACCCTCCACTGAGGAGTGGCACTGCCAGATACCAGAACTGATGGAGGCCTGATTACAGACACTCCCAGCTCACCTAACACTGGGAGATCCCCCTCGAAGAACAGTCCAACAGGACAGACTATGCTCCCTACCTGGTGTTCCCTCTAAGAACCATCCAGTACTGGAGACTGAGGTTGAGGCTCGGAATACGGCCCAGTCTCACACCTACCCCTGCGAGACAGGATGTGAGGCCTTGCAACTTCCTCATTACAAGCTCATCTAGCTGGGCTACTCTGAACCCCTTCCACCCCTCTGGGTTGGAAGACACCTGCACCATTTTTCTAGTATCCCTCCCAAATGCAAGCTCCCTAGAGTCAAAGAACTTATGCACTCCAACAGGTGTTGGCGTGACTCCGGAAAAAAACTATGGGGCATGTTTGGTCTGACAAAACATTTGAACAGCCCTTTAACACCATTTACCATGCAAACCAATCACTCAAACGTCCAGTGCATCACAACATTCATCCACACTCCCCCCACAAGACTGGTGAGACAGCATCTTACTGCCCCTGAATCTCAACCTGTCCCCCATGTACCATACTCTGGGAACGGGGGATGGGACTTTCTGCACTGGACTACATATTGCTGCCACCACAGGATCCCACCCTACTGGGGATACCAGAAAACTAAAACTGCACTTAGGAGACAATCTACCCTCCCGAGCCAGTTACTCCACGCCAATTAAGTTACCACTGTAGGCCAACCCTGGAAATAGCAGACAGCACAGGGGCAGTACAACTCCTTCAGCTTCAGGCCAACCCAAGGAATAGCAGACAGTACAGGAGCAGTAAGAACTCCTTTAGCTTGTCCTGCAGGCCAACCCCATAAATAGCATTCTGCACAAGGGCAGTACAAAAATCCTTCAGCTTCAGGTCAACCCAAGAAAATATCAGTCTGCACAAGGGCAGTCACTCCTCCAGATTCTCTGGTTTCTGTCCTTGGCAGGACACCCAACTCATAGTGCAACAAGAAAACACATTTCAAAGAATGATACTTAAACAAAATCAGAAACAATAATCCCCATACATGTGACTATCTAAAATGCAGAGCTTGTAGTGCAACCAGTTGTCGCTGCAGTACTGCGCAAACGCAAGTCCTGTGCTCATCGCTGACCACCAATGTTAGAAATGGGATTTCTGGTTGGCTAAGGCTTGCCCCAAAGCCAGGCAGAAACCACCACTCTAGTCCGGGCAAGGGAGTTACACGCCAAAGATATCCCCTGCTCACCCCCTTGGTAGCTTGGCACAAGCAGTCAGGCTTGTCCCGGAGGCAATGTGTAAAGCATTTGTGCAACACACACACAGCAACACCATACTAGACACACCACAAAAGGAACTCCACACAAGGTTATATCAAAAATAGCCTTTGTATTATCATAAAACATATTAAAATAGTAATCACACAATATACACTTAGTAAAGACAGTAAATGTAGGCATATAATAAACATAGAACACAACCAGTAATTACTGGCAAACACTGTACTCAGCATCATCCTGTAACATAAACCATTATATGCACAGTGTCACATTTAGGCGTTAAATACATTCTGCGCCAACCTCACCAGCATAAACACATTATGCAATCTAAACATATTAGACCATAACCTCCTAAGCATAACTCACATTAGGGAATAATCACAGTAGGCAAATAGCTTCATACCTAAACATATTAGACCATAATCTCCTAAACATAATTCACGTTGGAAAATAATCTCACTAGCATAAACCACATTGGAGAATACCTCAGACATAAACACAGTATGAAAATAACCTCCTACCTACACCATATCTAGAGGCATATATCACAGTATAGAATAACTCACACATAGACACAGTATGCACTACCTCATAATCATAAAACCATATTTAGAGGCATAAATAAGGGTGCGTAAATCATAGCATATAAATCACATTTCCTAGCACCACATAAATCACATTAGGGCCTGGTGCCCTATAAACCTAACAGTCCCCCTGGCCAACTGGCCTTCTCAAAGGGGGCTCAAATGCCCTATGTCCAAAAGTCAGGGCGGCTGCCAATGCAGCAGAGTCCATGTGCGCAATTGCGCATACCTAAACGTGGCTGCTGACGCTAATTGCCGTGCAGCTGTGAAAGGACTGGGGCAGAGGAGTGTATCTCACTCCTATCTCCTAGCAAAAATGCCTCCAAAGTAAAGATGGCCTAAACGTTGCAGCTGGCACTAAGTGCTGCGCAGCTGTAAAGGAAAGGAAGGCCTGGGCACTCATTGTGCCCTCTGAACGAAGTATGCAAAAGCGTGGTAGCTGCCTGCGCTGGTGCAGGGCAGCCGAGTATCAGTAATTAGCTCTGGCACGATTGTGCCCTAGGGCCTTCACTGGGGCTCCACAACCAAGATGCCCCTAATGTTGCAACTGCCCTCTCGCAAGAGGGGCAGTTGGAGACAAATGGCCATGTGGGGGTAAAGAATGGGCCCCTCTGAGCCCTTCAATAATCATTATGCCAGTTGTTGGAGCCTCACGGGCTCTTAAATTAAAAATACCCAATGTTGGAGCCCCATGGACTCTGGAAACCAATATGTCCGACATTGGAGCGGTCCGCAACGGCTGGTCCGCTCAGGGAAACTAGCCACTGTCACCTCCGTGCCTCGGGGCATAGCTCTGGGGGGGGTAGGCACCGATAGTGTGCCTCTACACACACACTCCCCACCAGGCTCCACTCACCGGACTCTGCTTCTCCGGTCGGGCCTCATGAACAGGGGATCCCCCACTCATCGGGGGCTCTCTTTCTCTCTCTCAATGCGGCAGGAGGGCAGGCACCGGCAATGTGCCTCGGGCCCCTGGCGCCATAGTTACCACACTGCGGGGCTCTCTCTCTCATGAGAGCCTCGCTGGACTCCTGCACGTGAGGCTTTCCTTCACTCCCGGGAGCCCCTCGCTGCCATCGGCGGCCTCTGCCACCTTTTCTCTTCACCTGGGCCCCCTCCCGGGACCTGGGACTTGGCATTGGTGCTCGTGGAGGCGGGGGTAGGCTCCCGCCCTCCTTTCTGGCACATCCCGGTACGGGGTAGGCTCCCGCCTTCCTTTCCGGCACGTCCCAGCACGGGGTAGGCTCCCGCCTGGGCCATTAAATTCTCTGCACACAGGGCTTCCCTTCACTCACTGGAGCCATTGGCAGCTTCTGGCGCCTTTCCTCACTTCCCCTCTGGGACCCGGGACTTGTCCTCTGCACTCGGGGAGGTGGGGTAGGCTCCCGTCCTCCTCAGCTCGCACTCAGGGATGCGGCTGGCAGGCCCCGCCCATGTCCCAGGCAGACGTGTCTGACTTCCTGGTCGGCCATTTTCGTCTTCTCCTTTCGCGATGGAAATGAGGGGGTAAGCTCCCTCAGGGTTTAAATATAAAAATAAGCAGCGTGGGCACCCGCAACTTAGATCGAACAAGCGGGGTGGGCACCCGCCATTTCCAGCATCACAGGGGAATCCCTCTCATCAGGATTCCCTCTCCAAGGGCGGCAGTGCAGCGCTGCGCAGCCCACGCTTTTCCTTCTCAGGGGAACTAAAAATAAAAGGACTCCCAAGGGGCTAGATGCAGCCAAATGTCCTGGAGGCTGAAAAGAAGCGAAATGGTCCCAAATAAAAGTTCTTCCAGGTCCAGGGGCCATGCAGGGCCCAGGGAGGCAAGCCCTCATGGCAGTTCCTCCTGGGCCCCAGCAGCACCTCACCCCAGCAGGATCAGCACAGCATCCTGGAACTGAACAACCTCATGGGGTCCTAGCCCCTTTACTTATACCACCAAAAGGCTATGGCCCCCATTAGGATGGCGGGCGGACTTTGCCCGCCCGCCATCCTCGTGCAAAACGGGACCGCCGTCGATCTGAGCGGCGGTCCCGCCATGGCCATTATGATGCGCCCGCCACACTGGCGGGCACATCATGGATTCATAACATTGCGGTGGGTGGTGTTCACTCCAGCACCCGCCGCAATGCTATGAATGCATGGTATGCATTTGCATACACAAAGCGGCAGGCACCGAGCGGTGCCTGCCGCATTGTGTATGCAAATGCAGGATGGTACCACAGGTACCCCCCATGTGCACCCCCACCTCTCCTTCACCATGGGGGTCCACAGGGGGCCCCCAAAGTAAAGACCGCCTGCCTTTCTGTGGCGGCATTGCCGCCACGGAAAGGCATCTCCCAAAGCCCATCCTAATATGGCTGGCAGTGTCTGATAGACACCGCCACCATATAAACCCTTTTCCGCCCCGGCTGCAAGGCGACCGGGGCAGAAAAGCGGCAGACGGTGTTTCCTTCAGCCGCGGTCCACCCCGCCATATGAATATGGCGGGGGGTAAATGGGCGGCAGGTGGACAAGGATGTCGGGTGGATCGCCACCACCCGCATGGCGGTGGCGATCCGCCCGACATCCTAATGGGCCCCTTAGTTCTCATAAAAAGCCACAAATCACTGAACCAAGCCAGAACCAGATTGGTGTTATCCTGGAGCACTTTATTTATGATGCTGCATCCTGCCTTTGAGGAAGAGGGGGTCCGCTATCAGACGCACCGTGGGCGTTGGATCCATCATTCACCTTGCCAGGCAACGCCCTGCTCAGATCAAAGGGTCACCCCTCTCCATACTCCAACTGCAGATCTCTATTCCTCTACCCTGTCCCTCCAAAACCAGACATGCAATTCACATCAGGCAGGCAGACACATAGCACACAGAAATGCCAACTTCTAAAAGTCAAAGAACACCAGAACAAAATGCCAGTACTGAGTACCATTTACTAAATCACTTGATATCTAGACCCATGAAACTAAACCAACAGGTCCACACTGTTCAAAGTGCCATTTTTCATTTTATTTGGCAACAAGCTTTTTTTGAATTGCTTATCAAAACACTCTATACACATATAAAATTCTATTTACAGAAAAAACATAAAACACATACTTAATGAAAACACTTTACCACAGAGACACCAACAACCACTCAATGCATCCCTTCATTCATTCCCCTAATCATTCACAACACTAATAGCATTCAACCCTCACACCACACACACGCCCCAGAGAGGTGTCTCCAAAAGGTCTTCCCACCACTACTTGTATGTTAGATTGCAGGACCGCCAAAATGAAATCCGTATCACCTGCCAGACAAGAACAAGCGTTTATAGCAATTGATCATGTTCCAATTAATTCGCACACACTTATGTGAAAAAGCTGATGGACATACCTTGTTCACTACGTGTCCACAAAGTGAGCAAACTATCATCAAGGACTGTTTTCCCTTGTATCCCGATTTTCACCAATACTGTAAATAAATGAAACTATCTCTTAGTTCCGGTTGCTGGCTCGTCACACGTCAAAGTAACACAATGTCCATTGTTTATTTTGAAAAATCGCAACGCAGCACTAACCTAAATATTTGGAATTGAAGCAATCGTTTCTCGCCCGTCCACAAATCCGGCGTCTGACGCGGTGTGTCGCAAGGCTATCTGGGACAGATAGGGCAGCTGGGAAGTGAAGTCTAAAAACTCTCCGCTGTTTCACAATAAACTTGTAATGCTGCGTTGCGATTTTTCAAAATAAACAATGCACATTGTGATGCTTTGACGTGTGACGAGCCAGCAACTGGAACTAAGAGATAGTTTTGTTTATTTACAGTATTGGTGAAAATCGGGATACAAGGGAAAACAGTCCTTGGTGATCGTTTGCTCACTTTGTGGACACGTAGTGAACAAGGTATGTCCATCCGCTTTTTCACATAAGTGTGTGCGAATTAATTGGAGCATGAGCAATTGCTATAAACGCTTGTACTTGCCTGGCAGGTGACACAGATTTCATTTCGGCGATCCTGCAATCTAACATACAAATAGTGGTGGGAAGACCTCTTGGAGACACTTCTCTGTAAGTTTCTGTACCGGCAAACCAAAAGTATACATTTTGTGACAGTATAAGATGGACTTTTTTTGTAAGACTGTTCTGTTGTCAATCTGTTTTCTTTTAGACACTCCTTCTTGCTTTCTTCATTCCTGGCATAGCAGATTTGGTCTGCCGCTTGACTAAGGTAGGCTGCTTGCACCGTGGTTGGTGCTTGTTGTCCGATGGATAAAAAGATACTGTCCAACTGAATAAGAGTATGTGTTTCTCTCTTTATTTTAGATTCTGTGGTCCTGATGAGAACCCTGTTACCTGTTGGGTTCGAAACGCGTCGACCTTTGTATTGTGTTATGTCAAACGTGTGATAAATTAGGTCGTCCACTGGTGCACTGTAAATAATTGTTGTACGCTGTGACATTTGGAAGTTTTGATTTGGGTGTGCGCCATTGTGAGATTGAGGTCCAATCTTTTGGTTGTTTGGCTATTTTGTATAGTAGTCCTCCCTGGGACGTGGCCATTTTCAAGTTAAGCAGTCAGGTCTGGCCCGACCCGGTGGGGCATGTGTGTGGTGTGAGGGTTGAATACTATTAGTGTTGTGAATGATTGGGGGAATGAATGAAGGGATGCATTGAGTGGTTGTTGGTGTCTCTGTGGTGAAGTGTTTTCATTAAGTATGTGATTTATGTTTTTTTCTGTAAATAAAATTGTGTATGTGTATAGAGTGTTTTATAAGTAATTCAAAAAAAGCTGGTTGCCAAATAAAATGCAAAATGGCACTTTAAACAGTGTGGACCTGTTGGTTTAGTTTCATGGGTCTAGATATCTAGTGATTTAGTAAATGGTACTCAGAACTTCTAAAAGTGGCATTTCTCACATAGTCATAATAAATCTGTGCACACCATTGGACAGCATTTATTCTCACAATCTCATATATACCAGACTTGACAATACTGCTACTTTCATAACAGGAATTACCACTGACACACACTGAGCAGTGCATCCCACATGCATTCCTATGGGAGGGCAGGCCACTCTCACTCCCACTGAAGGTAACACAGAGTGCATGCACTTTACACTGGACCACAGTGCTAATGTGCCCAGCGGCCTAAAACCACTAACACTACACAGAGAAAAAGGCTGGGAGAAATGCAAAAAGTTTAGGGGTGAACCTGCAAAAAGGGCCAAGTCCAACAACGGCTATGGCCAAAACTCTAGAAATATTATTTTAATGGCTTTCCCAACTCAAAGGGATCCTCTTCGCAGATGGGGCAGATTTAAATTCCTGTCTCTTCTGCTGCAGTTCCATTACATTGGACTACAGTGTATCTTTATTCTGCCAGTGCACATAGTCTAGCTAATTTTTGGGCTGAGGAGAGACTACCACACTGCAATACAAAGGCCCCTTCAGTGACAATACATGTTTGCCATCCAGGCAACTCAGACTTGAGGTTCCTAATTTAATTGCTGTCCTCTATAAAAAAAAAGCCTTCCTGCCACAATCTCTGCTTCAGGTGTTCAGTGCCAACACATCTCTATGTAGTGTGATAGACAAGAAATACTATGAGGCCCAGGATATAGACTCCCTCTCAGTACAGGAAATGATAAATGCAGCAATAAGGCAAAGAAGCTAAGGGTCACTTTCCAATTTCCACTTTCTGCATGTTCAAGAAGTAATCCACCTATCCGATGCTCTACCTAGCTCTCAAGGGTCAATGAACAGTGCAATGTGCACATTTCCTGAACTTGTAAATGTTTATTCAGCCTGACAAGTCGGACATGAACGCAAATGAGTGGAAGGTTGAGAGTCTCCCCCTCTCTCACTGTTTCTACCTCTCTCCTCAACGTTTTCTTTCTAATCCATTTTTTATTTTCCCAAAGACTCAAAAATGCTGGCCATAATGTCATATCATTCCCAACAAATCAAGCTTTGAAGTTCAGTGATGTGTCTCACTTCTTGTTTCCACAGGTCCAAGCTGGCCATCATTCCCCAGGACCCATTTCTCTTTAGTGGAACAATCAGGGAGAACCTAGACCCAAGGGGCCGCCACCTCGACCCTGAGCTGTACCAAGTCCTGGAGCAGTGCCACCTGAAGAAGGTGGTAGCTCGCATGGGTGAGTGTGGTTCAAGTCACTATCCATGCAAAGTGACCTGTAGGGAACAGCCATTACCATACTGTTTAC
The DNA here is from genome assembly GCF_964261635.1 of Lissotriton helveticus. Classification (NCBI taxonomy): domain Eukaryota; kingdom Metazoa; phylum Chordata; class Amphibia; order Caudata; family Salamandridae; genus Lissotriton; species Lissotriton helveticus. The sequence continues at coordinate 93,171,484 of NC_136067.1, read as the reverse complement.
CCAGTTGTACATCCCTTGGGGCTTAATTTTGTTGTTGACTATTCATAAAATTTTAACATCAGGCTACCACTCTCTCTATAGTGAATCTTATTACTTTCTGAAACCATCACATTAGAGAGAGGAACTGGGATCTAGGAGCCTTTGAAGAGTATGTTCTCACTAAATAAATACAACATGATTGAGATAAATGGAAGGGAATAGTGGACTAATCATGGGTCTCCCATGGTTTCCTGAGCAGAGGGTCTACATATTTACCCCCTTCAGTCCCCTGAGGAGTCATTCAGAAAATAAATCTGTCAATATCAGGAAGATGGAGGGTTCTGCATCAGGGCGTTGCGAAACATTGTGTCTCTGTCTGATATCACTTACAACCACTCTGTGGATAGGGACCCCAATTTGTGACTGCTAGCCATCCACATTATAAATATTGCTTGTTCTTACTGGTCCGCCATCATCCTCTGCATCTGTTGTTATCTCCATACAGGTGGGTTGAATTCGGAAGTGGGAGAACAAGGGAAGAACTTCTCGGTAGGACAGAGGCAGCTTGTGTGCCTAGCAAGAGCCCTCATGACAGATACTAAGGTAAGTGTGTTGGAGAGAGAAAAGGGAACTTTCCCTGAATATCTTTAATCAAAGTAAAAGCTATTTTTTTTTTTCATTGAGGATTATTCATGTTTCAGCTTCTCTGAAACCAGCTGAGGGATACCGCCCTTTAACTATGACTCTGGCAGTTAAAGACAGATATCATTACCAGTGTAGAAAATGGGGTAGAAAATCTATAGCTTTGTTATAAGCTGTGGTTGAGCTTTCACAAAGATAAAAAAAATCTAGTTCCTAGAAGTGAACCGGTTTTTATGACAATAGCAATAAAAATGTGCAGCAGTTAGGGACTACTTAGATCAGTGGATTAGGATAATGGGCAAATTCAGCGAGCAGTTCTGTAGTGTTGACATTGTATATATACAGAATATATCAGTGCATCACCGAGACAGGAAAAGTCGCAGCTCACAAATCCAACACCATAGGTCTTGCCCCAAATCAGAAAACAAGCAGAACTGCTAAACCACGCGAGAGCCCTCCCCTCTACCTAAAGATTTACAGAAAAATGCAGCTACCTTTATACCAATCATGCTCCGTCTCGCCCTCTGGTGCAGGTTCTTTGCATTGATGAGGCCACAGCGAGCGTGGACAAGAAGACCGACCAGGTGCTGCAGCAGACGATACGTAAACGATTTGGTGATAAAACTGTGCTGACGATCGCCCACAGGTACAGAGGTTCTCCCACTAACTGTTAATATAAATAGTCCCTTTAAGTTTAATGGTCGTTGTAACGTCCCCCCCAGCCTGGGGACCCGCAAAGGACTACAACACACATGGAGTTTAGCATTACACATCTTTATTTGTCCGCGTCTTTATTTGTCTGTGTGTAACTGCATACCCAACATTCTAAACTAGCCTTCATTGCATTCTGCTCTAACACTTACATCACAGTTCTACGGATCCTATCCGGAGCCATCATTTCTAACTCGCAAGACACAACATTTCCCCCTATGTTTGATAAAAATCATATTTTTGGACAAAATACATATAGATAGACCTATACAATCAAAGTACATCAATCAACTTTCTTGATGCTTTAATTGTTCGACCTGATCTTGTTCTGGGAAACTGAGAAGTGTCATAACTAATGTCCAGGATCGGAGTCAATAGAGTATAGCCAACAGCAGATGCTGATGTTTCATCCCCAGCCTCTCCTTCAACAATTAGTTAGTGCCTAAAATGAGAAGAGTCTCTGGTAATAGACTTCTTGGGGTGCTGAGCAGTCAGCATGTGTCCCTTAGTAGACACCACTTGAAAAGGTTCTGCATCAAAGAGAGCCTCAGATTTTCTTCTCTGCATTGTCATCCGAGCACAGAATCTCCTTTCTTGAAGACAGTGTTTTTCACATGTCGTCTCTTGTCAGCATACACTTTCATCTTTTGTTTGTTAACCAAGTCCTTCTCATGAGTTGTTGTTTCATCTTTCTTTCTCCGATTGGGCCATTGAGGTAACTTGGTGTTCATTGCTCTCTCAAACATCAATGTTGCAGGACATTCACCTGTGGCCAGATGAGGTGTTGAAAGCTCTCAAGGTAAAATTCAATACAGTTTATAAATTAAGCTTCTTGAGAGTAGCACGCTGCAATGCTTTCTTTAGTGTACTCATAAAAAGCTCAACAAGTCCATTGGCCTCAGGCCACAGAGGCGTGCTCCTTTGATGCTTTATGTTCAAATGCTCCAAGAAATCTCTGAACTCTCGACTATTGAAGGGAGGGCCATGTCAGACTTCACTCTGGCTGGAACACCCCAAGTCGCAAAGATGACATTTATGCTTTCAGTGACTCATTTTTGAGTAGTAGATGAAAGATCTTCAACGAATGGAAATCGTGAGTATTCATCCATAATCACCAGCAGGTGATGTCCATTGTCGAGTGGACCAGAAAAGTAATTGGCTTTTCTCACCCATGCATGTTTTGTGAGTACTGACATGTCCAAGGTGTGATGAATAGTTTTTGTAGAAAGGCAACTGCATAGATGACATGCCTTTAATTCCTTTTTAACCTTGACATCAAGATAAGGAAACCAGACTCTGTCTCGAAGAGCTTGTTTTGTTGCAATGATTCCACAATGTCTTTCATGGACCACATCAATTATTTTCTGTCTCTGACTCTCCAGAATCAGGATTCTTGACCCTCGTAATATAACTCCTTCCTGAGTTATGGACAGTTCATCCTTGACATTTTGTATTTTTGATAGTCACCACTGCTGGTGAGTGGTTGAGTCAGGCGCGGCTGGTCCATTTGGGCAGAAGGCCCCGCCCCCTTTTTCCACTTAGGAACAGTGTCTGTCAGGCTGAACAAAAGTCAGTCTGACAGACACCCTTCACTTTCAGTTTAAGCAGCCAAGAGACACACATGCGCATTTAGCGCTGGCTCCTGTCTGCCTGAACTGAACTTTGCTGGGCTGAAAAAGTCACAGCTCCGTTGAGCGTGTCTTTCTCAGGCCCTCCCCTCAGTGACGAGGGTTAGCGTCACTGATTGCCTCGCACCTGGGCGCTTCAGTTTTAAGCCCTGAAGCGCCCAGGGTCGAGTATCAATCAGTGACACTTCATCACAGAGTGTGGTGGGGTCAGTAGTCTCTCTGACCCATCCCACTCTGTGATGACGATAGGACTGCTGCCTTCCCTCATTGGCTGACCTTAAGTCAGCCAATGAGGGAAGGCAGCAGGCCCAAGCCTCCTGGAACCTCCGAGGCAGAGCTGAGCTGGCTGAAGGTAAGTGTGATTTATTTTCTTTTTACATTGTTTGGTGAGTGCAAGCATGCATGTATGAATGTTTGGGAAAGAGTGTTGTGAATGAATGTGTTTGTGTGTGTGTGTGCGCCTGGTTGTGAGTGTTATGTGTATGTGAGCGTGTGTGTCCGGTCCACCCCCTCCCCCCAACACTTACCGGCCGCCACTGGGTTGAGTGTGTTATTTCCTTGACTGATGTGTAATTACATACTCCAACTTTAACATGTCACTTTCATGGCTCATGGGAGTGATAATCTGAGCTAACGAAATTGCAGCTGGTGTGTTTGATTTTAGTACTGAAGTTGATACAGGTCTAAGCCGGCTTGGATGGAGTCCCGTGACCTTGTATAGGCACTCTTGGAAAGTAGTCAGCAGTGTTCTGATCTTTCCCTGGATGATGCACAATGGTATAATTATACTCTTGTAATTGTAGTCACCATCGTTAAATGCGAGGAGGCATTTTGGCCTTTGGATTTCTAAATGTAGACAGTAAAGCTTGATAATCAGCAACCAGCATAAAACGTTTTCCATACAAGAATACATAGAAATGTTTACAAGCCCGTACCATGGCTAAGCTTTCTTTTTCAGGTTATGAGTAAGCATTTTCTGTTTGGGACAAACTTCTACTTGCATATGCCACAATATGCATTTGGGTGCCTGCTGTGCTATGTAAGGATAGCTCTTAACCCGACTGGGCTAGTGTCAACAACCATCTCTGTGTCAAGCTTTGGACTGAAGTATGCCATTTCAGTAGCAATCTCAATGGCTTGTTTGATTTTATTAAAACTTTTCTCACATTCATGTGACCAATGAAATGAAACATTCTTTTTTGTCTAATCTCTCAACGGAAACTCAAGGATCTGTTGGAAAATAGTGCCAGGGCACAGGCATTGGCCACACAGCACAGACTTTGACGTAGGGGATAAGGCCAACAGGTTGCTGGCCTGGCTGGATAAGCGACAGATGAAAGGGAGCTGGGTCCCAGAACTGCAAGATACGAATGGGGGCAAGTATGAAATAGGGGTGGAAATAGCCGAGGAGTTTGCTAAATACTATGAGGGGATCTATGCGTCCCATTCAGACCACACAGGGGTGGACTGCGGAGACCTCCTGCATGACATCTTCCTGTCACGGCTCACTGAGGAGGATAGGGAGTTGCTGGAGGGAGACCTGACGGTCGATGAAATCAAATTAACATCACGAGACCTGCAATCCGGTAAAGCAGCAGGCCCAAATGGTCTACCAGTTGAGATGTATATGGTCATGCTGGAGGAAACTGCGGAACTCCTGTTAAATATGTTCAACCAAGCCAAGCAGGAGGGCATATTACCGCCGGACCAAAGGACAGCAGTGATAACGGTAATCTCAAAACCGGGCAAACCACCCACCGAGTGCGGGTCTTAAAGACCAATTTCATGACTCAACTGTGAGGTGAAAGTGCTTGCTAAGCTCCTGTCTGTGCGCTCAACTGGAATGATTACTGCCCTTATCCACCCGGACCAATCTGGGTCCATTCCCCAAAGGAGCACTAGGTTAAACCTCTGAAGGTTGTTTGGAATACTCCACATAATAGAGCAATGCCCAAATGAGCAATCAGCCCTTTTATCCCTTGATGCTAGCATGGCATTCAGCAGTGTGGAATGGAGCTGTCTCTTCGCAGTCTTAGAGCGGTTCGGCATGGGCCCCAAATTTATTGGATGGGTTAAGCTTTTATACGAACAGCCACTAGCCAGGGTATGGGTCAACGCCACTATATCTCACGTGTTTACCCTACATAGAGGCACCAGACAGGGATGTCCACTGTCTCCAATGCTGTACGCGCTAGCCCTTAAACCACTCGCGGCATGGGTAAGGCAGGATCCCCTGATCTGGGGAATACCGATAGGGGAAGAGTGGGAAGACCGAATATCACTCTATGCAGATGACATCCTGCTATACATGAGAAAGCCAAGACACTCAATTGCTGCATTTTACAGTGTTATTTTTTGGATGCTGCTCCAGCTTTTTTTTGGGCGCCATATTTGCAAAGGGAAGCTGGAACCCTTTAGATTCACATTTTTACTGCTCGTGCCTACTTATATTATAACCAGATCCTCTAGTGGCAGAGTTTGGTAATGATATACAAGGTAGGCTGTCCGGTATGCAGACAAAATATCGATATTTAAATATCGATATATAATTATATCGAAGTTTAAATATCGAAGGGACATAATATAGAAGGTAAGTAATATCAATAGATTTAATATCGATATTAGTAATATCGAAGTTTGAAATATCGATGTCAGTAATATCGATGTTAATAATTTCGATGTTACTAATATCGAATTTTAAATTATTTTTGTGTATAATATTATGTATTTATTATGTTTTTAATTTATTTTTATGTAAATTAATTAAAATTTGTATTTTAGTACTGTAGCGGGTTGTGGGTTTATAGGGGAATAGGGTGGGAAGTAATTTAATTATGTTAAATTAATTATTAATTAGTATGAATTATAAATCAATTTTAATTAATTGGTAATTAATTTTAATTAATTGATTAATTGATAAATCTGTTCTGTAGCGGGTTGTGGGTTTATAGGGGAATAGGGTGGGAAGTAATTTAATTATGTTAAATGCATTATTAATTAGTAGGAATTATAAATTAATTGTAAATAATTGGTAATCAATTTTAATTAATTGGTAATTAATTTTAATTAATTGATTAATTGATAAATCTGTTCTGTAGCGGGTTGTGGGTTTATAGGGGAATAGGGTGGGAAGTAATTTAATTGTTAAATTAATTATTAATTAGTAGGAATTATAAATTAATTGTAATTAATTGGTAATCAATTTTAATTAATTGGTAATTAATTTTAATTAATTGATTAATTGATAAATCTGTTCTGTAGCGGGTTGTGGGTTTATAGGGGAATAGGGTGGGAAGTAATTTAATTATGTTAAATTAATTATTAATTAGTATGAATTATAAAATAATTTTTATTTATTTGGTAATTAATTTTAATTAATTGGTAATTAATTTTAATTAATTGATTAATTGATAAATCTGTTCTGTAGCGGGTTGTGGGTTTATAGGGGAATAGGGTGGGAAGTAATTTAATGATGTTAAATTAATTATTAATTAGTATGAATTATAAAATAATTTTAATTATTTGGTAATTAGTTTTAATTAATTGGCAAATAATTTTAATTAATTGATTAATTGATAAATATGTTCTGTAGCGGGTTGTGGGTTTATAGGGGAATAGGGTGGGAAGTAATTTAATTATGTTAAATTCATTATTAATTAGTAGGAATTATCAATTAATTTTAATTAATTGGTAATTATTTTTAATTAATTGGTAATACATTTTAATAATTGATTAATTGATAAATATGTTCTGTAGCGGGTTGTGGGTTTATAAGGGAATAGGGTGGGAAGTAATTTAATTATGTTAAATTGATTATTAATTAGTAAGAATTATAAATTAAATTGTATTAATTGATAATTATTTTTAAGTAATTGGTAATTAATTTTAATTAATTGATAAATATGTTCTGTAGTGGGTTGTGGGTTTATAGGGGAATAGGGTTGGAAGTAATGTAAATGTAATAAAGTAATACTGTTCTTGATTTAATTGTTTTGTTAATTATATAATTGTTAATTAATTATTAATTGGTAATTAAATATTATTATATGGTATTTTTTATTAATGTTTTTGGCTGCAAATATTTTGCTAATCATGTTTTTATTAATTATGTATTGGTATTTGTAAATGGTTTATATTTATTTAATAGTTAACATTTTTATTATTTAAAAAAACATTTATTGATAAGTTTGTTATTTTTACCCCTACCCTATCCAACACTTTCCCTACTGTTGCACTCTCTGGAGTTGGAATAGTAATTGTTACCCTACGCTATCCAACACTTTCCCTACTGTTGCACTCTCTGGAGTGGGAATAGTAATTGTTACCCCTACGCTATCAAACACTTTCCCTACTGTTGCACTCTCCGGAGTGGGAATAGTAATTTTTACCTCTACGCTATCCAACACTTTCCCTACTGTTGCACTCTCTGGAGTGGGAATAGTAATTTTTACCCCTACGCTATCCAACACTTTCCCTACTGTTGCACTCTCTGGAGTGGGAATAGTAATTGTTACCCCTACGCTATCCAACACTTTCCCCACTGTTGCACTCTCCGGAGTGGGGATAGTAATTTTTACCTCTACGCTATCCAACACTTTCCCTACTGTCGCACTCTCTGGAGTGGGAATAGTAATTTTTACCCCTACGCTATCCAACACTTTCCCTACTGTTGCACTCTCTGGAGTGGGAATAGTAATTTTGACCCCTACTCTATCCAACACTTTCCCTATCGTTGCACTCTCTGGAGTTGGAATAGTAATTGTTACCCCTACACTATCCAACACTTTCCCTACTGTTGCACTCTCTGGAGTGGGAATAGTCATTTTTACCCATACGCTATCCAACACTTTCCCTACTGTCGCACTCTCTGGAGTGGGAATAGTAATTTTTACCCCTACGCTATCCAACACTTTCCCTACTGTCGCACTCTCTGGAGTGGAAATAGTATTTTTTACCCCTACGCTATCCAACACTTTCCCTACTGTCGCACTCTCTGGAGTGGGAATAGTAATTTTTACCCCTACGCTATCCAACACTTTCCCTACTGTCGCACTCTCTGGAGTGGGAATAGTAATTTTTACCCCTACGCTATCCAACACTTTCCCTACTGTTGCACTCTCTGGAGTGGCAATAGTAACTTTTTTCCCCTACGCTATCCAACACTTTCCCTACTGTTGCACTCTCTGGAGTGGGAATAGTAATTTTTACCCCTACGCTATCCAACACTTTCCCTACTGTCGCACTCTCTGGAGTGGGAATAGTAATTTTTACCCCTACGCTATCCAACACTTTCCCTACTGTTGCACTCTCTGGAGTGGGAATAGTAATTTTTACCCCTACGCTATCCAGCACTTTCCCTACTGTTACACTCTCTGGAGTGGGAATTGTAATTTTTACCCATACGCTATCCAAAACGTATTTAATTTTTTTTATTACTTTTACATTGTTATTAATTGTTATTTATATTATTATTTTATGTATATAAATGTATTTGTAATTTATTATATTTTCATTTATTTATAAGTTATTAAAATAATTATTTTAGAGTTATTATTAATGAAGTATATACTATGTAATATATCTTTATTATTATTCATTTTTATTACATTATTTATTAATTTTAAATATTATAATATATTTTTAACTATGTTTATTAGATTTATAAGTATTATTTTGTTAATATTACATTGTTTTTTTATTAAAATAAAACGATATTTTCTAAAAAACGATATTTTTGACATCGATATATTTTTTTCGATATTTTTGTACTTACCTTGTTAGAGATAGCATCTCGATATTATTGTCCTCGATATTTTTGTTGCGATATTTCTGTAGGTAGATATTTTTGTGGTCGATATTTTGTCATACATTCAGGCTGTCCCTCTGGAAAAACATTTAAAAAAATTTGTTGGGGCAATGGACTGCACATGTACAAATTGTGTCTCCAGTGGCGACAACACACATCTACCACAACAGGAAGAACACCTGTTTGATAAACATGCAGGCAATCGTGGACCATCTGAGCCTCTTCGTGAATGTCCTTGCGAAGTACCCTGGCAGTGCTCATGATCCATTCATGTTCCGGCATTCCGCCATCAATGAGAGCATTCAGAATGGGACCTATGGGAATGGCTTACTGGTTGGTAAGTACTTCTCAAACACATGACAGACCACATGACAGTCAATTATGTAGGAATACACTAACATATCAGTCTTGGGTTGAATGAGACAGTGCATACGTAGTTGGTGTGGGCCTACATATTTGCGCCATACTACATGACATATGCGCAACACACTCGAAGAAGTCACACATGTCGAGACCACCTACGCGACTGTGGGCCACATGTACAAGTAAACTGTGATAATGGAGTATCACTATTCATGATGCCCTGGTGGTGCAGCACCCCAAATCGTATCACTGTGGCACTGCAAAGTCTGTCTCCATGACATTGCATAGTCTCAAAGGTATGCAGTAAGGCAAGCCACAGCAAAGTGCAGCATTCATTCACCCTACTTTAAGGATGCGTACCATGGGCTTTCCGGTGGCCTTTCCCATCCAACACCAATGAAGATCTCACACATTTCCAAACATTTTTTATTCAGGGACCCTGGGACTGTGTGTAAATAGTGTGCCTCCCGTGGGGAGGTCAAATGATCATACATAATAACATGCCTCTTGTCATGTCCAATTACTATGTGTCCTGCATTCCGTAGGACAAATAGAAGGAGGAAAGTACATAAATTGTGTATTTTTGGTGCTGGAATGTGTCTCTTAATAGCCTGAGGTCATGTGAGGACACTAAGCTGACACGCATGCACTATATTGTAAGGGGGGTGTTGGCACTAATCTCAACTATGTGATGGTGCATATTATTATAAAGGCTTTTGTAGCGCGCTCAATTACTAAGAAAATAGTATCCTGGCGCGGAAGAGAGAGAAGGCAGAGCAGAGAGAATCCAGAGCAAAGAGAGGGAGGAGGACCCTATACAGTAATGTTAAAAAGGTGGGTCTTCAGTCCTTTCTTAAACACAGTGATGGAAGGGGCTGTTTTCAAGTGGAGAGGAAGGGTGTTCCAAGCTGTCGCAGCTCTAACAGAGATGGATTGGCCACCAAGTCTGCTGTATTTAAATCTTGGTACAGTCATTTGGCACAAATTAGCCGACCTAAGGGGTCGGTTAGGGACGTAAAGGGAAAATCTTTTTCTCAAATAGACTGGACCGGTTTGATGGACAGCGCGATATGAGAGAACAAGGATTTTAAACAAAATCCTGTGAGCAACCGGGAGCCAGTGGAGGGCGCGAAGAGGTTGGCGGACACTGGAGCTTTTGGGTATGTTAAACAAAAGACGCACAGCGGCATTTTGAATAACCTGGAGGCGATGTATCAGATAAGCTGGTAGACCGCAAAAAAGAGCATTCGCGTAATCTAATCTAGATAGTATAAGGGCGCGAATGACGGTCTCCTTGGCCTCCCTCGGAAGAAGAGGAAAAAATCTGCGTAACGTTTTGAGTGTGGAAAAGCAGACCCTTGTGAGTTTTTTTAGATGATCCTCAAATTTGAGGTCATTGTTAAACCATACTCCTAGATTTTTAGCAGGGCCGCCGATAGATTTAGGGCATGGTAGGTCGGCAGGCCACAGAGAATCACTAAAGTTGTCTGGAAGTATATGCAGACAAACCATGGATATGCTGTATGTTAGAAAAAAAGGCATATTTCACCCTTTCACTTTGGATGCAGGTCAGTGCAGCTGTATTACATCCATTGCTGCTCAGTGTTAACAACTGCACATCACACATCCTATGTGCACACCGTTTTGTTGTGCACAAAACACTGCATCATTCATCCAAGGCCCCAGACTGTGCAGCAAGGTGCAGCCTCATACACAAATGACATCTTCTATGACAGCCAACAATACAGTTATGAGAATAACATGCCTGTCTTGGAGCAATGCTGCACAAGCAGTGTGGCACTGTATTGTAGTTAGTCTGCCAGTTGCACTGTACAGCGCACGATTCACACATATCTCTAACCCATTGTGTTTTCTCACCATAGTAGGCACTCTACACTACCATGAGTACACTACCATGTCACACATTGATGTCCACACACTATCCTTCCCATGGCAGTACACATTGAACTTTACGAAAGGGGGTGGTGATGGATGGAGCATCTGAACCAATCAAACACTCACACCCGGGCAACAGATCTTGGTTTAATCCATCACCGTTCTTTAGCCCACAACTGCCACCCCAGTTCAGACATGGCCATATGCAAATCAGTCTGACCCTGTGCCTCATGGGAACAGTCCAGCCCGAAATGCCAAGCCATGCCTTCTCTGGACTGGACTCATGCTTCCTAGGACCGGTTTCTGGCATTACAGCCGTCTTCAGCCAGGCTTGCTTGAATCCAGTGGCAAAGTGAGCAAGGGACTCACGTCTGAGCATACCCTGCCAACTTATGGCGAACAAGGCGGTACAAAAGGGGGTGGTGATGGACGGAGCATCTGAACCAATCAAACACTCACACCCAGTCAACAGATCTGGGTTTAATCCATCACCGTTCTTTAGCCCACTCTGCCACCCCAGTTCAGACATGGCCATATGCAAATCAGTCTGACCGTGTGCCTCCGAACTGGCAGCCCGAACTGGCAGTTCGGGCTGGACTGTTCCCATGAGGCCCAGGGTCAAGGATGATTTGCATATGTCCATGTCTGAACTGGGGTGGTGTGGAGTGCAAAAAAACGATGGATTTAGGCCCAGATCTCTGTACTGGGGTGAATGTATGACATTGTTCTGCATTCTGTCCATCAACTGTTGTTTTTGAATTTGTCACCCCGAGTGGGATGGGTATGCTCAGGCGTGAGTCCCATGCTCTCCACACCACTGGAGTCAAGCTATCCTGGCTGAAGACGGCTGATACCCAGAAACCGGTCCTAGGATGCTTGATTCCGGTCCAGGAAAGACATGGCTTGGCAGTTCAGGCTGGACTGTTCCCATGAGGCACAGGGTCAAGGCTGATTTGCATATGGCCATGTCTGAACTGTGATGGTGTGGAGCGCAAAAAAACGATGGATTTAGGCCCAGATCTATGTACTGGGGTGAATGTATGACATTTTTCTGCATTCTGTCCATCAACTATTGTTTTTGCAGTACACATTGAACAACATTGACTCAAACTCTCAATGCAAAATATGTGTGATTGAAATATGCCACATCACCTGCTCCTGTTACATGTTGTCAAATCAGACAGGTAGCAGTTCAGGAATGGCAGTAGTAGCCAATAATAGACACAATAGATGAATGTGAGATATGTTTCTACCCAATGGCAAATTGAATCTCCTTACCGGTGACAAATCATCACCTGCATGACATTGGTACTCCATTCATGTATGCCACACAATGACCCAGCACGTCTTTTACAGTAAGCAAGGTGCATGGGTTAATCAGGACACATAAAAGAATGGTCATGAATGTTGGGCCATCCCTTGTCATGACTCTCAACTAATTGTACACCTCCTTTCTTTACAGCGGACCAAAAACATGCTCTGCTGCCGTAGGTCATGACTCCTTTGAAACACCCACAAACAGAAGCCCAGTGGTCATACAATCATGCCCTATGTATCACCAGGTCCATCACTGAGTGGAGTTTTAAAATCCTGGAGCCTTGACATATCTGGGGGCAGATTGCTATACTCGCCACCTATGGTGTGCAAAATTATAGTGGTGTGCTCCATATTTCACTACATATGTTTATTTATTTGGAAGGTTTTATATAGCGCGAACCTGACCACCGAGGGTATCAGAGCGCTTTCCAGTTTATGCATCAAGAAGGGTACAAGCGGAGGAGGAGCTTCGCGGGCATCCATGATGGTCGCGTGAGCACAGAGCTCCCGAGACCTGCGCCGCCCTTCGCAAATATCCTGCTAATATCCTGTTTCTGAAGATGGGCTTTTGAAGGCGATCCTCGGCTGACCTCAATATTCCTTTCAAAATTGAAATCGGACATCGGGGGCCACTTCTACATCGGCTCGTGCTTCTGCGACCTGCCCCGGGACGAGACCGGGGGCTCTGCTGATTTTCAGGCCGAGGAGTAGTTGAACAACAACGGCCAGAGGGGTCTTCCCCAGGCGGCCTCACTTCAACTTTCAGTTTCAGTTTCCTACTCCAGACTCTGATTGACTGGCATTCCTTCTGATCTACTCCAGATCTGGCTGAGTCTGCTCTATTGATGTGCTCCTTCAGTGACGGTCCGGCTTCCAGCCCTATTGGATCTTCTCTCCTTTTGCCCATTTCGTGTACTTTTGGCCTCATCGTGATCGGCCATTTTCACCACGTCGCGAGGGCCCCTCCGGGGCTCTGTTCCCAAGATGGCCACCAAACCGGACACTGAGAAGCGCAAGACGAAAACACCTCTCCGTGGGGGACTAACTCAAACTAATGTGATGGACCGTTACACCCATCCTAAAGGGTCCCCCAGCGGCACCGGCCGTACTCCTGAGGACCCATCTGTGGACCTTGCTGAGCCCTCTGAGGTATCGCTTCAAGATGTCATGAGCGCCATCACCAGTATGAAGGCCTCTATGGGACAGCAGTACGAGGCCCTCGCCTCCAAGATCGATACGGTGGCTATCGATGTTACACTGATTAGAGCGGACCTGGCGAAGACCAATGAAAGGGTAAAGGCTTTGGATTTAAAGACCTCCAGCCTGACGACTGATGTCACGGAGGTACAGACTGAGATCGGCAACTTGCGTTCGTCACAGGACTTGGTGGCCCGTCGGCTTGAGGAATTTGAAAATAGGGCCCGGCGTAATAACGTACGCATTATAGGTGTTCCGGAAAATCCCGAAGACGCTGCCACCGACACCTTGGTGGAAGACCTGGTCCTGAATCACCTCGCCCCCGCCGGTCTCAGTAGATTCTTCGCTGTTGAACGGGCCTACCGATTTCCGGGTGGGAAGCCGAAACCGGGTGCCCCCCCGAGACCCATTATTGCCACACTCTTCCATTTTCGGGACAGGGACGCTATCCTTCGGGCATCTCGTGAGTGCGGCCCTGTGAAATTCGACAACACCACTGTGAACTTCAATCCCGACTTTACTCCATTGGTTCAGCGGCAGAGACTGGGGTTTCGGGGAGTGAAGCGGAGACTGCGCGATTTGGACCTTAAATATGCCATGTTGTTTCCAGCCAAACTACGAATCGAATATGAGGAATAAACGTTTTTCTTTGATCGTCCGGACAATGTCAGTGACTGGCTTGATTCCCTGCCCAATCGGGGTGACCGAACTGAGCACCCCGGTGGCGCCGACGGTGGCTCACCGGAGCAGGAGTGACATTATGGTCCCCGACGTCTGAACTTTCTGCTTATTTGTCAGCAGAGTTTGAATAATTGTCCTTTTGTTCTATTCTGGATCGGCCAGAGGGTGGCGGGGGTGTAAGGGGTCTCTTCCTCCTCCTGGGTTTCTTTGTGTAGATTAGTTTAATGACTGGGCGACAGGCACACTGCAAGTTGGAGTGGCTTCTGAGTCGTACGCAGGGGTGCAGGGTGGGGGGTGTTGTAACGTGTTCAGGTTGGGGGGTTGTGGGGGGGGTGTTTGTCTGTTTATTTTTTTGTTCACAAGGCATTGTATTGTTTTTCGTCCATTCCAATCTTAAGGTCCTGTGAGGGGTGTGCTCTGTCTCTTCTACGGGGATGGGGGTGGTGAGTTGAGACTGCTATCCTGGAATGTCAATGGTTTGGGAGACAGGATAAAACGTGGGGTTGTGCTGCAGTTTCTTAGACGCTACTCCCCCGATATTGTTCTTTTGCAAGAAACGCACTTAATCGGTAACGCATGTCAAGCTATGAATAGACGTGGATACCGACTGGTCGCTCACTCTGGATTCACTTCCGGCTCCAGAGGAGTGGGTATTCTCATTCGGTCCTCCCTCCCCTTTGAAATTGATGATGTAAGACTCGATGACAGGGGGCGCTATGCCGCGCTCACCGGTAGATGGGAGGGTAAGACGCTTTCCATACTCACACTGTACGTCCCTCTGGGCCTGCAGACGTCCCCTTTTGCTGACCTTGGGCGGCTCCTATTGGGTCTTCCCGAGGGTCTTCTGATCCTGGGTGGTGACTTTAACTCTGTGGTCTCCGGCACTTTGGATCGCCACCCCCCTAGAGATTTGACTAGCTCTCAATTGTGGCTTGCTGACCTGCTGGACACTTTTGGCCTTATAGATAGTTGGAGGTTGATGCACCTTACGCAGCTACAATATACCTTTCACTCGGGGGCCCATGGTAGTCTTTCCAGGCTAGATTATTTCTTAATGCCAGCAGCGCAGTTACCCTCTATCAAAGAGATTCGTCAGCTCCCAAGGAGTATTTCTGATCACTACCCCCTGTGGCTTTGTGTCAAGGCTGGGGTGGGTGGCGAGGGTAGAGTGGCTCCTATAAACCCCTAGCACCTTCGCAATCCTAAAACCCGCTCTGCACTGCTGAAATCCATTGACCACTACTTCGATGAAAATGTGGGGTCTGTTTCTTCCTCTGTTTCACTCTGGGAGGCCTTCAAGACTGTTATTCGTGGACATTCATTGTCTTTGATTGCTGCTTCCAAGAAGGCTAAATGTGAGGAACTTGTACGCATCGAAACTGAAATAACTGTGCTTGAAAATGCTCTTGAAGGTGCTGTTACTCGTTCTAATTTGCATTCCCTCAGTTTGAAACAAGCTGAATATAGGGCCCTTGTGACTGACGCGGCGAAAGCGATGAATAGAGAGCAACAGGGCAGGATGTATGACCTGGGCGACAAGGCTGGTAAATTGATTGCGTGGCTGGACAAGAAAGAGAGAGTGAATCGTGTCGTCCCTGTGCTTGAAAGGCCGGATGGTGAATGTGTTACTGACCCAGCTGGTATTGTTGAGTGCTTTGCTGATCATTTCAAAACCGTATACGCCTCGGTCAGTGATAGGGACGAGGAGGATTCCCACTTGTTGTTGCGAGACATAGCGTTGCCTTGCCTCTCCGATGATGATAGAGCCCTACTTGATGCGCCTTTCACAATAGACGAGGTCGCTGTTGCCATACGTTCCTTTCGCTCTGGCAAGGCACTGGGTCCTAATGGTTTGCCCATTGAACTCTATAAGCTACAACCCGACAAAATGGCGCCCTACTTTAGGGAATATGTTCCTTGAAGCTTTCGATTCTGGTTCCCTCCTCCTTGATCAGCGATTAGCCACCATCGTAGTAATTCACAAGGAGGGTAAGCCGCGTAATCGCTGCGCCTCGTATCGGCCCATTTCACTACTTAATGCCGAACCTAAGATACTGGCTAAATTACTAGCCAATCGATTGATTACAGTGATCAGTGACTTGATCCATCCGGATCAATCCGGCTTTATTCCACACCGGAATACCGCCCTTAATCTTCGCAGACTTCACGGAGTTCTCGCGAGGGCTGAGACTCTAACTGAGCCGGCCATTTTGGCCTCCTTGGACGCCACTATGACTTTTGATACTATCGAATGGCCTTATCTTTGGGCTGCCCTCTCCAAATTTGGGTTCGGTCCGACATTCATCGCCTGGGTGAGGCTCCTTTATGAAAAACCCCTCGCCCAGGTGGTTGTTAACGGTAAGGTCTCCGGCGTCTTTACACTTGGGCGTGGCACCCGGCAGGGTTGCCCGCTGTCTCCGTTGCTTTTTGCCCTTGCTCTGGAACCGCTGGCGAAGTGGCTCTGTTGGGAGCCCTCCATGAAAGGCATCAGGGGGACTCCCGATTTTGAGGATCGAATCTCGCTGTATGCGGATGACATCCTTTTATATCTTACGTCCCCCAGAAATCCCTTAATGTGCTTTTCGATGTTCTGACCTCCTTCGGGAAGAACTCGAGTCTCATTATCAATTGGACCAAATCATGCGTCTATGTTCTGTCCGGTGAGCTTCACCCACTGCCGCATAGATTCCCGATTCAAATTGTTGACACTGGCTTTAAATACTTGGGGATTTATGATTCTTTGGATCCCGCAGTTTGCTATGAACGCAACCTGCTACCCCCTCTTCACCGGCTTAAACTTGATGCTGCACGGTGGCGGCAGTTGCCTTTGTCGCCACTGGGTCGCGCGGCTCTTTTCAAAATGATGTCGCTGCCCAGATTTTTGTATGCACTCCAAAACTTTTTTGACCCCATTCCTTCCGGATATTTTCGTGAAGTGGAACACCTGCAGCGGCGGCTTGTCTGGGACGGGCGTGCGCGCATTGCTATGTCTAAGCTCACGCTTCCGTGGTACGATGGAGGCATCGCCCTCCCAGACATCAAGCGTTACTATTGGGCTTCTCAATTAAGTGCTGTTAACCACGCAACTTACGCTCTCGGTCCTACCCCGGCCTTTGCCATGGACAAGCACCTCTTGCCCGGTGGGAACTTTAATAGAGTGCTATATTCCAAGGGGCTTCACAGGACGTTGACCGGGTCCACGAAAATTGCCGTCAGAGTGTGGCGTGATGCGAATGCGGCCTTGGGATGGTGTGATAGGTTGACGCGTGCGACTCCCTTGTATGCTTCCGAAGGTTTGGGTAATCTATGGCGGACGAAAGGTTTTGATAAATGGGACATGATTGGTCTAAGTAAGGTGGGTGACCTTTGGACTAAAGGAAATGTGAAGACCTTTGAGGTGCTCAAGACGGAATATGAGCTTGGAGACAGGGAATTTTTTAGATATGCTTAGGTATGTCATGCTCTACTGTCAGTTTTTGCTGTGGGAACTGCTATTCCCGAATCCTCGCCTCTCAAGGACCGTACCCTGGACGGCCATGTCCCCGATAGTACAATTTCACTGATTTATAAAAAACTGATCAACACTAGAATTGACTTGCTTTTGCACCTCAGGGCATTATGGATTGCTGACGGGCTAGAACTGGACGACGAGGACTGGCAGTCTGCTTTGTCCTCTCCTAAAGAGGTTGCCATACCCGCCCGCCTTCGATTTGTCCAACTTAAGATCCTTCACCGTGTGTATGTCACTGGTCCGAGTCTGGTTCGCATGGGTTATTCGTTGGATGGGTTGTGCAAGCGTGGCTGTGGCATGATTGGCATCTTCCTTTACATTTTGTGGGAATGTCCCGAAGTGACTGGTTTTTGGTCCCGAGTGCATGCGATTATGGAAAATGTCACGGGGGTTCCGCTTCTGCCTGAGGCCAGACGCTGCCTCTTGAATGTATGAGAACCTAACGATTATACTGCTTCTCAGATCTGCTGGGCGACCCTCAGCAACATGGTTGCTAAGAGGGATATTGCACAGCTATGGGGCTCTCATAGACCGCCCACTGTACTGGCGTGGAAGGAGAACATGGACTGTTGCATGTTTCGGGAAAAGACAGTATACTTGTCCCGGGGCAGACCCAGAAAGTGGAACAGAATTTGGTCACAGTGGAATGCTTACCGTGGAAATATATGTACTCCCCCACACGTCTCTACCCCTGATGTCTCCTTGTCTCCCTAACTGACATTCCCAATGTTTTGTATTGAAAATATATATTGCATTGTTTCCTCGCTGCCCCCCCCTCCTTTGCTATTGCTTTCAGCTATATTGTATGTTTTGAACTGTTCGGAGCTGCTCCCGATTGGACTCAAGATTGCCATTACTGTATTTTTGCCTTGTGTTTTTTGTTCCACTGTTTCTTGTTAATTTCGATAAAAAATAAAAAAAAATAAAAAAGAAAGGTACAAGCAAACAAGTCAAAATCAACAAAATGAGAAACTCACAGTCTTATAATGTCCGACATTCTCGTGAGCTGGGCCACAAATCAACGGCTATGGCCCCAGAATGAAATGGAGAAGCCAGACTGAGGTAAAAATGTCTTCATCAAGAGCCCTTTGATTTCTTTTTTGAAGAGGACCATGGAAGGGTTCACCCTGACTTCGGGGGGAAGGGAGTTCCAAATCCTCTGAGCCATACCTGTGAAGTCTCTATTGTAAGTCTTTTTTTTCTTGAATTTTTGTGGTTTGAGCAAAAGGGTGCTGATACTTCTGGAGGCTCTCGAACCACATGAGAGCTCAAGTTTCTGAGCAAGGTACAGCGGGGTCTTGAAGTGGATGGCTTTGTGTGCCATGTATGCAATTTTTAACTGTATCCAAGCTTCACATGGAAGCCAATTCAGGGTCAGCAAGTCCGTAGAAATATGGTTAAATTTGTTTGTGCCAGTAATGAGCCTAGAAGCAGAATTGATGGCAACCCTAAGAGGAGCCGTCTTTACTCTGGGCATGCGCAAGCGCAAAGCGTATGTGTAAGGACAAATGTGCCATGGGCTGATATCAGTAGGGAGCAGGAACTGCCAGACAATGAGGAGGTAGAAGATGAGGAACCTCATCAACCTGTGCCATCAGCTTTGCAGCACGGCCGGAAGAACAACAACATCAACAATTTCTTCACAGAAGCATGAGTGAGGTACATTCTTTCACATAATGATGACAGATTTAACATTGTTAATCTATTTGTAAATAATTCTATGAGCACTACCACTGTGTATGCATTTTGATTTCATAGTCAGAGTAAACATCTAAATATTCACATTCGACCTGCTACTAATAGTTACACAGATAATGTAGGTAGCTATATGTAACAAACAGCATTGAACATCATCGGGTACAAATAAAGTAGTGTGCATGCCAACCACCTGTAGCAGATAGTCCTCCATTGTCAGCCACATTTAGCACTGTGTGGTAACGTAGATAGTGTGCAATGACTGTGTGTGTGTTTCTCTTACTGCTAGCCATTTGTACGGCCTCATACTTGTGCCCGATAATAGAGGGCACTCAAAGTATTATGACTTTGAAGTGTTACACATAGTATGTGCATGGAAACACAGTCCAAAAACTACAGTCTACATATGCTACATCAATAACTGTATCCACCTGTCAAATCCATTAGGTGATCTCATACCACACATGCAAATGCTACATACTATACTTTGCCAGTGCAGTAGTGTTGCATGTAAACACACACTGGTATACACAAGGAACACCGCCTTGATGCAGAGTCTAGTTATGGTGTGATGTACACAGCCCTACCATCAACAATATGTATAAGGTCACACCAAGACATGCATGGTGATCTACCATAGCACTATCAGCATGACTGAGGATCATGTTGGCCACAAATGATGACACTGTAACTTTCCTGTGGGATGTGGCCCTTGGATATGAATGGCAAATACTCAAACAATAAAATGGTGCCATCCATACATCCCCTTCCAGGATAGGTGCAGCTAATTACTACGCACTCCTAGATATCCCCACAGGCTGATGCCTCCACTGTGGGACACAGCTCTGTTTGGCAGTAGGTTGAGCTGTCGTAGATATGGGTGCAATGACCTCATGGCAGTGGCAGGCTGACATATCCCTGGGGGAAGCTAATACAATGTCAGTGGGTGCTGAGACAAATTTAGCACACAGGGCACCTCTGGTAAGGTGCATCCTTGTGCTACCACATTAGGGCATCTGTATAAGGAAATGGCGCAGTGCCAAATTGCAGCACCACGCTGTATCATTGCCAAAACACAAGGATGCGCCGCATTTACAAGAATATGGTGGACCGCTGTGTTTTCCCTAGCGCTGGCACTAAAAATAGCTGCCTAGCACCAACACAGACACCCTTGCGCCATAGTGCAAGGATGCCTGCGTTGCAAGGATGATTGTTTATGTGCAAGAGGGTGTCCCTCCCTGCACAAAAATAATCATCAATGGTATTTTGCTCTTTCTAAGTGTGCTGCAGAATACAAAAAAGGAGAAATAAAAGTATTTCTCATCGCGCCAATCTGACGCATGCTTGTGCATGGCACTGCCTCCAATTTACACATCCTTGTAAATCTGTGGCAGCATCAAAAAGCAATGGGTGTAGCGGTGGAATGCCCACAGTAACAACCACTGCACACCTATTTCACGCAGATCCCTGGTGAAAGGGTTCCATATTTACAAAGCGGTATTAAGCCATGCAAAGTAGCTTAACTCGGCTTTGTAAATATGGTGCAGGGCATGCCGCCACTTTGATGTTGGCAAAAGTGGCTTTCCGGTGGTGCAATCCCCATGTACATAAGGCTCAGTGTTTGGGCACCATGCGTCGGCGGGCGGGGAGCGCCCCACAACTGTGCAATGTCTCGTTTTGCAATCATGTTGGCCAGGGTCGCCCAACGCGTCTGAGCCACGTCATAGTCATTCGGTTCCCATACATTCAGCAAACACCGCCTAGCTTCCGGCTGTATCTCGACTCCTGTGACCTCTTTCATGACCGCATGCACTCTATTCCAAAATGCAGCAACCTCCGGACATTCCCAAATGATGTGAAGGAAAGTAGCAAGTTGACCACAACCACGGATACATAACCCATCAACAGAATAACCCATTCGAATCAGTCGCGGGCCAGTAACATACACACGGTGCAAGATCTTGAGTTGAACTAGTCGAAGACTGGCCGGTATCGCGACCTCCTTGGGGGAGGAAATCGCAGATTGCCAATCCTCATCGTCTAATATTAAACCGTCTCTGGTCCAGACCTCCCTTAAATGCGTTAACAGGTCAGACTGATCATTAATTAATTTCTTATAAATCAAAGAAATCGTGCTATCAGGCACATAGCCGTCAAGTATCCGATCCTCCAACGGGGAAGATTCCGGAATAACGGTCCCAACGGGGAAAACAGAGCCCAACGCGTGACGAATCTGTAAGTAGCGGAAAAATTCCCGATCACTCAGTTCATATTCCGCCTTCAAGACCTCAAAAGTCTTAATCCTATTCTTAACCCAGAGATCGCCCACTCTACTGATACCAATCATATCCCATTTCCCAAAGCCTTTCGTCCTCCATAAACTTCCCAGCTTGCAAGAATCATACAAGGGGGTCACACGGGTCAGTCTACCGCTCCACCCCATTGCCGCATTTGCACAATTCCACACCTGCACCGCGATCTTGGTAGGACCAGTAAGCGTCCGGATCGCAGATCTAGAGTATAGCGCCCTATTATAGTTCCCACCCGGTAACAACCACCTATCCATCTCAAATGCAGGATCTAAACCCGGACCATACATACCGTGATTGATTGCACTCAATTGAGAGGCCCAGTAGTAACGCCTGATATCGGGAAGAGCAATACCGCCGTCATACCAGGGAAGCGTAAGTTTAGGGAGGGCGATACGGGCACGCCCATCCCAAATCAGCTGTCTTTGTAGACTCTCCACTTCCCGGAAGTATTTTGCCGGAACTGCGTGAAACGTATTCTGGAGCGCGTATAAAAACCGCGGCAGAGACATCATCTTAAAAAGGATGGCTCGCCCGAGAGGGGACAAAGGAAGGCCGCGCCAGCCCACCACGTCAGAACGCAATCGTTGTAGCGGAGGGAGTAAATTACGTTCATATCTGGCCACGGGGTCCAAAGTGATAAAAATTCCCAAATATTTGAAACCCTCTTGTGTAACCTGTATCGGACAACCACGCGGCAATGTTATGTTATGTTATCTTATTTATATTTTTAAAGCGCACTGATACCCCAGCAAAGGGGCGTCCAGGCGCTCAGACAGGTACTGTAACATAACAGGCAGAATAAAAGAGGGCTATTCAGAAATAGAGAACAAGAGCGTTTTAATAGTACGCCTAAAAATGAACAGATCATTCAGAGCACGGGTGTGTGCTGGAAGCGAGTTCCATAGTCCTGCAGCAAGCACCCGGAAAGAGCGTCCACCCATTCTGCTGAGTTTAAATCGAGGGCAGATCGCCAAATGCAAGGCCTCAGATCTAAGAGATCTCCGAGGGATATAAGGGGTCAATAAATTGACCAGAGCTGGTGGGGAGGAAAGTTTCATAATTTTGAACGCCAGACAGAGTGCTTTAAACTTAATCCTCTGCCTGACCGGCAGCCAATGGAGAGAAGAAATAGTGCCGGAGACAGAGCAATGCCTAGGGAGACCAACAATGGCCCGTGCCACAGCATTTTGCACCCTCTGAAGTCTGGCTACCTCAGCCTGGTTAGCCCCCAGCATCAGCGCACTTCCGTAGTCCAGCCGAGATAGTATAGAGGCTTGGACTACGAGCTGCCGGGTTGGAGGGTCGAAGTATTTAAGGACCGGCCTTATGCCTCGCAATATGCCATAACATGTACCTGCAACCCTCTTCGAATGCCCAATGAAGGTGAGCGTCGGATCCAACCAGATCCAATGCAGGGGCACCACCCGCGAGTACGTATATACAAGACTTGGACCAGTTGATCACAAGGCCAGAATTACGTCCGAAGGAAATCAACACATCAAACAGCACGTTTAACGACTTTTGGGGCGCAGTGAGGTACCTCAAATAGAAGTTTCACCCAGCTAATAAAGCCAGGACCAAAGCCGAATTTCGCCAGAGCGGCCCACAAATACGACCACTCCACAGTGTCAAAAGCCATCGTGGCGTCAAGGGAGACCAAGATGGCCGACTCCAGAAGATATGGGGCTCTCGCGAGAGCGCCGTGCAAGCGTCTCAAATTCAGTGCAGTATTACGGCGCGGGATGAGTCCGGACTGGTCCGGATGAATCAAGTCACTAATCACATTGATAAGACGGTTAGCTAGTACCTTAGCGAGGATCTTTGGATCTGCATTAAGAAGCGATATGGGTCTGTAGAACGCACCACAAGCCCTTGGCTTTCCCTCTTTGTGAATCACTACTATTGATGCAATACGATGATCGTAAGGGAGGGAGCCAGTATCTCTCGATTCCAAAAACATACCTCGGAGATATGGTGCAATCCTGTCTGGACGCAACTTGTATAACTCAATAGGGAGACCATTGGGACCCATAGCCTTCCCCGATCGAAGAGAGCGTATGACAAGAGCTATCTCATCCACTGAAAGTGGCGCATCCAGCAGTACCCTGTCTGAGTCCGATAGGCACGGCAGTGAAATATCTCTCAACAACTGGTGAGAGTCTTCTTCGTGCCTGACAGACACTGGAGAATAAACCTCCCGAAAATGATCAGCGAAGCACTCAACTATCTCAACCGGGTCAGTCACACGCATTCCATCAGGCCTCTCAATCATCGGAACCACACGATTCGCTCTCTCCTTTCTATCCAACCAGGCAATCAATTTTCCAGCCTTGTCCCCCACATCATACAGTCGCCCCTGTCGCTCCCTACTCATGAGTTTAGCGGCATCAGTCACCAGGGCCCTATAATCAGATTGTTTGAGACCGAGGACATGAAGTTTATCTCGGGTGACCCCCAACTTCAACTCTCCATCCAGTTCAGTAATATCAGCCTCAAGTTGGTCCACCGCCTCATTCCTGCTCTTTTTAGCACCAGCAATCAATGATAAGGCATGACCCCGAAGGACCGTCTTAAACGCTTCCCATAATGAGACAGAAGAAGACACCGATCCGTCATTCTCAAGAAAGTAGTGATCAAGAGATTTGACAAGTTCAGCACGGGTCTTAGGGTTATGGAGATACCAGGGGTTAATCGGAGCCACTCGACCCCCAGTGCCCAGAGTAATGTCCATATGAAGCCATACAGTAGAGTGATCCGAAATCCCCCTAGCTAAGTGTCTGATCTCCTTCATCAATGAGGCCTGTGCTGCCGGCACCGAAACATAATCCAACCTGGACAGGCTACCATGGGCACCCGAGTGGAAGGTAAACTGTGTCCGACCCGGGTGCATCACCCTCCAGCAATCAATCAAGCCCAGCATTTCCAGGAATCCACTCAACCATGATTGGGACCTTGCGAGATCTCGGGGGGGATGGCGGTCCTCCACCCCAGAAACAACAGAATTTAAGTCTCCACCCACGATCAGCATACAGTCTGGAAGTCCCAGAACACCCTCCCCAAATCAGCGAAGGTCGAGGACAGCAAACCAGGGGGGACATATACAGAAAGCAGCGTGATGGTCTTCCCCTCCCACCTACCAGTGAGGGCAGCATAACGCCCTCTATCGTCACACAGCACACTGTCAACCTCCAGGGGAAGGGAGTTCCGAACAAGAATACCCACCCCCCTGGAACCGGAGGTGAAACCAGCGTGGGAAGCAAGGTGGTATCCCCGCCTATTCATAGCATGACATGTGTTCCCAATCAGATGTGTTTCCTGCAGTAACACTACATCAGGGGAGAAACGTTTCAAGTATTGCAATACAACACCCCGTTTTATCCTGTCTCCCAATCCATTAACATTCCAACATAGAAGTCTCAACCCTCTACCCCCCACACCCGAAGCGGTAGCAGAGCCCTTCCCACCCGCAGCGCAGCACCCAAATCAAATAGTAAATCAATACGTTGCCTTGAAAAAGAACCAAAACACACCCCAAACATTCCCCACCCTCCCCCCACAACCCCAGGAAACGAACGCCCCCCACCCTGCACCCCTGCGTTAGACTCAAAAGCCACCCCAACTTGCAGTGTGCCTGTCGCCCTAACATAGAACTAATCTACAAGAAGAAACCCAGAGGAGGAAAGAGTCCCACCTGTATGTACACTTTAGACGGCGTTACCAATGTGTATTACTCAGGTATATTAACTCTGCCATCTTATAATTTATAACTTGAAGGATTACATAGCCAAAATATATGCCTATGTACTGTGCTTCTGTTGCATCTCAAATATGTGTTCTGAGTTTACTGATGTGCTTTACATCTTATGTCTTGTGAATGGACCCCCATCATACACACGTTGTGAGATGGATAACTTCAAGGACCCCAACTTCACCAGTGGGTGACTTCATGAATGCTAATTGTGTGGTGCAAAGATTGATTGTGATGTCAGATGCTGTATGACTTGCCAGATTCAATGTATATCACTATCCCAAATAATTTTTTGTATGAAGATAAATAGGTCAGGAAAAGTGGACATTGTTGCATGTCTGTCAGCTTCTGACTACTGTCAAAGACAATACTTTGCCTAGCTGGGATGGACCACATGATAGAGGCATGACAGGTGAGCCATGATCACAGTGGCAGGCTATACAAATATATGTGGTAGTGGATACACATCCGAACATGGATGTGATTGTGAAGAATTTGGAATGCATGTCAATTGCACATGTTATGATATTGGGAGCATGGAATGAGCGGTGGCATGGTCCTCCATGGACTTGCAACAGTGCAGATAGGAGAGGTTTCATATGCCTCTGTGTGATGTGAGGTACTTATCCAGCATCCATTGAGTGTTATATGTCATACCTGGCAAGTGTTCAGCACAGTTAGCAATGTGTCCTGGTATACTTGCCATATCAGTTACTTGCCATATCAGTTACACTACGTTGTGAGACAGTACATGTACATTGCAGAAATTACGCATCTTACTGTGGCAAATACCTATGACATAAAGGCCATTGCAGGGTGCAGAAGGAACACTAATGTACAGTGAAGGTAGCACATGGACCATTCCATGGGTACCAACGAGCATTGTGACTAAGCATACTAAGTACTGACATTGTTATACCTAGATTTGCTATGGTGTTGCACTTGCATTTTGCAACAATTGGCCTGCCTTTGTAATTAGGGCTCAGTACATCTGATAGGATAGTTAATAGGCATGTGTATGGTCACTCTAAGCTGCAATATTAATTTAGGCAGTAGGGGCAGCTACCTTAGAAGTTGTGTAAATAGTATTGTTTCATGATGTCAGTACCTGTTCCTAATCACCCTTTGACTGAGAGTTATCCTTATTGCTTCAACAGACAACATGAACCCAGAGCAGCTGAGGCAGCATAACATGAGAAAGGAGCACTACCACCACCTCAGATGAGTTGCAAAGGCACACAGCCATCAAAAACGTTATGAGGGAGAGAAGGCTCAGGGCAAGTGGTGAAGCTTTTCGTTCAGACCATCAACACTGGACAATGGGAGCTCTGGCAGGAATGGACATTCCAGCAAAGATACTTCCAAGCCACTCGTACCCAGTAACTCCACCAGTGGACCATCACACCACGTGGACCCACACCTCAGGCAACAGAAGGGCCTAGCTCTTTCAAACTGGACATAAAAAAGGACATATCCGAACTGAAGTTACAGGTGGCAGTTTTAGAAAACAAATAGGCCAAGCCTTGACACTGCTTTCTACTCTCCCCCTGTATATAGTGTTTTGCGTTGTACATAATGTTCTCATAGCTTAGTTTAGGTTAGTGTAGTCATAGTAATAGTGTAGGTATAGTGGTTTTAGGGGATTTGTATGGGTGAGTTTGATTTTTTTGTGGGTAGAGGTATTTTTTGTTTTTTGGGGTGGGGATTTATGTGTTTCATATGTATGAAATAAACAAAATATATATATTTTTTAAATAAAAAACAAATTGATTGTTTAGGATTCTGTGTGTAGGTAGTTGATGATTAGGTGTAGTTTCTGTTGTCCTTGTGTGAAGACATGTCATAAGGGGGGTGGGGTTGATGTTTATCATGTTGTGCTAAATGTGTAGAGTAAGATAGGTTGAGTTAAAGTAGTTATAGATAGTGGGTAGGATACAATATGTAGGTGATCCTTCCTTGCTGTGGACTGCACGACGTGGGAGCCTGCCTGTCCCCTTTGCCTTTGCTGATACCTGTCAGCTGTTCGCCTGCGGGAGGATCTACCGCCCAACAACGCTGTTTGCCCCTGATTGGCTGCTGAGAGTGGAACACCTGTGGAGGCTGCAGGGGTAGCGCGGCAGGGACTCACTATCCCAGGAGTCCCTGCTTGACCACGTGACATCCGGTCAGCGCCCCCCTGCCTGCCCCGCCCCCACCGGCAAACCAGTCAAAAGGAAGGTTTGAACACTTGCCTGCGTGATCCTTCCTTGCTGTGGACTGCACGACGTGGGAGCCTGCCTGTCCCCTTTGCCTTTGCTGATACCTGTCAGCTGCTCGCCGCTCCCACTGCGCAGGAGCCGCTTCGCCTGCGGGAGGATCTAGCGCCCAACAACGCTGTTTGCCCCTGATTGGCTGCTGAGAGTGGAACACCTGTGGAGGCTGCAGGGGTAGCGCGGCAGGGACTCACTATCCCAGGAGTCCCTGCTTGACCACGTGACATCCGGTCAGCGCCCCCCTGCCTGCCCCGCCCACCACCGCCCGTCCTATAACACAGAGGAGAGCCCGTCTTGCGGGACGCAAGCGGGACGACGGGCGAAGCCCGGGCAAAGGGCGGGCCGTCTGTGGCCGTCCGGGGCCAGCAGGGGCCGGGACGGGCCAGCCCTCTAACATCTCAGGTATAAAAGAGAATTATGGTGCAGGGTTAAATACCATTGCTACTCGTGTATTCGATCACATGTCTGTTTACTCACCAATGTCTACTCGCTCAGGAAGAAGCTTACGGAAAGGGGGAAATTCTACGCTAGGGACCATGGATAATTTTATCACTCGGGCCGTTTCTGTTGTAGAGAAGGAAATCATCTTAGCAGAACGTAGATTATCAAATGAATATCTGGCGCACAAGCGATCCTCAATGGGGTCACTTGCGCAGGCCAAATCTCCGTCAAACATTATTCCATCGGAATCAACCACTCCGTCAATTCCTAGCGATCAGCAACCTTGTGTTGTTGATTTGAGATCGGATAGTGACCTTTTTGTAATTACACCTGACCCAGCACCTATAAATAAAATATCAGCTAATGTTGAAAAAAGAAATCCCTCTAATATTACAGTGCCTGCCCCACCGGTCATGCCCTTAATAACGATACATGACACTCCAACAGAGCAAACTCTACAATCACCATCTCTGAAAACAAGTAGGGTTGCCGTAAAACGGAAAAGACTAGTTACCCCACGCAAAGCCTACAGACTAAAGGCCTTAAAAAGAATTCGCAAAAATTATATGTTTGGGGGAGTTCATAGTAAACCTCTAGATACTGACTCTGCGACCAATGGGAGAGAACGAAGTGAACCTCCGGAGAGTGATCCACCAAATGTTTCTGTTGGTTCCAATATGGCCATGGATCAAGTAAACAATCTTGAAGAACTACCATTACCAGACCTGCTGATGGAACGGATCCAATCCCTTATGATATCTTTACTACAACCAGTAACTGATAGACTGAAAGGACTAACGGACCGCTTGGATAAATTCGAGCAGACATCCTTGGACAACTTTTTTGCATTAAAATCCTTGGTTAAACTCCATTCTAAGATTGGCCAAGACACTGTAAGGATGGAGAGGAGCCCAACGTCTCCTAAACCAGCACAACCAGCTCGCCCACCCAGGAATGACAAGGTGGTAGACCCAACTGGGTCTAATGCTGCACCAGGAGGACCACGGGCAGAGCCCTCCAAAGGTCAACCGCCTAATGGCGGAATAAAATTGGCTGCTCCTCCAAAGCCTGCACCGCGTAAATCCAAACAAATAATAAACAATACTTCTACAAACCCTACAGATGGGATGGGGCCTACAGTCCCCACATTAGTTTGCGGCAATAACGTCAATGTCCATACATCTGACTGTAATATAGGAACTCAAGCGCCAAAGAAGGTTCCGAACGCACACCTCCCACCAGGGTGTCAACCATACGTGGTAGTACTTACTGGAGTTCCCCCATTGAAACCTAACAAAAGAGAGTCCTATGATGAATTAAAAAACAAGACCTTATACTGGCTAAGGGAAAATAGACCTTTACCTTATACTGTTAATTGCCAAGTAATTCAAGTCCGAAGAGTTAGTTGGCTGGGTTCTAGGCAGAAGGACATTGAAGGGGACTGCATTTTGGTCAACTTTACAGATCCCTCTGTAGCACAACTTGTGTACAGCCAACAACCACGAAGAGATAATCGAGGAATTGGAACCTGCGATCTTAGCTACTTTTATCCAATACAACATAAGCAAGCAAGCAGAGTCCCACAACAGTCAAGTCTGATGGATAATAGATACTCATTCTTCGACCCCCCAACTCCGGCTGGTAGAATATACCCACCAAACATGGAAATGGACAAAAATTGGTCATGGTGGGGTCATTGACAAACAATAGAAGGCTATGAACTTAATGGATCAGCTTCCCCTACAACTTGTGTGCACCAGCGGGAATCAAGTATAACATCAAAAATAGGTACTGGTGTATTATCTTCTGTAATAGAGTCAGTTGAATCAACGCGGGCAGGGAATTTGTCCGGAAGAAAACTGGTCGACTACCAAGAGAGGAATTTGACTGTTCCTTGCAGTGTACAGGCCCAAGATATACCACCAGTGCTAAATAAAGATCCCTGGGACCAGGCGCACGGAATATCGATTATGGAGGAATCTAATAATGGGGAAACACTGAATATAAGCAAAAGACATCCTGCCAACCAAGAACAAGGCAAGCCCAAACGGGATTTAAAAATCATGTCATGGAATATCGCAGGGTTGTCAAGAAACCTCTGTGATAGAAATTGGAGTTCCTTCTTGGAGGAAAATGATATTATACTCCTACAGGAAACATGGGCAACTAACATTGTACACAGACTGGGCTATAAAGCGTTTTATTTTGGGGCAATTGCATCAGTAAGAGGGAGACCTTCAGGGGGCTTAATAATATGGATAAGTATATACTTGGACGTTGTTGTATCACCCTTGTACCTTGCTTCTAATGATTTGCTTGGGGTTAAAGTAGCCACGAAAGATCTGGGTGATGTTCATCTGATAAATGTCTATAATAGACCAAACCCAAAAAATAAGGAATCAGTGGTCATAGAACAACTTAGCTCCTATTTGTGTAAACTAGAGCCTGACTCTAAAATAATCATAGGCGGGGATCTAAATTGTCGATTCGAGCCCCTAATGGGGCTCGAAAATTTATTAGAAAACTCAGATAGAGCACACAATATCCCTCTTTTAGATAGTGCAAAGCCAGTAAAATGCACAGTGGCAGCTATGCAGATCTATAAACTGACTGTATCCTATGACCTAAAGGCATGCAATGGGCGGTTAGACCCAGATAAGCCAGCTAACAACACATTCAGTAAAGGGTTGTCCAAATCTCTGATCGACTTTATGTTGATCTCAACCAACCTTTGGTACTTACTGTTGGCCTTCAAGGTCGTGAATAGACCGGAGAGTGACCACTTTCCATTACAATTGGGGTTACTACCGGATCCCTTCTTGATAATCGATAGTGAGACTGAATGTGAGAGGGAGATGGCTGAGGTCGTTGTCTCCAACAATAGGAAAGCAATAAAATGGCCTCATATCCTAGCAAAAGAAGATACACTTTTGGGCATCTATAATACTTTCTCAGAAATCATTCCCCTATATGAAAATTCAAGGCCGGGATCTGATGATGTCCTAAAAATGCATCACCACTTAGTGGAATCATTAACTCCCCTCTTGAGTAAAACTTGTAATAACAAACAATGTAATACAAGGAGGCAATTGGAACTAGAGACACCATGGTATAACAAGCAGTGTCATCTAGCTAAAACTAATTTAATCATTGCCGTGAAATCTAAAGATCAGACAAGGGTTAGAGAATGCAGACAAAAATATAAAAGGCTCTTGTATAATGCAAAAAGGGAATGGGATGATTTAATCTGGGAAGATCTTTTGAATGCTGCTAGGAAGCATGATCAATGCACTTTCTGGAACCTGATAGCCAAAAATAACAAAACGGGTAGTTCCAATAGGGACCTTTTTCTGGATGAAAAAATTTGGTTTGATCATTTTGTAATTTTATATGATCTGGCTGGGTCATCTCCTGAGTATAACTATTCTGGATCCCTTCCCCAGTACACTAACACAGCGAAATTTAGCATGGAAGAAACCTTGTGTGCAATAAAAGCAATTAAGTCTGGTAAGGCACCAGGCCCGGACAAGTTACCTGGTGATTTATTTACTCACAATATTGAAGTATGGTGCCCCTACATAAACTTTCTGTGTAATTCCATCTTGCTGGGAACTCCGATCCCAGAAACCTGGAAAGGGGCAGAAATAGTGACCATTTACAAAAAGGGGGACCGCTACAACCCAGGCAATTACAGACCAATCAGTTTAATTGATATTTTACAAAAGATTTTTGCCAGACATATTTTAAATAGACTTTTAATCTGGATAGAGGAATCCGAAATCCTTTCTAAATACCAAGCAGGATTTAGGATTAAGACAAGTACTGTTGACCAGGTGTATAGATTCATGTGTATTTGCTGGAAATATATTCAGATAAAGAAGTGTAGTATATATGTTGCATTTGTGGATTTACGCTCAGCGTTTGATCTTGTTCCCCGTCACCTACTGTGGGAAACTTTGAGGAAAATGGGTGTCCCGGGCGATTTGTTGGCCAACCTTGTAAAGCTCCACACTGATAATTATGCCAAAGTAAGGTGGGGAAGAAATGGCGAAGTCACCCGAGCCATACCAGTAAAAAGGGGGGTTAGACAAGGGTGTGTGTTGGCCCCAACCCTTTTCTCCCTATTTGTAAATGATATCCCCTCCTACCTAGCAGAATGGGTATACACCCGTTACAACGCATCTTTTACTCCGCACTACCATTACAACGCGACTTTTACTCCGCATACCATTACAACGCATTGCGCTGGGGGGCGCTCTAGGATAGGGAATAAGTATAATTTACTATCCAACACCTTCCCTAGGGTCCACGGGGACTGGAGTTAGAATAGTAAATTATACTTACCACTATCCAGCGCCCCAATGCGCTATGCGTTGTAACGGTATGCGGAGTAAAAGTCGCGTTGTAATGGTCTGCGGAGTAATAGTATGCGTTATAACGTCATACATCCAGCAGAATGTAATCATGATTCCCCTAAATTATGCAATGAAGTAGTCACAGCATTGTTCTTCGCGGATGACACTATTTTAATATCCCAAACACCAAAAGGCTTGCAAAACTTGATAAATAAATTTAATAATTATTGCGACCTAAAGGGGTTAGAAATTAACTCATCCAAAACCAAGTATATGGCCATTAATCCCCCTAAATCTTTTAGGAAGAACTTGGCCCTAAACAACACTAAACTTGAGTATGTGGACTTTTTTGATTATCTCGGTATTAGGTTGGATAGTAGAATGTCTTGGATAAATCAATTAGAAAAAAGCAGGGTAATACTTAAGCAAAACTCCCTCCCCATTTTAAAAATTCATGGTGGGAGTACTTCAAAAGCTATAACCCCTGCGATTGAAGTTTTTAAAGCCAAAGCTTGGGGCCGAGATCTGGGGGCCTTATACTAAAAAAACATTCGATATAGAGGAAAATGTGTTCTTTAGACGTCTGCTAAGACTACCAGGAAGAACGCCCCTAGTACCAGTCTATCTCGATATTAACTTAAAACGGACAGATTATTTGTGCTGGTTGAGGCCATTGCTCTATTGGGTAAGGTTATGGTCTACCCCGGAACTCGCTGATTATAGAGCTGGAGTATTGGAAATCAGGGAGCTGGACTCTTTTAACTCGATCAAGTGGCTGAGACATGTATCCCGTTGGCTCACAAAAATAGTCCTTTCACACTTCTGGAAAACACCAGAAATGTCAATCACTTCGTTAAATATTTGCAAAGAACAAGTAAAATCTGCCTACTGGAACTATGTGAATACCAATGTTTACGAACGCGCTACTGGCTCATTAACGCATACGTTTTTGCAATTTAAGGACTACCCTACATTCGAACATTTTATGGATGAAATTGAGCCACCCTTGGCTAAAACTGTTTTCCTCCAATATAGATATGGGGTTTTACAGATCAATGCGAACACTTGTCGGTGGGGAGGAGCAAATAATGATCCTAATTGTAAATTGTGTGATTTAAAACAAAGAGAGGACGAGGCTCATATCCTCTTTTTTTGCCCATCCTACGAATTGCAACGTAAGAAATGGATCATACCTCTCTGTAAAAACCTGGGCACACGTTCGTATAAAGAGGCAGAGCGATTACTTAGATCCTCAACCATTAGGTTGATAACATTTGGTGTGAGCAGGTATCTTCTTGGTGTCTGTTTAACTAGAAAGAGATTAGGAATGACAATATAAGATTTGAAGTGTTTTTATCGCTGGCATTTTTTAATTATTTATAATTGTATTAAATCGTTTTTAATACTGGTCTTGTATGATGGCTCGATTGTAGGTACTCTATTAGCAAATGAGTAAATGAAGTAGTCTAAAATTATAAACAAATTGGAATGTTCCGGGACCTACTATTATTGCACTTTTGTATATTATGAATGTTTTGCTAACTGTAACAAATTTTTAATCACGTCGATGTTTGTATGTATTATATTGTGTGTTGGCTTTATGACAAAGTGTCGAATAAAAGCTTTACAACACAAAATATGTAGGTTATGTTATGTCAGAATAGTTAGTATAAGGTAGGTAGTTTTGCATTTTTTTTACTTTTCTATTGACATTAAATGTCATTGTTTGCTACATACAGGTCTGTGGCATGATTTACTGTGTGGGAATCAGCATATATGCTCAGATAATGTTATGTACATGAATATGTCTTTGCTAGCAGTGTTTGGCAACATGTGTGAGCAGGTGTCGGCCATGACTTTACATCATCTAACTATTAGACATTTTTGAGCAGTGAACGTGGGAATCATGATGGAAATTTTACACATTGTAAATCATGTGTTCACATACTATATCTCTGTATGAGTACATCATGCAACATGCATTGAGGGATGTTGTGGTCAAAAGAATTTGTCCAATTAGTAGGTTTTTGAACTCACAAACTGATTACTGCTCTGTACCCACTCACACTTGCAGAGTTTACTTGTCAGCCCAATGTTGTATGCATGCTAGTAACAATGGGTGGACCCAGCACTTGTGGGGTGAATTAATTCACCATTAACATTAACTGCATGACACTAGTTGAACTTCTTGTTTGCAACCTGGAGAAAGCACTTGCTAGTCAACACACAAATAGTGTTCACAAAATATGTTACACTCTCACTGCTTAGCATTGTCACTTATTCAACAAAAAACAAGCCCCTTTGGAAAGTAGTTGGTGTATTTCCCTCACAGAATGGCTAAAGTCAACCTGCTCCTGACTCCTACAGACAGACAACACACAGGTAGTTCTAAGTGCATTTATTTACATGTGCAAATATCAACGTGGCTCACAAGTAAAGTTAATTGGACTATAACCCTAAAAGATGTTTAGAGCCAATCGATGTACAGAGTCCATGTGAGGAACTTGTCCTGGGACATGAGGGGTGCTTCAGTCAGGAGGATGACCACAATGTCATTAGGGAGGATAGGTTACATTTACAGACCACAAATAGTCTAGGTGAACAGTGCAAAGTCAAAGTGAGGACAGTGGCAGCAGATGTTTCCTGCTATTTTAGTAAGCACAGGGCAAAGGAGAAACTGGGTATGTGGCACAGATAAAAGCTACCAGAGACTTCTTCGTTGGAAAGAAAGAGGGTGTGGCTTAACCTCTATAGCAGCCAACTTTGACGCTGGGGAGCTAGGTTTGATTCTGTCTGGAGGCTCAAGTGCCCTGTGAATCTGAAAGAAACAGTTAGTTATAGATTTCTTACCTTAGAATTACCCCCAGGCGTCAGACTGGATCCGGAAAGTTTTTCGTCAGCAGTACACTTGTGTGTCGAAAGGTGGCGTTGGTCGGCTCTGCGTTCATCATTGGCGTTGTGGTCACCGGGGTGACGTTGCAACATCTACTAAGATGCTGCCCTGCACGCTGACGTCAGTTCTTTCTTTTTCTGCGCCAGCAAGCGCAGATCTGGAGAGAGTGGTACCCCCAGTCACTTTTTGACTGACTTTTTTGCGACTTTTGTCGACTTCGTTTTTTGAGTCTACTCCGACTCCTGGTGCACGAGGGGTGCCCGGCTTCGAAGCCTGCGGTTCCTGTACCTGACTGATGTCGGTGACGGATCCGCACCGCGTGTACCTCTACTGCCTGGAGCACGACCATGACCCCAAGTCGTGCTCCGGCTGCTGAACTGTGGCCCAAAGTCTTTGCAGGAGCGGTCCCAAAAGCTACTTAAAAAAAAAAAAGTATTGATTTTTTTACCACACATAACCCACTTTTACATGGCATCTTTTCAATGGGAAGCACAGTTGAAATACATTGCATGTATATCAAGCACCCATGGTTGAGACAACATCAGCATCATTAGTCCATAACGTCTTATAGTAACTCCTGGTCATATTGCCAATCAAGGCCTACTCCAACATACATTTTTGATGTCATCCCATGGCGCAATGCTTTCTTAACTTAGTGCCTCCCACATATTCCTATCCTGTCCCCCCCATCCCCTAACTCCCTCCACTGGTGTGCTCCAACAACATAAACAAGAATAATCTAGCGTCTTTTTGTGCCGGGGAATTCAGGACCCCGGTCTCACTCCAGTCATTCCCTCAATTACGTGAATTCTGCCCCCTGCTCCCCTGAGGACTACTCATATCTAACTACCTGCGTCATGAACCGCCCGTTCCCTGAGAACCCTCCAGTGAGTCTGCGTCTGAATCCACCTCCGGGCATGACAACAGCTCCATTAATGCCTCCCAGGCCTGTGCAGTTTCCATCGCTAAGTCATTATTCATTCTCCTGGCCTGCTGAAGTCGAACCATGCTCTCACTGGATGCCCATTTTACAAATTACTCCCTCCATCGCTCTACACTAGGTCCCTTCCTGGATTTCCACTGCCTTGTCAATTCTCGCTTAGCCAGCAATAATCCCAGGTCTAAGAACTTACTTGTGACCTTAGTTCGCTTTGTGTGCGGAAACCAGTGCAGTATGCACGCCCCGTGTCAGGCTCTACCTATCTGTCCGTCACCCCTTTCAGGGCCTCCATCACCTCCTCCCTATACGTTCCCAGCTGCGGGCAGCTCCATAGCATATGTTGAAAATCCGCTGCTTGAGTGCTGCAGCTGGGGCAGCACGCTGTCTTTACGTGAAAGTATTTAAGTATCCGTTCAGGGGTTAGATAGGCCCTATGTACAATGTAGAAATGAATTAGCTGAAACCCGGCATTCCGCGTACTTTTCCATGCCCTTTCTACTATTCTCAGGAATATCCCTTCCCAGATCCGCTTCCCATTTTTCGTGCAGCTGTGTCAGTGGCTGCAGTCCCTCCTCCACCATTCGTCTGTATAGGCATGCCACTGCCTTTACCGCCCCCGTTGCACTTACCACATACTGACACGTCAATGATGTCTGGGGCTCAATTAGCCCAGTCCCCCACTACTTCTGAATCGCAGCCACCAGGGCTGCACGCAGCAAATAGCCACCTGAAGGCAGGTCATATCCATCCTGGAGCGCCTGAAAAGGTAGAAGGGCCCCCTCTTCGTACAAGTCTCCGATCATCTGCAACCCTAGGCCCTCCCACTCCACCAGCGCAGTCCAGCCCCCTCCCCATGCGGGAAGGCCGTACACATGCTCAGGGGAATTTCCGGCACATACGGACGCGGAACACCACTCCTACGCTTATATCCGTTCCAGCTGGTCCTGAGCATTTTCTCCTTGCTCGTCAAAGAGTCAAATCGCAGTCGCTGTCCCAGCACTATGAACAAAAGAACATGCTCGGTAGCCACCTGTCCTCTAGCCCATCCAGCCCCCTAAATTCCCTAGCTACTGCCTGCGTAAGCCACTGCAATTGGGCCGCCAAGTAATACCCCTCAAAATCAGGGTCTGCCCATCCCCCCGCACCCCTAGGCCGCATCATCGTGGTCAGAGCCACCCACCGCCTTCCATTCCCCCACAGAAAGCCTCCCATCATGGATCGCAGTGTCTTGAACATTGAGCTCGGAACACCGACCGGCAGCGTCCTGAAGTAATATTGTAATCGAGCCACCATCTTCAGCAGTGCCACCCTACCCGCTACCGAAAGCGGCAGAGTGCCCCAGAACGCCATATTCCCTTTGACCCCTTGCACCGCCCTACTCACATTGCCCTCCAAGAGGTCCTCCCGTTCATGATAAATCTTAGTTCCCAAATATTGCAAGCAACAAGGCTACCACCGCAATCTCGCCAGTCCTGCTGGAGCTGCCATTGCCCTGCACACTGGGAAAAGGCAAGTCTATTCCCAGCTCACACCGAGCCCTGACACTTCCCCAAATGCCCGCACCAGCTCCGTCGCCTCAGCATCTACCTCAGCAGGGTCTGCCAGAAACATCAGCAGATCATCCGCATAGAGCGAGATATAGTGTACCTCCCCACGAACCTCTATTCCAATATAGTGCTTCCCTGATCTAGCCTGGATTGCCAGTGGTTCAATTGCCAAGGTAAACAGGAGCGGGGAAAGCGGGCAACCCTTCCGTGTCCTGTGTCCCACCTCACAGGGCACTGACACCGTCCCCCCCGTCCGCTCCTGGGCCGTCGCCGAGTCATACAACATTCGGGTCCACCGCACAAACATTTCGCCCAACCCCGCTTTGCTCATTACTTGAAAAAGATATGGTGATTCCAGGCTATCAAATGCCTTCTCTATATCCACCGATAAGATCAAGGCTTTCAATGTCGGTTCCCGGCAATCCTCCAAGATTCGCAATAATCGCCTAATATTGATAGCCGTACTGTGTTTGGGAATAAAGCCCGATTGGTCCCGGTGTACTAACTGTGTAATGTACGGAAGTAGGTGTGTTGCTAGGATCCTACTCAGGATTTTATAATCTGTTGCCAGCATTGAGAGTGGGCTTCAGGAGGGGGATGGTAATAGCCTCCCTAGTGGCCTCAGGCAGGCTTCCCGCTGTGTATGCCTCCTTATATACCACTTGCAGTCGCGAAGCCAGGAGGTCCGCGTATTTGGAATAACATTCAATAGGTAGGCCATCCACCCCAAGGGTCTTGTTGCCGGCCATGTGCTTAATCGCGCATCTAATCTCATCCACCGTGATCTCACCTCCCAATGAATCTCCTTGCTCAAGCTCGGCAATACAAGTCCTTCCAAATAATACTCTATGTCCCCAGCATCCACAGCCAGCTGAGTGCGGTAGAGATCTGTGTATTACTCTAGGAACCGCCCATTGATCCCTAGCTGCGTATGTATCAATTCCCCTGTGGTCGCCTTCAAGCCTAAAATTGGTTCGCCTCTTGGATTCGGGTTGGCCAGCCACGCCAGTAGTGCATCCGATTTGTCCCCCTCCACGTGTACCCGTGCTCTATAATTCTTATAGTCAAATGAGCACAATCTCTAAATCTGTACCGCCACCGCTTTCCTGGCGTCCAGCACCGCTGTACATACCCCGGGCCTCCGCGGCCGGTCCCTTTCCTCTCCTCTCAATTTGCCCTCCGCTGCCTCAAGGTCTGCTAGCAATGTTTTCCTTAACCCTCGGCACCTTGCTGATGCAAATGCCCCTGACCACAACCTTAAACGCATCCTAGTCTATTGCCGCCGATGTCGCCGTCCCCTCATTCTCCTCATAGTACTGGGCAATACCTGCCCTCAACTTTGCTAAGATCGGATCTTCCAGCGCCTCCAGACGGATCCGCCAGGTCAGTATAAGTGGCCGCTCCCGGCTCCATCGTATCCGCACCAACAGCGGATTGTGATCAGAAAGTGTCCTCGCTAAGTACTCACTATCTAACACCTTGGCATGGACATCAGGGGTGCACAATACGGCATCCAATCGCACATGCAGATCGTCGATGCTAGAGTAGTATGAGTAGTCCCTCTCCCCCAAGTGCTGTGCCCGCAAGTGTCGATAAGTCCCCAATTAGTTTGCCACATTTTCCTCGCCTTAGAGTTCCGATGAACTGGGGCGCCTAAAAGTGGCGGGTGAGACCTGTCCATGTCCACGTCTGCTATGGAATTAAAATCCCCGCCCCAGTATAGTCGCCCCGGCCAGGTAGGTAACCAAGCTCCCAGATAATGTCTCAAAGAAGGACGGCTGATCAACATTCGGGGCGTACACACTGCACAAGGTCCAATCCACCCCATTAAGCCTTCCCATTACCGCTACGAACCTTCCCTCTGGGTCAATCAATTGTTGTGTTGGTTGAAACGGGATCCCTGCTCTGATCCACACCAGGACACCCCTAGCATATACCGAGCACATCATGCAAAATAGCTGTCCTCGCCATCTCTTCCTTAGTGCTGCCCCCTCAGTACGGTTAATATGTGTTTCTTGGAGGAGCGCCACCTGCACTAGGTAGGCGTGTATCTTATGGCGTTTCTGCATGGAGTGAAGCCCCCGTACATTCCAAGTTATACATTTCAGATCACGTAACGTCCCCTTGAGTCATGCAGACTGTCCCCCACTTCCACCCTCTGTTAAAGAGCACACCGGTATCCCTAACTTCCCCAAAGCCCAAACCAACCCCCCCCCCCAATTCCCACCCCCCAGAACAAGCGCTACAACATTAGAACCCATGCAAACTACCATTCAAAACACTTCCCCGATACTCTCTGGGAGCTACTCCCACCCAAATTTACAGGCCCTCAGCTTCAGAGAACCAGACACCCAACAGACCTCCAGCCCGCGTACAACCCCCAGTAGAATATGCTGGTCTCCTCCGGGACCTCACTACTTTTAGATTGTTACAACACATGTTCCACCACCCCCCAACAAGCTGCGGACCTCGCCAAGTCAACCCGATTCAACCTCACCCCCTACCGGCCCCCCTCCCCCACCCCCCAACCAGTTCCCCTCCCATATCCAGCCAGAGTCTACATCACCCGTCTACGAACTCATCTGCTGTCCCAGCAGTCACTCGTGGCAACTGCAGGCTCCCAACCTCCGAATGCTCTTAGTCCTCTTCCAAAGACCCTCCGTCTGATTCAGACCGTGATGGGGGGTTCCCCCCTCCATCTGCGAGATGGCCGTAACAGCCTGCAGCGCCGCCGCCCTTTCCTTCTCCGTTTGTGTCTCTGTTGGTCTCCGATTGCACCGCATCTTGTGAGGACGAGGTCCTTCCGCCCCTGCTCCCATGCCGCTGCCTGGTTCTCCATACCCGCCTTGTATAACTCCAGCCAGTCCCAGGCCCCTTCCCGGCTATCATGAAAGAACATCTTGCCATCCACCATAATCTTCAAACGGGCCGGGTACATCAGAGAATATTGAACACCTTCCTCCTGCAGCGCTCTCTTAACTGCCACAAATGGCACCCTCCTGCGTTGAACTTCGAGCGTGTAATCGGGGAACAGTGTCACCTTGCTGTTATCCACTGTGCCGGGGCCCGCTGTCCTTACCCTGTTCAGGTGGAGATCCCTGTCCTTATAATGAAGCAGTCTGGCCACCACCGGCCTCGGCGGTCTTCCAGGAGGCAAGGGCTTGGCAGGCACTCTGTGAGCCCTCTCCAAAGTAAGAAAAGTGTACAGACCCCCCGGCGCGACCGTTCTCCGTAGCCACTCCTCCAGGAAGTTCCCTCTGCTCCTTGCGGTAGCCCCACCACACGAATATTGTTTCTTCTGTTCTTCCCTTCTGCATCCTCTGCCCACCTCTCCAGTGTCTGCAGTCGGGTCTGAAAGTCAGTCATCCGCGCTTCCATTGACTTCTGTGCAGGTCCCAAGTTTTCTACAGCCACTTCCATTTGTTTTACCCTGTCAGCGAGTTTGGCATGGTCCGCCCGGAG
The DNA here is from genome assembly GCF_964261635.1 of Lissotriton helveticus. Taxonomy (NCBI): domain Eukaryota; kingdom Metazoa; phylum Chordata; class Amphibia; order Caudata; family Salamandridae; genus Lissotriton; species Lissotriton helveticus. The sequence continues at coordinate 93,130,108 of NC_136067.1, read as the reverse complement.
TAATCCCAATCCCTGCGACACATGAGCAATGTCCAACTGCAGTGCCTCCCTGGTATCTGTTATGGCCTTTAGTATTTGATCTACTAGCTGTTGGAGTATCCCCTACGGTTGCATCGGCATTCCCTTGGAAGCCTCTCCAGGCGCTGTGTCTTCCTCTTGTTCCGTTGACGCTCCCGCCTGCTTTCCTCGTGGCTTGCCCATGGTCCCACAGGTCGGCAATCCCACACGACCCCAGAGAGGATCCGCCACCAGCCACCACCTTACGGTGGGTCTCACTCCACAGCCAGGTTCAGTGCAGCAGTCCGCCCGCCCCTCAAAGCTCTGTGCCCACTCCCAGAGGCACACCCTAGATAGAGACACACTCCACTCACTCGGCCGGTCTTCTCGCCTGTCTCCGGCCCATCACACAGGGCGGGCCGGCTTCCTGCTGGGCTTCCTAGGTCTCCACCCGGATGCGTGATTCACTCAAGGCCTGTCGTCAATGACAACCGTGTTCCCTGCGTGGTGGGGTCCTACGTCGCATCCAGATTCCAGAGGCAAGAGGCACAGCGTAGCCCCGCTTTGGCGTGACCTGCCAGACCACACCACTCACTGCCTACTCCTGACCCTGACCTCCTCCGCGCGCCGCTCAGCCCGCCCCCCCCCCGTCGAGGTCGAGGTCCTTCGCCAATGGCCGCCCTCTCGCCGTCACCAGGCTGCAAAACTGCAGTGCTCGTCCACAGTGTTCCCTCGTCGTGCTAAACACCTTCACATCCTCCTTTTGCCTTGCTCGATGCCCGGCTCCAGGTGCTCCCCGCCCCAGCTCCCCCACCTCCTGCTCACTGTTGCCTCCTGGCCACTCCTCTTATCCTCTAGAACAAAGGGGGGGGACTACCACTGTACCCACAACTCCTCCACACCGCCACAGGCTCCAGGGCTCCACTTGCGGCAGTGTTCACAACGGCCGCCGCCCTCCTTGTGCCCGGGGAGCCCACCACAATTCAGGAAACGTCCCGGGGGGGATCCGCGTCTCAATCCCCGCAGATCCCTGCCCCCTGGTACATACCTGTGGCGCCTGGTCTCATCCGCAGCTCCTCCTGGGCGCCCGCAGCGCCTCCGCTGCCACTCTTGCGCGGGGAGGGGGAAGGGGGAGGGGGGAGGGTGCCCGCTGCCGAGTTCTTCTCTCTGCCGCAGCCTCTCCGCCCGCACAGGTCTCCCGCCCGCTGCTTGGGCGCCGCAGCGGCAAGCAAGCTCCACAATTCCTCAGACCGTCCCGGACCTCACCGCAACCAGCCGCAATCACATTGGCGCCACCTCCATTTTAGGCTGAGTCAGTTACCAGGCCCAACGGGGTCTCGGATCCTCCGTTTCCCACCGGTCTCCCGCTCCTGCTGTCCAAACTGACCTCCGTCAGCGCCAAGCTAGTCACGTAGCTCCAGGCTCTCTGCCGAGCCTCTCAGGCTGCACAGCTCCCCCATCCAGCCGGAGCTCAAAGCCCACACGCTGACATCTTGGGTCCGTTCCGTGGCCCGGACAGATCGCCACTGATTCCTCCACTGCGATGCCCCGCGACCGCCAAACCGCCACGGCCAAAGCTTCCAGGCACTGTCAGCACCCCGCAGCAGTCATTGGGGGTCCTCTCTGATAACCCCTTAGCAGGATCAGGGTCGGGGTCGGAGCGAAGCTCCGTGCTCACGCGTCCGGTCCCATCTGCCTCTTGGCCACACCCCCGTGGTCCCAAAAGCTACTTGAGGCCCAGCAGTTGGCTCTGCGTCGTTCGAGGTCCCGGTCGCGTGGGAGGTCGAGGGACCGATCATGTAGCCATCATCACTCCTCGTCTAAGTCTTCCTCCAGCTTAAGGCTGCGGTCCTTAAACACTGCATGCCTGTTGGGCCATTATTCCCACTCCGTGTGGGATATGGTGGCGCAAGTGCTGCCTCAGTGTCCGGAGGAGAACCGGGCCGTACTCTCCTGTTCTATTGCAGAGGGAGAGACGCAGCAAAGTTTACCTTCCGCTGTGGACTGGACACTGCCGACTCACTGGGTAGGACCATTTCAACGTCGGTGGTGCTTCGCCGCCACGCCTGGCTGAGAATGACTGGCTTTTTCTGGGGATGTCCAGAACACTTTGATGGACATGGCCTTTGATGGCCATCGCCTGTTCGGCGACAAGGCAGACAGTGCGCTTGCTAGAGTGCTTCAAGGACTCTCGGGCTACGGCCAAGTCCTTGGGCCTCTCCCCCACGCACCCTGCACAGTCTGCCTTTCGCCTCAACACGTTCCTTTCAGAGCCACAGGCCAGTGCAAGCTGTTCAACTGCAGCACGGCCGGGGACGTGGGAATCACAGACATGGTTCAGGGGGCCAGCGGGCGGGCCAGTCCACCACCACCCACTCTGCAGCAGCCTCCAAACCTTCCTAGTCCGACCTTTCAGTCCCATCAAACGCCAATGGGTGGCAAGATCCACCCTTACCTCCCCCACTGGCGCACTATCACATTGGACAGGTGGGTTTGGCAGATAGTCCCCTTTGAGACTACCCCTCCAGCCATGCCACCCCAGTACCATTGCATGTCGGGGGATCATCTGGCCCTTCTCCAACAGGAAGTTACGGCTCTCTTGGCCAAGGGAGCCGACGAGCGCGTTCCTGCCCCAGAAGTAGGTTTTGGTTGCTGTTCCCACTCCTTTCTGTTGCCCAAAAAGGACAAGGGCCTGTGTCCTATCTTGGATATCAGGAACGTCAACCGCTTCCTCCGGAAGGAAAAGTTCAAAATGTTGACCCTCAGGTCTTGTCTGCCCTCGACCCTGGAGACTGGATGGTAGCGTTGGACTGGCAGGATGCTTATTTTCACATCCCCATCCTGCCGGCCCACCGGCGTTACCTGCAGTTCACGGTAGGCCTTTCTGTTTACCGTGCTCCCCTTTGGCCTGACCAGTGCCCCTCAGGTGTTCACGAAAGTGATGGTGGTGGTTGCAGCTCATCTGGGCAGATCAGAGGTTCCAGTCTTCCCCTATCTGGCCGACTGGTTGTTGAAGGCAGGGTTGCCCCAGGCAGTCGTCTCCCACCTCCAGACTACGGCCGACCTCCTGCATTCGCTGGGGTTCTCCATTAATGTGTCCCTTCTCAGATGCTCCTCTTCATCTGGACGGTCCTGGACACTACGCAGTTTCGGGTTTATCCTCCCGAACAGCGAGTCCGGGATATTTGGGGTATGATTCAGATTTTTCAGCCTCTATCCTGGGTTTCGTTCAGGATGACCCTATGGCTGCTGGGCCTCATGGCCTCCTGCTGGTCGATCATGCCAGGTGGCATATGCAGGCTCTGCAGTGGTACCTGAAGTTCCATTGGGTGCAGCATCAGGTAAATCTGTTAAATTGCATCCAGATCTCGGAGGGCAGTGCACGTCAATTGCATTGGTGGCTAACAAACCATGATTGGGTCAACGACAGTTCCCTCTCCCTTACCCAAACAAAACACTCAGTGGTGACAGTCGTATCCCTTCTGGGATGGCGCGGCTACATGGGAGAGGTGGATATGAGTGGCCTCTGGTCTCCGGCAGAGTCCGAGCTCCACATCAACCTTCTGGAACTTTGGGCGATCCGCGTTGCACTAAAAGTATTCCTTCCCTTTATCCGGGGAAGAGTAGTGCAGGTGTTCACTAACAACACCTCAGCCATGTGGTACTGCAACAAACAAGGTGGGTGGGGTCAAGAGACCCTCTGTAGCTGGACATGGCTGGAACATCAGGGCATATCCCTGGTGGTTCAACAACTGGCAGGTTTGTTGTATTTCTATCTAGGACCCTAATTCGATATTCCTAATGTATGCCCTTATGTGGTTATAATAAATAATATCCTTATAAAGGCATAAGAATCATATCCATATTTAGTCGTAGCCCATGCAGTCCAAATTAAGCAAGGCTACTTCCCCAGACTCCTAGAGAGTACAACGAGTTCTTTAAACAAAACAAACCTCCAGCAACCTGGGAATTCCCTATGCTTTTGTTTTGATTTGTCCAAGAACTCCTGTGAGCACTGTAAGAACGGCCAGTTCTTAGTGACATCTTTATTGACGTCTTATGTCCAACCTTACGTAAAACCCGGCACCTTTCAGGTATAAATATACCAACGTTGCCTTAAGCAAACACACGGTGGTTTGGAGCAGAGCGGCTATCTACTTGCCCGAAAGCCCAGCTGATGCGAGAGCCCACGGACGCAGCCCCTCCCTTTTGACGCACTGAGAGAGACGCTGTCTTTTCTCCTGCCGAGAAATCCAGCTCCGGTGTTCTCAGCCGCCCTTGCGGGTTGCTGGGATATCGAGTCCTGAGAGAGAGATACCAGACCTCCTGCTTTCTATTACCCAGGTACGGAGCTGACTAAACCATTAAAGAGAATTCTTGACTCAGATTCTTGGCAAAACCAACTTAACTTAAACTGCTACTTACTTACTCCTTCCCACGTATTAGGCTTAGGTCAGGTACACCGGGGTAGGCGTATTTAGAAGCACCAGTTGAGTACGTTAGTCAATGTATATATGTATGTATATATTTTATCCATTTTAAAGTATCATATGGCTAAGAAACCATATCAATGCTTTTACAGTATTATTTTATAATACTCCTTTTACTGTACGCACTTTACTTTATGTTAAGTATTGCAATTGTGGCAATTCATTTCTCTTGCATGAGAAAGAAGACTGCTCAATAAATAACACCTTTTATTGAAAACGCACGTCTCTCTATTTCTCTGCACTCTGGTGAAACTGAGTATGCACGATTGACTGAGTAAAATAGCTGTCTATTGTTTTCACATGACTCTAGAGATACACTCTTATTCTGAGGGAGCAAAGTTGTCATGTTTTATGGTTGTCAGAAGCTAATCCCTTCTTGTCTATCCAGGGAAGTTAAACTCCTCCTTGTTTATTCGAGAAAGTTTCTAGTGACCTCTGAGCTAGCTGGCAAAACGAATTAAGTCTAATATAGTCAGTAGAGACCTAGTCGACCTCAGTCCTACGTCTACACTGCTGTTTATATTATTCCAATGCGCAGAGCCTATTGGGACTATAGGAACTACACTACATGGCGCCCAACGTTTGGTAAGGCGATAATCTAACGCAAGACACTAGAGTAACTCAGTCGTGCTTTTTCACACAGAACCCTTTTTCCCGTAAATACTCCAAAAGACGTCTGGAGTGGGTAAAAGGTTAAAATCCGCCGGAACTTAGTAGGAAGAAATTCCTATGTATAGTTTTTGGTTTAGTCAACGTTGAAGGATACAGTGTTCCAAAATATTGTGCACCTAATCTTTGTTTCCCTTCAAACTTAATCTGCAACCAAAAAACTTTCTGTCAGTAAAATGCCTGACGGAGACGAAGAAAGAGATGCTACAGCGTCTCAACTGTTGTTGGATGACACGAATATCCAACAGAACGACCCGAATGCTATATTCATTCCGGTCAACATAAGAAGAACTATAACTATTAAACTTATAGAAAATGGACTGACATCACGAGGTGGTACAGTCATATTCGTGGTACAGGCCCATGAATATCGGCAGACAGAGGTATTCTATTCATGGATACACTTTCCAGCAGCAAATGCTGTGACACACGACTTCCACTATTACAAAATAGAGGAACCTCCGGATGAATAGACTCCTTTCGAGGAGATTGAAATCCCATTAAATTACCAAGAGCACCTGCTCTGGTTTAAAGGCGCCCTAAATCATACAAATCACATCACCAGGCTCGGTCCACTAGGTAGACCATGAGCTACGTGGCCGGTTCTAGCCAGCTACACACCTCACCCAGACATTGATAAAATGTCAGACCAGGAACTTTTTGCCCAGCTAAAAATACTAATTAAAATACATAGACAATTGGTCCAATATGTAATGCAGACTTTAACAGTCCAACCAGCAATTAACATTCCACAGCTGACCCCTCATCAGGGGAACACAAACAAAATTACACCACAGAACATACAATCATGTCTTGGTAAAACACCCGCAAAACGGGAACAAATTCCATTCTGGTTAGCACAAAAAATCACTCAAATAGAGGCAGTATTTCCTGATACTACACCTACTGAGAAACACAGAATTCTGACTACCTGTCTTCCAATGGGGATCGCACCACATGTGGAGGACTGTGACACTTGGGGCACGGTCTTTGCTTCCATCTACACAAAAACACATCGTGTTCCGTCCATGGCGGTAATACCAGATGTGTTAAGACAGATTCAAAATGAATACGGTCCAGAACCTGCTTTAACTCTGGGTATGAAATTACTGAAAGACTTCAAGCAGGTCTCGGCTATATTATTAGCCAACATAAAAGGAGAAGCAACATCTGTGGCGATCCGTCAGAAACTGAAAGAAACAGATATAGCAGAACAACCTTTTGAACTTGCCAGAATCATAGAAAAATCCTATGAAGAACTAGGAAGAGATAGTTTGGGTGGGAAACCAGTAAAACCCCAACTAACTGAAAATCCTGAAAAAACATTTATTAAAAATAATCTAAATACTCCAAAAAAGAGTTGGGATGGAAATAAACAATCGACTCCCAAAGAAAAACGATTCCAGTCCAGAGGAAGGTCTCCTCGACGGAGAGAAAGATCTCCGGACCAAGGAGGCAAGTCTCCCCAGAGGGAGCCCTCTGAGAAAAGATACAACCTTAGAGATAGGGATAAATTAAGAAAACCTGACAGATATCAAGATATTGATACACGTCCCTCTCGATCTTTTCAGACTTCCTCACAGAAATCGGAAAGAAGAGGACGGTCAGAACACAAGGAAGAGCACGTCAAGTCCAAAGACAAGGAACTTGCTCATCAAAGTAAAAAAAGAAAGAAGGTAGCCAGTATTAAAATAATTAAACATGCCGAGGATACTGAGGACTCAACTGAAAAACGGAGAGTGGGCCCAGACAATGCTAGACAGCGCAGCAAAAGTGACCATAGCTCGCAAGATCCTGATGAATCTTCTGGAGACAGTGGACACGAATGAATACATTCAGGTGGAAACTGCAGATACCAGAGTTAGCAAACCCCATAAGTTATACGAAATAACATTACGTATAGAGGGGGACAAGACTAAGAAAGTAAGGGGTCTCTTTTGGGATAACCTTTCGAAAGGCTATGACATCCTTTTAGCTGAAAAAGACTGGCCACCAGAGTTTGTCAGGGAGTGCCCTCATGGCGAAGAAATGATTATGCCTGCCTTCTCAAATCATATTCCAATTCATAAAAAATATACACTTGCAAGAAAATGGGCAGTGGCCCAAGCTCCTGCATTATATAAAAATCATGTAGGATGGGATGAGGACTCTCCTCCTCACAAAATCCAGTTAAAATGTCAACCCACTGCACAAAGGCAGTACCCAATTAAACAAGAAGCTAAAAAGCAAGTCAGGGAGATCTTAGATCAACTTGAATACCAGGGGGTGATTGAAACATGCACCTCACAAATGAACAATCTTTGTTTCCTGTCTCCAAACCAGACGATTCATATCGTCTAGCATTGGACTACAGACACCTTAACTCATGTTGCGAAACATTTGCAGTACAAAACTCACACAGTGTAGCACTAATGAATAACATTGTGCGCAAAAAATACAAAACGACATTAGACATCTCTAATGGATTCTTTTGTCAAAACATTGCACCTGAGAGCAGGTATTTGACCACGTTCTCAATAATGGGGTCACTAAAAAGCTTCTGTCGACTCCCACAGGGATTCAAGAATAGCCCAGGATTATTCTCAGCAAGAGTAACAGAGTTACTACAAATATATGATGATGAAGCATTATCTTATGTCGATGACATCTATCTCACAGATGATGACCTGGATACTCACTTGAAAAGAGTGAACACCATAATACTTGGGTTTGCAGCTGAGGGTTACAAATTCAACTTTAAAAAGTCAAGAATTGCCCATCTAACTGTCCTGTTTTTAGGATATGAATTATCAAGTGAAGGCAAAAGCCTAGCAGACAACTTCTTAGAGAAGTGTGCTGTACTCCAGGAACCTAAAACGCTGAAGAACTTACAATCAACACTAGGTTTCCTGAATTTCGGAAGAACATACATTCTAAATTATGCAGAGAGGGTTACACCTCTCTATGAATTAATAAAACCTGATTTCAAACCAATCAATTGGACTCAGAAACACACAGAAATTTTAAGATCATTGCAAACAGACATGTTAGCTAAAACTAAATTGCAAACTCGCGAAAACATACGCAACCTTGTAATCCGAGTCATCCCAGGAAGATGCGGATTCACGTACCTGGCCTCTAATGAGGGAGAAACGGTACCAATAGCGTACAAATCACACTTGTACAAATCACACTTGTACACACAAGCTGAAATGAAATTCAGTTGTACTGAAAGAATTCTAATAGCGGTTCAAACTGCTGTAGCAAAAGAAAGAGCCCAAGCCCAAGGCAGAAGAATAACTGTTTTAACAGCAGAATCAGCCCTTGAGACATTGACAAGCCCACGCAATTTGACTGCTGTGGCATTAGATCCAAATTGGATTCAATGGGAAAATTCTCTTGCTGCAGAAGACGTGAAATACTATTTTGACCCGAAAATGAAAATCTAGAATATGAAGAAGAATATCCTCTGCCAATCGAAATTCTGCCTCTCCAGCAATACACATGTGTAATCTACATGGACAGATTTGCACAACACTACGATGTAGAGAAGAAATCCTACAACGCAGCGTGCGCGATTGTTAAAGGTCGCTGGCACTTGGGTAAATTCAGACCGTTAATTACCAAAACTGAATCACTCAGAAACTGTTCAACTCAGCGAGCTGAAATAAGATCTTTAAAGATGGCGCTTGAAAATGCCGAAAATTCCCCACACTAATAGTGTGCGATTCGCATTACTGCGTCAAATCTTACAATAATGACTTGCAGAACTGGGTTCAAAACGATTACAAAGATGACACAGGTGCCACAATAAAGCATAAAAAGCTTTGGGAACAAGTAGTTCTTTTACAGGAAGAACTACAAAAGACTCACGTGATACATACACTGAGTCATCAACGTGATGGCGTTCACGTTGCAGGGAATTCATTGGCCCACAGAGCCACAGCGGAAGCAGCTCAACCGGCTTCCGTAGCCACACAAAAGCATTCAGAAAAATACATAGACGGGGAAACAATGCTGGCGGTAAAAACGTCTTTGAAAGGCGACTGTGCAGCATTACCTGTGAACTATCCACTCAATTATACATACATAATTGATGCAAACTCCGTTCCTTTTGCTCGAATCCCTGGAGTGGGGGATAGAGTAATTCCAAACACGAACAGGAGAGTCTTTTTAATAGCAGACGCACACATGGGATTGGGTCTAAGGTATCGAGAGATCAAGGAATCTCTGAAAGAATTACAATCAGAATACTGGTGGCCGGGGATGAGCCTACAATTTTACAAATTTGTAAAGTGCTGTCCAAACTGCAACAGAGATCGCAGTCGTGAACCGACCGGAGTAATGCCAGGACCCTTCTTTTAGAAAGCATAAGGCTAACTATACGCAAAAATCCAGCAGGAGAAATGCGTCCCATTTATGTTTAAGACTAGATTCACTTAAAATGTAGACCCCAGCGCTTGGCTGACGCCAGAACTGTTATAAAAGATTTGCGAGTCTTTATCGGCACATACGCAATTGGCATGCTACATTCTGACCAGGGTCCTGCTTTTAGCTCTAGGGCTTATAAGGAGGCCGTGGCCAGCATGGGCATTGCATTGCGGTACTCTTGTCCCTTCCATCCTGAGGGAAATGCGGTAGTGGAAAGAAAAAACCGGGACATAAAGCAATCTATAACGGCGAGGGTATTAGGTTTGGGTGATGGGTGGGTCCAACATTTAACAAGTGTCCAACGTAGTCTTAATAATCTGCCAAGAAATTCTCTAAGAGGTCTCAGTCCGTACGAACTATTGTTCGGTACTAGAATGCATATTCAGGACCTTGATAGTCAGACTTCAGTGGTAGAATAAAAATGCTTTGATATCAAAGACCATTTGGCTGTTTTACAGGAATTAAATGAAACAAGAAAAATCTGAGCAACATAAAGTTAAAGCAACAGCCAATAGCCACTGAAGAAAAACCACCTGTCCCAGCAAGACCTGTCTAGATTCCAAAAATTGGGGATCTGGTCAGAGAGAAGATCGCGGTAAAGAAGGAATTTGGGCCTTCTTACAGGAAAGCAGTACCTGTCTTAGCTGTCAGCGGAACAAGATCAGTTGTACTACCGCCCCTTGCTGGTAAAAAGGAGAACCGAGTTGTATCCATCGACCTGGTGAAACCACAATCATGTGGCCAACAATAAATAGTAGGCCCAGTGGACTCCCAAGAAATAGCAGAGTACCAAAATTTGCTACAATACAAGAGGTTCAAAATGAGAGACTAATCACTTTTGATAAACCTGCAGTGAATAAAAAAGGACTATGCAACAATGCCATGGAACTTATGCCTCTTGAAACCCAAATTGCAACAGTTTGTCAAGAAACACCAGTCTACAACGATGTAGCCTCAGACTATGCTAGTGAAACAAAGAAAAATCCAAAAGCAAATGAAAATTCAGAAGCAATTCCAACAATTGACAGAACTGCATCTGGCTACTTCATCAATTTTGATGACTTTTCTGAAGATCCAAGCAAGCCTGAAGAAACGCCAGCAACAAAAACTTTCAAAGAAAAAGTAACAGAACTCTTCATCAACTCAAAGAAACCTATCTGATTTCTCCATGGATTGAATTTTGGATTGTGTTAGGTGTATTTTTCCTCCTGCTTTGGCTCATCATAGTTCTTTGTTTGGGAAAATTCATTGAAGGAACATACAGTAAAATGGACACAGCAAGTCAGAACATCAACTTGGTCCTAAAGCCTCACAAGTCATCTCACATCGAGAAAAGAGAACTATCATCAGTGAACGTCACAGCCAATCCAATACCCGGTGGGGTAGCATGGGACAGAACTGAATTTGACATTTTTGGCCCGATTGAGCTCTTGAAATATCCACACCAGTTTAAGGTTTCATTAAGTGACTTTGTAAAACCAAGTACTTTTTCTGATGATTGGGACTTTAAAAATATTAATAATATGATGTCAGATTTAGTAATGTCAGCAACATTTACAGAACATGATTACTTACAGGGTTCATCAAATTATGAAGACATGTACTGTTATAATCACTTTGGACATCACTATTTGCATAAATCTGCTCAACCTAGAAATGTTTTTAATTATAACTAATGGGAACATTGTGCAACACCACCTAAAAGCAGCTCAAAAACATTCTATGAGAAATTCCCATACTTCTCAGGGTTTAACACAAGTGATGCAGAAACGTTTTATTTTAAAATGTTAAATAAGACAGGAATGAAAACAATGCTGATAAATACTAAATTGATTTATTCTGAAACATTTTATGAAAAAATGATTACATTTGGTTTTGAATTCTGGAAAAACAACATTGAAACAAAAACCATCTGGGGTACAAAAGAATGGCAGGTCCAAGGTTGTGAAGCATTGTTTAGAGCCTGCATGATCCCAAAACAATTAATATTCTTGAATGACATCATTCAACAGACTACCTGTCTTGGCCTAGCCAAAATTAAGGACTTAAACAAACCGTCTATTCCAAAGCCCATACCTGATAGTAACAGCACTACTGATATGGAGATAGACGTATCCCATATTTTATACCAAAACAGAACACATCCTGATTGGAAAAAATGGTTGATCTGGCCCACAGACACAAATAACTGTCAAGATAGATTCCTGAACAAAATACAGGGGTTCAAAATGACCAGGCCAGACCCAAGATACTCCCAGAGACAACATCCAGGGATAGTTACAACATACAGTGTAGGGAAACTATGCCTCGAATGGCTACAGAAATCCACACTGGCTGAAATTAAGCAACACTTAAATTACTTAAAGACGGTGCTGACTTGCGTGATTTCATATTGGGACCACGCAAACAGCGTCAAAAACGTTTCATAGCGGCCGGTATATACGCTGCGTACAACGAAGCTTGGAAAGTAATGCAAATTGAAACAGCAGAAAAAATACGAGAAATTGATCGTATTAATTTGGAAAAATCACTTTCTGTTGTGGACAATGGGTTAACGACTCTGTCCTCCAGAATATATTCACTGGACAGTATTGTATCATCTGCTATTGATATAATAGAGCAAGACTTACTAATGTTACAACATGGTCAGTCCCAATTACGTTCTATTGTACAGCTTGACTGGACGTTGCAAAATCTGCGTTCAGGCTACGTGCCATGGCGTTTAATCAACGTAACGTCATTATTTTCTATCTTTAACCTTACTAATAAACAAATCAGTTTGGCACAAAAAGGAGCAGACTATACGATTCTGAGCATTGAAAAACTTGAGAGATTACCATTGACAATGTCAGAAAGACCTGTCATTGAATGGATAATACACGGAATAATCACAATTCCGATAACAACTTTCCAATTTAAATACTGCCAAGAATATATACCAGCGGCCAGTATGAAAGGTTGGGTAAAGAGTACATCAAGTCAACATGGAATTTACCTTATACACACACATGTTTCAGTGAAAAGAAAAAGAATGTATTTCTTAGTGGTAAAAATTGTAAACGATCACTAAGTGGTACACTTCTGTGTCAAGGTATTAACTTGCATGGAGCCTGCGAAGGGTCTTTGAATAACCTTTCATGTCACCTGCACGGCACTCCTACAACACAGATAGAGCCATTCTTTAGACAACTCTCTAACGGGAGCTATATTCTAATAAATGACCATAGCTGTTGTGGCATGGTGCCAGGGAAAGCCTTTCTCGTCAGCGTTAGTTCCATGGTCACTTGCTGTATGCAAGTATTGTATCCAAACAGCAATCCAGATATGGAGGCGACAATATGGCCTCGTTTGAATATCTCTTCTATTCGAATTGATACTTTAAGCAGAATGAAGTCTGTTCTTTTACAGACAACCGTGCCTTTGACCTCGTCCAGAGAAACGTATGATCTGCAAGTTGCAAGGACAACGGCAGAGATACATACCCTTTCATCAACAAATTGCCCCGTGCATTTTGTAGAAATGCTGAGCCAAATCCTAAACATGTCAGATACCAGTGGCATCGCACATGTATTTAAGACAATTTTTTCAGGACTGTTAACACCATTTGAAACAGTTCTGGGCATCTTTCCCAATTTTGTCCATTCTGTCTTTGGCGGCCTACCTCTACTTTTGGGACTCGTAGCAGGAATTTTATTTTTGATTCTTCTGCTCCGATATGGCAAGCCAAGTCGCAGACAAGACTCCAGCAACGATGGAAGAAACGATCCTAGCTATATGCTATCGGGACCGCATAACTAAAGTCCTCGGATTAGACCGGCTAAGAGATCTGAATATGACCTGGTTTCTTTCATTCAGACCAATCTGGCAAAACTGCATCTTACCTGTGCTTCGATGTATGCTATGCGGAGAAGAATGCGTGTTGGACGTCTGTCTTACACTATCATCAGCAGTACCAATGGATACAGATACCTTGCTAGGTCCGGTAACGACTCATGCATCGTGTTGTCCCCAGCGGCTACCTATTCTGATGACGGCATTCGTTGAGACTTCACCACTACGAGTATGTGGCAGTGGAGTACGAGATGAGAGCAGCATCACCCAGGTACAACCTTCTGTGAGCATTGCTGATCCTGACATCGATGATAGCAATCATTCTCACGACTGCACTGTTGCAGCATTTTCAAACTTGGTCGAACTTTCACCTGATGCTATAGACCAATTTTTTGCGAGTCTGTCTGAAATGATGTTCTCCCCTGAACAGAAAGAATAACTTTTTAAAACAACGAGCACACAGCGTTCCCTGAACTATGAATTCGGCCTTCAGCTTTGATCAACAAAAGCTACTGAAAACATTTGGAACTATTTTTTCCCCTGAAAGCGAAAACATTTTTTTTTTGCCATTTCCAAAATATTTACCTTTTTTCTGGCACAGAGTACTCTGCTTAAAGTAGAACTATTCTTAGAGAACAGAGCTTCTATTTTAGGAACTCTAGAGACAATATTTTACCTCAGCCTCTAGCACATGTACAGCATTTTGTATTATTATGTGATGGAATGGTCTCGACCTTCTCTTCTGTATTCAGAGCCATTTCATGTGTAATTTTCGCAAATCATTCAGCTGATATATATATGCATTTTTTAACTGAATGATACCACTGCTTGAAAAGCATACAGTAGCAATACTCATTTTCGTGTATTTACCATATACCATTTCAAATGCGAATTATGTATTTTGGGGTGGGTTGGAAAACACATGCACCATTATATGTTTACTATTGCTTAGTTTTAAGTAATGAGGGACATTAGATCGTGGAGTGGGTGTTGTATTTTTATCTAGGACCCTAATTCGATATTCCTAATTTATGCCCTTATGTGGTTATAATAAATAATATCCTATAAAGGCATAAGAATCATATCCATATTTAGTCGTAGCCCATGCAGTCCAAATTAAGCAAGGCTACTTCCCCAGACTCCTAGAGAGTACAACGAGTTCTTTAAACATAGCAAACCTCCAGCAACCTGGGAATTCCCCATGCTTTTGTTTTGATTTGTCCTAGAACTCCTGTGAGCACTGTAAGAATGGCCAGTTCTTAGTGACATCTTTATTGACGTCTTATGTCCAACCTTAGGTCAAACCCGGCACCTTTCAGGTATAAATATACCAACGTTGCCTTAAGCAAACACACGGTGGTTTGGAGCAGAGCGGCTATCTACTTGCCCGAGAGCCCAGCTGATGCGAGAGCCCACGGACGCCTCCCCTCCCTTTTGACGCACTGAGAGAGACGCTGTCTTTTCTCCTGCCGAGAAATCCAGCTCTGGTGTTCTCAGCCGCCCTTGCGGGTTGCTGGGATATCGAGTCCTGAGAGAGAGATACCAGACCTCCTGCTTTCTATTACCCAGGTACGGAGCTGACAAAACCCTTAAAGAGAATTCTTGACTCAGATTCTTGGCAAAATCAACTTAACTTAAACTGCTACTTACTTACTCCTTCCCACGTATTAGGCTTTGGTCAGGTACACCGGGGTAGGCGTATTTAGAAGCACCAGTTGAGTACGTTAGTCAATGTATATATGTATGTATATATTTTATCCATTTTAAAGTATCATATGGCTAAGAAACCATATCAATGATTTTACAGTATTATTTTATAATACTCCTTTTACTGTACGCACTTTACTTTATGTTAGGTATTGCAATTGTGGCAATTCATTTCTCTTGCATGAGAAAGAAGACTGCTCAATAAATAACACCTTTTATTGAAAACGCCCGTCTCTCTATTTCTCTGCACTCTGGTGAAACTAAGTATGCACGAATGACTGAGTAAAATAGCTGTCTATTGTTTTCACACGACTCTAGAGATACACTCTTATTCTGAGGGAGCAAAGTTGTCATGTTTTATGGTTGTCAGAAGCTAATCCCTTCTTGTCTATCCAGGGAAGTTAAACTCCTCCTTGTTTATTCGAGAAAGTTTCTAGTGACCTCTGAGCTAGCTGGCAAAACTAATTAAGTCTAATATAGTCAGTAGAGACCTAGTCGACCTCAGTCCTACGTCTACACTGCTGTTTATATTATTCCAATGCGCAGAGCCTATTGGGACTATAGGAACTACACTACAGGTTCACTGAACACCAGGGCGGACAAACTCAGCTGCACGTGCATGATGGATCACGAATGGCGCCTTTACTCGGAGGTGGTGCAAGGTCTCTTTCTACAGTGGGGAGAGCCTTGGAGAGATCTATTCACCACCGAAGAGAACGTGCAATGTCAGCAATTCTGCACGTTGGGATTTCCACGGCGGCACTTGCTAGGCAACGCTTTTCGTTGCGAGTGGAGTTGCGGTCTTCTATGCTCCTTTCCCCCTATACCACTTCTGCCCAGAGTGCTGTAGAAGATCAAGCATGACTGGGCTAAAGTCACTCTTGTGGCTCCGGATTGGACACCAAGAGTCTCGTATCCCAGTGGGTGACCTATGGATAAAGGGGGGGGGGCGGTTATCCCGTTTGGTGACTTACAAATTCAATATCAACTTCAGGCGGGGTAAACTTTCCCAAACCTCCAGGTACGAAGTGCTCTACATAAAGCACTACCCAAAGGCTCTGATCTGCCAGCCTCCTCCCCATTAGAAGCGGTTTCATTAATGTATTGCAAAATTCTGAACGATTCCCTGGGTAAAATACGTGCAAAATGGACTGACGAGGTGGGAGAGCTTGACGAAGAGGACTGGAGGTCGGTCTTGGCATCTCCCCGGGAGGTGACTATCCGTTCCCGCTTCAAGCTCATACAGCTCAAAATATTCCACAGAGCTTATTACACCAGTTCGGCACTTCTTAAGATGGGCCTTTTAGCCTCCCCGGCCTCTCGCCGTGGCTGTGAGCAAAGGGAAAATGTTTACATCAATGGTGGGAATGCCCCAGCTTTCAGATATATTGGGGACGTGTTGTGCCAGCCATGTCTGAAATATATCAAAAACTATTGAAGCCTCCCCACGTCTTTGCCTATGAAATATTTGGGAGGCTACAGACTTAACAAGGTTTGAACGGATCTGGGTCACATTAGGTTGCATGGTAGCAAAACGTAATATTGCCAGAACATGGAAGGGTGGGGTTAAATTGCGACATACCGATTGGGAATCAGACATGGAATGGTGTATGCAAGCGTAGAGGGCGGTGTATGAAAGCAGGGATGCCCTGGTAAATGGACTCAAATATGGGCCCCTGGAACGAGAGTAGAGGTTTTATCTGTACCCCATTTAATGATGCGTTTTCTGATACTGTAGAAAATGAAACACCGTACGTTTCTTATGTTGCATGGGCTGATGATACAAACGACTTGACTTTGATCAAATGTATTGTTTTGCTTTGAATACAATTTCTGTTTTCCTCAGTAACTTTTCTCCGTCCTGGAACTGCACTGTTTTTGTTTTTTGTTGTTTTATGTTTATTTCGTCAATAAAAAGATTTTTAAAAAGGGTATCCCGAGATGCTCAACATGGCCATCGATCCTCTTCTGTCACAGCAGCAGGGAACGGTCTTCCACCCAAACCTGTTCAGTCTCCACCTCCTTGTGTGGAGATTGAGCGGCGGCAGTTGACGTCATTCGACTTACCTCTCAAAGTCTGTGATGTAATCTTGGCATAAACTAAGTAGATCCCCTTGATCTAGCTAAAACAATATGGCACAATAATCTTAAAATAACCACTGGATAAAAAAAGGCATCTGTTTTATTTGATATACAAAGTAAATTGAGTATCAGATTAAAAACACAATAAAATAGACAATATAATAAAACAATTCAATAAAATTAATCACTTAAATGGTACAAGAGAAAACATTTCAAATACATATACCATAGATTATGACCCGCATAATCAAAGAAATGGACAGAAACATGTAAGACATTAAAGTTGTGCAATACAATTAGTACACTCAGTATCCTAACTTCACCCTCAATATAGCACAATGCTTGAATCTGTGCTTATACTAAAGTACTGGAATCTTGAGTTGTACGAAAGAAGTGCGTGTAATCTTGGCAGCCAGGCGTCCCTCCACTAAGACGGTATACGCCTGAAGATGCAAGACATTTGTGGCATGGTGCTAAGCAAAGGCTGTGGATCCCCTTTCTGCCCCTCTTTCTGAGGTTCTCTTGTTCCTCCTGTCTTTGGCCCAGCAGGGCTCTGCTCTGGGCACTCTTAAGGGCTACCTCTCGGCCATTCCAGCCTTCCTCAGGATTCCTGGTCAGCCTTTTCTTTTCAAGTCCCCTGTTGTAAATAGATTTCTTAAAGTCATTACTCATCTTTTTCCCATCGTAATGCCTCAGTGGGACTTGAACTTAGTTCTTACTTATTTGATGTGCACTCCCTTTGAGCCTCTACATAACTGTCCTCTCAGACTCCTTACTCTGAAAACTGCTTTTCTGGTGGCCATCACCTCTGCGCACAGGAAGAGTGAGCTACAAGCCCTGTCTTCCAAGCCTCCCTTTCTGGCTGTTCATCCGGACAAGGTCGTCCTCATAACTCGACGTTCCTTTCTTCCAACGGTGGTCACTACTTTTCATATTGGCCAAACCATCACTTTGCCCACCTTCTTTCCTCCTACGCATCCTTCAAAAGAGTAGGAGAGGCTCCACCATCTGGATCCAAAATGTGCGCTCTCCTTCTACTTGGATCGCACCAAACACTTCCAGGTGGACGACCAGCTCTTTGTTGGTTACACGGGCGCTAAGAAAGGTCAGGCTGTGCACAAACGGATCATCTTCAGGCTGGTCGTTCTGCGCATCAAGGCCTGCTATTCTTTGGCAAAAAGGAGCCTCCAGTGGAGCTGCATGCCCATTCCACCAGGGCGAATGCAGCTACTACTGCTTTGGGACGGGGAGTCCCCCTACATGACATCTGCCAGGCAGCTACGTGGGCATCACTGCACATGTTCACCAAGCACTACTGCCTGGACAGCCAAGTCCGGAGCGATAGCTTCATTGGCCGTTCTGTTCTCCAGGACTTCCTGGTGTGAACTTAGTCGCAGATCCACCTCCGGGGTTGGTATTGCTGGGGTATCTATTCTAAGGTAAGAAATCTATAACTAACTGTTTCTTTCAGATGAACAAGTTACTCACCATCGGTAACAATTTATCTGTAAGAAACATAGGTTTGTTATAGATTCCTTACCGCCCCACCCATCCCCCCCATTCTGTGAACTGACTTCTAGGGGTAAGGACATCCTTTCAGGGCCCTAGTTTTGTGCACCAGTGGGCAGTGTCTTGCATGGCTCTGCGCTTCTGGCGTGGAAAGTAGTGTACAGAACTGACATCAGCACACGAGGCGGCATCTAAGTAGCTGCCGCAACGTCATTGGAGTGACCACGACGCCAACGATGAACACAGAGCCAACCGATGCCACCTTTCGACACGCAGGGGTATTGCTGATGAAAAACTTTCTGGATCCAGACTGACGCCGGGGGGTAATTCTATGGTAGAGAATCTATAACTAACTTATGTTTCTTACAGATATATCATTACCGAAGGTAAGTAACTTGTTCTTCTGGGCAAATTACTTAACCTCCCCGTGCCTAAATAAAAAAATTTAATGTCTGTCTGTAATGCAACTGGTGCGCATGAAAGCGCTCTGATACCTACGAGTCCACCCTATATAGAACTACAAAAAAAAAGAGGTACTGTCCATATCTCCCTCCTTTGATGTGTGCGTTTCTCCTGTGAGGGTGGTTTTGTAGGTGCGTCAGCTAAAAGAGGTACACACACATCAGAGGTAGAAGATGTAATCCATGCATGCAGCAGCATTCATCTGTGCCAACACGTGTGGCAGCACAGCAGCGAAGGAGGATCTGCTTCTTTTGCAACACAGCAGCAACGTTGCGGTGGTGGGCAGTCACAGCAGCAGAGTGGGAGTCCTGCTTCCACTCCAGGGACTTCAAGATGGTTCTCATTGCCTCCAGGTGGTTGGCCACCTAGCTGGTGCCACTTTGGCAGGGCATTTGGTCATGCCTCTGCCTCATGACAACAGCGATGTCAGCCAGGGACTCTTAGAGGCCACAGAGCGGAAAGTAGATACCTCTGATGGTGGCAATGTTGTCCCTATTGGGACTGAGGCATCCAGAGACACCCTCTAGGGTGGTGGCACAATCTCCATCCCCACCCTCACCTGCTCTACCACCTCCCGCAGGACTCCTATCACAGTACATTGGAAGGTAATCTGTAGGTCTTCGGAGTACAGGGGTCTGGATGGGGTGGTAGGTGATGTCTGTTGGTTGGTAAGCAGGGTACATCAGATGCCACAACGCTGCTGATCCTCCCTGTGTCCGGAGATGATGACCCAATGGTGTCCAGGAGTTCTTGGAAGGTGTCCTCGTCAATGGCATGTTGTCATTATTGCTGAAGTCCGGGACAGCATGCTAGCCATGAGGTGAGGGTTCATCCTCTACAATGAGATGGGAAAATGCTATTGCCGATCTCTCTTAGATATTGACATTAGTAATGCAGTTGACAATCAAGGTGCAATATAATACACTTTCAGTTCCTCATTGATTCGCAGGACAGATGTTATGCAAGGGTATGTATTGCAAATAGCACTGTATTTGCCTTTGAGATGACAGGATCTCAGCATTGCTCTCACTAACACTGTATGCCTACTCCAAGTGGATGGTCCCTGTTATACTAGTCAGATCATCATGATCACTGACATTCAAGCCATTTCATCAGGACCAGAGTTGGCTATCTGCAAGGTGTCACCCATCGTTTTCACCAGACCCATGTACTTGTGTGTGTACATGCCTCCTATGGCTGTTCTAAATGTGGTCCTGACAGCTGACTTATTGCCACACAGGGATGGCACCCTGATCATACATTGACTATCATGTGCCTATGACACCTATATTATACAGGACCACATCCAATGGACTGACACGACAGGCTAGTATTGAGTGACATGTGTCAGGCAGCTCCCCAGATCGTAGTAGGGCTGGGAATGGTGACATGTACCCACTGAAGGGCATTTTCACATAGAAATGGCACAACACGGCGGTGCAAGCACTTTAGCTGCGCCACCCTGCATCCTTCCACAAACACAGGAAAGCACCAAATTCACAAGGATGCGGTGCGCCCCATGTGTTTTCCCTTGCACTGGAACAGATACACACAGCCAAGCGCTAACACTGACACCCTTGCGCCATGGTGCTAGGGTGCCTGCATTGGCACACGCCTGTTCTTTTTGCAAAGGCGCAGGGGTGGGGACAGAGGTGACGGATATTCTTGTAAATTCAGTCCATCCATGCATTTTTACAATAATGCAGCTCGGCGCTGCAGATTTGTTTGCATCAACGTCCTGAGCCATTTCACTGTAAATATGCCACATAGTCCTCTGGTGTACATCACTTGTATTAACCCCCACATGCAATCATATTTAGTAGATTATAGGAATTCAGGTGGTCCCTACTATGGCATCTGACACCTGTGTGGTCTGAACCTGCATGGCAGGACATCTGTGTACCATGTAGTTTAATCTAGGAGAGTATGAACGTGATTCTTGAAATGTCCATATGTGTAGGTACTACCCATGGCCCACATATCCCCCACTTGTGTGTTATTTCTCCTGTGAGATACCAATTCTATGCTAGGGAATTGGAGTCTAGGTTAACCTAGACTCCAATGGGCCCAGGGCATGGGCCCAGGTGAGACTGGGGGGCTTCTTTCATAGACATGAGGTACAGCGCAGCACCAGAAACCACCTTTCTGCATTCAAGCTATGTGAATAGGAAAGTGCAGGATTGCTCTGTGTTTACAAAAATACAACGCAACGATGTGCTTTCCTTTATGCTGGTGCACATTCAGCTTGCTAGCACCAATGCAGGTACCTGCTTTATCAGATGTTTGCTGTTTGTGCCCCAGTGCTGCCAGAAAGGACAGGAATGTGCTGTATCTTGTGGAAACATCGCATTGCTGCCCTTTTTTACGCAGGATAGAACAGCTAGAAGGCTTGAAATGCTGCCCTACACCAGCATATTATCAAAATGCCCATGAGCCTTCCATTCATGTTATGTCTAACCATAGATGAGCCAGGAGCCTACCCCTTGGCTTGCAGACAGCGCCACACAGTGCTGAGTCATCCTGGCTGATAGTGGGGATGCTGGGATTGTTGTCCTGTGCAGTCCTCACTCCTGACTGCTCCATTGCTGCGTTCAGGTAAGTGTAATTAATTATTTTGCATGTAGCGGCGATTTTGGGGGGGGGTCCCATTAGGCACAGAAAAATGACGTTAGAACAGCTAGCGTCTATTTTCTAGCCGCTAATTGGCCAAACATAACTTTTCCTGCTTTAGCGTGAATTTTCTTTACCACTGGACACACACACATCAGTGTCCGTTTTTTCGACTGCTAGCTCTTCTAGGGCCATGTAGCGCCATATTGTAAATATGGTGCTAAAATGACGTTAGGTTCTGATGCATAGCAGCTGTAACATTTTTGGCACTCCGCTATGGCAAAACAGCAGAGCACCAATTCTTGTAAATATACCCCTTAGTCTTTTGTACCGAAACAGACCAACATGTGTAGAAAAGACTGTAATGTACGTGTAATCTTCCAGTTCTAACTGTTGATAACCTTTGTTTAAATCAAGGCAAGAGAAGACCTTTGCACCATGTAATTGAGTTCTCATGTCAGCAATGTGTGGACCTGGATGTAGTTCTTGTTCAATTGCCTTGTTAGCCTGACACATGTCAACCCATATGTGTACAGCTCCTCCACTGTATGTTGTGGGCACTACTACTGTGGGAGAAACCCATGGCTTTGGACCAGTAGAACGCTCAATAATATCATGCTTAAATCACAATTCAAATTCTTTCTCACCATCTTTTTGCAAATGAAAAGCAATTTGTCTGTGTCTTTGAGCAACAGTACTGACGGCCTCATTAATATGCAATTTTACTTTCATAGTCTTAAGCTTTCCCAAACCATGAAATACCAAAGGGAGCTGACTTACTGTTGTGTATCGATTTAGATTCTGTATGAATTTCCCAATTCACATTCCCCTTATATAGGCATAGAAATCCAGTCCTTATTTAGGCATAGCCCATGCTACCCAATTACAGGCATGGCTACATCCATCCGTTCATCTACGTCACAACGATTTCTTGGAAAACCAGACTCTTAAGCCGTTAGCGACTTCCCCTTGCTTGGATATTGATTTCTCCAATAACTCATTTATTATGCATGAACATCTATTCCTTAGGGGTTGATTCATGACATTCATATGCCCGACTTTACGTCAATACTGGCATTACTAAACACCTTCAAGGTATAAATATATCTTCACTTGCTATGGCAAAGCACAGTGTGGTTCGGTGCAGTTCGACTACCTACTTGCACGACGCAGCTCGCTACAGCAAGTGCCGAAGGAAGCCAACTCTCCAGCTGACGCACTGACCAGAAGCTGTCATCCTCCTGCCGAGAATCCAGCTCCAGTGTTTCTGACTCCCCTTGCGGGGTGTTGGGTAATCGAGTCCCGGGAAAGAGATACCAACCTCTAATTCTAAGGTATGGAGCTCATTAGAACCTAGAGAAACCTTTGGCAAGTCTTGGCAAAACTAAACCCATGCTAAAGACAGCACCTACTTCTTTTATTTTTTATATATGTTATAGCAACAGACAATGCTTTTACAGTATTATTTTATATTACTGTTTACGCTGTATGCATTATACTTTGCATTCTGTCTAACGATTGTAGCAATTCACCTCTCTTGCATGAGAAAGAAGACTGTTCAATAAACCCTTTTTATTGAAACGGAGGTCTCTCTATTTCTATGCAACTCTGTAGAAACGAAGTATGTACGATTGACTGAGTGGACTAGTTATCTATTGTTTCCACGACTCTGAAGATATCGTTTTGATTCTAGGGGAAACAAAATTGTCATGTTTATGCGCTTGTCAGAGACTAATCTTGTTTATTCAAGAAAGTTTCTAGTGACCTCTGAGCTAGCTGGCACACACAATTAAGTTTAATATACTCGATAGTGGCATACTGACCTCAGTCCTATGTCAAATCCATAGTGTATATTATTCCAATGCGTAGAGCCTATTGGGAATATAGGAACTACACTACATTACTATTTCGTGGTAAGCATTCATGTTAGTTGTAATTCACAGAAACTAGTCCCACATCAGTGGCTGTGCTGAAACAGAGTAGACAGGTGCTGGACGCTCTCCCTTGAAGCACATGGATGGGCGCTTGTACATTTGTTTTATTGTGTTTCATTGTTGCTACAAATAAACCTTGACTTTTTAAGGGCTCCGATGCAGGTCATGTATACACTTTGGTTTTCAATAGCATACGTTGCGGTAATGGGGATAATTCAATGTATTTCTCTCCAGGCATAATGTTTATCGATGCACCACTGTCAACAATGATAAGTATTGAACTACCATTTACTTTCAGTGTAATTTTTGTACAATGTTTGAATGACTTTGATGCTTAGGCATGAAGATCTTTCTTTGACTATGTGAGGAAACAAGGACCCCCTGGTAAAGTAATGAACTTCTAGGACAGGGTAAAGCACTATGTAGGTATCTTCCTAGACAGTCAAAATTGCTATGCGTCAATGATTAGTTTGTCATTCAAGTACTTGTAAGTATGTAATGTCAAGCAGGCGAGAGTTATATAAAAAGATCGATTTTATTAAAAAATTAGGGAATAAAAACACAATAAATTTAAAACAAATGATTTTAAACAAACAATATACAATACATCAGAATCACAATTTAAAATGAGGGGAAATCTTTATATGATCCAATCGTTAGACATGTGGCAAGACTGAAATTAATTTGACGCGCGTTTCAGCGCTATGACAGCGCCTTCTTCAGGAAATCAGGCCACAGATTCCTAAAGATGATAAAAACATTGTCTATATTAAAATACCTATACATGCTTGACAAAATGGGACATCTATTACAACAAACTTGGTTTCATAATCATGAGACCGACAGTACTTAAATTGAATGACAATAATAACAGAAATGTACTTTATGTGGTGCCTTCACAGGGGACAGTAGCTAGACATAGCTGTATCTCAAAAACAGTTATCATAAACATGCCCGGTTTCTATATACAAATGAAGGACTCCGTGAGTCATGCTAGAAATTGCTATACTACTAGTTTAAGTTATAGCTAACACCGTTACACAGCTATGTTTACATCTAAATGAAGAACAAAGGGTGCAAAAGATTGTGATCAGATGTTGAAAGGAAATGTATGTGCATTTTAGAAGGGGAAAATCAATGATATACAGAGTGCCGAAGGAATATCGAGAAGAATACAGGATGAGTATTCACGAAGATAGTAGATAATAAAGTCCAAACGGCCCAACTGGATAGACTGTGAAACACAGGATGAAGATAGCTGGATAAACGCAATGTAGAATACCTGTATCTATGAAGACTGAAGATTTACAGAATGTAGAACTGATACTTCTTATCTTTTATGATGATCTTTACACTACTGAAATGATTAAAAAAGAGTGTCATTAGTTATGTTAGTGTCTTCTGAATATTGATGGCTTTAGAAAGGCAAAGGTAAAGGTATTGGTTCTAACCTTGTCGTTTCTGAGGGCTTGGATGTGACGTTTTAATATATCATCACTATTCTTGGTGTATTGTCCCCTTAGATGAGGGTCTGCACTTCTATTGTTTAATGATGGAGGAGAACTTCAGGTAGATAAGAGTCGTGATCAATCTATAAAGTAGTGAGTGGATTACCATATAGTATGGTTACAGTCAAATGTCCTTTTTATGACTACGTAACAGTTTTATAGAGTCTTAATGACTTTAGTTGGTATTGGATTGTTTAGCTGGGAGAAGCCTCTTATATGTCATTAACGCTTCCAGAAGTTCAAATTGATATCATGGAGCATTCAATGTTGTTAATACATCATCTAGAGCGTATTTAGTGCATACAGCTTATCTATACCAAAGCAAGTATAGTATAATCTTAAGGGGAAAAAAGTGAAATATCTATTTATAAGTGTCTATACAAATGCGGGATATTACCTTATCTAACACATTTGAGGGTTTGATACCAGGCGGTCCTTCTTTAGACGCGGCTTGATCCGGTGGCCAAATGGTACAAAAGATGGCCAGTAAAAGTGCTCCTGTGAATCAAGAGAAACATACATTTCAATAATAGTGAGGGGCGGGTACTGAAATGTGGACCTGAATTAAATATTGGTAGTGTGGCATCATTGTGCGGAATATTTATTTCTATGGTCTGTGCATAATTCTTCGGTCTACTAATATCATTGGGGGCCCGCTAGGTGTCATAGGTTTAACTAGTGGTAGCACGCATCAGAGTTAGTAACCAAAGGTAGTAAGAACTTCATGAAATATCAGCGTGATATGGAGATGGCGTTGTGCGATGGTCATTGCACTAAATTAAATATACTGCCATCATGAAATATACGCAGGCATAGGCAAGTAAATGAATATCTGGAGTAGTACACATATGGGGGAGACTCGTGGTTAAAGTATCTCCTATATTGAAATGGTCCAACTCTAAATGTTAAATGCCTCAACCTTAGTTGGGAGCATATCTGGCCAAGAACGATAAAGAGTTTGATGTTATAAACGTATTTTAGTATGAATGTGAGGGCATGTGTATAAAAAGGCAATGTATCGCGCCTGATTAAATGGACCCATTTTGCCAACTTTGAACTGATTAGAGCCACAGGGGGCCAGACAGGAAAGATATTTTGAACGTATTATAATGTGGGTGTATGAGCATATATTTTAAAAGACAATGTATCGCGCCTGATAGATGGACCCGTCTTGCCAACTACAAAATAAGTAGAACCACAAAGGGCCAGACAAGGAAGGTACCTTTCGCGTTAAATGGTAAAAGAAACTATGTCAGGGCACTTACACGGCATGGTGTTATAAACGAGTAGGAGGTGACTTTAAAATGAATGGGAGCGTAATGAAAACTATGCAATGGTGCGGACCACAGCGGGCCAAAAGGGCGCAAAGGTTCTTACCTCGGGCGGGATGTAGAGGGTCCTGATCTCCGTGTGCAGCTACAGTTCTCGAATGCTGGGGAGAACCTGTTTATATCTATTTAGGATGCCGTGAAAACGGAGCGAATTCGCTTGGCGTGCCGACGTCTGGCATGAGGTGGGGCCAGGAGAGTAACTTCTGTGTCATGTGACGAACTTCACTGTAGACATGGAAGATAGATGCAGTTGTAAATGTGCAATTGTATTTGGTGAGAATACAAGTTTGGAGTTTTATATCTATACTAATATAATAAAGAGAGAGCCCAAACGTTTGAGGCGGGTAATCTCAGGGACCACAGCACCAATCACAACACCCAATACAGCGTTGTAAAGGGCAGTTGCAGCAGAAGGACATAGGCTATGCAGACGCCCACCATATACATTTAAAAGGTAAAATAACCGTGCCAGCAAAGTAGTCCCTTGTGGGCGTGTCTGCGTTGTGCTGTGGGCGTGTGCTGGGGGCGTGACAAACGCTGGGGGCGTGTGGTACGTTCCGCCCTTCATGCCATGTCTCATAACGTGTGCTAATCTCACCCTGCTCCCTTTAAATACCCCTGCACCCCATAATCATAACCCACCCTTACTCCTTAAAATACCCCAACACCCTTAAACACTAACTCATCTTAACCCCATAAATATACCCTGTACACCCCAAAACCCAAACCTATCCCTAACCCTAAAAATACCCCTGTACCCCAAAACCCAAACCTAGCCCTGAACCCTATAAATACCCCTGTACCTCAAAACCCAAACCTACCCCTGAACCCTAAAAATACCCCTGTACCCCAAAACCCAAACCTAGCCCTAAACCCTAAAAATACCACCGTACCCCAAAACCACCCCTGAACCATAAAATACCCCTGTACCCCCAAACCTAGCCCTGAACCCTTAAAATACCCCTGTACCCCAAAACCCAAACCTACCCCTGAACCCTAAAAATACCCCTGTACCCCAAAACCCAAACCTAGCCCTGAACCCTAAAAATAACACTGTATCCCAAAACCCAAACCTATCCCTGAACCCTAAAATACCCCTGTACCCCAAAACCCAAACCTAGCCCTGAACCCTAAAAATACCCCTGTACCTCAAAACCCAAACCTAGCCCGAACCCTTAAAATACCCCTGTACCCCAAAACCCAAACCTACCCCTGAACCCTAAAAATACCCCTGTAACCCAAAACCCAAACCTAGCCCTGAACCCTAAAAATACCCCTGTACCCCAAAACCCATACCTATCCCTAAACCCTAAAACTACCCCTGTACCCCATAATCCAAAACTACATCTGAACCCTTAAAATACCCAAACACCCCAAAACATATACCTCAGTACCCTAAAACATATACCCCTATACCCATACTTACCTTATCCAAACATTAAAAAAAGACATGCTTTTACCATTCATGCATTTACAACGAATTTCGTTGTAAATGTATGCGTGGTAAAAGCATATGAAATGTAATGCCATGCGTTATAATGGCTTTGTGGAGTCATGGTACTTTCGTAATGAAAGTATGCGGAGTGATGGTATGCGGAAAGAAAGTTGCGGAATAATGGGTGTTTACCCTCCCCCGGTAAGTACATTGGTGGCACGGCGGCCCACATCTCCAGCAACATACTCATATTTTTGCACCACCGACATACACTTTTAGACACACCTCCCGCCACAAGTTCTAGAATTGCGAACTTTAGAGCTGGGGAGCTACATTCGAATCTCGGCATCAGCTCAACATCCTGTGATTCCAGGCAAATCGCTTTGTCTCCCCGTGCCTACCACAAATGAATGTGTTCTTCTGTAATGTAAATTGTGTTCATGCCATGTTGTCGAGTTCGCGCTATATAATATTGCAAGGAAAAATAAAGTAGGGAAACTCGAGTTCACACACTACTGAACGTGCACTCTTAAGTGCATCAGCAGTGCACTGTGAATCGGAGCGTTTCACAGGCCTGTCACAGATAAGAAATGCTATCAAAACGAAATCCTACAAAACAATATACTACTAGCCGGCAGCAATTCATACCCGGACAACGTCGGGATGGTCTGCTAGTGTATTTATAAAAGGTGACGATTTGGATAGCTGATAGGGTAAATGCAACCAAGTGTGAAGGTAAATGTATGGTCGTGCATATCCAATAATGACGATTAAAAACGCAAAATAAGCAGACATGCTTTACCTGAGAGTATATAAAAACAGTCAGGAACATCTTGTCATGAAGGATATTATTTCAAGGAATGTGGCTATTTATTTCTTTTGAAGCAGGTGCTGTTCATATTGTCTGCAGATGAGGGAAAGAAGATAATGACAAATGAAAAGATAAACATTGGTGTCTGATGGTGAGAGAAAGGGCATGCACGTGGGTATATAATGGAATGCCCAAAAGAAACTATTATGTATAATGGGCAAGAGATGTTAATATTAAAACATCGTTTATGTGTGAGTGGTGGGGTCTTTCAGACAGGCATTCTGACAGAAATGTAGGCCGCACGATGGTGCAACGGTGCGTGCGTATCTAATAGTAAAAGACAAATCCGACTAACAGCTCTCAACGAAGATACATGGGTTTAGATTATAGCATTCTCCCACAGTAACTCATTGTTAAGTCCTTTTTTGAAAGCGTCAAGTGAAATAATCCAGTAGACTTCGCGTTTTTTTCTTATGCTGGTGCTGTTGTTAGGGTCAGATGTGTTAATTTTTTCTAAAATGCGCCAGCGTAAGTCTTCTGGGTTATGGTTTTTTTCGAGGAAATGTTTGGTGAGAGGTGCTAGCATTTTGGCTGTTTTGATAGATGATCTATGTTCGGCAATGCGAACATGGATGGCGCTAGCTGTTTCACCGACATATGCCAAATTGCAAGGAAACAGAACGAGGTACACCACGTTTTGTGTTTTGCAGTTCCACATGTTTGTGGCCTGGGTTGTGACGCCATTGTGTGTAAATGTCTCACCTAGAATTATGGAGTCACATGATTTACATTGTGCACACTTGATAGTGCCTTTGATAGGGAGATGGCTATTAATGGATTTTTGAACGAAGGATAGTTTAGGTGATCGGTCTTCAAATTTAGAATGAACTAACATGTCTTTTAACTTTTTGTTTCTACGGAGGGCATATATTGGTTTCTCTAGCTTATTGGCAACAGTGCTGTAACAGTTTAAAATGTGCCAATTCTTGTTTATTATATATTTTACTGTGGGATCAAGTGTAGAGTATTTAGTTATGCAAACAAATTGCTTATTCGGTTGTTTGGTTTGTGGTTGGAGGAGGCTGTCTCTATCAAAGAACCTAGCTCTCTTGTACGATTCTCTGATGAGTCTGTGTGGGTATCCTCTTTCTTTGAATTTGAGTTTCATTGCTACGGATTGTTTATCGAAGTCGGCTAGAGTGGAACAGTTACGCCTGACTCCCAAGAATTGAGAAAAGGGGATACTGTCTTTTTGATTGCGGGGATGAAAACTATTGAAATGAAGAAGTGTATTGCGTGCGGTGGGTTTGATGTGTACATCTACGTCAAGCCGCCTAGACGATTAAGTATATTAATGTCAAGAAATACAACTTGAGTGCTGCTGCTATTGGATGTGAATTTGAGATTGGGGTCTGTGAGATTGAGCCATTCAGTGTAATCTGTGAGGGTGTCTGACCCACCGGTCCAGATAAAAAAGATGTTGTCAATATATCTGGACCAGTGGGTCAACGATTCAAAGAATGGGGCCACCTCTTTGAAAATGATTTTAGATTCCCACATGGCCATGTAGATGTTAGCGATGGACGGCGCGACAGACGCGCCCATGCTTCCGCCCTTGGTTTGGCGAAACAGATCACTGCCATAGGAAAAAATATTTTCCGAGAGTATTATTTGTAGGCATTCAATTATGAAAGGTTTGTGACATGGTATGTCAAATGTGTCTATCAACCAACTGGTAGCTTGTATAGTGCATGTTTGTGGTATCTATACTAATTTAATAAAGAGAGAACCCAAACCTTTGAGGCGGGTAATCTCAGGAACCACAGCACCAATGACAACACCCAATACAGCGTTGGAAAGTGCAGTTGCAGCAGAAGGACATAGGCTATGCAGACGCCCACCATATACATTTAAAAGGTAAAAGAACCGTGCCAGCAAAGTAGTCCCTTGTGGGCGTGTCTGCGTTGTGCTGTGGGTGTGTGCTGGGGGCGTGAGAAACGCTGGGAGCATGTGGTACGTTCCGCCCTTCATGCCATGTCTCATATCGTGTGCTGGGGGCGTGACAAACGCTGGGGGCGTGTGGTACGTTCCGCCCTTCATGCTATGTCTCATATTGTGTGCTAATCCCACCCTGCTCCCTTTAAATACCCCAACACCCTTAAACACTAACCCATCTTAACCCTATAAATATACCCTTTACCCCAAACCCAAACCTATCCCTAAACCCTAAAAATACCCCTGTACCCCAAAACCCAAACCTAGCCCTGAACCCTATAAATACCCCTGTACCTCAAACCCAAACCTACCCCTGAACCCTAAAAATACCCCTGTACACCAAAACCCAAACGTAGCCCTGAACCCTAAAAATACCACTGTACCCCATAACCACCCCTGAACCCTAAAATACCCCTGTACCCCAAAACCCAAACCTACCCCTGAACCCTTAAAATACCCCTGTACCCCAAAACCCAAACCTACCCCTGAACTCTAAAAAAACACCTGAACCCAAAACTCAAACCTAACCCTGAACCCTAAAAATAACCCTGTACCCCAAAACCCAAACCTACCCCTGAACCCTAAAATACCCCTGTACCCCAAAACCCAAACCTAGCCCTGAACCCTAAAAATACCCCTGCACCTCAAAACCCAAACCTAGCCCTGAACCCTTAAAATACCCCTGTACCTCAAAACCCAAACCTACCCCTGAACCCTAAAAATAACCCTATACCCCAAAACCCAAACCTAGCCCGATCCCTAAAAATACCCCTGTACCCCAAAACACATACCTATCCCTAAACCCTAAAACTACCCCTGTACCCCATAACCCAAAACTATATCTGAACCCTTAAAATACCCAAACACACCAAAACATATACCTCAATACCCCAAAACATATACCCCTATACCCATACTTACCTTATCCAAACATAAAAAAAACATGCTTTTACCATTCATGCATTTACAACAAATTTCGTTGTAAATGTATGCGTGGTAAAAGCATATAAAATGTAATGCCATGCGTTATAATGGCATTGCGGAGTCATGGTACTTTCGTAATGAAAGTATGCGGAGTGATGGTATGCGGAAAGAAAGTTGCGGAGTAATGGGTGTTTACCCTCCCCCGGTAAGTACATTGGTGGCACGGCGGCCCACATCTCCAGCAACATACTCATATTTTTTCACCACCCATTTGAAAAATGCACAGGTCTCTCTCATTGATGGCCAGCACCGACATACACTTTTAGACACACCTCCCGCCACACGTTCTAGAATTGGGAACTTTAGAGCTGGGGAGCTACGTTTGAATCTCGGCATCAGCTCAACATCCTGGGCCTCATTTATGAAAAGTGACGCATCACTGCATGAAAACAGAGATGCGTCACTTTTCATTGCCCACTCCTTGCGTCATGATTGATGCGTCATATTTATAATATGACACATCATGTCGCAAGGAGTTACAGATACGTCAGTATTTCTGACGTATCTGTAGGCGCAAATGTGACGCATTGCTGGAGTGTGTCACAAAAGTGACGCAACTCCAGCAATGTGTGCTTTCACATGGGCAAGTCCCATGTTGTTAGTACCTGCATCAGTCTTGCGCCTGCCATGAAGCAGGCGTAAGATTTTGATGCATTAGCGGCCAAGAAATGGTGCAGTGAAATCTTATAGATTTCACTGCGTCGTTTCCATGACCTTTTGTTGCGTCAAAACGCACCCCTTGCATACATTATACCTGGCGCAGGTATAATGTGGTGCAGGCGTTTACAAAGTGACGCATCTACCTAGATGCGTCACTTTGTAAATATGGCGTAACAAGGCGCATTTTTTACGCCACTGGTGCGTCACAAAAAGTGACGCACCAGCAGCGTAAACGTGACGCACAGCCTCATAAATGAAGCCCCCTGTGATTCCAGGCAAATCGCTTTGTCTCCCCGTGCCTACCACAAATAAATGTGTTCTTCTGTAATGTAAATTGTGATCATGCCATGTTATCGAGTTTGCGCTATATAATATTGCAAGGAAAAATAAAGTAGGGACACTCGAGTTCACACACTACTGAACGCGCACTCTTAAGTGCATCAGCAGTGCACTGTGAATCGGAGCGTTTCACAGGCCTGTCACAGATAAGAAATGCTATCTTAACGAAATCCTACAAAACAATATACTACTGGCTGGCAGCAATTCATACCCAGACAACGTCGGGACGGGCTGCTAGTGTTGCTATAAAGCGACTCGATGTCCAAGGTGACAAGTACTTCTTGATCGTGATTAAAGGGTAGATGTTCAACTTTTTTAATGATTTCCCTAGTGTCTTGAATGTATGATTTAGTTAGGGGAATGTATGGTGTCAAAAGATTATCTATAAATTTGGACAGAGGTTCAGTGACAGTGCCTATGATGGAGACTATGGGTCTATACGGGGGGTTATTTATGTTTTTATGAATCTTTGGTACCCCGTATATACAAGCAGGTTTACTTGCGGAGTGGTTAAGATATTCATATTCTTTAATGGAAATAAATCCTTCTTTTAGTGCCGATTCAGTTAGATGGAGAATTCTTTTCTGGATTTTTGATATAGGATTGGTAGTGATTTTAGAATAAAAATTCTGGTCTTCTAACATGTGTAACATTTTGGTTTGGTAATCAATTGTATTTAGAACAATGATCCCGCCGCCTTTATCACAGCACTTTATAGTGAGTGATTTGTTGGCTTTAAGGTTGGTCATAACTGAGAATTCATTTTTGTTGAGGTTGTATATTGGCTTAGGGATAAATTTAAGACGTTGTTCCAATTGTTTGATGACTATATTTTCAAAAGTGGCGACTTCTGTTCCTACTTGTTCGAGGGTTGGGGTAAAGGTAGACGGCAATGATAAGCTGGTGTGAACATTAGGATAATTGGTATCAGTTTCATTTAATTCAAAGAATTTCTTAAGTCTGATTTTGCGGAAAAAGGAGTGTATGTCTTTGAAAAGTTCAAATTTGTTGGCTGATGTGTGTGGTACGTATGATAGACCTTTGGAGAGAAGATTCGTGTCATGAATATTCTGTTCATGTGATGATAGATTGAAGATAGGAATTACATTCCCTGCTTCCAGTGTTGGCAGTTCGGGTTTCCAATAAATATTGATGGTCTGGTTGGTATTGTTGTGTCTGATAATTGCCCCTGTGTGACATTTGGGGTTGAAACCTGACCCTTTGTATGCCTCGTCTCGGCCCGCGTGGGCCTTAAAAAGACTTCTGATTATTGATTGGATTGAATGAATTATATGTGTTGGTGGAATCATATGTATGCATCGGACCTTCATTATCAGAATCTGATGTGTCTAAAAACGTTTGTACTTTTTGTGGTCTGGAAGTTTGGTCGTTTGTGTAATGATTCTGCTTATAAAAGTCTGCATGTAAATATGGATAGGTGCGTTCTATAGTACTGAACCTATAGACTGACATTTTTGCTTTACAAGCTGCCAGTCCAACGTGCTCATTCTTTTCTGAGGTAAACATCGACATGTCACAATCATTTTCTTCACTCTCACCTGATATTGATACAGAAGAACTGCTTGACGATGATTTGGATGATGATTTATATCATTCAGTTTTTATTTGTGTTAACTGATATTACCGCTTGGCCTTGTAGGTGCGTGTCGAACGTTGCTTCTGGATCGTTTCAGTGGCCATTTTGTTTTCACGCCATGACACACTTGCCTTTCTCTTGGTTTTGCAAACTGTAACAAAATGGTTCTCCTTTCCACAGCCGTCACAGATCTGTCCAAGAGCGGGACATCTACCCTTCATGCGGCAACAAAAATCCACATCTAACACAAAACTTCTTTTAATGCCCACATCTCCTTGTATCCTTCAGTCTTTGGCTTCGGCTTACTTGCCAAACTTATGACTGATTCATTCTTGGCACCTCTGGCTTTCATGTCAGCAGCTTGCCTATTGGCACACTCTTCAGCTCTGGCAGTGATTAACACTCACTCCAAACTAAGAGTTTCTCTGAGCATTCATTTAATGAATCTGACAAGCATCCACCAATAACCCTCAGAAGCATTGCTTCTTCTTCATTAAATTATTTGAACTTACAATGTCTGATGAGTGTGTTGAGTCCCTCCACAAATTCACCAATGGTTTCACCAACCTTCCGGAGTACCTGTTTTAAGATGTATCTTTTGTTATCAGCTTTTGGCATTGAATTGAACTTGAGATTCAACACTTCGTTAATCTGACGACATGTGACTTCTTCATCAGTTCGCAGCAGTCTCTTTATGACTCCTTTTACATTGTCACCAGCAAGATTTTCGATAATCTTTTTGTTATCAGTCAATTCAAGTGCATCAATGAAATCATCAAATGTCTCTATCTATTGCTAATGTTTAGCTTTTTGCGGTATCGAATTGTGGTAGTGGTTTCAGGAAAGGGGCAGAGTTGTAGACCAGTGTGGAACTTACTGGCACTGCATGTTGAGCTTTGTAGTTTGGTTTATGTGACACAGCTGTGAGGCCTTGCAACATGCTGGCCTCGGGACCATCTTTAACGATAACTGGAAGCGTAACTTCCTTTACTGTCAGCTGAAACATTTCACTATTCCGAAGATATTCGGAAACTGTAGTGATGGTCGCATACCCCTGTGCTTGATCTGAGTTGCAGCACCTGGCGTAGAGGTCGTACCGGTTAACTTTACTCAGGTTCTGGTGAGTAAATAATTGTTTAATCCTTAGGCGTCTCTTTGTGCGCTCTTTATCTTCGCCACTTTCTAATTGTAAAGTTATCTTGCACTTTGTGATTATCAATTGCTGCTCTTTGAAAACCTGGTAGTATGTGCCTTTAGCTTTCACGCTCTGGGCTACATATGACTGTATCTAGCATAGCAGTGTGGTGCCTTTACATATGGTCTGACCATCAGGTTCTTGTTCATCGATACGAAGATTTATTTACAAAGCTTTTGTCATTTTTAACTTCTTTATGGCGGCTGGAGTTGCTTTGACTCCACTTGCATTAAGCGTTGGTTCCGCACTTCGACTGCAACACACAAGGCACCACGAGCAATTTGTGTGGACCACAGTAAACTCTCTGGGAGAACACTATTGATCCTTGGGCTAGTTATTGCCTATCTCATCGCAAGTTGTAGCATCCTCCCCAGCCTAGGTACCCACAACGGACTATGCCACAGATAGAGCTTAGTATTACACGTCTTTATTCATCTGTGTGTGATTGCGAACCCACATTTCTAAAACAGCCTTTATTACATTCCACTCTAACACTTATGTCACAGTTCTACTTAGTCCATCTGGAGCCAGATAGGTTCCATAATTTCTAACTTGTTAGACACTATAGTTGTGAATTCATATATACCATACTGAAAATGGAATAATGTTTGCAGTGTACTCATCACTTCTGCGATAAAGTAATGCACAACAAGAGGAAGTTAGGTGCAAATTCATAGTAGCAGGCCATCCACCAGAGTAAAATGTACTGTTCCGAGTGCTGTTGGATGCCGGGAGTGCGATGAGGTGCAGTGTGGTTATGGTGTATGGTTGTGTATTGTGGAGTGCAGTTTTAGTGCTATACAGTACAGTGTGGGTTCTGTGGAATGCATTGTGGGTGCAGTGAGGTACAATATGATTAGGCTATCCTGTTTTAGGTTTAAACCAATAATAACTGATGAAGCCCAACTGAAAAGAAAATAGCACTCAACAGTGTAAATATATAAACACTGAAAAAACACCTTTCAGCCACAAACTAAATGCCATTCAAAGAAAGGAAAAGAAGAGTGAAAGAGTCTACTTCATTTCTTCCAGAAGGGACCAACACAGTGTAACTTGTTTATACAAAGTGGCAGCAAGAAAGACTGGGCCAACATTTTTTTGCTTGAGTTTTGTTGTTTAGGGATGTCACAAAAATATTGTTTTTTCTTTCTTTTGCTTTTTTCAATTGTGTTGTCTTTGGTCTAAAGATGAAGGGTTTAGAGGCATGTTTTAGGTCTTATGGCTACGTTTGATTCTTTCATAGGTAAAATGGCTGTTTTTATAAGAATCTTTTCCAATATGTGCCATCACATTTACCGACAGACAGAGAGGATGGGGGAACATCCATCCCGATGCGGTGTTTACACCGCACTAACCATTACAACGCTGGTTTTACAACGCAAGTCGTTACCACGACTTGCGCTGGAGGGCGCTCTAGGCTAAGGAATAGTAGATTTACTATTCCAACACCTTCCCTACTGTACGTAGGCTGGTGTTGGAATAGTAAATCTTACTATTCCTAAGTCCAGCACCCTACAGCGCAAGTCGTGCTTTCGACTTGCATTGTAAAACCAGTGTTGTAATGGTAGCGCGGTGTAAACACCGCATTGTATTGACATACAACCGAGAGGATGGGTGAAACCCTTAGTTACATAAGCCCCCTTTTCTAGCGAGTCAGTATTGTTAGTAGGTGATTTGCCAAACACCCAGGCTTTAAACATTCAATGCAAGGTATTGTGACAGGTATATGAAAAGAAAAAGAGTACTGTCACCAAGCATTGGGGGTAGTGGTGAAAATATGACACCAGATTTCTGGAACACATGGAATGCAGTGTCAATTGGAATGCTGCTGCCAAAAGTTCTTACCAAGCTCAACAAAGATTAGAGTGATATTGTTTGTATTTGCTGTGATTCAGGTACGTATTTGAAAAAGCTGTGTGATAACCTGTCCAAATCGATACCTGAGCTGAAGTGCTTCCCTATAAGAGTTTGTTGCTACTTGCTAGTTAATGAAGAATGCTTTTGACTCTGTGGTCCATTCAATGCATTGTTTTGTTATGTGCAAATACTAAAAGGCAAATATTTCTCGCTTTGTATTGCATCAAAGAAAGAGTCATCCCAAATGTATCATTTAGTCACTGGTTCTCAGTCCTAGAGGCCATGAACGCTATATTATCCATGTGACAACCGTTTACAAACATTTTGATTATTGATGATGCCAAAGGCAACACATGTGAGGATCTTCAGTCGCTTATTGATAGTGTTGTGAAATAGTACACTATACTGCATTCTTAGATTTTTTTAGATTTTTACAGGAAAACATGATTGTTGTAGTGAACATAATCAAGAAACTAGAGTCCGAAAACACCCTTGTCTACCAAGTATTCAGTGTAATAGGTGTAGATGTGAAACATCTCCTTGAAAGTACGCTGGGTGACACTTTCAGTCCCTTTGACACTGCAAAATGTTCCATGTTAAAAAGCCTGCCACTTGGTATAAGCAAAGAAATGTTGAGGAACAATTCAGGAAATGTTATTTTACAATGCAAGAGAAATGACTTACAATGGCGCACAGAAATGTCCCTTCACCAACCATGGCATTTGAAGTCAATGAAGCCCCAATGTGGGACAAGTTCTAGATCCCTTCCGTAATGTGAAATTTTCTTCAGACTTTGAAAAGTACTGCTTCATATGTTGCAAAACCTGTCACAGAGAATGACAATCTTCAGGTGCACCAGTATTGGCATGGAAAGGTATGTCTGTGGCCAGAGTTAGGAAACTGTGAACCGGCTATTTTGGCTTTGCCTGTCTTAAGTGTCAATGTTGAGATGGCCTTTTCACAGATAAAAGTTTACATGGGAAGGTAAGAGAGTAGGTGCATGACCAAAGACTCACTGAAGAAGCATTGTATGGTGTACTACAATACATTTGATTCCTAAAAATGTATTTGGACCCATATACACTATATGTACTTACTCTATATGTCATGCACTGTCAGTGCAGAAAGCAAGCAATAATAAAAGCAAAATGTTCCATAAACACCAGAAAAACCCTGTTTCTGTTATTTTTAATGGCACGAAAATGTGTGACCACTGATAATCACTGTTTTTTAAGGTATTGCAATCATTGGAAAACACTGAAAACAGGAAAGCCTAAATATGATGGATGTTGTATGTGGTGTACATGCCTTGAGGCACAGTGTGGCTATCTTACAGTGTGTTGTCGGTAGTAAACTGTGAGATCTTTAGGGTGCAGTGTTGGTGCTGTGAAGTTCAGTCTGAGTGTTGTGCACTTCTGGTGTGAAAGGGTGCACCATGTGTCATATGGCGTTCTTTGTGATTGCTGAAGGATGCTGTCAGATTTAGTTCGAGCACGGTAAAATGCAGCATAAGTGTATGGTCTGATGTAGGTGGAGTTGCAAGCAGGGTCATTGTTTAAGAGGATGTATAATTCATAGGGTAGCTTTGTCCACATATATGTTACTGAAGCACAGTGTGATGTTAGCTGTCACTGATGAATTCGGCAGGACACACGAGTAGGGATTGAGCAGAACTTGACTGTGTTTTTGCATATATTAGAATCTCCACTGGAACTAGCCCCCAGATTCATCATTGTCCCGTTTTGCGAGTCCTTAATAGCGATTGTTAAGGAATCGCTATTAAAGACTCGCAAAACGGGATTCATGTAGAAATCGCAAAGAAAATTGCGATTTCTACAGCTTTCTTATTTGCGATTAGCAATTTGCTAATCCCAAATAAGGATGCGATTTCAAGGGTGCCAGGGGTGTCCAAAGGACACCCTCTAGCACCCCTGAAATGCAAATGTAGACTGATGTTGCGCACACATATGTCCAAAGGACATGTGTGTGTGTGTGTGTGTAACATACAACTTAGAAAAATGCACTAAAGTGCATTTTTCTAAGTTTTCGCTATTTACCACGTAGTCAGACTTTGCGGTAAATAGCGGCCCAATATTGCGATTTCGCACTTTTTAAAAGGTTCATGAATAGCATTTAAGGAATCTCTAATTGAGATTCCTTAAATGCGATCGCAATTTGATAAATCGCAATTATTTGCGATTTTTCAAATTGCGAGTTCATGAACCTTTGATGAATCTCAAATGCCATTTTTGCGGGTGCAAACGGCCGATTTTTGCGATTGGCACCGTTTGCGCTCGCAAAAATGCTTGATGAATCTACCTGTAAGTTTACTACCGTCAAGAATCTGCACAAGTCAAGCCTGGGTGCGCCCCTTCTGGGTCCCCAGAGGTGAGTCTAGTACCACGAACCACAATTCTTCTTGACCCACATAGGGTGCAAATCCTTACCTGATGTAATATTGATTAACCCAACAGGCGTCATCACTCCCTTTCCACCCCCCAGTCCTGATGAAGACCCGCTATGACCCGTGAATCGGGCGTTACTAGGGTCGAAACGTCGACGGCACAAGCCCTTGGACCAACAGAGAGTATTCCATGAAACCCGCCAACTGTTGTGGCACAGAGGAATAACTAAAATTGAATACCGCCTTGGCCAACATCCCACTCCTCTTCCCTTTCATTTGTATATAAGTCACTAATTCCGGATCACTACTGCACGATCTATCACTGCACATTTATCTTCACGATCACCTTAGATAAGATGCGCCGTTTTATGAAATGTACTGGATTTAAAAATGTATATATTGTAACAGGGTACCTATGAATGCAACTTAATTCATAAAAATAATTGGTGTATACCCTTTTTGTTGGTTTGGATTTGCATTTTGTTTTTGTCTTTGTATAGAGTAATTGAGATTGCAACTCGGCAAATCACTGTAAGAATTAATTTTCAAAGTCTGAAGCAATCAGCTCTTACCCAACAGAACCAATGTTTATATAAAATAGCATCGCCCAGGTTCTGAGGGATACTGGGTTACCCCATAGTTATTTACTCACTTGGATACTGTCACTGTTAATACATTCTGTCTGTGGATGCTTTGTAATAATATGTATATTGTGTCTTCACTTTCATTTTGCTCATTGTATAATATGCAGAAAGGAGTTAGTGTGCCAAGTGTGTTTCCTGTTGCCCCATACAGCATCTCACTCCTCCTACTCCTTCCTTGCTGGAAGCGTCAATAACATTATTGTACAGCGAGATGGGCTTTCCCATCCCTGGACAATCGGACTAAGAAAAACAAGTGTTCACAACTCCCAGAGTGAACCCCTTCCACTAGCCCTCATTTACTTATGATTTGCACAGGTGTGCGCAGAACAGAAAAGAGAGCATGATTGTACTTACCATTTTAGAGGCATCCAGTGCTAAATTGCATTGCATCACATGAGTGATAAATAAGGGTCACTGTATGTTTAAATGATGAGGGGGCTTAAAGGGTAAACCTGTAAGGCCCTCTTTCTGTGCGCCTCCAGCTGCAGGTCACAGTAGCTGTGTAGTGAGGTCCATTGGGCCATGGATGGAGGATCTGCAGGACACTCAACTCTCACTCCAAAGCTTTCATAACTCGTTGTATGAGGAATAACCTGAGCAG
Source organism: Lissotriton helveticus (assembly GCF_964261635.1). Taxonomy (NCBI): domain Eukaryota; kingdom Metazoa; phylum Chordata; class Amphibia; order Caudata; family Salamandridae; genus Lissotriton; species Lissotriton helveticus. The sequence continues at coordinate 93,089,046 of NC_136067.1, read as the reverse complement.
TCCCAGTGCTGTCGCTCTCTTCCCAACCCTCCCTCTGGCGATCAGATCTATACCAGTCTACTCCCAATTCCGCAAAGCTCTCAAGACTCATTTGTTTCTCATAGCGTACTCTAGCTGATCTCCTTCGGCAATACCTACTCTTTAGCTCTTTACCTTAGCGCCAGGAAGCCGCTTGGTCGCAGTGCGCTTTATTAAGAACTTTCTTCATTTCTTCATTTCATTTCATTTCATTTCATTTCCCTAATGCCCCTGTCCTCCCTCTCTCTCTTCATGCAGGTTGGACACGATCATGGACTCCGACCGGGTGTTGGTGATGCAGGCTGGGAAGGTGGTGGAGATGGGGTCCCCTCAAGTGCTGTGTAACATGGAGGACTCTGCTTTCTACCGGCTTGTCCACAGTGAACAGCTATGACAGGAGAGCCAGTGCTTCAATGTGAAGGCAATGGGACATGAGGTCTCACTGGGAGAAATCAGACTGAGCTGTATTGGTTAACAGATTGACTTTACCTGATATCACTTAATGAAAGTTCATTGACACCTGAATACGGAGGATAACTGTGTACTAAGTGAACCATTGTCATTGTTCCTATCCTGGTGGGCAACCCTTTAAATTAACGCTAACTTGCAAGCTGTTGAAAGTGTCTAGGAATTAATCCGCGTGGAGCACGATGCGTGTATTGGCTAGAAGGGTGGACAGTGTGGCTAGTTGCACCTGACTGCAGGCTCACACAAAGCACAGGATTAAGGCTGTCTGCTTGGTACCTTCCAGGAAATGGAAACAGGGACTAACTAAAGAGATGCTCAGTCAAGGTATATTTTAGCCGGATCAAAAACACAGCAAAGAGAGTGAGAACACAGGTAAAATTAGGAAAAAGTGAGTAGTGGCACGGGAAGACGAGCAGCCACAGTTTGCAGACAGTGCATGAGCGGACCCACAGCAAAGAGGAATAGTCACAAGCACACAGTGATAGCTGGAGATTTTAAGGCTCCAAGTTTAAATGCTGATCGTATGTTATAACCATGCCAATTTCCTTAAGGAAACTATTACCCCACTGCCCAAAATCAAAATGATATTTAGCTGGAGGTTTATTTAAGAATATAATGTTTCATTTTTGAAGGCATCTTTGCGATAAAATGCAGGCTATATAATGTATGGCTTTATGTCAGACATCTTTTTGTTCACTGTTATTGGAATTACCAAAGTAAGCAAGATCATTGCCAAAATATTTTATTGTTAGGGAGTGAGACCAGAGCTAATGAGATGGGGGACCGACTCCACTTGAAGCCCTACGGGGATTACTTTGGTCTTGGTATCTTGTTCAACAGATTAATCTGAACAGGATTGGCAATTATTGCCCAGCGTAGGAGCAGACTATATGTCTGGATGCCATCACCCTCCAGTCTGTGGCATGCTCGTTGGCCATGGAATTACTTCACAAACTACCCAATTGTAGCTCTCACCTATCATTATGTTGCCTGTCCTCCATACTGTGTAACCTAACAAAACCTAAAATGCTTTTGTACTGTAACTGTTCTTGTGCAAAGCGCTCTGTCACCTATGTCGGTCTTTTTCACTGGAAAGATGCTACAGACACCCCATGAGCTAAGTTTTATGTATTTATTCTAAGCCTCTACTAAAGCAACAGTCAAGGAAGAAGGATCAACTTCCGCTGCCTCCTACACTCAAAAGACTCACATTCCTATGTGACCTCACAGTATTCCTTGAAATGACACCACACGATTCAATGAACCCAACACATCTTTCCTCCCTTAGAACATCACATACAGTACAACATAAAATAAACATATAATGAAGGACAACTCTAGTACAAATTCATCACTGTAAAACATAGTCCTTAAATCTGGTAGGAAGAGAACCCATCGAGGTTTATGTTGGCTGCTTTTGAACAATGGAAGTCTTTACAACTGAAAATTGTTTTTTTTTTTTCAATCAAGGCTTGACAACCTAACTCTATTGAAAATGGGGAGATATCTCAAACAACTTACCACCGCATACCTACGATATTTTTCCTTTATTTCAACATTTTCCACCATCCAATCTTACTGCATACTTATGTACCTCAACCACTCAACCACTCAACCACTCTTTTTCTATTAGGCTTTGAAAACTGAGAGCTGCTTTCATCACTCTTGAAAGGTTTTTTAATATGCACCCGACAAAATCCCTTCCTGCCATAACTATCTTGAGCTATTTTCCTAAGTTCACCGACACTTTATAACAAACGTTCAGGGGCAACTTCTTCCCCATCCACAACATATTTATTTTAGAACCTAGTAACCTGCCCTTAGGCAAAAGAAAGGTAGCTGCCATTGTGTCAGCATTAGCGGTGGTCCTTATTGCCTAAAACATATATTCTTCACTTCCTGCATCCAATTCAAACCACCAACCAGCGACAACTGAATATTTTCGGTGTTGCAGCTATCCATAAGACCACAGCTTCTAGAACGGTACTATGAGGAAGGTACATGTTTAATACCCAGATCCTTGAGAAACAGTTCAAATGCATTTGATGCAAACTGTAGTCCATTGTCAATGACAATCTCATCTGGTGGGCCTTCATGGAAAATACATTCTTCAACACATCTCTCACCTAGTTATATTATTCCAAACATCACCTCAGGTCACCTGGAGAAGTAATCACTCACTATAATTCCATACTTGTCCTGGCTAATCACATTTAAAGGACCCATAATGTCAAGGGTCAGCTTGGCCCAAGCCTTATTTGGCACTAGAACAGAACTTACAGGGCTCGGAACAGTAACCTGTCCATTCCTGGCCATCAAAATAGCATCCCTCACTCTTCTCTTCATTGCCCACATTCCAATAAGTCCCTCATGGGCAACTCCACTAACTTTGATCTAATGGCATTAGATACCACTGAGGTATCCAATCTACGCAATAATACCTAGACAACGACAACTCCAGAGCAATAATCTCATCTAAATTAAGATTCTGATATCTTGGAATTTGGCCAACTTTTAGTAACGTAGTGAATGACCACTTGCAAAACTCTGTCTTTTTTTCATAGCTAACACCCACTCTTGCTCAGAAATACCACCTTGAGTCACCACTGATGATTCATTGACCACGGTTTCTTCATCTTCAATATTCTCCATAACCATTGAATTCTTCAAGGGCAGCCTGGAAAGGCAATCAACTATGACATTCTTGATGTAAATGTGTAGTACTTGTATAGCACACGAATCACCCATTAGGCATCTCGGCGCTTGTATGCATACCACTGTGGAACCCTTCCTGGCTTTTCCCTGTGAAGTGCCCACTCCTGGGCACCCCCAAGGGGAAGCCAGGCATCCTAGCGTTGTTGGGGCTGTTGTGGAGATTAAGCAAGCTATTGCCCAGAGTTGCAGCGTGGGACCCATGATTAGAATAGGCACCGAGGAGAGAATTATCAGGTCCGAGGAAATTGAGCCCAAGACCCGCCGAGGCGGGAATTGAACCCTGGTCCCGGGCTAGTCCTCTGCATCAGGGTCTCCCGCTCTAACCATTGAGCCACACTTCTCCACCCCTGGATGATCCCTGGAATATCTTGTCATCCTCATTTCACTAAGAGCTTTTAACATCTTGGTCATCTCTTCCCTCCACCCTGCAGCCCACCACTTATTTAGTTGGGAAATATGAGATACACACCCCTTGAACCTCACTGACTGAGCTATGCCTCTAAACCTACATTTGCAAGGTTAAATTGAGAATTTGTAGGTTACACAGGTTACTTTACAAATGTTTCAAAAGCTACAAAGGTTTATGTAATATTATAGCCTATGTTATAACTCTTTCAAACCCAGACATTGATGGACAAATAACATTGTTTGAGGCATATGAGCTACAGATTACACACTATGCATAGATGGCCACCTAGTGTTGGGCCCGGATGTTTCCAGTTTGTTTTGTTGTAGAAAAGTCTTTAGAAGTCACGGGATAGGTGACTCCTCCTTTGGATGATACTGCGCATGGGCATCGGCTCCATCCCCAGATTGTTTTTTTCCACCACCGGGCTCGGATGTGTTCCCAGCGCTCAGTCTTGGAACCGATTTCCTTCGGCGCGCAATCTTCACCAACTTATAAAAACTTCGTTTCGAGCGCTTTTCCCGTCGACGCTACTCTTCAACATCGAGGATCTCGATTCCGGTCATCATCGACGGCCTTCAGGCCTAGCTAGGCCTCGACTCCAGCTCATGGAAAGGACGCCATTTAAAAAGTGTCCTCAATGTGACTCGAAGTTTCCCCACACCGACCTTCATGAAGTGTGTAACCTCTGCCTCTCTCCAGAGCACGATGCGAAAGACTGTTCAGCTTGTGCCTCTTTTCGCTCCAAAATGACTATCTGGGACCGAAGAGCGAGGAGAACAATGGCTCAAAGATCTTCAGCTCCAATTCCGGACAACATCTTCGAAGAAGGCGCCAACGTTCCTGAACAACACGACATCGACAGCAGCTCCGAGGCAGAGATTCCGATGTCGAAGACATCACTCCAGCGCAACGGGTCGTAAGTAAGACCGTCGACCCGGACCCTTCCTCGACACACCCAAAGAAGGCCCGGTCACACCCTCGCCCTCAGGCTCGGGTGCACACCGACACTCTGCTTCTACTGCCCCACCTACGGGCCCGGCTAAGAAGCCAATTAAGCTTTCAGGCGACTCGAGCTCGAGTCAGCCTTCACACGGTGCCGGCGCACATCTACCGGCACCAAAAAAGACAACGGCTCCGACTACACCTACATCCAAGTCATCGGCGCCGAAACATACCACTACTCCTTAAGCACCGAAACCCAGGTCAGAACCAAGCAAACCCGCTTTGGATTCTAAAAAACCACCGGAACCGAAAAAACCATCGGATCCGAAAAAACCATTGGATCCAAAAAACCATACCAGAACCGAAAAAATCCTCGGAACTGAAAAAAGCTTCGGAGCCAAAAAAGACTCCTACTTCCCCGGTGAAAGACATTGTCAAGAAACCAAAACAAGCCACTTCGGTGTCCAAATCTTCCTCCGCATCAAAAGATCGACCTCCTGCAGAGGATTTACCTTATCCAGACCCTGCTCAAAAGACTCTAGCTAAGGATCCAATCACTAGACACTTTATTTTGGCTTCAAAAAAGCGACTACTGGACACACCTGCTCCAACTCCGCATTCAAAGAAGAAGGACATGGCTACCTCTACCTTAAGACTGCCTTCTCCTTCTCTTTCACCTGTACCATCACCACATCCTCCCATACCACAGCATTCCACGGAATCCTCTATCATACCAGACGATGACAACAGGGATGATAGCTCTGATGATATGGGGGGTAACATGCCTGTTCCAGCCACTCCTACAGGATCCCCTGACCCGTGGGATGATTATACCACCCCAGATGTCCCAAATGTCCCTCAGGATGACTTATACCCCTCAAGGCCTTCCCCACCAGAAGACACTATAGGGTTTAATGAATTAATCCACAGGGCTGCACAATATCATGGGATAGACATACATACAGACCCTGTAGAGGAAGACTTCCTAATGGATACCTTTGATAATGCACAAAGGTCCTCATCCATTTTACCAATGCTTAAAGGAGTGATTAAGCATGCTCCTGAAGTCTTCAAGGACCCAGTCAGAACTCGGGTCATTAACCCTCGTATAGAGAAAAAATATAAAGCTGCCCCCTCAGACCCAGCATATATTAAAGGTCCAGTACCATTAGACTCACTTGTAGTTTCCAATGCACGCAAAAGAGCAAACTCACAGTCATCAGGGGAGGCTGCACCATCAGATAAGGAGTCTAAGCTACTTGTCGCATCAGGGAAAAGAACAGCGTCTCAAGCAGCAAACATGTGGGCATTATGAGCCAGATACGACAGGGCACATTATGACGAGTTAGAGTCATTAATGAGGCACCTCCCTGACAAATACAAGGATAGAGCAAACAAGCTTATCCAAGAGGGGAAAAACATCACAAACACCTCTATTCGATGTGCACTCGATGCAGCAGATACTGCCTCTAGGGCAGTTAACACCAGCGTTTTACTACGCAGACACGCCTGGCTACGTATATCAGGGTTCAAACCTGAGGTACAAAGTGCCATTCTCAACCAACCCTTTAATGAGCAACACCTATTTGGACCCAACGTAGATGTATCACTAGAGAAAAGGAAAAAAGATACAGACACCGCCAAATCTATGGGAGCCCTGTAGTCGCAGGCTCCCAGATGTTCATTTCGTCGCTCATCCTATCGAGGTGCCACCAGGGGATATACTTCAGACACAGCTTCTACCTCGTACAAAGCCCCTACACAGTCCACTTACAGCAAGGGCTACCAAAGGGGTGGTTACAGGGGTAACAATAACAAAGGCAAAGGTAAAAATAACAACTCACGCTCTGCCTCTACCTCTTGCCAAATGACTCCCTTCCCCTTCCCCCGTCCCATTCCACTCCTGTCGGGGGAAGACTCCAACAATACCTGCTAGCCTGGGAAAATATCACATCAGACAGGTGTGTGCTCCAAATAATTCAATCAGGTTATTGTCTGGAACTAACATCTACCCCCCCAAACATAACACCCAGGCAGCGTCCAATGTCACAGGAACAATTAACATTTCTCAGACAGGAGGTAATATGCCTCCTGCAGAAAAATGCAATAGAAGTAGTTCCAGAGCACCAGAAAAACAAAGGAGTATACTCCCTATATTTCCTAATACCAAAGAAGGACGGATCTCTAAGACCCATCCTAGACCTCAGACCTCTAAACATTTACATACAGTCGGATAATTTTCATATGGTCACACTCCAACAAGTCCTTCCACTGCTGGTACTTAACAACTTCCTTGTCACTCTAGATCTCAAGGACGCCTACTTCCATATTCCCATCCACATAGCGCACAGAACATATCTCAGATTTGTGCTAGAAGGGCAGCACTACCAGTTCAATGTGCTCCCATTCGGAGTCACAACAGCGCCAAGGATGTTTACCAAATGCCTAGCAGTAGTAGCAGCACACTTAAGAAGACAACATATTCATGTCTTCCCATATCTAGACGACTGGCTCATAAAAGCCAGCTCATACAGCCAGTGTGTGCAACACACTCACACTACTATTCAACTGCTTCACGACTTGGGATTCACAGTAAATCACACCAAATTGCATCTGCAACCCTCGCACATACAACAGTATCTTGGCGCTACAATAAACACCCAACTAACACTAGCTTATGTCTCTCCAGCCAGGATAACAAGAGTACAAACTCTCCTAACAAAATTCAAAACGCAATACTCGCTACCAGCTCGAGTGTTCATGCAGCTCATAGGAATGATGGCATCTTGCTTATTTGTAGTACCTCACGCAAGACTGCAAATGCGTCCACTTCAAGAGTGCCTAGCACGCCAATGGAACCAGGCTCAAGGTCAATTGACAGACCTAGTGTTGGTAGACGGTCGGACTCATCGTTCTCTGCAATGGTGGAACACCAAAAACCTTTCCAAAGGGCAAACGTTTCTAGAGCCAGTTCCTCTAATAGTCATGACAGCGGACTCATCACTCTCCAGCTGGGGAGCTCACCTACTGCATCACACCATGCAAGGCAGGTGGACACGGCAACAGAAGTTACTCCACATCAATCAGTTGGAGTTGCTAGCTGTGTTTCTAGCCCTAAAAGCATTTCAAATGCAAGTGTCAGGCAAAGCTGTCTTAGTCCGCACAGACAATATGACAGCGATGTACTACATAAACAAACAAGGGGGAACACACTCTCTGCAGCTCTCTCAGTTAGCACCGCAGATATGGAGATGGGCTATACCGCTAAAGGTCTTCCTCTTAGCCCAACACGTCCCAGAAGTACAAAACACTATAGCAGATCTGCTAAGTCGACAGACACAGCAGATCCACGAGTGGGAACTTCATCCGCAAGTTCTTCATCCGTTCTTTCAAATGTGGGGACAACCTCAGATAGACCTCTTTGCCACCCATGAAAACGCAAAATGCCCAAACTTTGCCGCCAGATACCCACACCCATTGTCCAAAAGCAATGCGATATGGATGAACTGGTCAAAACTATTTGCGTACGCTTTTCCTCCTCTCCCACTACTTCCGTTAGTGGTAGGCAAACTACAACAACATTCCCTGCCGGTCATTCTAGTCGCTCCAACTTGGGCCAGACAACCGTGGTACACCACTCTGTTGCAGATGTCTGTAGTACCACACCAAAAACGAAATCTATCTCCACGCCTATTAACACAGAACCATGGAGAGATCAGACACCCGGACCCAGCTCAGCTCAACCTAGCGATCTGGCTCCTGAGGTCATAGAGTTTGGTTACCTCAACCTTCCTCCAGAATGCATGAACATTATTAAAGAAGCTAGACGTCCCACTATTAGAGCATGTTATGCTGCTAAGTGGAAACGCTTTGTCATATACTGCCAAAACAACCAAATAAATCCCTCAGACATGTCTATTCAACACATCATAGGATATCTATTACACCTTCAAGGGCCAGATGTAGGAGCCTAAATACCGGTCGGTATTTAAGAATTGGCATGTAGGGGCATTAATTTGACAGATTCAGTAAATTTACCGTATCGGTAAATTTACCGATTCTGTAAAATACCGAATCAGTAATTTTACCGATTCGGTAAATCCAAATGTAGGTGGGACTCTTCTGAGTCTCAAAGGCCATACAGATCCGGTATTTTACCACCCAATTCAATTGGGTGGTAAAATACCGAATCCAGGTGTGCATGCACATGTGTGCATGCACACCTATGCCATGTGACAGACAGATATGCCCTTAGGGCATGTCTGTGTGCCGCATGGCACACATGCCTGTATTTGGGGTGCTAGAGGGTGTCAAAGTGACACCCCCTGCACCCTGGCAGGAATCGGTATTTACCGATTCGGTAATTACCGAATCGGTATTTCCCATTGATTCCTATGGGCTTCACAGCCCATAGGAATCAATAGGAAATACCGATTTGGTATTTACAGAATCGGTAAATACCGAATCTTAACGATTCGGTATTTACCGATTCTGAAATACCTACATCCCCCCCCCCTCTATTTTACCACTTCTTAAATACCGAATCGGTAAAATTCGGTATTTAAGAAGTGGTCAAATAGAATTACCTACATCTAGCCCCTAAAGTGTAATTTAGCCTATACGTCTATCAGACTATACCTTGCTGCCATTGCAGCATACTTACAAAATAGACAACATCTATCTCTTTTTAGAGTACCAGCTATAAAAGCTTTCATGGATGGACTCAAAAGAATAATTCCTCCCAGAACGCCACCGGCACCAGTGCGGAACCTGAACATTGTTCTTACAAGATTAATGGGTCCTCCCTTTGAACCATTACATATATGTGAATTGCAATTCCTAACCTGGAAAGTAGCTTTCCTAGTAGCAATTACTTCTCTCAGAAGGGTTAGTGAACTACAAGCATTTACCATTCAAGAACCTTTTTTGCAAATGCATCATAATAAAGTGGTACTTTGTACTAATCCTAAATTCCTTTCTAAAGTCATTTCACCATTCCATCTAAATGAATCAGTTGAGCTGCCCGTATTCTCGCAGCCTCAAACAGTCGCAGAAAGAGCTCTACACACCTTAGATGTCAAAAGAGCATTACTGTACTATTTCGAAATGACACAAACTTTTCGTAAACCAAAACAACTTTTTGTGTCTTTTTCACCGCCACATATAGGCAACCCCACATCAAAATCAGGGATCGCCAGATGGATTGTTAAATGCATACAAATATGTTACCAGAAAGCCAAACGTACGTTAACAATTCCTCCAAAACCCAATTCAACAAGAAAGATAGGGGCTTCAATGGCATTCTTAGGGAACATTCCCCTAGATGACATATGCAGAGCAGCTACATGGCTTACACCGCACACGTTCACAAAGCATTACTGTGTAGATGTGCAAACTAAACAACAAGCCACTGTGGGCCAGGCTGTACTAAAAACACTGTTTCAAACAACTGCAACAGATACTGGTGGTCGCCGCTAGGTGTGGGTACTGCTAGACAATCTATGCATAGTGTGTAATCTGCAGCTCATATGCCTCGAACGGAAAATGCTACTTACCAGTATGCATCTGTTCTTGGCATGTAGAGCTGCAGAGTTACACACGCCCACCCGCCTCCCCGGCTACCTTTATGTGTTCCAGTATTATCTTAATTAGATACAAATCACATGGACATCACTACCTCTTGTACAGCTCCATCACTTCCCTAATGGCGAAAAAAAATCTGGGGATGGAGCCGATGCCCATGCGCAGTATTATCCAAAGGAGGAGTAACCTATCCCATGACTTCCAAAGACTTTTCTACAACAAAACAAACTGCAAACATCCGGGCCCAACACTAGGTGGCCATCTATGCATAGTGTGTAACTCTGCAGCTCTACATGCCAAGAACAGATGCATACTTGTAAGTAGCATTTTCCTTATGTGACTGAAAAATAAACAAGAAATATAATTGAAAAAAAACATTTGGGAATCTTTAAATCTAGATTTAGATGCTTGGATCAATCAGGAGGTAGGCCGCTCTACACTCCAGAGATGGTGGGCAAAATGATAGTGGCATGCGCTACTCTACACAATATTGCGGTCAGAGCTTCCATTGAGTGGGAAGATGATTTATCTGATGTGACAAGAGAGGCATCCGATCATCTTGAATCATAAAATCAAATTGATTTTCGGAAGGGACATGTCAGAAGAAAGGACTTAGTTTAGATTTTTTTTTCTCATGCTTAGGTAATTACCATTTATATGCCCTACCTTATGCAAACTCTTCTTCTGTGTTTCATTTGGTAATTCAAATGATGTATACTGAAATTAAAATCAATTAGACAAAATGTATCTTTGTTGTGGAATTTTTTATTCAGACCTGTAAATGTCTCTATCTATGCTGTGTACAATAGTTAAACCATAATTTATACAATAACTAGCATTCCATATGAAACCTATTAAATTGGATGACATATGTTTACAATTTATAGAACACTAGCAGCCCGTCCCGGCGTTGTCTGGGTATGAATTGCTGCCGGCCAGTAGTATATTGTTTTGTAGGATTTTGTTTTGTTTTGATAGCATTTCGTATCTGTGACAGGCCTGTGAAACGCTCCGATTCACAGTGCACTGCTGATGCACTTAAGAGTGCGCGTTCAGTAGTGTGTGAACTCGAGTTTCCCTACTTTATTTTTCCTTGCAATATTATATAGCGCGAACTCGACAACATGGCATGAGCACAATTTACATTACAGAAGAACACATTCATTTGTGGTAGGCATGGGGAGACAAAGCGATTTGCCTGGAATCACAGGATGTTGAGCTGATGCCGAGATTCAAACGTAGTTCCCCAGCTCTAAAGTTCGCAATTCTAGAACTTGTGGCGGGAGGTGTGTCTAAAACTGTATGTCGGTGCTGGCCATCAATGAGAGAAACCTGTGCCTTTTTCAAGTGGGTGGTGAAAAAATATGAGTATGTTGCTGGAGATGTGGGCCGCCGTGCCACCAATGTACTTACCGGGGGAGTGTAAACACCCATTATTCCGCAACTTTCTTTCACCATACCATCACTCCGCACACTTTCATTACGAAAGTACCATGACACCTCCATGCCATTATAACGCATGGCATTACATTTTATATGCTTTTACCACGCATACATTTACAACGAAATTCGTTGTGAATGCATGAATGGTAAAAGCATGTTGTTTTTTAAATGTTTGGATAAGGTAAGTATGGGTATAGGGGTATATGTTTTGGGGTACTGAGGTATATGTTTTGGGGTGTTTGGGTATTTTAAGGGTTCAGATATAGTTTTGGGTTTTGGGGTACAGGGGTATTTTAAGGGTTCAGGGCTAGGTTTGGGTTTTGAGGTACAGGGGTATTTTAGGGTTCAGGGGTAGGTTTGGGTTTTGGGGTACATGGTTATTTTTAGGGTTCAGGGGTAGGTTTGGGTTTTGGGTTACAGGGTTATTTTTAGGGTTCAGGGGTAGGTTTGGGTTTTGGGGTGCAGGGGTATTTTAAGGGTTCAGGGCTAGGTTTGGGTTTTGGGGTACAGGGGTATTTTAGGGTTCAAGGGTGGTTTTGGGGTACAGTGGTATTTTTAGGGTTCAGGGCTAGGTTTGGGTTTTGGGGTACAGGGGTATTTTTAGGGTTCAGGGCTAGGTTTGGGTTTTGAGGTACAGAGGTATTTATAGGGTTCAGGGCTGGGTTTTGGGATACAGGGGTATTTTTAGGGTTTAGGGATAGGTTTGGGTTTTGGGGTACAGGGTATATTTATAGGATTAAGATGGGTTAGTGTTTAAGGGTGTTGGGGTATTTTAAGGAGTAAGGGTGGGTTATGATTATGGGGTGCAGGGGTATTTAAATGGAGCAGGGTGTGATTAGCACAAGATATGATTTTAAATGTATATGGTGGGCGTCTGCATAGCCTATATCCTTCTGCTGCAACTGCCCTTTCCAACGCTAATTGGGTGTTGTGATTGGTGCTGTGGTTCCTGAGATTACCCGCCTCAAAGGTTTGGGCTCTCTCTTTATTATATTAGTATAGATTTGGATCAGCAGTTGTCAAAATTCAATAATTTCAGTTTGTAATATGATTTGCTAATAAAGACAACATTCATTTTTTAATTTTTGTATATACAATTACACACATTAACTAACATACTCCATCTCTAGAATGTAAAAACCTTATCTAACACCAGAATAAATAATCTAACACTATATCTATACGTTCCAAAATCAAATTCCCCCATTAGAAATTATCATGTAAAATACATTAACATCTAAATACACATATAAATAATTTACTATTGCATATATCTACAAACATACACTATGACATTTGCCCCTCTCTCTAAAACCTACTTATACAAAATCAACTATAAAGATTCTAAACCCTATCTACACTATCTAAACTTCAATATGTAAAACAAATATATTATTGTTAAAAACTAAAAACACATAACACCCTCATTCCCAAATTAATTACACAATCAAGCATTGTCATCATATATATTTAAATTTGTTGTGCTATGGTGTACAGTACTTCCTGGAATCCCAGCATGATTATTTGTATCTGCTATAAATGCTTTTTCATGTTCTTGGAGTATCGTCGCAGGTTTCTTAATCTTTGTGAATTTTTGTCTGATTAAGCATAGGACCTCTTTGCAAGTTTGTTGAAATAGGGTGGGGTATTATGCACACATGGTAACAGCCATTACACCAGGGTGATGCCATTTACCAAGTGTGGCAAATACCACCTTTTCTGAGTTTTCAACAAGAAAACAAGGCATAACATGTGGATCAGTGTTTAACATACAGAATTCCGCTTATTTTGCCTTCCTTTCTTGGCCTTTTCCCCAATACATATAAGCTGTTTTGACCTGCGGGAATTTATATGGGGAAAACTGCAAGAGTGTGATCATTATCCCACAACTCGTAATTCCAACCCCTTTCAAAAACACGTGTTTGCACAGAGAATGGAATTTAGCCATGAACTTACAATTAGGGACTTAGCAGCATTTGGTTATTCTTCCTTTTCGGCCTCTAAAGTTGTTGCTGTGGTAAATATGCTGCAGGTGGTGCTGGGTGTGCTGCTGCTAGTGCTAATGTTGCCAGTGGTGGTCCTGCAGCTCCATCTGACTTAACATAGTAGGCATCTTCCTAAAGCAACAGACCATGGTTCCTAGGAGAATATTATGAAATTGCCTCATCGCTCTTTGCTTCATTTGTTGATCCAAATTGTCTGTAAAAAAATAAAAAGTGTATGTTCTCAGCCCCTGATAAATTTGGCAACTGACTATCACTAAATTGGTCAATATATTAGCGAAAGGCCATAGTATATGTTTTATGAACTACGCACATGTCATATTTATTTAACTGTCTCATATGTACCACCCCACTCTCGTACTGTCTACTAGTGTGACAAGACAAACATGACTCCACAACTAACAGTGTTTGGAAGATGCAGCATTTTCAAACATGCACAATAACCTGGCTAAATCAACATAGTTGCCAAGAGAAAAATAAAATGCCAAATATTAATAATGCAACAATATGTGTGGGTTGAATACCACAAGGAAGGCATGTGGGGCATGCTGAAAAGCAAAGTTCACATGTACTTACAGTGAATAGTTGTGAAAACCTATGTTCTGTGAAGGAAGGCTGTCTGGGCCAACACTGGGGGGCATATATATTAACAGTTCACGCAAAGCAGGGCAAGAAGCAAAGTTGCTGCTTTGTGTGAACGGGTGAGAGCTAAAGAGAGCTAAAGATATGCTGCTCTTCAGCTCTCACTACGCTAGCGCACTTGAGGCGGCCTAGTGCTAACACAGGCACACTTGCACCATTGCGCTGTTGTGTATCGATTTAGATTCCGTATGTGTAGGAAAGAGGCCCTATATATACTGGACCAAAGTAAGGTACAGTGTGTATAGAATCCCCAGACCCCAGAGGTTTGGCAGAGGCTAAAGTTAGATATAACCTTACTCTCTAAAGTGGTAGCTTGGTCGAGCAGTAAAGCAGTATCAGAGGACAGTGTAAAGCATTTGTTGTACACACCCAGTCAGCAAATGGTCTCACACACTCAAGAACTGAACTCTAGGCCAATGGTTTTGTATTAAAAGATATAGCTGTTTTATTTTAGAAACAACAAAGTATCAAAATATACTTTCTCAGGATGAGTTACTTTAGTTAAATACTTTTCAAATAGGAAATAGACTTTTTGAATGCAATAGTTACAGTTTGCTGCAATAGGCAACACAATTTCAATTACAATGCAACATTGAGCTCAATGGGAATTTCTGGTTAAATGCAATTAGTTACTTTGTAGATTACTGTTCTAACCACAGGACTGGATCCTAGATTCAGTCCTGGGACATGAGCTATAAACAGTTAAGTAAAAGCGTTTTGGTTACAGTAGTGATTTTTAAGGAATAATATTGTGTTTTAAAAGTTGACCGAAACTTTTTCAGCTGAAATTACCAATGTTATCCTATGGAAGGAAATTCAAGTTGCAGGTAAAGTAGGTTCTCGTTACTTTTGTAATCCAGTACTGGACTCCTAGGTTCAGCACTGGGACCTCTATCTAAAACAGGTAAGTAATTACGTTTTGGTAGTTGGTACGATTTTTAAAGAATATTTGTAGTTTGCAAAAATCGACACAGAATACATTTCACAGAAAAACAGTCAATGGTTTCCTACGGAAGAAAATTCAATTGCCAGGTAAAGTATGTTCACGTTACTTTTGTAAACCAGTACTGGACTCCTAGGTTCAGCACTGGGACCTCTATCTAAAACAGGTAAGCAATTACGTTTTGGTTGTTGGTACGATTTTTAAGAAAAATCGACATTTAGAAGAAATTTCACAGAAAAACAGTCAATGGTTTCCTATGGAAGAAAATTCAGGTTACTGGTAAGTA
This sequence comes from Lissotriton helveticus, assembly GCF_964261635.1. NCBI lineage: Eukaryota > Metazoa > Chordata > Amphibia > Caudata > Salamandridae > Lissotriton > Lissotriton helveticus. Next base: position 93,073,594 of record NC_136067.1, on the reverse strand, counting down.
CGGTTAAAATTACTTTTCAGGGTTTGTGCTGGGCTAAAAGGTGCAGCACTGAGGTCTCTCCTGATAACAGGAGAGTAAATCAGAATTCGTTGTTTGGCTGATTTTAGGTGAATATTTTAAAGTTCCAAAACTCCACACTTAGAAGAATTTCCGAGTGAAACCAGTCAATGTTAGCCTATGGAAGAAAAGTGAGTTATTGGCTTTTAGGTAAGTACTCGACTGGCAGAATTCAGGTTCTGGGCATATACTAAGGGTTCTCCCAGGGACAGGTAGGTGCAGTTGGTACACCCTCAGCTGCACAAGGGCAGCCGGGTGCAGAGGTAGTTAGGCCCAATGTTATCCAATGAGAGGCAGGAGACCTTCGGTTGGTGGCTGCTGGCTAGCAGGCCACGCGGCTGTGGGAGCTGGGCTCCTGGTCACTTGCTCAGGGCAAATCGGGAAGTAGGATAGGACACAGGTTGTACTGCCAGGGGCACTCGCACGGCTGGGTGCAGGGTGCTTTTGAGCCGTCGGGCGCTCAATGTTATTCAATGGAGGTCTTGAAAAGGGAACAAAGGCTGCAGGCCCGGGGACGGTGGATCTTCTGGAGCGACCAATACTTTGAGGGGCAAGTTGGGATCTTGGAGGGTAGGTAGGCACCCCGGAGTTGGGCACAGGAGGCCGGGGGACGCAGGGTACAGGGGTGTCTTTGGACGTCGGGAAATCTTACCATCTGCTGGTCGCTGTAGGAGGGGTCCCTGGTTCTGAGTCTGCAGGTGTCGTCTGGATCGTCGAGGAGGGTCCTTGGGCACTGGATTCCATGTCAGAATTGCCGAGGGGACGTCCTCAGGGTCTTTGTCCACTTGGGCACAGGTCGGGCTCGACGGGTGCAGAGGGGGCTGGATTTGCGGTTCCTGGCTGGCACCAGGGGTATTGCTGTTTGAGCAGAGCCACTGCTCATGGGAGTCCCAGTCTCTAAGAGGGTCAAGGCAGGCAGGTCCTCCAGGGTTCTCGAGGTTGCTGTCCGCAGGAGATGCCGGGATTTTAGCAGGAGCAGGTTCAAGGATCAACAGGCCTGTAGGGCTGGGGCCAAGTCAGTTGGTGTCATCTTCTTGTTAGCAGCTGCACGGCAGGTCTTCTTCTTCTTGGTCTTCTTTCTTGTTTCGAAATCAGGATCTGAGGAAGGAAGATTCAGGGTGCCCCTAAATACTACATTTAGGGGTGTTACAGGTAGGGGAAGGGCAGGGACCAATAGGTCCCTGTCCTGGGGTGAGTACACCCCCTATCCTGCTCCTCTCCCATGGGAGGGGGCAGAAGCCTATCTCTAATTGGGCAGGGCTCCCCATCTTCAAGATGGCCGGAGCCCGGAGTTGTGCTTCACCACGCCTCTCCCACCTGAGGGGTGAAGTTGGCACAGGCTGGCACGCCCCCTTTCCTAGTGTAGGTTTTCCCGCCAGAGTGGGGGTCAGAACCGGTGGGGGCCAGTTGCTGAGTACAGCAAGTGGTCTAGAGAAGCTCACAAAGGCAGTATAACTATGAAGCTTCCCCCTGCCCATCCTGGGGGGAGGAGGCCTATCACCTTTCCCAGGATGTGCATTGTTGCAGGCCCAGGAGAGCGGGGGCTCTCCATCCAGGGGTCCAGCAACATGTTTGCTGTGTGGTAGCCTATGGCAGCCTCTCAGACCAGGCGTGGATTGTAGATTAGGTTTCAGAGGGCATCTCTAAGATGCCCTCTGTAGTGCATTTTACATTAAATCCCACACTGGCATCTGTGTGGGTTTAATGTGCTGAGAAGTTTGATATCAAACACCACGTGCGGCAATGACGGACATGTCGAAGCTCCAACCCCACATAGCGCACCTTCTTGGAGATGGTCATCCAAATCCTGGCCTTCTCATGGGCATTGACCTGTAGGGATGACATGGTGACAGAACCTTAGTGCACATGCAACATGTTTCAGAGTCAGACACATGTACACACTGTTAATGCTCAGCTTGGCAACTATGTCTCAGGGCTAGGCATATGGCATTCTGTGCAGTTGTCCTGGGTTCAATGATAACTCTGTCCCATGAAAACAGTCATAGATGTTTACCCCAGTACACATACTTCTACAGCAGGGTACCTGCCCACAACAGTTATCTACACACTTTTGAAGTCACAGATAACATTTGACATGCTTGCAAATGTGCTTCCCAATCCAGCTCCCCTCCCCGCTCCCGCCTCCCAGCTGTCCAGCCCTCCCAGACCCCTACTTAATGGCGGCCACTGCGGGGACAGGCGAGCAAGACCACTGACTCATTGTTAGTGAAATTGCTCTCCCACCCTCGCAGCTCCACCATTAAGTGAGGTGCCCCTGCCCCTGCACTCTTGAGTGTTGGTGATCGAGGCCCTCCTCCACCCGCAGGTTTCCCTGCGCCTCATCCCTGGTGGTCCTGTGGACCTCTGTCTCCTTTCTCTCACTCTGCTCCTTCACTCGTTTTTCTACCCTTTCTATCTTTCACCTTTCTGCACCTTTCTGCATCTCTGCTCTTTTGTGCCTTATTTCTGCCCATTTTCCCTTTCTCTCCCTCTGCTCCTTCTCTTGTTTTCACTCGTTTTTCTACCCTTTCTATCTTTCACCTTTCTGCACCTCTGCTCTTTTGTGCCTTATTTCTGCCCATTTTCCCTTTCTCTCCCTCTGCTCCTTCACTCGTTTTCACTTGTTTTTCTACCCTTTCTATCTTTCACCTTTCTGCTCTTCTGCATCTCTGCTCTTTTGTGCCTTATTTCTGCTTATTTTCCCTTTTTTCTTTATCCCTTCTTTCCTGCCTTTACCTTTCCCCGCCGCGGCTGCCCCCGCGCCCCCCCAGCGCGACCGGCCCAATCCAGCTCCCCTCCCCGCTCCCGCCTCCCAGCTGTCCAGCCCTCCCCGACCCCTACTTAATGGCGGCCACTGCGGGGACAGGCGAGCAAGACCACTGACTCATTGTCAGTGAAATTGCTCTCCCACCCTCGCAGCTCCACCATTAAGTGAGGTGCCCCTGCCCCTGCACTCTTGAGTGTTGGTGATCGAGGCCCTCCTCCACCCGCAGGTTTCCCTGCGCCTCATCCCTGGTGGTCCAGTGGACCTCTGTCTCCTTTCTCTCACTCTGCTCCTTCACTCGTTTTTCTACCCTTTCTATCTTTCACCTTTCTGCACCTTTCTGCATCTCTGCTCTTTTGTGCCTTATTTCTACCCATTTTCCCTTTCTCTCCCTCTGCTCCTTCACTTGTTTTTACTCGTTTTTCTACCCTTTCTATCTTTCACCTTTCTGCACCTCTGCTCTTTTGTGCCTTATTTCTGCCCATTTTCCCTTTCTCTCCCTCTGCTCCTTCACTCATTTTCACTTGTTTTTCTACCCTTTCTATCTTTCACCTTTCTGCTCTTTTCTGCATCTCTGCTCTTTTGTGCCTTATTTCTGCTTATTTTCCCTTTTTTCTTTATCCCTTCTTTCCTCCCTTTACCTTTCCCCGCCGCTGCTGCCCCCGCGGCCCCCCCCAGCGCGACCGGCCCAATCCAGCTCCCCTCCCCGCTCCCGCCTCCCAGCTGTCCAGCCCTCCCCGACCCCTACTTAATGGCGGCCACTGCGGGGACTGGCGAGCAAGACCACTGACTCATAGTCAGTGAAATTGCTCTCCCACCCTCGCAGCTCCACCAGTAAGTGAGGTGCCCCTGCCCCTGCACTCTTGAGTGTTGGGGATCGAGGCCCTCCTCCACCCGCAGGTTTCCGTGCGCCTCATCCCTGGTGGTCCAGTGGACCTCTGTCTTCTTTCTCTCACTCTGCTCCTTCACTCGTTTTTCTACCCTTTCTATCTTTCACCTTTCTGCACCTTTCTGCATCTCTGCTCTTTTGTGCCTTATTTCTGCCCATTTTCCCTTTCTCTCCCTCTGCTCCTTCACTTGTTTTCACTCATTTTTCTACCCTTTCTATCTTTCACCTTTCTGCACCTCTGCTCTTTTGTGCCTTATTTCTGCCCATTTTCCCTTTCTCTCCCTCTGCTCCTTCACTCGTTTTCACTTGTTTTTCTACCCTTTCTATCTTCCACCTTTCTGCTCTTTTCTGCATCTCTGCTCTTTTGCGCTTTATTTCTGCTTAATTTCCCTTTTTGTGCGGCCGCGGGCTGCGGGCGCGCCGCTGGTGCACCGAAGGCGCGTCAAAGGCAAGCACGTCTGCGCCCGTCCGCGACCAGCACCAGGAACCCTGGACCTTTGCCCCGCCAACGCTACGACCCAGCAGCACTCCACGCACTCAACCCAGGCTGCAACAACAACTGCAAGCTAGCATCACCAGCCGACACCCATGGACCCTTCAGCTGTCACTGCTGCCGGCACACCTGCAGCACCGCCAAGAACACGGATCCACCACAACCCGCCCACAAGAACACAACCGAACCGAAGACCCTGCAATGCATCCTCCTCATCGTCCGATCCCTCCACAAACACGCCACAGAAATCTGGGATCTCCTCGACAGCACCACCCCGGACGTAGCATTCTTCACCGAAACCTGGACCAACACCACCTCGGGACCGGACATCGCCATCGCCATCCCCTAAGGATACAAGATATCCAGGAAGGACCGCCCCACCCACCCAGGAGGAGGAATCGCCTTCGTCCACAAATCCAGCCTCCGCCTGAGCACAATCCCTAACGAGTCCACAGAACTGATGGAACACCTTCCCTTCAAGATACTGGCCAGCCCCACCGCCGCCCTCCGAGGAACCCTCATCTACCGACCCCCTGGACCCCGCAGACCCTTCGCCAACTCCATCACGGACTTTATCTCCCCGCAGGCCATCGCATCCACCAACTACACCCTGCTGGAAGACCTCAACTTCCACCTCGACAATCAACTGGACCCCAACACCACATGCCTCCTGGACAACCTCCACAACATTGGACTCAGCCAGATCGTGACCGAGCCCACGCACTCAGCAGGACACACCCTCGACCCCCTCTTCACTACAGGAAACTCCATCACCTTTAGCCACACCACCGAACTCCCATGGACCGACCATCGTTGCGTCCACTTCACCTTCAGAACACCCACCATCCACAGACACCAGCACCTGCTTCCACAAAGAAACTGGACCACAATCACCGACGACCAGCTTACCTCCTCACTGAACAACTCCACCGCAACCATCGCGGAAAACGACGACCCCAACACCGCAGCCCGAACCCTGCATAGATGGATCTCGGACAACACCAACACCATAGCCCCCCTCAAGAAAAACAACAATGCCCGTGCCAAGAAAGCCAGATGGTTTACCACCGAACTTCGAGAGTCCAGGCGCACATGCCGCCGCCTCGAAAAGGCCTGGAGAAACACCAAATCCACAGAAGCCCACAACAACTTCAAAGCCGCCAACAACGCCCACCATCAACTCATCAGAGAAACGTGGAAAAAAGCGATTGAAGACAGAATCTCCACCCACGCACACAACAGCAAGGAACTCTTCAGCATCATCAAGGAGTTCGCCCAACCCACCAGCGAGTCTACCGACATCCCTCCCTCACAAGACCTCTGCGACACACTCAGCACCTTTTCCACCACAAAATCAAGAGCATCTACGACAACTTCGACGAAGACAACCAACACACTGAACCCTCACCAACCACCCCGACACCCGGAAACCAGCGATTGATGACTGGACAGCCCTCACCACCGAAGACACACTGAAGACAATAAAGTCAATCCATTCAGGGGCCCCCACGGACCCCTGCCCCCACCACATCTTCAACAGAGCTGCCGACACCATCACACCCATGCTCCGCCACACCATCAACCGCTCCCTGGCGACCGCCTCGTTCCCCGACGACTGGAAACACGCCGAGGTCAACTCCCTCCTAAAGAAACCCTCAGCGGACCCCACCAACCTCAAAAACTACAGACCCATCTCCCTGCTCCCTTTCCCAGCGAAAGTTATCGAGAAAGCCATCAACAGCCAACTCGCCACATTCATTGAAGAACACAACATCCTCGACTCCTCCCAATCCGGCTTCAGAAAAAACCACAGTACGGAAACCGCCCTCCTCGCCGCAACAGACGACATCCGCACCCTACTGGACAAAGGAGAAACAGTAGCCCTCCTAGACCTATCAGCGGCGTTCGACACAGTCTACCACCGCACCCTAATACGCAGACTCTACGACGCAGGAATCCAGGACAAGGCCCTCGACTGGATCTGCTCCTTCCTCTCCGGCAGGGTCAGACTCCCCCCTTTCCTCTCAGACCCCACACCTACCACCTGCGGAGTCCCCCAGGGCTCCTCCCTCAGCCTGACGCTCTTCAACGTCTACATTGCCCCACTTGCCCCCATCGTCAGAACCTACGGACTCAACATCGTGTCATACGCAGACGACACCCAGCTCATCCTCTCCCTATCCAACGAGCCCAACACCGCCAGACGCAACTTTCGAGAAGGCATGGAAGCCGTCGCCAAATGGATAAAAAACAGCTGCCTACAACTAAACACCAACAAAACAGAAGTACTCATCATGGGCCCAAACCCCGACGCCTGGAGCGACACCTGGTGGCCCACCGCCCTCGGAAACCCGCCAACCCCCACAGACTACTCACGCAACCTGGGAATCATCCTGGACTCCGAGCTCAAAATGGACCGCCAGATCAACTCTGTCTCATCTTCCTGCTTCCACACCCTCCGCCTCCTTCGTAAGACCTTCAAATGGATCCCCCTCGAACACCGAAAGACAGTCACTCACGCCCTGGTCACCAGCAGACTCGACTACGGCAACGCACTCTACGCCAGAATAAACAAAAACCTCATCCGCAAGCTACAGAACATCCAGAATGCCGCCGCAAGACTGGTCCTCAACCTGCCAAAACACTGCCACATCTCCCAGCACCTGTGCACACTACACTGGCTCCCCGTCGAGGCGAGAATCACCTTTAAGATGCTCACCCACGCACACAAGGCCTTCCACGGCACCGGACCAGCATACCTGAACAGCCGGCTCAAATTCCACGCACCCCAAAGGACCCTACGATCAGCCCAGCTCTCCTACGCCGTGGTCCCCCGCACCAGAAAGACCAGATCGGGAGGCCGCTCCTTCTCCTTCCTCGCGGCCAAAGCATGGAACGCCCTTCCGCTCCACCTCAGACAGACAACATCGCTCCCCATCTTCGCAAGAAACCTCAAAACCTGGCTTTTCGACAGACCCCCTCCTTGATGGAATGGAATCTGCACCCCACCCCTAGCGCCTTGAGACCCTTACATCCAATGGCTGTGACTGAATCATTTCGGATGCGGATACTGCGTCCTTTGAATACTCACCCGCGTTAGTCACCATAACAACCAACATCCAATGGCTGTGACCAAATTTTTTCGGATGCGGATACTGCGTCTTTTGAATACTCACCTGCATCGGTCACCATAACAACCAACATCCAATGGCTGTGACCGAATTGTTTCGGATGCGGATACCGCATCCTTTGAATTTTCATTCTGCAGTGCAGAAACTACTGTGATAGTTGTAATTTTTGAGCAATCCATGTGTATATGCATGTTTTGTCAAACTAAAATGGACCTTTCTATGCATAGCTTACACACCCATGAGGAGCCAAATTTGAGGGACACATAACACACTGTAGTCGTGGCTATTACCAACAATTTTTGTTAGTTTAAACACTTTCAATTCTGGGCTTTATCACAGTGCCAATGACTCCATGGGCATGTACAAGTCCATAATTTAAGATTATCATGGCATTAGGTGAGTCTGTAACCCAGTGTGCAATCAGTGTGATTCATGACTATAAATAAGATGTGTATGATTCATGGGCCAAGCATTTACAGTTGAATGATTAGACCGTGTTAAGATGCACCCAAACAAATGATGTGTGTTTGGGTGTTTTACCAGTGTATTTTTGTTGTTCATGATTCAAGTGTATGAAGGCATCATATATGCAAATCCAAAGAACAATAATGGTCTGTGTATGTAATTGTATGTATGATGCTGACCTGAAAATATGAGTGTCCATCCTGGGCAGTAGTGTGCCTAATTTCCAGAGTGGGACGCTGTAGGTATGTGGTGTCCCACAAATCTGTCAAATCATAATTCTTATGTGTGTACATTTTAGGCATGTAATTGTTGTCACACTCCTATATCTCAGCTTATTTTGTGTTGCTTAGTTTATTATGTGATGCCTGATTGACTAGAGCGGTGATGTACATTAGTGACTTTGTCAGTATGACACACAATATACTGTGTAACCATACTGTGGTAACAGATCTGGCAAGGGTCATAATGCTGTGCTATATATCTAAGATCAACCATACTATTTAATGCATGTGTTACAGATGTTCCAACCTATTTTTGTGGGCACTTTTAATATTTTGTTTGAATAGATGCATGTTATCTTGTACCTTTGTGTCTAACAACAATTGTGTTTACACTCTACACATAGGTGGTATCGTAGACGAATACAAGTCTTCAAACCCTTCCCAGACCTAAAGACCATGGAGGAACGTGACCAAATCTGCAAATATTGTTTCACCAGGGCAATAATAGAACAGTTGGCTAAGCAGTTAACACCAGATTTAATTCCTGGTCGCACATATCCGACTGCTCTGACCCCCAAGGTTAAGGTCATGGCCGCCTTACATTTCTTTGCTACTTGTTCTTTCCAGTATACTGTGGCAACATCTGGTGGCATGTCACAGACTATGTTTACCCCTGTCCTGCGTGATGTGTTGGAGGCATTGCTCCGTCGTCTGGACCAATACATCAAGTTCCCGACACCAGGAGAGTTATCTGGCATCGAGGATAAGTTCTACACTTTGGAACCTATTCCCCACGTCATTGGCGCAACTGATAAAACCCATGTTGCTTTGGTACCACTCTCAGACAATGAACAGGTGTACCGCAACAGGAAGTACTTTCACTCCATCAATGTCCAGGTGGTGTGTTTGGTGGACATGTTGATATCCCACATCTGTGCATGTTTCCCTGGCTCTGCACATGATGCTTACATCCTGAGGAACAGCATCGTCTCCCATATGATGTCCCACCTGCAAAGTGACAGTGCCTGGTTTGTTGGTAGGTGATGTGTCATGTGAATGTTATAGTGTGTGTTGACTACATGTCAGATAGTGATCTGTTGTCTGACAACTGAACTTTTTTTGTGTTCTATATAGGTGACTCTGGATACCCCACCTTCACTGGTTGCTGACCCCTCTGCGCAACCTAGTCACCCCTGCAGAAGTGCGGTTCAATGAGGCACAGGGTTGTACCAGGCGAGTGGTTGAACATACATTTGGTTTCCTGACAAGGTTCCCGTTTCTGGATCGCACAGGAGGAGCGTTGCAATACAGCCCCCAGAAGGTGTGGAAGATTATTGCGGCTGCATGCATGAACTGGCAATATATCTGACACTAGTGCCTGGTGTCAGAGTTGACCAAAAATACCATCCAGGCCTTGTGCTCCAAACATCAGTCCCCAATGTCAGCCATTTTCTCAGTACATTTCCACTCACTGTCAGGTAAGCATCGTTCCAGGAGGGCTGTTTGTGCTGGGTGGTACAAGTGTGATTAGAGCAGGGCCTGCTGGGGGATGTAGTCAGGGCTAACACTCCTCCTCCCAACCAGCACAACCAGGTAAACTGGGCCAATGGCTACCTGACAGTGAATGGTAGTGAATTAGCAAAATGGCTGACACAGTTGCATGGTACACAGTGCCTTGATGGGAGTTGGCTTCAGGGTCAACACCATGCAGCAGTGTCAGCCACCTTGCCAGGACACTTCCCCCCACTGTGAGATAAGCATAGGCACAGAGGAGTTATCAGGGCTGGGTGGGAGGATGAGTATTTGCAATGGATATAACTCACATCAGACCTTGTCCCACACACACCTTCCCACCCAGTACCAAACACCTACCTGTTACTCAGCTTCCCTGACAGTGAGTGGAAATATACTTGCAAGATGACTGACACTGTCGACTGGTGCCTATTTATTCACAACCTCCAACAGGGCGTAGTTGTCCAGACACTAGTATCCAGTGTCAGCCATTTTGTAAGTACATTTCCACTCACTATCAGGTAAGCATGGTTGCAGGTGTGCTGTTTGTGCTGGTTGGGAGCAGGAGTGTTTATACTGACTTCATTTCCCATCATGCCCTGTCCTCCACACACCTTCCCAGCCAGCCCAAACAGCACACCTGGTATTATGCAGTCCCTGTCAGTGAATGGAAAAGTACTGGTAAGATGGCTGATACTGGAGCCTGATTTGTGGAGCACAAGGGCATGATGGGAGTTGTGATCAACTCTGACAACAAGCACCAGAGTCAGACATCTTGATAGTACATTTTCTCATTCTCAGCATATCACTTTTACTGAAGGCCTGGTTGGGCTGCCTGGTAGGAAGAATGCCTGCACTGCCTACATCTCCCATCAGGCTCTGTCCTGCACACACCTTCTCACCCAAGTCCAGACAACACACCTGGGACCATGCTGTCCATAATGGTGAGTGGAAAGGTACTGGCAAGATGGCTGACACTGGTGCCTGCTGTCTCATTTGCCCACAACTCCCATCATGCCGGGGGCTCCACACACCAGGCCCCAGTGTCAGACATCTTGCCAGTACTTTTCCACTAACTCACAGGAAAGCTGAATCACAGGAAGGATATTTTGCATGCCTGGAAAGGTGGGTCTGTGTGCAGGCCTGATGGGAGTTGTATTCACACCTAACCCTTGTTCTCCCACATAGCCCAACAATTCCACATGGAACCATGATTTCATCACAGTGGTTAGAAAAGTACTAGAAAGATGGCTGATGCTGGGGACTGGTGTGAGGAGCACAAGGGCATGATGGGAGTTGTGGTCAGCTCTGACAACAGGCACCAAGATTACATTACAGACTTCAGGCAGAAGGTCAAAAGCTGTCAATTGTTATAGCTCAATCTCCACGCATGTAAGGAAATCGTTGGCAAGTTTGGATGGAGAACCCTGCCCTGCTGCAGCGACAGAAGATCCTCCCAAAGGGGCAGCCTGATTGGAGGGCCGATGGACATGCTCAACATCTTGGGATACCAGATGCTCCGAGTCTAGTCCAGAACCATAAGGATGACTTGGGCCCGGTTGTTCCGGATCTTCTTGAGAACTCTGGGCAGGAGTGTTATTGGCGGAAAGGCTTATAGGAGGCTGAAGCTCTACTCGAGGCAAAAAGGATCTCAGAGTGAGAGTCGCCTTGGAAATCCCATTGCGCACAACTGATGACGTTGCGCGTTATCGGCGGTGGCAAATATAATCTAACAAAAAGAACTTGCATCACCTCTGGCCGGAGATACATCCTGTGATCTGCTGGGCATCTTTGGCTGTGTTTGTCCAATCTGGTGTTCAGAGAGCCTGCCAGGTGTTGAAACACCAGGGAAATGCCCTGACGTTCCAGCTATGTCCAGAGACCGAGGGCCTCTTGTCAGAGGACCAATGACCCACCTCTACCTGTTTGTTGCAGTACCACATGGCGGTGGTGTTGTCCATGAACACCTGTACTCGCCTTCAGATGATGGAGGGTAGAAAGGCTTTTAGTGTCAATCGGATCACTCCACCAAGACATTCGTCTTGACAACCACGAAGGGCAACTGAGATCCAGGACCTCGCCCGCCCTCCTCACCACCATAGCAAATGATGCTCCCTCCTCTGAAGCCACTGTAGGAGGAGAGACCACTGGCATCTGCCAAATACTTTTGTCAAGAAGAAGAGACAGTGTGGTGGGTTTTTAGAGAGGTCCAGCATACGTGCCCAAGTAGTGAAGTCAAGAAAGGAGGATGCAGTTCCTCGAGAGACTAAGAGTGACTAAGGGGAAGAGTGCAATCAACTGACTACCAGGAAGGAGAATTCCTCCTTTCGGATTTAGGGCCCTCACACACCCAGCCAGCTGGGTGTCATGCTTCATCACTGGGCATGCTCCTCGTCAGGTCGGCGCTGCAATACCTGACGGGCACACCTCAGTGGGGGCTCTTTGGCGGAGATCTTTTAATCCTTGCCGCAAAGGTGAGTGCGTGTAAGGGGCCCTAGAGTGTAAAAGTGTAGTGGGTTGGTGTTTAAGACGTGAGTAAAACAAGGAAAGGGAGAATCAGGGCAACTAATTTACTATTCCTGTTTCCCCCCTTGGCTAAAAACGGGGTGTTGGTGACTGTCTATGGCAATGTTATAGGCAGTTACTCAATATATCATATAGTTGCCCTGATTCTCCCTTTCCTTGTTTTACTCACATCCTAAACACCAACAGTACCCCCGGCAAAGTGATTGTAGCACTGAATTAGTGAGTGTAAGATGCTGGCTCTCTATACAGTGAACCCTTATTGGTTTACAGGAGATATAATAATAATCCCAAATCCTCCGTTTTGTGGTAGTGTGGGCGAGCAGTGTAGGCTTATCAGAGGATAGTGTTAACACACTGTCAGAGTCAGTAAATGAGACATACACTCAATAAAGAAATCCAACACCAATTTATAAAAATAAACCAGATTTCAATATGAATTTAGACACCAAGACCATTGTAATCGTGTAAGTAATTTTTGAGTTATCATTTTTTTAAGTATACAAAAATGCACTTGGATTTGTAGCTTAGAAGCTGTAATCTTATCCTATGGTAGAAAACATAAACAATCTACAGGACTGTTCTTTCAGACTTCAGGTAAGTAGGGGGCAAGGTTCAAGGCAGCAACAAAAGGTAATCTCGGTCGGCTCTGGGGTATCCGGGTGCAGAGGGGCCTTTCGGCGTCCGGTGCCCTGGTTCAAGTCAACCGGAAAGCATCCTGAGGCTGCAAGCAGGGACAAAGGGGCCAGTCTGGTTAAACTCACAGGGGGGCTTAACTCTCAATGATCTCTGACACTCAGGAACACCGTTGGTTCACTGGTACTGAGGCTTGGGTGCTCGTGTGCAGTGGTGCTTTGTCCTGCAGGTTCGCCCTGTGGGAGGCTCTCGGTTTCCTGCAGAAAGAGGCTGCAGGTGGGGACTGGGGGTCCGGTACCCCAGGAATAGTTGCAGGGATAAGACTCTGGAAGGGATCATCGTCTCGGGACTTCGGTGAAGAAGTGGCGGGGCTGAGCTCCAAGCAGTGTTATGCTGACTCGTTGCTTCCTCAGTGGCTCCTATGGCCAACAGGACAGAGTACCAGACTTTGTGAACAGTGCCTACAGATGGAGGGATATAAAACAATGGGTTTAGTACAGAACCTAGGGATTAATACTGTAAGCGAAGAAGTGGTTCTGCCACTCTAAGAAATCAAAAATGATCTTTACACAATTATGTCTCTCCAAACAGATGAGAACAGTCACCAAATGCAAAAGCGAATTACAACTTTTGTCCAAACCAAACCACAAAACACTTGTATTATTTCACACAATATATTTATATATCAGTATTTTGAAAGGTGAGTGTAAATTCTCTTAAGTACATATATTTCAATACACACTAAACAGTTCTTCTGCAATAACATTTAAGACTTGAGTGAGCACAAACATTTAAATATTTACATGTCACGACACATTACACAAAATACATGGACATATACTACAAATAAAAATTATATCTGAAAGTGTGTGAGGTTTAGAAAAAAGAAAAGATATCAGCCCAGTGAGCGAATAGTCAAATTATTTCTTTGTTATCCTGGGCGATTATCAACACTTGGCAATAAAGCGGCGACGTTTCGACCCCTGTAAAATGTGCAATATTAGAACCATCTTGATGGGGTCTTCCTCGGGACGGACTAGAAGATCTGTGTGTAGCCTATATGGGGATACAAATTAAGGTTGAGTATTTTGGGGGGGGACTTACCAGCAGTGCCGAGCGGACACGCCGTGAGGGGAACGGCTCCTGCTTTGCATAGCCCATCTGCCACCTGAGAGCTCCGCCGAGCGCCGTGAGGGAAACGGCTCCTGCTGCCTGCTGTCACCATTACCCGTGGGCTCCGCCGAGCGCCGTGAGGGCAACGGCTGGGTTAGACTACCACTCCCAGCTGCCCCAGCTTTTGGCACGGGAGTGAGGTCAGCGGTGCGCCCGGAGGCGCCTTAAGGATAGGGAGCGCTTGAAGCTCCTGGGGGGACTTACCAGCAGTGCCGAGCGGACACGCCGTGAGGGGAACGGCTCCTGCTTTGCATAGCCCATCTGCCACCTGAGAGCTCCGCCGAGCGCCGTGAGGGAAACAGCTCCTGCTGCCTGCTGTCACCATTACCCGTGGGCTCCGCCGAGCGCCGTGAGGGCAACGGCTGGGTTAGACTACCACTCCCAGCTGCCCCAGCTTTCGGCGCTGGAGTGAGGTCAGCGGTGCGCCCGGAGGCGCCATAAGGATAGGGAGCGCCTCCCGCCCCGCGGGACGCACGTGGGATCGCGCCGGGAGAAGCCCGGGACAAGGGCGGGACCGTCTGTGGCGGTCAGAGGCCAGAGGAGACCGGACCGGGCCTGTCCCCTTGGTTTTGTTTGTAAGGTAAATGTTGCGTATTAACATTTGATCACTACAAAAACCCTCGCTACGGATCCTACTTCGAGACTTTACTGTTGATCTACTACCTTCATGTCATGTAAGATGGCGTCTAAGAGCTGTGGCGCGCAGGTCATGGGGCCCATGGATTGCTATCTAGAAAGGGTAATTTTACCTATCACTCATGAACTAGATAGTTTAGAACAACGCTTGCCCAGAGATAGCGTGCTCTGCAATCACCCTGTCACACAGACAGCTGAGGTAGCATATGGATCAGCCTTGCTGAAAGAACCGAATGATCTTTGTAAGACCCAGTATGTAGCAGCAGATTATGTAACCGAGCAACTCCATGTCCTGATCAGTCCCTTAGCAACTCCTAATGCCCCGCCCACTACGCCTTTACTGATAGATGTTAACACAACTGATGCCCTCTTTCCATCTCCACTTGTAAAACTTAACAGCAATCATATAGGGTCCCTTAATATCCCACCCGCCAAAAGGAAGCGACACGGAACAACATGCATGGGGAGTGAAACCAAACAAGGAAAATTGTGTCCAAGTCCCCTAGCAACTACTATACTTACCCCGATAGCAGCTAAGATACACAAAACTCTGGAATTTCAAGCACCTACCTCCCAGGCAATTTTACTGGACGCCATAGAACGGATGGTTACTTCTATCATATCCCCACTGATAGTAAGAATAAATAGTTTAGGAGAAAAGCTCAGTGAAATTGAGATGTCAATTAATGCAAGCACGTCATTAATAAAGAACATGGCAGAACTCAGCCAGCAACCTGTTCAAGCGGTCACTGTGGTGCACGAATCACCTACTCAAAGCAATAACTGTGGGAATAAATCAATACTTGCACATAGGACAGCACGAAAAAATCTAAACGTAGTTAGCCACTCCATTACACCCCAGAGGCCCTACCCCAAAGTAAGGTCGACCCTAGGCCCAACACCTCATAATGAGATAGCTGATAACCAAGGTATCATCCCTGGCAGAAGCGACCACATAAATCTACCCCCAATAGCCGCCCCTTTTGTATGTGTCCTTTCGGGTGTCCCACCACTTAAGAAAGGAATATTTGAAACACAGCACAACTTAAGAAACAAAGTCGTTTTTTGGCTAACGAAAAACAGACCCCTGCAACCCCATATTAACGGCTCGATAGTAAGTGTCAGAAGGGTGGGTTGGCTGGGATCGCTCCGTAAGGATACCAAAGGGGATCTTGTCCTGGTAAGATTTAGAAATGAACGTGTCGTCCCCTATTTACAATCCTGGCAGCCCCAATTGGGTGATGGGCCTATATCTACAGGGCAATTACATGATTTTTATCCCAGGGCGTTCTTCCTCACCCCGTCAAGATCAATAGCAGAGAGCAACCATCACTTGGCCAGAAACGTATATGCACAAAATGGTTATACAATGCTGACTTCAAATCAATTCTAGATTTTGCCCCGATTCTGGCGTGGATCACCTTACATTAATCCACACAGGGGAAGCCCCTAGCTGACTTAATGCTAACTTAACACGCTCTAAATATTAAACTCTGTAAAATGTTGTTTTCTTTTTAAACGTGTAAATAACTATTTTAGTGAAATGTAAATATTATGACTGTTCTGAATAATTTGTATGCTTTTATGATTTATATTTTTTAAATCGAATAAAGCTTAATTGATTTGATTTGATTTGAACTGTGGGCGTGTAACTGTCTGGACAGCTTTGCGATTTTGATGATGACAGTTGAGCTCTAAATTATTTCACAATTAATATTTCCGGGGACTTTCTGACAGTGTAGATTCATAATTGTTTCTCTTAAAGTGAACATAAAAGTACTTAGAAAATAACGTATTTATTTTTCGTCTTTATCAAACGTGCCCTCAGAGAATTAGAGCACTCGACCAACTAAAAGAGCACATGAGAAAATGTTACAATGTAATGGTGAAAAGGGTAGCAGTGTTTGAAAACGAGCTGCATGGATTGACATTAAAGGCTAGGTGGCCATAGCGGGGCCTTGCTTGCTTCTAATAGACCTGGATTTCAAACGCCTGACCTGAAGTCAATCAACAATTAAGGCAAGAGAAACCTACTGAAATATCCCCCGAAGGGGTGGCATGCTGGTTAAGACTCCCTCAATGGCACCATTGATTGTCTCACATGGAGAAGCAGTGAACATCGGCACAGGGCCGACTCCCCTTGAACAGCATTGATTTGACTCTCTGGGGCCGTAACACGGATCTATGGTTTGGAATGGCCAGATAGGCAACTCTTGCAGACTATTTTCATCCCCACGTCCTCCTTTGTCACCATTGTCTACGTTTGCCTCTTGTGCTCTCAGTGAAAGTGTGATCTTGACAAAGAAATTCCGGTCCCCACATTAAGTAGTGTAGTTCACAACTTCTGCACAGTACTTGAGGACCACCTGTGGTACCAACGTGCTGTGCAAATACAAAGGCCAATCAAATGCCACCCCAGTCCCCAAAAAATACCATGGGTGTGTGAGGCGTGGCCACCAAGCTCAGCAGATATTAATGGGAAATAATGTAATTGTGTGCGCAGAGAAGTTATCCTTCTTTATCATGTCGTGTGATCTGATTCCTCGTGGGATCGAGATGCACTGTATCAAGAAATAGATACATGTATGCACACTATATTTGTAGATGATCTATGCTTATAATCTGGACATGTGCTTGACATGGATTTAAGAGCAGGTCGACTTTTTGTGTGGAGATATTTATGCGTGGTCTGTTTTTGAGTCTGTGTTTTTGCAAAGGCTGTTTTCCAGTAAAAACATTACACTAAAAGCAACAAACATGGCTACACACGGCTGTTGGGGATATTCTAGCCCTCCTTCAGGTGCTAGCAGCAGTGCCTATGCCGGCCTGGGCATTACCTTCCTAAAGAAAGGAATGCGCTCGCATTGGAGGTGGGGGTGGTGATGCAGCTAACACCACTGAGGGGGCAGCGGGGGCTGCCCAGCCACTTAGCCTCCTCTTCCTCTAGCATGATGGGCTGAAAATCGTCCCTCAAATTGTTGATTTCCAGGATACCAGGGGAGGAGTGAGGGAGAAGAGGAGCGAACAGGGTGGAGAGAAATAAGGGGTAAAGGTTCAGGGGTTGCAGGGTGCGGGGGAAGAGGAAAGAAAGGGAGAAAGTGATTTGGGAAAGAAAGGAGGAGGCGAACAGTAGAAGGAGGAAGAAAAGATTGAAATGAAGTAAGAGACGCATAAAGGAAGGATGGACAAAAGGTGGGGCATATTATCAAGAGCATATCGCCGAATTAGCGGCACTTTTTGCCGCTAAAGCGGCGATAATTTGATCACCCTATTTACAAGCTCACGCTAAGCCATGTTAGCGCTAGTTTCCATGGTTTTGCTCCCATTTTTTATCGCCTTGCATGCCATCGCTATTGACATGCAAAGTAGGCGTTACGGAGCAAAAGAACATGGAAATCGTCGCTAACAAGGCTTCACTTTATTATTTACAAACCTTCAGCAGACCCGCTTAGCGACAAGAATTATAGCGCCAAGCCACCTTATTGCAGGATTTTAACACCTGCTTCAAAGGTGACTTAGGCATCTATATAATGGGAGGTGGATTGCAGGGTTAAGGTCACAGGGGAATATCAGCAAGGATTTTCTTATCTCCGATTTTTATCTCTGATTTTCAAGCAATAATGCCGCTTTTCGCCGCTATTGCTTGATTTCATAACGCCTCAGAGATAATCGTTGTTAATAATGCGATATCCCAGCGTTGTAATCCAGCAATAGCCGGCGATAAAAAAATAGCGCTAACAGCGCTTTGCGATATTTATCGCAATGTGTTGATAATATGCTCCCCAGTTTGAAATAGGTGAGAGCAAAAAAGCGGGAGAGATAAAGAGGACCAAAGGAGTGCAAGGGGAAGAAGGGGTAAAACGGCAGAGAGGTACAAAGGTGTGTGAGTGTTGGAAGAAGAATCAGATGGAGGGGCGAGGGTGAAGGAGAAGAGATAAGGAGGCAAGGAGCAAATGGTAAGAGAAATAGTCAAGAGTTGGAGGTGAAGGGAGGGGCGAAGAGAAAAAACAAAGATGAGGAGTGAAAGAACAGCAGTAGTTATGATGAGGGGGTGTCAAAAAAGGCCCAAGAGAGGTGGGGTGAAATTTTGGAAAATTGTATCAACTGGAATATTTTCAGTGCTTGCCTCCTCGATAATGTTTTTTTTTTTGCAAGGTACAGCCCACATAGTATGTACTTGCAAACAGAAGAACCCCATCACGGCGGACATGCTTATATTTAAAGAACGATTTGCAGGGCCATCGGAACAGCAAGGATATGCATTGTTTCAGCAACACAGCACCATCTTCATGCCTACTGAGCTTCATGCAAAGACCTGAGAAACGGCCTGAGGCATGTCCTGCACAGCCCGAGCCTGGTGCTTAATTAAAGAGTCTGTGTCAAGTGTCTGTGGTCCGGGGTGTAGTGACTCCAGCCATCTTACAATAGTTGGTCGGACTAATCCCTACCATAGCCCACATAGTACGTACCTGCAAACAGATGAACCGCATAATGAGACATGTTTAGATCAAAAGAAAGACTTACAGGGCCGTCGAGAGAGCACCAGCAAAGCGCATTCTTTTAGCAACAGGCGCCAACTTCATGGCCACTGAGCGTCATGAAACATGAAGCGTGGCAGCCGTTAAGCGGGCGCTGTGCTGATAAAAGGAGCACGCAGCATGCACACCCACAGAAGTGCCGGAGTAGATGAGAAGAAAACAAGACAACTCGCTGCTAAAGCAGCTGTTTAAGCAAAGTGTTACCAACATGAACAGTGGTGCAACAGAACCCCCTGCAGCCTGTAGTGAGTGCAAGGTCTGCGCCACAGCTAAGCCCCACTATTCAGGTACACTCTTAATTTATGGACTGAGCAAGGAGAGAATGGAAAAATGCCAGGACCAAGTTGAGGGAGCAGAAGAAGATAAATAATCGCGTAGGCCAACTACGCCCTTGTCAAACAAACAACCCCTGTGCCAGCAGCGAGGCAGCCGTCTTAGATTGGGATGTCACCTGGATGTCACATGGGTACGCCCACAACATTAAAGAGATTGCCAATAGATTCAACTAATGAGAGTGGCTGGGGCGTGGCTTGGCGCTCGTTGGTGATGGCGGCGCTTGGGTGAAGCTCTGCGGCTGTTCTGGGGAACACACCGCTTCCTGTTCACCATCTCCTGCCTCAGTGGCATGGCTCTTCACCGGAACACCTCTGGACATCGCGGCGTTGCTCCGACTGTGATTCCGTGATTTTACGACGGCGAAATTTTAAGGAGCGCGCTGAAGGAGTTCGGCCGATGTTGCGGCCGCCATCTTATCTGCCTGGTGCGCTCTTCAGCGATTATCTCTACTGCCGGTATCCGGATACCTCACCGGTAATATGCCTACTTTCTACTTCATTTGTGCCCGCATCTACTTGTGACTGTTTCCCCCAGTAATTTGGAACATTATCTACCCGTGCCTGCCTTCTGGCTGCCCACTTTGTATCACCTCACAGATAGTTTTTGCCGCCATTTTGCAAGGCTGTACATCTTCAACTCCGCATTTTGAATGGCGTTTTTTTTTTTCTTTTTTTGCGGCTATCAGTATGTGGGCACACCTCATTACCTGTTTTGTGTAAGCTGGTAATGCTTATGTTCCTGTTGCTAATAAGATGTACTGCGACTAATTTAATTTGAAGTTGAGGGCACAACTTTACATTCATTCTGGTCATCCCTTCGCTCACTTCATTTGAGCTGGTTGCTGCTGCTCTTCTCCTATGACCTCATTTGTCTTCAGCCATATCTCAATTGTCCTTTCCGCCTCTTCGCTTTTTTGATTATTGGACATATCTCAGCACCACTTTTGTATTGTCACAGGTTGCTCTCTCTCTACGCCTAACTCTGAGTTTGCGCTCAGGCATCTGTGCTCGCCTTCGCCTTTGCCTGGCTCGGGGTTGTGCCGTCACCTTCACGTGGTGCATTTCAGCCTTTTTTTTTTACTCAATAATCCAGTGTCTGCTTGCGCTGGGTACTTCTTCTATTGGGCTGCATTTGACAACAAGTGGACTACTCTGTTGTCCTCTTTATGGGTAGACTTAAGTCTTCACTACGCATGCCCTCCACATCTAAGGCTGCTTATGTGAAAAACTCTGAAGTCTTTTCGGCCTTTTCCAAATTAGAAGATTCTCTTGCCTCCTCTGGCTCCGACACAGCAATGGAATCTTCACAGTCTTTGCAGCCGGCTCCGGTGAAAACCAACGTCAAACGGCCAAAAAAGGATCCACCCTCACCACCTAAGCGACCCTCTGGCGTTTCCATGGAACTCTTGGTGGATGAGATAAGATCTTTCCGGCCTTTTTTGGAAGAAATCAGGACCTTGCGTCCCTTTATGGAAGAAACTAATGTTAAACTCCAGGTGCTTACTGATAACTGGTCACAGATTGACACGAGAGTCTCCACTGTTGAACGTTCTGTAACATCTTTCCAGGAAAACTGCTCCACAGTAACTAATCTGAACTCTCAAGTGTCCAACCTTCAGAGACAGGTGGAGGAGTTGGAAATAGAAATAGGCGTAATAACCTTCGAATTTACGGCCTGGTGGAAGGTCTTGAAGGTTCTGATCCAATTGCCTTCTTTACCTCCTTTCTTCCTCAATTGCTTCGTCTTCCAGAAGGAACTGCTCTTAACATACAACGTGCTCACCGGCTAGGGCGTTTGTCCTCGATTACCTCCTCCTCACAAAGACCGAGGGGCTTCATTCTTTATTTCCTGGAATATACAGATCTCTTGAAGGTTCTAGCGGCCGCCAAAGCGGCCCCCAAGTTGTCATGGTCCGGATCCACATGGTTTTTGGCCCAGGATTATGCAAAGGCCACCGCAAACCGCCGAAAGGCCTTCTTAAACTTGAGAGATGATCTACGTTCAATGGGAGCAAGATATGGCCTCTATCATCCTTGTTTATTTAAAGTCACCTTTAACAACAAAACTACCACCTATGAAGATCCAGTACGCCGGCAAAGCTTTATTAATGCTCACAAGTCTTCTGCCATGGATGCTTCTGGGCCTTCATCCTCTGCTCCTGGCTGAATCATTTTCTTTTTGGATGTTTTCATGCACGTTTTTTCGTATTATGGTTGCATGTTTTTGATCTTCACTTTTACAAGCTCTTGTTATCGCTTCTGTTCATGTTCTAAAATGCATTGATGTTTACTGATGTTTTTCTTTTAGTTCCTACCTTTGTCCATGGTTCACCCTTTTGTTCTCTCTTTTTGCCCTGCAGGACGTTTTTCCCCACTTCAAGATGTTTCCCTGGCTCTTCTCCGAGTTGACCCTGGATGTGTTTGGCTTACCCGTGTAGCCCTAAACCTCCCCGGTTTCTTCTTGTTTTTTCCTTTTGTAGGTATGTTATTTGCATGCTTCCTCTCTCTGTTTTTTGTTCTGACTTGTTGTTTTTTTTCTCCTATATCTCTCTTCCCCTGTTTACTCATGGATGATGTTTTTTCTTACACAGTTTTGATCCCTTTTCTCCTTCTCTTCCTCTTTTGTCTTCTTTTCCTCTCCCTTTTTCATATGTTTCCTTCAGGTTGTGTATATTTTTCTCTTCTCTTTCTTCCTATTCCGATCTTCCTGAATTTTTCTCGAATTTGTACGTCACTCGTTCCTTCTGCACATTATTTTCTTCTCGTTCATATCTTCCTTCTTTTTCTCCTCTTCCCTTTCAGTGCGTATTTCTCTTGTCTCTCTTTGTTCTTATTCATGGGTTGTTATTCCTGTTCCATTTACCATTTATTTATTGATTTATTGTACATGCTATGTCCTTAAATATAGTTTCATGGAATGTCAAGGGTATAAATTCCCCAATTAAACGTCAACGCATTCTGTCACACCTTGCCAAATTGAATGTTGATATTGCTTTTCTTCAGGAAACTCATCTTTCTGATGTAGAATCAAATACGCTTAAAAGGGGATGGGTGGGTGAAGCCTTCTATTTGCAAGGTGATGGTAAACGCAATGGTGTTGCAATTTTATGCCGCAGGTCTCTTCCTTTTACAGTTTTGTCCCAAGAATCTGATACTAATGGTAGATGGACACATGTCAGACTATCTCTTAGAGGTGTTCCAATCTCTCTTCTTAATGTCTATGGTCCCACTACTGGCGAACCCCTTTTTTGGGCTGAGTTTTCTCCGCGTATCACCCAATTTATGGATGATAACTTTATCCTCGCTGGGGATTGTAACCAACCCTTTGATCCGTTTATAGACAGAAACTCTGACGCCACCTATATCCCCAATAAATCGCACAAACTCTTCACCGAAGCCATATCCCAACATAAACTTGTTGACTCATGGAGACTTTGCAATCCGACCCTAAGGGAGTTTACCTTTTACTCTCCGTTCCATCGATCCCAAACGCGGATAGACTACATATTTGTATCTAACAACCTTGCACAAACGCTTACTGCGGCTGAAAATGGTCCGATCTTACTTTCGGATCATGCCCCTGTTGTAGTTAGTCTTGACGTGCTCCCTAAGGTTGATGGACCTAGGAGATGGCGTTTCAACAATGCCCTAATTTTAGATCCCAAATTTTCTACCTCCTTCATTGCCTTTTTTTTCTGTTAAATGATGTCCCGCCCATTTCGAAACACACGGTTTGGGACGCTTTCAAGGAAGCTGCGCTCAATTTCATTATTGGCTATGTTGCAAAGAAACGCAGAACTGCTCGCCAAATCACTACAAGTCTCCTTCATGACATTAAGCGATTGGAACACGCCTATTTCACTTCTCACTCCCAAGATAGTCTGACAGCTTTGGTTGCTGCTAAAATTAAATATAATACAAAGTCTACAGAAGATGCTTCCCTATATTTGCTAAAATAAAGTGCTAAGTTTTATGGTGGTAGGAACAAAGCTGGGAAAATCCTTGCCAATTATTTAAAGGTCAAGCATAACAAGATGAATATTGAATCGGTTTTTGATACTAATGCTCAATTACAACACAAAGATGCCGATATCCTTGCTACATTTTCCCGCTTTTATGAAACTTTATATACCTCTGACACTCAACCTCCCCCTCACTCTATTACACATTTCTTCTCAAGTATCCAAAAGCCTGCACACTTTCCTCTCGATCTTTCTTCTTTAGAGGCTGACCTATCCCAGAAAGAATTGTTTACCGCGCTCCATCGTCTCAAACTCAACAAAGCCCCTGGGCCAGACGGTTTTACCGTTGAGGTCTACCTTCACTTCTCTAAGCTATTGATTCCCAAATTGCACTCTCTTCTTAATACTTTTGCTGCACTCGGTGCCTCATCAGGGACCTTTACTGATGCACACATTTGTTTAATACCCAAACCTGGTAAAGATGTGCAGTACTGCAAAAATTATAGGCCCATTTCCCTTGTCAACATTGACTATAAGCTCTTCGCTAAGTCATTGGCGATCAGGCCAGATCGCTTACTCCCTGACCTTTTAGGTGTAGAGCAATCTGGTTTTGTTAAAGGTCGTTATAGCACTGATAATACCAGACTTTTATTTAACATATTGTCGAAGTCTCCTCATTTCCAACATTCCCTTGCAGAGATAGCCCTGGATGCCGAGAAGGCGTTTGATAGGGTCGAGTGGCCTTATCTCTTCCACACTCTTGATTGGTTCGGATTTGGCCCTAAATTTGTGTCCCTAGTCTCCTTGTTGTATTCTCCCCCACGAGCCGCTGTTTATGCGAACGGTCAAATTTCTCCCTACTTTGACCTCGGCAGAGGAGTTCGCCAAGGCTGTCCCCTTTCCCCATTCCTTTTCAATCTCGCCTTAGAACCTTTCCTGTCCAAGCTTCGCCAGAACCCTAGAATTCACGGATTTCAGATTGCGCAGTCTTCCATTAAACTTGCTGCCTACGCCGATGATATTTTACTCTTTATCTCAAACCCCGCTGTCTCCATTCCTGCTTTCTTAGTGGAAGTGCGGAATTACTCCTCAATTTCTGGCTATAAGCTTAATAACGATAAATGTGAAATTTTACCCCTGACGAAGTTCACTTTTAAATCTGATTTCAATGCCTCCAACTTCGCCTGGAGTCCCTCCCACATTAAGTATTTAGGTTTGCACATTACTCCTTCTATCCCTGGAACCGTCTCTTTATGTTTAACTAAATGTACTCAGAAAATTTCTGACCTCACAACTAGATGGCATCCTCTATACCTGTCTTGGTGGGGTCGTTTAGACACCATTAAGATGATGGTTTCCCCCATCATTCTCTATACAATTTCTAATATCCCTGTCCCTATCCCAGCCAAATTTTTTAAGAAAATAATTCGATCCTTTCCTCCTTTTTATGGCAGAACAAAAGACCTAGAATTTCCCTTGCTAGGCTCATTCTCCCCGCTTCTGAAGGAGGGGTTAATTTTCCAGACTTACCAGAAGGCATTTTTACTACTTCAAGCCTCCTTTTGGCTTCAGGACCTTGCTTTACCGTCCCCCTTGTGGACTAAGGTTGAACGCCTCTTCCTTTCCCCTTTCTCCTTTGCTGAGTATATCTCTTTCTCTCGCAAACCCTCCTCGATTCCTACTCCAATTCATAAACTCACTGTCAAACTCCTCTTATCCTCTAGTCCTCCACCTCCTACGACTGTTGCTGATTTTCTCTCATCCACTATTTGGCATAATAAGTATCTTTTAATTCGTGGTAAACCCTTTTATTGGAAATCCTGGAGGTCCAAAGGTTTGATCTGGATTTCGCAACTTTTCTCACACTCCACCTTTTTGCCCTTTCACACCTTATGTTCCACCTTTGCTTTGCCCTTGTCCTTTGCTCCTAAATATCTCTTACTCAAGGCAGCGGTCATGGAGGTTTACATAAAAATCATGCAGGCACCATCTTCACTTACCCCTATTCCTCCTGACCTTCCTCTCCAACTTCATTCTACCTTGCGAGCTACTCCTACAGCTTCTACTCTATACAAACACCTTCATGCACATATAATTCCCAGGCCCAAGTCCAAAGTGGAGGAGCAGTGGGAACATGACCTTTCTGTATCTTGGCCGGTATCTTTTTGGGACAAGATCTGGACAAAGGTTCGAAAACTTCTAGGGCGGCGTCTTTGACGCAATCCATGTTTTTCATCTACAATCGAATGCTCCACACCCCCTCCACCCTTAACAAGATTTTCTCTACCACTCCAGATGTCTGTTGGTCTTGCTCCTTGCCTAATGCTACCCTGTTTCATATGTTATTTCTCTGCCAGCACGTACATGCTTTTTGGCTGCAGGTCTGGGCTCAAATTAATGTCATTTTTCATACCTGTAGTCCCTTGTCTCCTACCCATCTATTTTTGGGGAGTCTTTCCCCTTGTTGGGACAGCACTGATCTCAATGTTGGTATTGTTGATTTGTTATTGGCTGTTGCGTTTTAACAGATTACTATCAACTGGAAGTCTGCCTCTGTCGTTTCTTTCAAAGCATGGTGGAATAATGTATGTCATAATCACAGGCTTGATACTGCTTTTGTTTTTCCTGCCCAGATGGCAGCTAAACGTGTAGACCTATGGCTTCCTGTTATGCTGTATTTAGATACATGTACAACTTGTTCATTTTGTCCACATCCTGCCCAGCAGGAGGTTTCCAAACCTCCTTGACGCCCTTGTTATTCCCTTTCTTTTTCAACATTATTACCTGCATATTCCCATTTGCATTTGCTTTGATGTATAATCATTATGTTCCTTCTTTTTGCTTATTAAGGCCCATGATAAGTTTGTTATCCTTTCCTCAATAGCAATGTTTCTTCTGATTTTTCTTCCCCTGCTCCCCCTTCCTTCCCCGCCTTTCCCCATAATTCTTTTATTGTACTATGTATTGATACCTTTTATATTATGCTTAATAAACTTTTATTGAACTGAAAATAGATTCAACTAATAAAGTAGCGGCCATAAGCGTGTGTTGCGCTGTTGCAAAGTCATTAATATCAGTGAAGTTAATTCCTTGTTACCGACTTTGCATATGTCAGTCTAACAAGGAAGTGGTTCGGTCCTTCAGAAGTTTCTACAAATGAGAAGCCCGCTGGATGTGAAGCATATGTGGCGCTGAGGAAGGGAAACACATGATGAAGAAAAGTAGTCCCCACACAAAAACATAAACAAGTAAAGCATATTGATGTTGTACTTGGTCGGTGGAGTAAGGAGAAAAACGGAAATGAGAAGGAGGGACAAAGGCGGCAGATTGCCCATTGGAAAGCAAGTTTTTTTAAAGGACAACAACCCAGACAAATAAAAAACACTGGCAAGGAATGGGTGGAGTTCAACTCCTAAACCATACACAAGAGGTCGTTAAGCGACAGCGCAAGTGCTGTACACTCAACCTAAAAATTTGGTGTGCCGCGCTAGCTGTCAGCATCCCAGCCTGTGAATGCCCAAATGAGCCCATGCTGCCATAAATACCCCAGTCCCGATCAAGAAATGTGCATGTGGCACAGCGTTTCAGATGACTAATGCGGCAGGTAGAAATTACACATTTAAAACCCCCACATGGTATAAAACTGCCACATTGAAGTGCAAATTGAAAAAGAAAAGAAAATATTACTTAAGATGATATTGTAGTCAATGCAAATAAAAAGACTACAATTAAGATAGAAGAAATACTTAGACATTTTCTTCAATGGTGAAACTGGTAAGTGCAAAAACTGGTGCTTGGTGATAGCGCCATGGTATGTCATCTGCATCAATGAATTCAATCAATATTTATGTGGTTTAGGGATAAGACCATAATGGGGCAGACCATGTAATGAATGGTAGCCTGTACTAAAACTTTTTAGGACCCAATAAATAAATCAAATGGACATTTGAATACAGAAAAGACCATGTCACAGTTGGGACTGGGCATGCCATGTGATTAATGAAGTCATAGCCTGTAGTAAAACCTTTTAGGACTTGGCCTTTTTGGCTAAAGTTCCCTAAACTTTTTGCTTTGCCCCTAGACCGTTTTCCTGACATAGAGTTGCCAATTTAGATGCTTTGGGTACTTTGCCACTGCTGATCAGTGTCAAAGTACAAGTGTTCCCTGTGTAAAGTGTAATGGTAATTGGTTGGCCATGATTGGTAGTTTTGCCTTACTAGTAGAGTCCCTAGTGATGTGCACTGTGTGTGCCAGGGCTAGTAATGCAAAGGTGCGCGGAGAAGGGAACTCAGGCCTGCAGTGTAGGGCTTGCATGCAGTTTGCTAAGTTAGCATGTTGTCCCAACAAGTGCAACCACTTGTCAGGCCTTACTTTCCCTTTTGCGTACACAGTGAGCACCCCTGTGGTAGGTCCCAGGTAACCCCTGGGCAGGGTGCAGTGTAAGTAAAAGGCAGGACATATACGGAAGTGTGTGCTATGTCCTGACAGTTGAAAACACTCCATTTCGGTTTTCACTGGTGAAAGGCCATCCTGCCCATAGGACAGAGTGGGGGAGGCTGGGTGTTGTGTTTGTTAGCCTAGTTTCCCATAGATTTCAAATGAGAGGTGAAGTTTAGTATGTATGAACTCACAGTGTCATAACACATCTTTCTATGAAAGTGGGTTTGTCACTGTGTGTTCAGAAACCACTCTTTTAGAAAGTGGCTGAGTTTTGTGCTTTAAGCATTTCTGTTTGTCTGCTGAATGTGGACTGACTGTCTGGATCTGTGAGGTGAGAGGAGCTGGGAGAGGTCTTGACCCAGGGAGGGGTTGAGATGGCACCAGGCTGTCCTGCATCTGGAGAGTAGGGGGAGGAGAAGCCCGGGAGGTTAAAAGGCATGGGCTGCTGCTATAAACCAATTGACCCATCTCCTGCTGAGTGATTAAGGATCCAGACCTCCAGTATCAAGGGGAGAAAGGTGACACTGGACGGAGAGACACCCAGAACTGATTTAGGCAGGGCTCAGGGACCCCTGAACACAGCAAACTTCAAAGACATTTAGGGGTATAACTATGAGAGTTGAGGCCCCTGAACGTTGGATTAGAAATGGATTGACACTGAAAAGGCTTGGACCCATTTTGTGGTCAAGAGGAACCTCTGCTAAGGAACGAACAACTGAAGAGACTGTTGGGAAGGACCAATCATTGCTACGTGATCTGGGGATGGTCTGCAGTTTGCTGTTTTAACCAAGGAAGAGGCTGTTGGGACTGTGCTGTGTGCACTGGTTCCCCTGCTTAAAGAAGACTGTGCTTAGTGCTGTGTCTTGTTACCCCAAGAGCCCGAGGTGAGCTGGCTCCCTGTTTGGAAACACAGGAACATAAAAGTTTCCGAAGAAGTTTCAAGCGACGCGGTAAGCATGTGTGGTGGCACCTTGAGACCCTCAGAAGGTGTGTCCTGTGATGTTGGACACACGGAGAAGTGAGACTCGGACACCTTGGGTTCGTGTCATGGTGCACAGGAGGTGTAGGTAAAGAGCACCTGGTCAACGTGTGCACTGAAGGTGAAGTGAGTTTCGGTCGCACTGGGTGCGTGTCGTGGTGCACCGCAGGCATTTGTGAAGAGCGCCTGGTCGGCATGTGCATCGAAGGTGGAGTGAGACTCAGACATGCAGGGTGCGTGTCATGGTGCACAGGAGGCGTTGTTGAAGAGCGCCTGGTCAACGTATGCACCGAAGGTGAAGTGAGTCTTGGACGCGCTGGGTGCGTGTTGTGGTGCGTGTTGTGGTGCACTGCAGGCATTGGTGAAGAGCACCTAGTCAGCGTGTGCTTCGAAGGTGGAGTGAGACTCGGACACACAGTGTGCATGTCGTGGTGCACCGCAGGCGTTGGTGAGGAGCGCCTGGTCAGCATGTGCACCGAAGGTGAAGTGAGTCTCGGACGCGCAGTGTGCGTGTCATGGTGCACAGGAGGCATTGGTGAGGAGCACCTGGCCAACGTGTGCATCGGAAGTGGAGTGAGTCTCAGACACGCAGGGTGCGTGTCAGGGTGCACCGGAGGCGCTGATGAAGAGCGCCTAATCATCGAGTGCACCGAAGGAGAACTGAGGCTCGGAAATGGTGAGCGTGTCGTAGTGCGGCCCAAGGCATTGGTAAAGAGCACCTGAATATCGGGGCACCGGAGTTGGAGTAAGTCTCAGTGAAGCAGTGTGCATGTTTTGGTGCAAGGACTGTGGAGGTGATCGGCTGATCATCGTGTGCACCGGAAGAAAGTGAGTCTCTGCAGCATGGTGTGCGCGTCTTGGTGCCAATTGAGGGCGCAGGAAGGAGTGCCTGGTGAACGTGCACTCAGAGTCGACGTGAAGTCTCAACAACGTTGTGTGTTTAGCTTCGAGCCAGTGGAGACCCAGATGGTGCTGTGGTGAACTGTCATATAGTTACTCATTGCCTATATACTGTGTTAAGTTAGCATGAGCTTATTAAATGTTTAAACGCCATTTTACCTTTTGCTGCTACTGCACACGACACATAATTGTTGTTTTAGCTTTCAGCCTAGTAGAGCGTTGTGATTTACTCGAGAATAATATGTTATTACTCTGATATCAGCTTTGCTTGGTAAACTGTGTCTGTACAGTGAGTGCTGAAACCTTCAAGGATAACTCGAAACAGTGTTGTTGTGAGGTCTGATCTTCGCACCTTCCTAGACATAACATACATGCAAGCGGCAGCCAAGTTCTGGCTTTGGGCACGTTTTATATTACTCCACACAGAGCACACCATACACTTGATGGTGCTTCGCATGCAGAGAGCTGGTGGAAGATGATGTGATCCCTTACCACTAGGATCTTGAGGTATGGGGCCGCCCTGCTAAAACCCAAAGAGACCTTCTTAGATATAATATAATATACTAGATAGGGAGGGTGAGAATTAGGTGTTGTTCACTCCTATTCATTTCAGCATTTTAGCATGTTGTCACCTTTTGCATTCTATGGACTAGTAACTATGCTGATAACTTTGCTTCTGATAATATGTTTGCTTGTATTATCCAAGATACTGCGTTTGAGAACACTGCATTAGTAAATAAATATTTCAAATGTGTACGCGTCCTCATTTACTCCACGTTCTGGTTTGAAATGATTGTATAACGAAAGAGTGTTCATGTATTCCACGTGACCTGAGGTATTCTAAGTTCATGTTCTGGTTTGTCTAAACATTGGGAGTTTGTAATGACCAATGAGACACTGTAGCTAGCTCGGTAAGGGGATTTTGGGTACTAAGGTGAGTTTTGGCACACCCTAATTCATTGAGGTTCCAAGTCTCTATGCACAGTTCTGTAGGAGAACGGAATCCCTGCTACAGAACTTGCACCCGAGTGTGGGGTACGTGTGCCCTGCGGCCACCTGAGACCTTCCTAACAGTCGCAGCCCGAACCGGCAGTCCCGGAGCAGCTGAGCTGCCCGGCAGAGCCGCTGAGGCCCATTGAGAAAGTTCTGCACGGAAGGCCCAGTTCGCTGAAGGAGGAGAGGAGAGTGGGGTCGTGCCCCAAGGTAACGTGGATCACTACCTGGCGGGGTGCTTGCTCGGAGGGCCACTCTGTAGGCCTCTTAGTCCTTCTGGTGATGTGAGCCTTTGCTTCGGCTCAGATTGGGGCCCGTACTGACCCAAGGAGTGGCAGTATTGGGGCCCGAGTGAGAAGCTGTACTTTATGATTGTTGATACGTGTGGGGGGGGGCAACTGTTATCGAAGAGGCTGACTGTGGTAATACATATTGCCAATATTGCTGCTAACGAACTGCTGGACGACTGACATTATTTCTGCATAACGAAGTACACAATTGTAGCGCTACGCATTGCATTATTTCTCCATTGCTAAGTACAGGATTATAGCGGCCCGCATAGCATTATTTCTTAATTGCAAAGTACCTGACTGTAGTGGTGCGCATTGCATTATTTATTCATTGCAAAGTATGTGATTAAGGTGTGACGCATTGCATTATTCCTTCATTGCACAGTACATGATTGTAGCGGTACGCATTGCATTATTTCTCCCATTGCAAGGTACCGGGGTGTATTGTTACGCATTGTATTATTTCTCCTTTGCAAGCACAGGATTGTATCGTTACGCAGTGCACTATTGTTTGTCCATTGCAACGTGTGTGATTGTAGCATTACAACCAGCAGAGCATGTGGAAAGCGGTGGTTGGGATTTGAACCTAACAGCCAGCCGGAACGAAAAATACCCTTTATTATATGTTGGCTTTTGTAGTGTGTAGTCTGATCGTATATCTTTCTATATAAAGTTATACTTGTTTTATCAAACTTGTGTGGAGTCCATTTGTAGTGTCAACAGTGGTTTGCTGTGAGCGTGATTGCACATACTGAACACTCGTGCTTTGGAGATACGCCTGGTACTCGTGCCAAGCTACTAAGGGGGTGAGCAGGGCTATCTCAAACGGTGTCCTGACTTGTCCTAACATTGAGTGGGGAGTCCCGGGTCTCACATTTAGTGACAGTGGTGCGGGACGGGGACTACGGCTTCCAACAAACCTCAAACAACCAAAATAATAAATCATATATAGGAAAGACGTGTATAACATTATGCTATATAGGATCCTGTATACAAAGATAAATGGAAAACATGCATTGTCAAGGCAAATCTACACAATGTGATCAAACAAAGGCAGCTTGTCTCCAATCCTCTACAGTGTTGAGGCCATTTGTAATAGCTTCCACTTTCTCCATCCAATGTAGTTCTTTGTGTGATAGTAAGTTCGACTTATCGCCTTTGTATGGACCCAGAGTTACATGCGAATTCACCTGTCAGTGTATGTCTTCCGCTGTATGTTGTAGGAGATGAAAATGTTTGGTCAGGGGTGCTCCAGCAACTCACCACTTAATCCTATTACAGTGCTGAAATATCCAACATTTAACTTTTGGAGTAGTCTGACCAATATATATCAGGTTGTATGGGTACCATACTACAGAAATTACATCATGAATGTTATAGTTGGTGGAAGAGTTCAAAATGAAATTCACATTTCGGGATAAGAGAATCTTGGTGTTAATACAATATTCACATGCCACATCCTGACCACACTTTGAATGGCCTCCCGAAGCAGTAAGTCCCGACTATGAGTTTAGGCTAATCTTAGCTTGAGGTGATAGGGCAGTTCTCACTAGGGCATCTCTAACATTTTTGGCTCTCTTAGATAGAAACATGGGTTCACCTTTGGTAGTAGGATGATCTTCCACTCATTTACAAAAAAAATTCAAACAATTTTCTTGATCTCATTACTTGCAGGGTTGAAAGTGCTTACACAGATAATGTGTTTGCAATCATTATCATGTTTGCATGATTCAAAAATGTCTTCTCTGGGGCTGTACCAGGCCCTTTTACTCACCAGTCTCATTAGGGTTCTTGGGTGTCCTCTCTCCATTCATTTCTTAATGAGAATAGGGAATGTGTGGCTGTTTTTTCTCGGCCAAACATAAAGCATGGGGTCAAATTTCCCAGGGTATTTCCTAAATATATTTGCTGCAGGACCTGTGTGTCCTAGTACAAACAATCAAACACTGACCCTCACACTTAAATTCTAACATGATGGTGAAAGGATTTTCCACTTGTGCTAAGCCTATGTGCCCACCCATATGTGTGGCTTGGAAAATAAGCATCACCTCCTTTGTGGTCAGCAAAAACCAGTTCTGGGTGCAGATATTCTAACATTGAAATTGTTGGTTGCACGGCAGTGCATAGAAATTAAGGACCATGTCCAGGTGTCAGCTGACATACTTGCGACAGAGGAGGACCCTTTTTAAGTTATATACTTAAAAGTCCAGACCAAACAACAAATCATCATCCTGTCACAAATACCAAATCACCTTCACACACCCAGCCCTTTGTTGGTGCTCTGGAAGCAGTGGTCGGCCCTCATTAAAATGATTCCCTTCAGAAGTATTCTGCTGGATTGGTAGTGCAAGCTAGCAGTCTGCTTGCATGAAAATGTACATTTGAAAAACTCTCCTTTTCAACATAAACAAAACATTATCAACATCATAAATAAGTTGGAATTGCATAAAATATGCTATAAAATAGCTATACTTTATTTTATTTGTAGATGGTCCTTAACTGAATATAATTAATGTGGGTTACTGCCAGGCCTGGACAGAGTTTGAAGGGTTTCGCTAGGGGAAACTCATCGAAGTGACAAAAAACTCCATGAAGTTCCGCAAGTGGCAGAGTGCAGTGCGAACTACCTTACGCGCTGGTTTTCCTGCCAAGTAGATATTCTACCAAGCAGCAGCTGGTGCTCGCGAATTTACCGTTCACATTCGCGAGCAGGGAAATACCTCTGCTGCACTACGTGGATAGGAGTTTTATGCACTCCGCGAGCTACGCGGAGCCCGGAGTGCAGAAAACTCTGCAAACTCCGCGAACGGAGCAGAGTTCACCACCCAGGCCTAGTTACTGCTTCCCACTGTTTCACAATGGAGCAACTACCCCTGCTACAGTCATTCAAATTCTTATGATACTTACTGAAAGGACATGTCAATTATAAATGTATATATGAGACCTAATCACTCCTGAGGCGGAAGCCGGGAGAGCTGTTCGCATTTTGTTTTAAAATTATCCTTGCTTTGTATTGCTTTTAAACCCACTGAACACTCACCCTTGTGCACTTTCCCCCTGATAGCTGCTGGAATATCCTTCGCACAGCGGAATTTAGCGCTGTTGCGGGTAGGGAACAACATCGCCGCCATCGCGCGCCAAACCCCAGGGCCACGCCCACTTCCTGAGGCCACGCCCACTGACCCAAGCCTTTAAAGTCGCGCTGAATCACTAGCGCGCCACAGAGACTTAATCACTCCTGAGGCGGAAGCCGGGAGAGCTGTTCGTATTTTGTTTTAAAATTATCCTTGCTTTGTATTGCTTTTAAACCCACTGAACACTCACCTTCGTGCACTTTCCCCCTGATAGCTGCTGGAATATCCTTCGCACAGCGGAATTTGGCGCTGTTGCGGGTAGGGAACAACATCGCAGCATCGCGCGCCAAACCCCAGGGCCATGCCCACTTCCTAAGGCCACGCCTCCCACCTCCCTATATCAATGTGCATTCCCTGGACGCGCAGCGGGCGCGCCGAAGGCGCGCCAAAGGGAAGCCCGTCTGCGCCCGTCCACGCCAGGCCGGGCCCAGGGCCCAAAACCCCTGGATGCCACACTCCATTATCAAGGGTCTACATGCCTGACCTACTACTCTCCATGCGACCCCCTGTCAAATTAAACTGTAAGATCCTACCAAACGACAGGCACAATTCCATCTCGTGTCCTTCCTGCAACTTCCAACTTGATGTCCCCCAGCTCTGTCGGCCCTTTTCCTCAGGCCGTAAGCCGGTACATACCTGGCTCCTCGGAAGCCTGAATTGTAGATCCCTTAGCAAACACAAAAGAAACATATATGACCTCTTGTCCGACAACTCACTAGATGCCCTATTTCTCACAGAGACGTGGCTACATGCCAGCTCAGGCCCAGACATAGCTGAAGCCCTACCGTCTAACTATGCCATTGCCAGAACAGATCGAACCACTGGCATAGGGGGTGGCATAGCAGTCATCTTTAAAAAATCGTTGAAATGTACCTTGGAACCGGTTTCCCTAAACGCCTGTGAGATGGCCCTTTTTAAACTTCAACTCCACCCAAACTTCACCTTCACGGGTCTCCTGATTTATCGACCACCCGGCCCCATTCAACCCTGGGCCACTAAATTCGTGGACTGGGTCGCCGCGGTTCTGGCAAACTATAGCAATTTGTCCATTATAGGAGACCTAAACATACATTTTGATGACCATCTGAACAAACCTGGCATAAACTTAATTCACGATCTTGCTGCCATGAATCTCACTTTGTGGAATTCGGGAGCTACACACAAAGGAGGCCACCTTCTGGACCCAATTTCTTCCAGCTTTCCCCTTTCACAATGCCATCCAGCCTTGCCCCTACACTGGTCAGATCACTTCCTTATTAATTTCAGCGTGTCTGACCATATGACTTCTAGCTCCTCCGGTAGGACAGGACAGTCCGGTAAAAGGAATTGGAAGAAACTGGACATAAACCACTTCATGTCCGTACTAGACTCTGTACCTCTGGATGAATTATTTGAAACTGAGGACATAGAGACTGTAGCCACTAAGATCAACAAATGGCTACTAGGAGCCTTAGACACCTGCCTTCCCTTGGCTCGCAAAAAACTCACAACCCACAACTCTCCTGCGTTATGGTACAACGAGGAACTGAAGGCAGCGAAATCCAAGTGTAAACGCTTGGAACGCCTTTGGAGGACAGACTACTCCCCTGTAGCCTGCCTGACCTACCGAAACGAACTCAAGCTTTACCATAAAGCCTGCTCTACGGCCAGAGCCAACTGCGTGGCGAAATCTGTCTCAGAAGCCACTAACAAATCTAAAACTCTGTTCAATCTCGTAAAAGAGTTAGCGGGCGCAAACACATCAGCCAAACCCCTTCCACTGAATAATGTCCAATGTGAAGAATTGGAGCAGTTTTTCACAAAGAAGATTGAGACCATCTACCAGGACATTGTAAAACAGCACCAGACTCAAGTAGAGACAGACCTGGACCTCGATCCGAAGGGGGAGGCCACTTCCTCTGCGCTAAACCTGTCCCACGAGCCACTAACTTCCTGGCCCTAGATAAATGTTCAGGGTCTTCGAGACACCTTAGGGAAAGTGAAATCTGGCTCTCCCATCGACCCCCTCCCAATCTCCGTACTCAGACTCCTGGGCACCCCACAACTCTCTGTCATTTGCTAAACTTTGAACCTATCCCTCTCCACAGCAAAGGTCCCAGCCATGTGGAAACATGCCATGGTGTCACCCCTACTTAAGAAACCATCGGCAGACCCGAAAATCCTGGCCAACTTCCGCCCAATATCCCTCCTACCCGCTTTCTCCAAAGTTTTGGAGAAACATGTCCATGGACATCTCGCCAGTTTCACGGAAGTAAAGAACATACTTCACCCCTCCCAATCGGGTTTCCGCCCTGGCTT
The DNA here is from genome assembly GCF_964261635.1 of Lissotriton helveticus. Taxonomy (NCBI): domain Eukaryota; kingdom Metazoa; phylum Chordata; class Amphibia; order Caudata; family Salamandridae; genus Lissotriton; species Lissotriton helveticus. The sequence goes on along the minus strand of NC_136067.1, from coordinate 93,037,225 downwards.
TTCGACTGAGACGACATTGCTTGGAGTGATGGATAATCTTCGCCTCTTAGTCGACAGAGGTGACTCCGCTGCGCTGATTTTACTTGACCTCAGCGCAGCGTTCGACATCATCTCCCATAACATTTTGTTAAATTCGCTCTCTACCATGGGCATCAGGGGTAAAGCACTGGACTGGATATCATCTTTCCTGACTCTCAGGACGTTTCAAATCATCTCCAGTACCGCGGCCTCAAATGTCCATCGATCCCCCTATGGTGTCCCTCAGGGTTCGGTGCTGAGCCCCCTGCTTTTTAACCTATACGTAACCCCACTTGCCCAGATCGCCGAAGCAGCAGGTCTAAACATGTTTACTTACGCCGACGATTCACAGATCGTATTTTCACTCTCCAATGGAGACCACGACTCCTCCTCCCTCCTGCAGTCTGGCCTTAGGAACATCGCCACCTGGATGAGTAAGAATATGCTCAAACTAAACGGTAGCAAAACGGAGGTTCTAATACTGGGCCCAAACCAAAATCTCTGGAACCCAAGACACTGGCCATCTGAAATGGGCTCCCTACCAATCCCGTCACAAAAAGTACGCAACTTAGGCATTATCATTGACAACGGCCTAACCATGGAGCCCCAAGTCACTAATCTGACATCCACCTGCTTCACCATCCTGAGGTGGCTCAGGAAAATCATTTGGATGCTACCCGACGATACTCAAAAGTCTGTGGTCAACGCATTAATCACCTCCTGTTTGGACTACGGAAATGTCCTCTACCTAGGGGCTTCACAGGCAGTCATGCGACGCCTTCAACTGGTGCAGAACGCCACAGCAAGACTGCTCTGCAAGTGCCACAGAAGGGAACACATGTCCGGTCACCTTAAGGCACTCCATTGGCTACATATTGAAAACAGGGTCAAATTCAAAACACTTAGCCTTATGCACAGAATCAAATGGGGCACTGCCCCTAGATACCTACAAGCCCTCGTGCGAACCTACACGCCGGCTCGTTGCCTGAGATCCTCATCTCAAGGCCTTTTCTGTGTACCCAAAGTACGCCTAGTGAGGATGGGGGGTAGATCTTTCTCCCTATTGGGCCCCAAGCTCGGGAATTCCCTCCCTCAGCACCTACGCCTGGAAACCCGCTATATCCACTTCCGCAAAGCCATGAAGACCTGGCTTTTTAACCAGTAACTTGCTCCGGCCTCTCCCCAGAGTCTTTCGTTCTGTCCATGTGGTTAAATGTCTCTTAGCGCCGGGAAACCCTTTTTGGGTAGCTGTCGCGCTTTAAAAGCCCAATAAATAAAAAAATTAAAAAATGTGGTATTTTTCTTTTCCATGAACATTTATGAATGGTCTATGTGGCCTACATAGGAGTGAAATAGTCATATTGCAAATTTCGATAAGGTTTTGACCAAAATGTCATTCGGACAGGTTCTTCAGCAGGTTCTGAAACTACAGCTTTTGGGCAACGCAAGATATGTCTAAGAAATCAGGTTATTAGTTGAGGAGCGTAAGCATCCACTTCAAGTAATAATCGCAATCGTAGACAGATTGAAACACTAAAGTCACTAAATAAAACTGAGCTCAACTCCCTGGTAGGTATGACACAGAGCAGACAGGCGTAATTTAGAGTCACTGTATAAAGTATATATTTGCAGTGCTAAAACAGTAATAAAGCCCCCCAGGACCTCATGGGAGGCACTTAGAGACTCATTGCATAGCAGGAACAGACTATCAGTAGGGTCCAGTCCAGGTCCATTTGCAGGAAAACTTGTTGTAGCTTGTTGTTTCCCTGTTGCTTTAACCCGAGGTCAGTACATTATAGGAGTGGTCCCAGTAGGGGATTATTTAAAGACAACAAAACATTAAAGAAATAAAAAACATACTAAAACAACACGTTATATAATTAGTAGTCCAATGGTATTTAATTACAGTGAACGCTAATATTAACTTTGTTGTAAATAATTGTATCGAAACAATGCAGAGCGCAAGTGCCCCAACGAGGGGAGAAAAGAAGGGGGAGTGTGATAAAGAGGATTTGGTGATCTGAGTGAGGATCAGGGGGTATATAGAGAAAGTATAGTGCAAATCACATATTCCTTTACATGAAAAAGTGGCTCATCCTTAAGCCACATGAGTAAAACTAACATTCAAAAGTTATTTCCTCTTTATCACACTCTCCCTTCTTTTCCCCCTCATTGGGGCACTTGCGCTCCGCATGGTTTAGATACAATCATTTACAACAAAGTTAATCTTAGCATTCAGTGTGATTAAATGATTAACCTCTTCGATGCTCATGACGGAACGGTTCCGTCATGAGCATCGGTCGAGCTGTGCTCATGACGGATCCGTTCCGTCATGACCACACCCACTAAAATTGGGGTCCAGCACCGGCGGTAAATCGTGGCAGCACGGATGTGGTTAAATAACATTGGACTACTAATTATATAACGTGTTGTTTTAGTATTTTTTTCATTTCTTTAATGTTTTGTTGTCTTTGAAAAATCCCCTACTGGGACCACTCCTATAATGTACTGTTGCATAACCAGGTCCCAGTGACGTACTTTGAGTCTACCCTTTTTGGTAACTATTAACAGGAGGTCAGCCTTATGACTCTTAGAGTCCACTTCTTTGTACTGCAGTTCAGTCCTCTTCTGATCCTCCACATGTCCAGGAGTGTTCTTAAGTGCGTGCCTGGAGATGCCATATTTATGCCTAGCATTACTTAGTGGGTGGTAATGACCCCTGAGGTTGTGCTAACCATTGGGCTAAAGGTTCCCGGGGACAACCTGACTCACTTTGGGCACTTTCAAGATGGCCGAAGTCTTCTGCAAGACTAAACTTGGGCTCCTCTGGCTTTGGAAGTGTCTGGGGAGTATACTATGGAATTTCTGGTGTCCTCCCACAACTAACACTAAAATCCAGTTTTAGGTAGCCCCTGTATCCCCGGCAAACCTATTAACAGAAGTCTGGTAGGACAAAGATGAGCTTCAGCAACAGTGGTGTAGCAAGACCTTGTGCCGCCCTTGGTGGTCCCTGCGTTTGCCACCCGCGGCAGCCGCATGTAAGAGCAGGGGGCATGCTGGCAATTCCTGGGACAGCCGCAGGTAAGAGTGGGAGGGGATGGGGCAGCCACCCCCAGAAACCTGTGCCCCCCGCTTGGCGGACCGCCCCGTGCTATGCCACTGTTCAGCAACCAGATAGTGGATACACAAAATTGTTTTGTCATTTTGTTTTCCTCCTTTGCAATGTGGCCCCAATGTTGTATGAGAGAAAAACCCCAGCGAACCTGTCAAGCAGGTCTTGACACTCCGAACAGAAACTGACACTGTGGCGTCAACATGAGGCAAATTGCGATGGAGGCCAGTCTGGCTGGAGAGACAAAAGAATGGTGCTTGCCTGGGTGTTAGCTTAGCTACATCTGTTTGTGACAAGGAAGGCCTCTTTGAAGTTAATCAAGTCCTTAGGCCAAGCCCACAGGCTAGATTGTCAAGGGTACTACAAGATCTCCACACACACAAATTCTTTTGCCCCTGTTTTGGGAGCAAACTCACACCTCATTCATGCCCTTAGAAATGCTAATTACTGGCTGGCAGGACATAGAGAGCAAAGTGCAGATTTAGCTTCCTGGTACTCCAAGCAGGGCAAAGGTGATTTTTTAAAAAGTCATCTGTGCAAAATATTATTACAAATCCAACTTCACCAGTGAATTGGGCTTATAATTAATATTTTAAAAAGTCAGAAATTAAATTTACAGCTGTTTTCTAGGCGGGGATAACATTTATGAAACATAATATTTTATCCCAATGCTTTTCTATAGACCAGCCAACACTGATAGTGTGAAAATAGCTTTGAAGTACTAATCACTGTAAGGATATGTTTAATATTACCCTTTACCTTTCGTACTTATTTGAGGTGATTAATAAATATTTAAAAGGAAGGTTGGGCTTGTCAAAAAGAGGTTTGTTGTTATTTGCCAGACCACTTTTTTACATGGTTTGAACATCTTAACTGAAATATTTTGTTTTAACTTTTACTGCTGATGAATTCAATCTGTTTTTAAACTGTTTGCAACATTTGGAGCTTACCACTCTGCATTGTTGGAACCTCAGGCCGTTATTATTCCTCAAAAGTATACCTTGTGCACCGCCATTTTGGGAGATGTTTTAGTTGTTCTGGGTTGTCCATCAGCCTAATTAATCCTGGCCAGGGCCCGGATGCTCAGCATAACAAGGGTACAACCTGTGAAATTATTTGCCAAATCGCTTTTTGCAATCCTTTTAACTCATTTGCAGCTTACCTCTCAGCGTTGTTGGAAGCTGGGGGCCATTTTTACACCTTCTGGGAGGCATTATATGTGGTCTACGTTGGCCGTCTGGCCTATTTAGTCCTGGTCGTTGTGTGGAAGTGCAACATAACAATGGTACAGACTGTGAAATTAATTGCTAAACCACTTTTTAGCACACTTTGCACATCTTCACTGAAATCTATTGTTTTAACTTTTACTGTTGATGAATTGAATATACTTTCAATCTGTTTGTGGTCTTTTTAATTCACGTTTTGGACTGCCATTTTAGGAGGCATTCTTGTTTGTCTGAGTTGGTCGTCCCCCTTTTTAATACTGGAATGGATATGGACGAGCAGCAAAATGAGGGTACAGCATCTGAAATAATTTGTCACACTTTGCTTTTTGCACAGATTGCACATCTTAAATGAAATCTATTGTTTTAACTGTTACTGTGGATGAAATGAATCTGTTTGCGATCCTTTTAACTAATTTGCAGCTTATCACTCGGCATTGATGGGTGTTTGGGGGCCATTTTTACTCTTCAGAAGTATACCTTCTGGACTGCCCTTTTGGGAGGCTTTCTAGTTGTTCTGGGTTGGGCCTATTTAATCATGGCTGGGGCGCTAGTGCGCACCATAACAAGGGTACAGCCTGTGACATTTTTTCACAAACCACTTGTTTGCATACTTAGCACATTTTAACTGAAATCTATTGTTTTAACTGTAACTATTGATAAACTGAATCTGCCTTTAGTCTGTTTGCAATCCTTTTTCCTTATTTGGAGCTTACCACTCTGCATTGATGGAAGCCAAGAGGCCACTTTTACTCATAAGAAGTATATCTTCTGGACCGCCATTTTAGGAGGAGTTCTAGATGTTGTGGTTTGCAGGTCCTGCCTATTTAATCAAAGCTGGGGCATGGACCCTGAGCGGACACGCCAAAGGCAAGCCCGTCTACGCCTGTCCACACTCAGTCGAGACCAGGGGCCAGCCATTATGCTGGAAAGCATTCTTATTCTTCTAATGAAGTTAGAGCACTGTTGTATATAAATGATGTTCTTGAGTCATAATATATTTTCATGTAGTTTTATTCAGGATAGTTACAGGTCTAGATCTTATGATAATAACTAAGAGACCCCACCAGGAGTGACCTCCTTGTCACTCAGCCTGCCTCCTGTGGAAAAGTAAATTTTGCCATGTTCTGTGTCCCTACGCCTCATCCATCATATGTTATGTGTGCATGACCAATATGCATATGTTATTCCCCATGTCTGATTAATGACGCAATTATAGTTGTGTCCACCTCTGGTATGACATTTTCCAGTCCTCGTGAATACTACGAATATCAGGCCTATGTAAAGTAATGTTGCCACGTTTCTCAGTATGCACGTTATTCCATTGTAAAGTCCCCGTTTCCAGGCCTCAAAAGGGCCCGGACATCAGATTCAGCTCCTGTCTCCTGAAAGCCTCGCTGAGGAGCGATACAGCCCCCACCTGTATCCTCGACCCTTCACTTACTTCCTGCCTCGCAGTGCCCGGTGCAGCCTGGCTCTGCCTTCGAGTCTGCCAAAAGTATGTTATAGTTCCAGTTATCAGTTCAGTCCTCCTTCTTTGCATTCCTAAGCCACTGAACTGCATCAATAGTTTCCGTCATTGTCTAGCCTATTCGGCTCCACGTTAGAGAAATACTGTATTAATGGTCATTTAATATTCTTCATCACGCACTACATGTAGAATAATGCATGGTCCAGTCTTAGAGTCAAGTTAGCTTTTCCCTTCATGACTTCTAGTTTATATCAACATGTTCCCTAAACATTAGATACCAGATAGGGTTTAGGTACATGTCACTCCGACCCTCCAGACTCTAGTCTCTGCTCCTAGCACAGAGTTCGTAGCCCCCAGCTTCTCCTAGTAATACGTCATTGCCAGTTTTCGCGCACCATTAGGTTAGAGGTCCCGGCTCCTTAGGTAGCCCCCTCCTATGTTTCCGCCCATTCATGACATATTCTGTTACGTTTGCATCACATGTCTATGTATACTCCCAGTTACACCTACTTTTACTGTTATCTCTCGCGACTGCTACGCGTCACGCCTTCTGCTCCACCCACTGCTACGCCTACTGCAATGTAATGCTATGTGTTTGCGCTATGTATATAAGTTGATGTATTGTTATTAAAAGTGAGCGCGCTCATCCCAGACCAAGCCCCAGCAGCTGCTGGGTCATCCTATGCAGGTTGTCCTGATCCTGTCCTTATGCTGTAATAAACCTGCAGAAACTCCTACTACCTCGAATCTTGACTCTTATTTTATTGAGCTATCTGTTATTCATTCATTTATTCAAAAATAGATCCGGTATTATTTATTTATATACCACATAATGGCGCCCGAATAGGGACTTGCCCTTTCCCCACGCGTCGGTGAAGCCACGCCGACCCCCTGACCCTCTGCAGTCGTGACGGAACCATACCGTGCACTGGCAGATAGTTCTGCTCCAAGTATCCCTCAGGCCCACGGAGGAGACGGAGGAGGCGGTCCAGCATCCGAACGAGACGGTGGAGGAACGCGGCGAGTCCCGACCAGAGCCCAAGCCGAGAGTCCAAGGTCCGAGGTATCCGGAGGCCCACCTGTAACTGAAGTCCGAAGTTCGTCGTCCGTCGTCCAGTCCAGTCCGAGGCCTTCCGTTCCGTGCTGCCCGGTGAGTACCATTGCTGGGGTAGTATCTAGACAGGACCAATCTAAATTGACTCCTGGTCCGTGGGTTGGTGGTGCCCAGACTCACAAACGAAGTGTTCACCTAGGTGGATACGGGTCTTGATGCGTCCCTTTATGGGACCGGTATGTTCCGTACTGTTACAGCAGTGCATCCAGTAATTCTAGTCTGTTCCGTTCTCGAGAAATTCTGTTCTGTTTCTGTTCTCAGTATTTCAGGTAATATTCTGTTCGAACTGTTATTTATAATGTTCTTTATGTATTTTAATGTTGTGGTATGAGTGTGATGTGATTTTGTGTTTTCATTGTGTATTGTATTGTGTCCAGATTACAGTTCAGTCATGCCGCTCTTTTCCAAGTTACGTCAGATAAAAACTAGAAAGGGTCTGTTAGAGGAAGCGGTTCCTGTCCCACCTAGGGACAGTCCAGGTCATTTTATGTATCAGAAACATGGCATAAGCGCCATAATGTATCTAGATTTATGGGTAGAGTATACCAAACAGTTAGAAGAAAAGTATAGATGGCCCGTATCGGGTACATGGGATGCCGAATGTATCATGCGAGTGGAAGAAGCATTATGGAAAAAGAACGCCAGACAGTCACAGAAAGATGCCATCGAGTTATGGCGTAAGGAAGCTCATAGAAGAACCGAGAAAGAAGTCAGAAAGTCAGAGTTAAGTAGAGAATCCCAGGAACGAGCCCAAGAAAGAGAATTAATCGAGATAGGTGAACAAGTCAAAGCCGAACAGTCAGACAGACAGAGGCATGCCCTCATTAAGGGTATGTATCCTCTTCTTGCCGAAGGTGTGCCAAAAGCAACCCCAGAGGCATCTAGTAATTTCCCGCCACCATTAGTTCCGACCAAGCTACGTCACAAACCGACCGCAGCTGATATTTTTATTTCGTCCTACTTGGACGACACAGTCCCAGAATATGCAAATCCTGTTCGCGCTCCGCCAGTCCCTGTAAATCAGGCACTTCCTGCTCCTTCAGACACCGGGGTGCCCTTAACAGCTCCCCCGGTCCAGTCCGCCATACAAGTCCAGCCCACGTTACAACTACCGACCCTGTCAGCACGAAGAATGTCAATCGACGATTCCAGTTTAGGGGCCGCAGGAGGAGGTCTTCCTCAAACCCCGCCGCCACACAAGCGTTTAACATTACTCGAATTACATGCTCAAGCGTTACAGCGCACGCCCAAACATCAGTCTGTTACAGAAATCAGGCAAACCCTTAACGAATGTGTCTATGATCCGGTTCCAGGTGAATATAATATGGTTTTATATTCCTTACGTGTAAGGAGAGTGACCGAGTATCTAGTCACCTTGCCGAATATGAAAGAAGATCTAGACAGAATATATCGTTTCATCCGTACAGGGGATGATCCAGAAAGTATTGGCGAGATTATGTCTCAAAGGAAAGCCGAGATCCAGCTCATGATATTAAAGTTCCTGATCAATTGTCTAATAAGAGAACAAGATTACCCGTCTAAAGATTCTGCCGAAATGAGAATCCTGACAAGGTGGAGTGATAATATAGCCGAGGGTAAGCACAAGACCGTCGGTGCTATGGAGAGTATGTACAAGAAAATTCGTAAAGAAATAATAAGGTTACACGAACAGCGTAAAGCAGCACAAGTAAGCGAGAAAGAAAGTATCTCTGATCCTGAAGAGGAAGACGAGAATTCCGCCAGAATAGCGTATGTAGGAAAATCTAGATTTCCAGATCGCCATTTACGTCTAGAACACAAGTCTATTTTTCATCATCCAGCACCAGAACAAGGTTCTCTAGAACAAGTATTTCAAGCTACCGATCACATTCTGAAATCACGAATCGGTTATAGTGAATTAAGTACTATGCATGAACAAGAACTAGTCCGATCAGCAGTCCGATGGATTACTGATTCTACCACTTTTCCAGACGAAATAGTGGCACAAATGTTCCTGAAATTGTCCCCAGCCGAGCAGCGACTGGTGGGTATGTATATGATCCAGCACCTCATTACTCTGTATGAGGGTCAACATTCTGATCCAGGTCCGTTGCATGATATCCTGAACGAGTTACTCCAGTATAGATGGAGAGGTCTAGGTACCGATTTAATTAGTGTCATTCTAGAACAGCGTCACAAGTATAGAACGTTCCTGAATCCGCATTTTGTTCATGTCTCACCCCCAGAAAGTAAATCATTTTACATAGACAGACAGAATCCGTTACGAGAAGTCCACCCAGTCCAAGGGGCGGGTGGCGTAATGCAACGAGTGTTTGTATACACTCCGATTTCAAAGATGGAACTTCTTGAAATGAAGAAATTAATTCCCTGTCATGATAAAGATCCAGCGGGGTTCCATAGAGAATTAAAAGACATGCTCCGTATGGGAGAATACACTTACCCAGATATCATTAAAATGTTAAAGGTCCTGTTACCCGCAGGGGTGTATGAAAAGTTAAAGGAAAAGGAATGGGAGGTGGGAGAGAAAAAGATCGATTGGGCAGTTCTAGAAGCTGAAGACAAGGCACGAGTACCAGGTACCGGTCTTGGAGATAAATGTAAAGAATTACCAGAATTATTGATTCAAGTTTTACCCAGATTATTGACAACGAGAAAAGAAGACTGGGATGCAATCTCAGCCTGCAAACAGAAACAAGATGAAGATATTAGTGATTTTTATTCTAGATTTGAGAAATGTTTCAGTATTAATAGTGGTCTCAAGACAAGTAGTGAGTCATACCCTCACCTTTTCGTTACCAAATTAGTCGAGAATTCAAGTCCACAAATTAAAAATCGAGTTTTGAAAGTCGAAAGCACCTGGCAAGCAAATACTCCGTCCCAGATGCTCCAGATGCTCCAGTATCACCAGAATAGAATCAGAGAAGAGCAAGAACACGAAAGAAAACGTATGAAAGACACGAAAATGAAAGTGCTAGTTGCACAATCTGTTCCTCAAGACAGTCAGAAGAGGGGTCCGAATCAAGCCAGTCATCCTGCAGCTCCCGTTAAAGGGAACTGCAATTATTGTAAACAGCCAGGTCATTTTATAAACGAGTGTGCAGTTCTGAAACATAACATAGCTACTGGTAAGACTAAAGAAAGACCACGTCCGCCTAGACAAGAACAAGTTTCACAGATTCCTCAGTCACAGAATGCACCACAGACAGTTTCCGCACCGCAGCCTATTGCTGCAACACAGCACGTTACATCGCAGATGTACCAGTATGCTCAGACAGAGTATCCAGAGTATCAGCCATATTCATGAAACAGCCTAGAGAGGGAGGTAGGCTTGCCTCTCATCGAGATACCTGTAGATCAAGAAGGTCCCTATGTTCACAGTCGAGTATTAGGGAAAGACAGAAAGTTTTTGATCGATACAGGGGCAAGTAGGACCACAATTAGTCACGCTGAAGTTCCAGGGGCTCCGCTCTCAGGCTCAAGAAATGTTTCCCTTGGATTTTCAGGAAAGCCAATAGTTAATGAGATATCAAAGCCAGTCACTCTAGAAGTAGGTCCATTGTCCCGTACTACTGATCTGTTACTTACTAAGTCATGTCCAGAAAACCTATTAGGCATAAAGACACTGAAAGAATTAGGTGCAGTTATTTGCTGTTCCCCAGAGGGAATACGATTGTTCCTACGTGACTTTAAGGGTCACTATGTATTACGAGATTTTGATTCAAGATTGTCTAATGTTCCACAGCACTTATGGGCGCAAGGCCCAACTGATGTAGGTTACATGCAAATCACACCCCATCGTGTGACTCTCAAGCCAGGTGTAGTGTTACCCCGAATCAGACAGTACAGATTGCCACCTGAGGCTGTAGCAGCCTTATCCAAAATTATTGACGAGCTCATGGCTCAAGGAGTAGTTGTAGAAACTGACTCCAATGTATGTAATTCTCCGATCATTCCAGTCATGAAACGTACTGATCCAAATGCACCCCCAGTATATCGATTAGTGATTGATTTACGAGAGCTTAATAAATGTATTATTCCTCAGTACCCAGTTGTTCCAGACATTTCTTCCCTGTTAACTGCTATTGATTCCGAAGCCATGTTTTTCACTGTCATTGACCTCAAGAATGCATTTTTTAGTGTTCCCATTCATCCGGACAGCCAGTTTCTTTTCGGATTTTGTTTAAGCGGAAGGAGCTATATGTTTACACGCGCTCCTCAAGGTTTCACAGAAAGCCCTAGTATTTACAGTCAAGCACTCAAGAGACAACTAGACAACATTCACATGCCAACTGACACTGCCCTGCTCCAGTATGTCGATGATCTACTGATCACAGCCCGTTCTGAACGTGACTGCGAACGAGCATCCCTTACAGTTCTGTATTTTCTAGCCGAGATGGGGCACAAGGTGTCACCTTCGAAGCTTCAATTCTGTGTCCAGCAAGTGGTATACTTAGGACACTTACTGTCCAAGAGGGGTAGGCAGTTGACACCAGACCGTATCCAGTTAATAGCGAGTCTTCCCCAGCCCAGAACCCAGAAGGAGGTACTTGCCTTTATCGGCCTTACTTCTTATTGTAGACAATGGATTCCCCAGTATGCATTTCTAGCCAAGCCACTGATACAGTTAACGACACAAGAGGCAGCCGTATCGACTGTCCTCCCTTGGACATCTGAACATACACTTAGTTTCAACGAGTTAAAGAAAGCTTTATGCCAAGCTCCAGTTCTAGCTACACCGAACTACAGTAAGCCTTTTACACTTTTCGTTACTGAACGTGAAGGTACAGCATTATCTATTCTCACACAAGATCAAGCAGGACAATACAAGCCCTGTGCTTATTTTTCGAGCACATTAGATCCAGTCGCCCAGGCGTTGCCTGCGTGCCTCAAGTCAGTTGCAGCCACAGCACTAGCTATCAGACAAAGTGATTCCATAGTTTTAGGGCATTCCCTGACAGTACAAGTTCCACACTCCGTAGAAGTTCTTTTAAACCGAACACAAACACAGCACTTGACAATTGCACGTTTAACAGGTTATGAATTGACACTGTTCCAGCCACACATAGAAATCAGACGCTGCAACGTCCTGAATCCTGCTACACTGTTACCATCAGTTAATTCAAATCCAGACCCACATGATTGTGTGGAAGTAGTTAACATTACGACAAAGCCAAGACAAGACCTGACAGACATTCCGTTACCAGATCCCGACCTGACACTTTATGTGGATGGTTCGTGTATGAGAACTAGTACAGGAGAACTAGTCGCAGCATATGCAGTAACTACTGACACCGAAGTTATTGAAACACACCGTATTGATACCCTGTCCACTCAAGCAGCAGAGCTAGTCGCCCTGACACAAGCCTGTATACACGCCAAGAACCTGAAAGTTAATGTTTACACAGATTCACGTTACGCATTCGGAGTTGTACACGACTTCGGAGTGCTCTGGCAGGAGAGAGGTTTCATGACTTCTCATGGAACCAAGATTCAGCATGGTCTCCTTATTCAAGCCCTGTTAGATGCCATACATTTACCGACATCTATTGCTATCATGAAGTGCAAAGCACATACGAAAGTCACTGACATTATTTCCCAAGGTAACGATCTAGCAGACCACACAGCTAAGCTTACAGCACAGACTCCAGACGTTCCAGTTAACATGACACATACTCCAGATCTGACTACATGCATGACAGTTAAGGACCCTACACAAGATGTCATAGATATCCAGTTACATGCTACTCCCGATGAAATCAAGAAATGGTCTGAACAAGGAGGGGTCCAGACAGATCAAGGATGGTTAACGAAGGGTAGAGCCACATGGTTTCTCCCCGATTCTATGGTTCAAGTCATTATCAATACCGCACATAGTCCAGCATATTTAGGAGAAAAAGCTATGTTAGACAGTATCCAGAACATTTGGTTCAACAAGCATTTACGAGCTGCAGCCAAGCAGAAAGTCCGTACCTGTATGATATGTTGTCAGTTTAATCCAGGTAAAAGTGTTCCGGTGGAACAAGGTGGTTTCCAGCCCCCTGACCACCCTTTTGAGGTCCTCCAGATGGATTATATTCAAATGGAGCGATGTCGAGGTTTCAAGTATGTCCTTGTAGTTGTATGCGCTTTGTCCAGATGGACAGAAGCATATCCAGTCCCAGATTACACAGCCGCGACCACTGCCAAGCAGTTGGTTCGTGAGTTTTTCCCTAGATATGGACTCCCTAGAGTCGTATATTCTGATAACGGCCAGCCATTCTCATCTGAACTGATGAAGCACGTTTCCCTTTTGTTAGGGTACCAGTGGAAGTTCCATTGTGTACGCCATCCTGAAGCAGCCGGTCTCGTAGAGAGACATAATCAGACTCTGAAAATCCGAATTGCAAAAGTCTGTAAAGAAAAAGGTGTGGACTGGCTAGTAGCTCTGCCAGTCGCTTTGTTTTATATGCGCATGGTTGCACATTCCAGATCAGGTCTGTCCCCGTATGAGGTCGTATTCGGCCGCCCCCCTAACATGTGGGGTACGCCTAGACCCCGAAGTATTACCGATGTTTCATGTAATATGCTGACAGATTACCTAGCTTCCTTGATGTCTGCCCTCAACTCATGTCGTTCACAGGTTGCTGCCGCCTTTCCAGACAACACCGAGGTGGCACCGCATGAAATCGTTCCAGGTTCCCTTGTGATGGTCCGAAATTTTGACAGATCAAGTCCGCTGGAGCCTCGTTGGAAGGAGCCACGTCAGGTCCTCTTGACCACCCGTACAGCCGTGAAGTTGGAAGGCAGAAAAGGATGGATCCACCTGTCTCATGTTAAACTTTTTAAAGGACTGAAATCTGTTTCTAAAAACATTTCCCAGGATTCGAAGGACTGCCAAAATATTGCTCTTAAGGACTGTCCCGCAAAAGACATTATTACAACCCCTCCCTGGTTAGAGAAAACTCCGCAGCAGGAGTATAAGCTAAAGCTCAGGTCTAGTAAAATAAGTCAGTCAGTTTGATTGTATAAGTCCTCCCCTAGGTGAAACGGTTAGACTGTTTCTGATATGTATAAAATAGACCCCCATAGTGAGAGAGTCAGTCGAAGTTCAATTCAATGTATCGTTTTTCTGAGTTTCATATTATTCATCAGCATTTTGATTTCCTGCACCAGCTATGCGTTCTATCTGTATTTTCCAGTTCCTCATGCTAATATGTCTGCTAATGCTACAGTAGAGCACACGTTTAGTGATCTGCCTCCTCACGAATATTCATACCGCCTCGCTATGCGCAACAACACATTTATCCGTATGTTACATTATTCACACCAGACCAGCAATGCTACTAATTGTTGGGTGTGTGGTCGACTCCCCCCTTTCCAGACACCGAAGGGAGTTCTGCCACTCTTTCCTTATCCATTCTCACATAATGGTTCGTGTGGAGCATGGTCCACGTTAACGTCATCCTCAACAGATATGTCTTTTCTTAACAGTACATGTTTTCCAGACAAGCAAGGTCTCCCCCACAGAACAGGTTTAGATCTAGAAAATGAAGTTTATAATTTAGGTAATTATTCGTCGAATTTCATGGTCCTGAATGTTCAGTCTGATACTACTCCAGACTTACCTGCTATTTCAGTACTACCAGTCAAAGGCGAATTATGTGTCCGTAGTTATGGTTCCATACATGTAGGTCATAGTGAATGTACTACTGTTATCCAGTATAGTGACAGTGGGAAATCTAATTTTAAAGCTTCACGTCATTCATATTTTGTTTGTGGTCAAACTGCATATGTCCGTCTGCCCCTCGATTGGGAGGGAACCTGTTACATTGCTTTCCTACTGCCACCTGTTTTCCTAGCCCCATCTGATTATCACAGAAACACACATCTAGTACACATTAGACATAGAAGGGAGTCCCCAATTGTCGATTATACTGAAACTACTCTAGAACAGTATACAGATTTCAATAAAGGTTTCTTCTTCTTTGTAGGACCTGTCCAGAATAGTAAACTGATCCGTAGGTTAACAAGAACCCTTGAAGCTGTAGTAAATGAGACTGCCTCTGCTCTAGGTAACCTAACCGAAGAACAATCTGCTATGAGATTTGTCGTTTTGCAAAATCGTCTCGTCCTTGACGTCATACTGGCCGATAGGGGCGGGGCCTGTAGAGTCATCGGATCTAGTTGCTGCATTTTCATTCCAAATAACGCGCCGTCTGTTTATTCAGCTATAACCAGACTCCATAAAATTGCCCATCTGTTACACCAAGATCCAGGCACCTGGACATGGTCCGGTTGGTTCTGGAATATAATTTCCGCATGGGGATGGAAAGTCCTGTCCTTTCTAGGTATTGCAGTAGCGATCATATTTAGCTGCTGCCTCTGTATACAATGTGGCCCTGCGATTTGCGGCATTTGTGCTACCTCTTGTATTCCTAGTCCCAAGCCCCGTTCTAAATCCCGTTCCAAGACAATTCGAGACGAACAAATGGTACTGTATGAAATGATAGATGGTATCATGAAAATTGATGTTTCCTGATGGAAACGTAGTGACAAGGAGGGAATGTGGAAAAGTAAATTTTGCCATGTTCTGTGTCCCTACGCCTCATCCATCATATGTTATGTGTGCATGACCAATATGCATATGTTATTCCCCATGTCTGATTAATGACGCAATTATAGTTGTGTCCACCTCTGGTATGACATTTTCCAGTCCTCGTGAATACTACGAATATCAGGCCTATGTAAAGTAATGTTGCCACGTTTCTCAGTATGCACGTTATTCCATTGTAAAGTCCCCGTTTCCAGGCCTCAAAAGGGCCCGGACATCAGATTCAGCTCCTGTCTCCTGAAAGCCTCGCTGAGGAGCGATACAGCCCCCACCTGTATCCTCGACCCTTCACTTACTTCCTGCCTCGCAGTGCCCGGTGCAGCCTGGCTCTGCCTTCGAGTCTGCCAAAAGTATGTTATAGTTCCAGTTATCAGTTCAGTCCTCCTTCTTTGCATTCCTAAGCCACTGAACTGCATCAATAGTTTCCGTCATTGTCTAGCCTATTCGGCTCCACGTTAGAGAAATACTGTATTAATGGTCATTTAATATTCTTCATCACGCACTACATGTAGAATAATGCATGGTCCAGTCTTAGAGTCAAGTTAGCTTTTCCCTTCATGACTTCTAGTTTATATCAACATGTTCCCTAAACATTAGATACCAGATAGGGTTTAGGTACATGTCACTCCGACCCTCCAGACTCTAGTCTCTGCTCCTAGCACAGAGTTCGTAGCCCCCAGCTTCTCCTAGTAATACGTCATTGCCAGTTTTCGCGCACCATTAGGTTAGAGGTCCCGGCTCCTTAGGTAGCCCCCTCCTATGTTTCCGCCCATTCATGACATATTCTGTTACGTTTGCATCACATGTCTATGTATACTCCCAGTTACACCTACTTTTACTGTTATCTCTCGCGACTGCTACGCGTCACGCCTTCTGCTCCACCCACTGCTACGCCTACTGCAATGTAATGCTATGTGTTTGCGCTATGTATATAAGTTGATGTATTGTTATTAAAAGTGAGCGCGCTCATCCCAGACCAAGCCCCAGCAGCTGCTGGGTCATCCTATGCAGGTTGTCCTGATCCTGTCCTTATGCTGTAATAAACCTGCAGAAACTCCTACTACCTCGAATCTTGACTCTTATTTTATTGAGCTATCTGTTATTCATTCATTTATTCAAAAATAGATCCGGTATTATTTATTTATATACCACACTCCAACTGTCAGTAGGCTTAGGCAATCACTACAACATTCTATGATGTCACTTGGTAAACATACAGTGACATCAAGAGAGTATCAAGGAAATGCAAACCTGGGGAAAAGAGACAAAGTCCATGTACAACATATCTCCTTTCTTTAGGGAAAAGAACAAAATGATATAAACTAATAACATTGTTAAATTTGCAAAGGAACTATGGCGCCAAACAAGAAGATACTAACATGTAAGAAGCTATAAGAAAGAAAGAGAAGTGGAAGAACATGGAAGACACAAAAACTACCAATGACGTAACGCACACCACCACCCTCTTCCCAAAAATGGTCAAAAGCAAGAAACATACGAGAAGTTAATGAAGAGAACACAAGTAAAAGAATACCAGACGTCTCCGGCACTCTAAGTATAGTGAAAAAGAATCCGCCCAAACACAAGTGAGCCAGCACGAAGAGTAAAGGCAGGAGACTAAACACCAAATTACAGGAAAATAGAAAGTTCATGAAGAAAAAAAAATATGTATGAAGGGATACACTCACCCAACAATCACTCAACACTCACCCATCAATTATGTCAACACGAAAACGACCTGCAGGAATTACACGTAAAAATATCAAGGGATACACTCACCCTAAAAAACTAGTTGCAGGGATACACTCACCCAGGAATGCAACTAGGACGTAACGGGGTTTACAAGAAAACCTAAACCCGTGAAAATGAAAATGTCATAACCATAAAATCAGGGATACACTCACCCTAAAATAATTTGCAGGGATACACTCACCCTTATCGAATTTCTAAATAATAATGGGATATACCCAATTTTAAAACTAGTTGCAAAAATACACTTACTCAGAGATGTAACTATAACTTAACTGGTTTTACAAGAAAACCTTAACCCGTGAATTCCAATATTATCAAGGGATACGTTCACCCAAAATTAAAACAAGTTGCAGGGATACACTCACCCATAATTGCACTTGAATGTAACGGGGATTACAAGGAAACCCAAACCCGTGAAAATTGAATATATCATAACCATAAGTGTTATCACTATAAATTCAGGTGCACAATATACAGGAAAAGGCTTGCACAGAAATTTGTGTAACATGCTAACAATTCATGTGCACTTACTTAAAATGCTTGAATATGAACACTATAAATAACATGCAAGTTGTAAAGCAATGCTGAATCATGTCAAAAGATAACCTGAAATTTATAATATTATGTAAACTTTTGTTAAAAAATTAATGACGCTACATTACTAAATATCTAAACATAGAGATAGCATAAATGATGCTATTATTAAATAGTTAATCATAGAAATTGCATGTTAAAATGAGTAAGTTGTATGTTAAGGTATCCACAATATACGGATAACTGAATGTAATAATTTCAACAAATGAATAAATTGCAAGTTAAAAACATTTCTATGGAACATGCAATATATATAGAGAAATGAAATAAGCTTTAAAATATGTTTAGATTTCAATTCTGCTACACCTGAACATTTTGGGTAGAATATCATTAGGAGAAATCATTTTATACGTTAGAAGATTAAAACAACAAATTAAAATAATAAATGTAGTCACCGTAGTCATTTGGAAAAACAGTACAGTTTAAGCATGTCACTCTTAGAAGTCATAGTATGAATTAGGTTCCACGAAGTGCAGAATGTCTCTTTAAAACGAAAATGACTTTAAATAAAAAGTTTCACTAACTTCCAGTAGATGGCACGGTGATACTAGTCTTTTATGTATCTTAAATAAAACGGTAAACAGAAATACTGCATCGAAAAAAACTGAAGAACGTCGACCATGAGTAATAATAGTCGCTTACTTAAAATTTGTGGTATGAAGTTATTAATTGATAGCAGGGTAGCTAAATACCTTCGGTTGAAATAGTTTTCATTCCGCGCTTCACACATGAGGAAACACTTATTATATGACTCAAGAGTTCTGAATTTCAATTTCGTTGTGCTTCCGTGGCTTCGTTATTATTTAATTAAAGTGTAGATTGAATGTAAAATGGCTCCTCACGTCGCGCTGTGACGTCTACTTTTGCGCGATGACGCCCTGAAGGCACCCAGGCTTTTCATAATGCTGGAATAAGGCTGGATACGTGATTACGTTTCGGAGTGGGTTTTATCTCCGCTGAGTCGCACGGTGATTCTAATACTTCATCAGTTTTGAATGTGGCATGTTGAAGAGCAGGTCGATGCAGAGGCACATAAACGGTTACTGGCAAAAGGTAAGCCAAGGCAAACTTAAATTCTACAACTCGGGTACTATTTCCAAACCGTAGCCAATGTCTTCTACGTTGACTCTGTAGTATAAAACAATGTGTGCTGCTCCAAACACATGTTTTTAATCAAAAGCGGAAAACATGCACCGTGAATTTCTCTCAAACGTAGTTGTTCATGTACTCTACACCAGAGTGTTACTCATATTTCAGTAATAATAAGATGTCTACATACGCTTGGTTGTCCATTTAATTTATGCAGTATTTAAGTGTAATTATCATTCTAAACTAAATATTGTGTTGGGAAATGTCTCTCGCTATCGGCAATGTTCTGTTTATTATTTATGCTAGTTTAGAGTGTGGTCTAGAAATATGTCTTTCCTCTCAATATTTTGACATGACGCCGTAAGGAACAGGCTGTCCGGATATTAACGGACACTGGTGGGGTCTGGCAAGGCGTTTTTGTTGTTGTGATAAATAAAATAATAGTCAATGAGAGGTTTAAATAGAAATTAAACAGAGGCTTACTTGAATGTTGAAGATCGTTTTTTCTTTGAAGTTCCGGTTCCTTTCCTTAATGTAGAACAAATTCCAGTATATTTTAAGTTTCACATTTTAATCCTCATTTATCCTCGAGTAAGTTATATTTTAATCTTCTTTTAGATACTGTAGATTCTTTATTCTTCTTTTGCACGCTGTAGGTTCTTTAATTTTCTTTTGCACGCTGTAGATTCTTTGAAAATCCCGTCCAGAAGTCGCCAAAATGTTGTATATAAATGATGTTCTTGAGTCATAATATATTTTCATGTAGTTTTATTCAGGATAGTTACAGGTCTAGATCTTATGATAATAACTAAGAGACCCCACCAGGAGTGACCTCCTTGTCACTCAGCCTGCCTCCAACTGTCAGTAGGCTTAGGCAATCACTACAACATTCTATGATGTCACTTGGTAAACATACAGTGACATCAAGAGAGTATCAAGGAAATGCAAACCTGGGGAAAAGAGACAAAGTCCAAATTTAACAACGTTATTAGTTTATATCATTTTGTTCTCTTCCCTAAAGAAAGGAGATATGTTGTACATGGACTTTGTCTCTTTTCCCCAGGTTTGCATTTCCTTGATACTCTCTTGATGTCACTGTATGTTTACCAGGTGACATCATAGAATGTTGTAGTTATTGCATAAGCCTACTGACAGTTGGAGGCAGGCTGAGTGACAAGGAGGTCACTCCTGGTGGGGTCTCTTAGTTATTATCATAAGAACTGGACCTATAATTATCCTGAATAAAACTACATGAAAATATATCCATGACTCAAGAACATCTTTTATATACAACATTTTGGCGACTTCTGGACGGGATTTTCAAAGAATCTACAGCGTGCAAAAGAAAATTAAAGAACCTAAGGAGAGAAGGGCAAAGGACAGTGCAGGCCGTAGCCGCAGAATAAAGCCGCGAGGTCCCTAAAATGCAGCACGAAGCCCGAAGCAGGTGAAAAGCTTCCGAGGCTGAAAGGAGAGAAAGACTGCAGGTGCCTACAAAAGAGTTCCCCTGCCATCTAGTGGCCTTTTAGGGACACTGCAGTAAAAGGAAAAAGGCAGCTTCCAGATAAGCCTGCAGCAAGGCGAGTGATCACTGCAGCTTTGCCCTAGCAGCACCAAGTGTGCCACAGGACAGCAGACTCCCAGCAGGGGACAACAGGCTGCAAAGCGCTCAAAGAGCAGCAAGGAACAAAGGTCAGCACAGCAGGTGTGCACTAGAAGCACAAGGAACACTTCAGGAGACCGCGCCAGAAAACTCCAGAAACGCGCAAGGAGACGGCGCTGGAACGCGCCATGAACACAGAAACACGCCAAAACCTTCAGGAACACGCTAGGGACAGCGCCGGAACGCGCCAAAACCTTCAGGAACGCGCCAGGAGACAGCGCAGGAATGCGCCGGAAACTCCAGGAACACGCAAGGAGACAGCGCAGGAACACGCCGGAAATTCCAGGAACACGCAAGGAGACGGCGCCGGGACGCGCCAGAAGCAAAGCATTGCGCAGGACAGCGCAAGGGGTGAAGGAACCCCAATGCCACAGAACAACACTGCGCAGGAACGCGCAAGGAGTGAAGGAACTCCACACCTCAGGACCGAACAACACTGCGCAGGAACGCGCAAGGAGTGAAGGCACTCCACACCTCAGGACCGAACAGCACTGCGCAGGAATGCGCACGGACTGAAGGAACTCCACGCCACCACGACCGAGTAACGCAGGGATCGCGTCCTCGGAGACCTGTCAGTAGGTCACAGCGAAGATGACTTGCCAAAAAGTCACCGCCAGAACCTGACCAGTCAGATGGTCACCCGGAAAAGAAAGGAAAGAACACGCAGACCAGTCAGATGGTCACCCGAAAAGAAAGGAAGAAGCTGACCAGGCAGATGGTCGCCCGGAAAGAAAAGGAGAAGATGACCAGTCAGATGGTCGTCCGGAAAGAAAAGGAGAAGATGACCAGTCAGATGGTCACCCGGAAAGAAAAGGAGAAGATGACCAGTCAGATGGTCACCCAGAAAGAAAAGGAGAAGATGACCTGCCAGAAGGTCACGACTGCGAAGATGACTTGCCAGAAAGTTAAAGCTATAGTAACTGAATATTCTGACATGAAGACCGACGTAAAGTTCAAGAAGAGGTCCATGGATGGGACCCAGAAGAGGTCTGATAACACTGACCTGAAGTAAAGGGGGAGCGACAGGAAGAAAGGTGCGATGCCTGGTTTTTAGTCATCGGAAGAAGAGAAGGCGTTTCCTAAGGGTAGGACGCAACCAGGGAGACGCGTGTGGAGTGCACGCCACACGGAGAGGGCCTGGATAGTGAAGACAAGGAATGGGACCGACCACGTCGTGAAAGGAATGGAGGAGAAGAAGGGTAGTGAGTGCCACGGTCCCACTAGAAGATCACAAGAAGAGAAGAGGTGTGACCAGTCAACTCACACACCCATCAGAAGAAGATGGTAACATGCACCAGAACACCGGAGTGCAGCGGAGAACAAGGCCTGGCATGAACACCGGCGGCACCAGTCAAAGATATCCACCTATGAGCCATCCATCCAGGTGGCGATCGCAGAGGAGGGCAAGTTTGGACTGTTGACAACAATCTACCTTTGGGGTTGAGCGGAAGATTGGATGGCGAGAGTGCTCACACATCCGGCTGAGGAACTGACCACTCCACACCAACCCGTGGCATCCCAAGAAGCAAAGGCCTCAAGGGACTCTGGTGGCAGCAAGTCCCACAAGAGAGACAGGTCCACAACGGTGCGTCTGCAAGACCCACAGAGAGGAAAGCTTCATGTGCAAGAAAAGAGTCGACAGCGTAACCTTCAGGTGGAACTAGGACACAACGGTGAAGATCATGGAGCGCCCCGCTCACGGCCCGAAGGCTATGGTGGAGCAACATGACCGAAAACACCAGTCCAGTGGAAACCTGGCAAAGAGGTCCTCCCGGACATCTTGTGAGAGAGGAATACCGGCGAGAGGGGCATCCTAGTGAGAGGGATGTATGCACCTACTCCTTTCATCTGCCCAGAAATACTTTGAAGCCTGCCCAGAGACATCACCGAAGACCGGGACTGAAGAGGAGAACCGAGAAGACAAACCATACTCAGATCATGTCACCCTTCTCTCTAACTACCAACTGTCACCAATGGTGCCAAGCAAAGGCAAGACCGAGAACAACGTCCAGGCGGCGCAGACAGAAGATAGGACCCGTCGAATAACGGCAAACCATGCCACAGTGACTCATGAGTCCTGGATGTAGCAACTACACCATCTGCAACCTGCAATCCACCAAAGAGACTCACTTCAAATCATAGAGTCCAGTGTTATATTGTATGTACATTTTCTTTCCCACAGGTTTGAACTTTGTCGTGGGGTTTGCAAACTGCACTTTTTCTCCCACAGGTTGGACTTTCATTTGTTTTCATTTTCCCCCAAGTTTGGGAGGGATGTAGTGACCCAGAGTCACAGTCAGCAGTCTAGTGTTTTGTATGCCCTACACTAAACACCCACCCACCACTGATGTCACTGGTCAGGTGACACAGCTTTAATAAAAGGGGCCGAGCCCATGTGCTCTGGGCCAGTTGTACCATGTAGCCCACTGTGTCTGCGTCAGTCCTTTCCAGCAATGAGGGCCGAGGGCCCCCAACATTACAGCAGGCGTGCAGAGGCCTGGAGGTGCCCGGTACTAACAGGCAACAGTTGGGTTGTAGCAGAGGGGTTCGTGGTATTAGCAGACCATGATAGATCGGCGGGCTCAGAATGGTAAACAATTAAAGCTTGCATATACTGGAATACTGCTCAGACTGCAGTGCGTGCGCTCCAGGGCGCTGTGTGACAATTTACAACATACAGTATTTATAGTCAGTGGCAGCAGGCTGCAGCCTGGTGTTAACGTGGCCAAGTACTTACTTGAACTTCAGTTTCGAGCTGACTGTCACTGTCTACCCAGTCCCGGTCCGGCGGCCGCACAGCACAGCACACTACATGCACGGAGACTGACTCCACGGCCTGGCCTGCGCCTGCGATCCTGCCTATATTGCGCCGCGCGGCGGCTGGCCATGATGCAGAGTGAAGTGAGTAGTCTGCTCTGTCACTGCTGACCTCGGCTCCTGTGCTGGTCCAACGCAGCAGGGTATAATTTATGCACAGACAGCAGCGCTGTGCACCAGGACTCGATTACAGTCCCCCGCGCTTCTGTTCAAACATCACTTCCTCCTGTGTTCAGGACGTGACGGAAGTCACATCCAGATAATCCCCACGGTGCCACAGCCAGTAGCAACCCCTGCTGAGGGCAGGCCCCGCCCCGGGTGATTCTCGGCAATTCGTCAGCCGCGCCGCGGCAAGATATGCGGCCAGGCTGCAGGGAAGATATTTCATTTGAAACATTGCAGCTAGCACTAGACTCAGGCAGAACTGAGCTGACATGATCAAACAGTTAATTCAGCATTCTGAGCCAGCTGCCTGCTGGCAAGTCCGGGGAGTACTGCAGAGCTGGCGCACTGTGTCACAGGCGTGAGCTTCAGGAACCAGTTTCAGAGCGGCATTAAAAATGCGTGACAACGCATTTCAGTGCGGTGATGCAGAACACCACACTGAAATGCGTTAGTGTCACACCTGATGCGTGATACTTGGCAGGCCTGCTGCATCGCAAAAATGCGATGCAGGGCGCGCTACGAAATTCGTTTTATCAATTTAATTGTTTACTTACCTGCAATCATCCATATTCCGGTGTTTACCACCCCCGCCCCGCCTGTCTGCCCCACGGAACTCCCTCCATGGGCCGCGGCTGGCTTTGCCTGATAGGTACTATTTTTCTCAGGCACACAGGTAAGATGGATTGAGGATTCACAGCCATTAGCCTAAACAAATTCAATAATACCACCCTTTAATGCCCCAGTATTTCTGAAACTGAACTCTTAGCCATTAAACTGGAGTTCGTTAAACAGTCACTTGCTAATATTTAACATATCATCCTCCTAATCACATGCTGTCCTTTCCCAAGCAATTTTCTGAGACAATCTCTTCCTTTTTAATGGACCATCCAAAAACAAACATCCTACTATTCTTTGCTTACACATGTCTTCGCATAAAAGTAGTACCTCACTTATGCGGGTAGACCTAGTGCCTACGGCAGGAAACCACACAAAACGCAACATGCATACATCATATTTTTCCACTCAAAACTGACCTGTTTTTTGCAAAGTTGGTAGCTGTGGATTTTGGGCCCTAGCACAGTCTGCACCTAGGGAAACCTTTCAAACTTGTACATTTTTTAAAACTAGACACCTAGGGGAATCCAGGTTTGAGTGACTTACGTGGCTCTCACCAGGCTCTTTGGGGTCACTTACCTGCTTCTCACCAGGATGTTTTACCCAGAATCCCTGGCAAACCTAAAACTTAAAAAATTTTCCTCAAATTTCTGTGATGGAAAGTTCTGGAATCTGCGGGGAGCCAAAAACTTCCTTCCACCCAGCATTTCCCTAAGTCATAAAATGTAATCTCAGTTGTGTGGGTAAGCCCAGTCGTGGCTGCTACCTGGAAGCAGCAGTGGGGCTGGAGGAGGGGGGGGGGAATTGGGTTAAAATAAAATCACTTACCTCCCAGCCGGCTGGCCGGCTGGCCAGCCGCCGCCACCTCTCTTGCATCCTCTTGCTGGCTTCTTGGGAGAAACAGGAAGCAGGAAGGACAAGGACTCCCACGCTCCTTGCAGCCAATCACAAAGTTGCATCCTATCGTCATGCCATGCTGGAGGGGTGGGCATATTCTCCATCAATGCGTAGTGCAGCATGCAGGGAGAACAATGAAAGTACGCATGACAGTTTTGGGCAGCGGACCAAACAGTAATTGCACACTTAGGAGGGTTGTACCACTCCTCCCGTGCTTTGCAGCCCGCCCCCTCACGCAAGCTGCTGCAGCAGGAGGACAAAATACAATGATAATAACACTAGTTATTATCATTTTATTTTTTCCTTTCTTTTGCTGCTTCAAGGCAGTGGGGCGATGCTCCTCCGCCTCAGCGGAAGGGTTGCCAATGCAACATGGATACATCACATTTTTCCACTCTAAACTAACGCTTTTTTGCAAAGAGGGTTGCTGTGGGTTTTGAGCCCTAGCTCAGCCAGCACCTAGAGAAACCTAGCAAACTTGCACATGTTTGAAAACTAGACAATGAGGGATGTCCAGGGTGGTGTGACTTGTGTGGATCCCATGTTTTTTTTTACGCACAATGCCATGCAAACCTCAAACTTTGCCGGATCCAGAGCATTCCACAAAATTCCTACCACTCACCATTACCCCACTTTTGTTGATAAAAACACTGCCCCACTTGTGTGGCTGGACCTTGTACCTGCGACAGGAACAAATCAAACCATGGTCAATTGGAGCCCCACCATGGGGGCTTGTATTGACCTTGGTTTGGTACATTTTTGTTGCGGGCACTAGGCCCAACCACACAAGTGGCACAGCGTTTTTATCGACACAAGTGGGGCAATGCTGTGTATTAGGAATTTTGTGGATTCCTGTGGATTTCAGAAGTTTGCTTAACAGACATTTAGGGAAAATTATGATTTCAGGTAAAGTGGGAGATTTGCAGGGCATGATGGGTAAGAAAACCTTGTTGGATTCACACAAGGCACACCACCCTAGAATCCCCTGTTTGACTAGTTTTCAAAAATGTCTATGATTGGTACGTTTTCATGGGTGGCGGCTGAGCATGGCCCCAAATCCCGAGCTATCCCTGTTGCTGATTTCTCCACGTAGAACTTTAGAGCCTTTTGTCAAGGTCTCTTGCCCCACCCAAATAAGTGAGGTACCATTTTTATCAGGAAATTGGGGGGAATGTAGTGTGGTAGGAAATATGTGGTTCCCCACAGGTTTCAGAAGTTTTGCTCTCGGGAATGTGAGCAAAATGTATGTTTTTAGTGGGAAACATCCTTTACAACGCAACTTTCACCACGCAGTGCCTTTACGACGCAACTTTTACAACGCAAACCATTACAACGCATTGCGCTGGGGGGCGCTCTAGGATAGGGAATGTGTTTAATGTACTATCCAACACCTTCCCTACTATCCACGGGGACTGGAGTTGGAATAGTAAATTAAACAATTCACTATCCAGCGCCTAAAAGCACTATGCGTTGTAATGGTATGCGTTGTGAAAACAGCGTTGTAAAAGCATGCGATGTAAAAGCATGCGTTGTAATGTCCTACATCCGTTTTTAGTCAACATTTCAGGTTTGCAGGGCATTGTGGGTTAGGAAGTGGAATGATATACTCAGAAGCGTGGCTAAGTTACACCTTGCACAAAACCAATATATGAGTAACAGAATGACCGGAATCCTCGCCAGAATGCTCTAGGGAACGAAATGGGAACGGTCACCCACGTACCAAAAGACCTCCATGATCAAGGGAACATAGAGTATATACAGTGAACAAAATATCGCTCCCGAGCTAAAGACCATTTACCATTCACAATGAAACCATATCAGATCAGTCCAATACATTTAAAAAATACAGGGTGTACTCGAGATAAGTTTTTTTCTTTTATTTTCTTGTTTTCTTTTATTATCCTTATCAAAAACCGTAGTTATATTGTACAGACATTCACAGTGAGAAGGTTGGTATAGATGACATCGCCAAATGTAGCCAATAGCCGACATGTGTTTCATCTCGAGGAGGTTCACCCGACGACTTCCTCAGGGCTACAACAACAAATTGTACAATACTCTAATAATGTCCAACCAAATTGCTCAGTATTCAGAAATTCAAATATTAACATAAAACTGCATGATCCGCCTAAGCGGTTCACATAGGCTAGTCAGTGGCTTGTTCTAATAAAGCAAACAACCATTGTAATAGTTTAATTACATAAGGTGAAAAGACCTCTATTCGTATAAAATTATAACACTTCAGACAATACATAAAAAAGTCCACTCACCAAGCACAACATCTCTGGGAGCAAATTCACCACATTCCAGGTAGTGCCTGTGTGTGGTCCCATATAATATGGGTCTACAAAGAAAGAAGGAATGTAGAGTATGTTATATGAACGCGGGATACCAAAACATATTTCATATGTATCCCTACTATAATCGAAATATGACCCCTACAGCAACAGTGGAGGCATAAACTATCCACCATACCAGTATGTATGCCGTTAACAGATTATGCACTTACAATACGATTTATAGTAGGTGATCCATTCTCCAATCAATTAATATCCATCAGACAAGGTCATTCTGATAGGATGAAGCATGTTAGTTACCTAAAACACATATAGACAGAACGTATCGTTCGGCATTCTGACGATTTCCATAGGTGTCTGACAGAGAGGCCGATGGACGCGACGCGCTGGGCATGCAGAGAGATTTATCACTTTTACGATTTCAAACTATTTTTGACACACGCCCAGATACCTTAACGCAGCCTTTCCACAAGGCGGTGTTGGACTATACGATGAATAGATGAGATTGAAAACTCCTTATGCAACCATGAAGCATTCTCCTGGTTACTCACCGCACTGAGCGTTTTGAAGCCCCCTGCCCGTTGTGTTGAAGACCCGCAGCAGACGATCTCACTAACCTTTTTGCATTAAGGTCGAAAGGGCGACAACCCCTGAATAGGCCTACACCCTATCTTGATCGCCCATACCGGAATCACAGATGAGGTCACACAGTGATAAAAAATTAAAAATAACTGATGTATGAAATGTACTGTATTTAATATACAGGGGTAGGATGGAAATTCTGAAGGGAGACCATTTTCTGTCAAGTCTAACGCTGGATCCCTTATGCATTATTTCATTTGATTTACCCTCCTGTTGAAACTCATTCCTTTTTTCTTATTCTTCACTTGCGCACATTTTTTCAAACCCTTTCCTTTTCTTGATGATAACCGTTACGAACGTTTACAATTGTGTATCATGCCTTTGAACTTTTGATTTATGAATTTTGGTCTGTTCTTTACCATGAATAAATAAATTGAACCTTACATGTCATTTAGAAGTGGCCTATAGCATTTTTGACTTTTCGTGTATGTGCCTTTGAATGCCTTCATACTCATCTATTGGTATAAAGTGATATGCTAAAGTAAGAATTATGAAAGCACCCAATCACAAAAATCCGAAACAAATAATGCAGTGGAAGGATGACATACTGCCTTCAAAGCCACAATAGGAAGAATACAACCAACTCTCCACAAACTAATTGAATCTATCAAAAAAAGAACAAAGCTACCAAGAATTAAGACTAGAGCAATCCATAACTAAAATAGGTCCTAAATTTAGTAAGCAAACCAAACCTATGTACGAACACCTACAGTACAAAACTGGACTATACCCAAAGGCCTAGGCCTAGAATATCTAAATACAATAGCCAAATCACAAAAATCCAAACACCATAAACTATAAAAAACAAACAAAAGCAGCAAACAACCTATGACTTGTCTTTTTATTAATTATAATTATGCAATTGCATCTATAACTATTTACACAAAAACCAAATTACATAACATAGGGCCTCATTATGATGGCGGTGAGACCGCCACCATCACCGCCATTGGACCCAAATTGACCGCCCATCACATAATAAGGGTGGGTGGGTGGATGGTAGGTGGTCGGAGAGACCCGCCGCCACGGATCCGACGGGCACAAGGAGCCCATCGTTCTGTCGGAGGAACTTGTTTATTTATTTATTTATTTATTTTATAGTTTTATAGAGCGCGAACCTGACCTATGAGGGTATCAGAGCGCTTTATAGTATTATGGGTGATGTACAGAGCGAAGGGAAGGGAGGGATCAATTGGGTAAAAAAGGGGATACATAATGCAAGGAAACAAGTAGTCAAAGTCCCCGCTACATGTGGGAAGGAAATTAAAACAGGTAGACACATTGTGCAGGAAAGTACATAGTTTCAACTCTTGGGGGAATGCCCATGAGTGCAGGAATGGATATGATCCATAGAAGGATAATAATGTAACGTGTTCATTAGGCGAGGTATTTACCCATTAAGAAGGTTTTAGTCTCCTTCTTAAAATTTGCTAAGGACGGAAGTCTTCTGATGGCGCAGCCCCAGTGAAGGCCCGGTTGTAGGTTGTCTTTTTCCGGAAGCGTGCAGGTTGCATCAGTAGGTCTTTGGCAGAACGGGTGTTTCTGGGTCCACCTGATACCACGAGTTTTTGTGCCAGAAATGCAGGGGGGTTGTTATAAAGAGCTTTGTGAGTAATGCAGGCCAGTTTAAATTTGATTCTGGCCTCTAGGGGAAGCCAGTTCAGCGCTGTGAGGTGGGGAGAGATGTGGTCGAATTTCTTTGAGCCAGTTAGTAGTCTGGCAGCGGGGTTGAGGCAGGCTTTCAATGGGGCCAGAGATTTTTTGGGTAAGGGCAAGGGTAGAGCATCCATATTCTAATCTAGAAATGACTAGTGCCTGTACTGCCATTTTAAGGTCTGACACATCAAGGAAGGGTTTCAGGTTTCTTAGGTAGTTCAGGTGGAATCTAGTCGTTTTGGCCATCGAGTTTATATGGCCACGCATGTTCAGGCTGCTGTCCAGGGGTATTCCAAGGGATTTCGCTGAGTTAACAATGGTAGGAGGGCAGTTTAGTGCTGAGATTGTCTTGATCCATCACTGGATGTCTGGATTGGGTTTGGGTGGGGAGATCAGAAGGAATTCAGTTTTATTTGCGTTGAGTTTAAGCTGGTTGGCGGTGAGCCAGTGGACTGTTAGCTTCAAGGCCTCATTCAGGGAGAAAATGTCCTCAGGGGAAGAGATTTTTATGTTGATTTGAGTATCGTCGGCATACATATGGTAGAAGATATTAGCGGCACGTAGAACCTCAGTGAGAGGTTCAAGGTAAAGGTTGAAGAGGGTAGGTGAGAGGGTTGATCCTTGGGGAACTCCAACTGTGACTGGAGATGGGACGGATAGATTACCGTTGATGAGGACTCTCTGTGTGCGGTTTTGGAGGAATTATCTAAACCATTCAAGGACAGTGCCCTCCAACTCCATCCTGAGTTTGAGGCGTTCCAGGAGAAATTGATGGTTAACCGTGTCGAAGGCAGGGGAAAGGTCTAGGAGGATTAGGAGACAGGTTTTGCCTGGGTCGAGGGCTTGGAGAGCGTCATCTACAATGTGGAGGAGGGTGGTTTCCGTGCTGTGGCCAGATCTGAATCCGGATTGGAAGTCATCTAACAGGTGATATTTGTTGATGTGTAGGCTCAGTTGCTGTTGTACACATTTTTCTAGACCTTTGGCTAGGAGTAGGATGTTAGAAATGGGACTATAGTTCTCAACGGAAGCAGGGTCCAGCGTGGGTTTTTTTAGGATGGTGACAACTTGGCCAGCCTTGAGCGAGTCAGAAATTGAGCCTTGGAGGAGGGAGGCGTTGATTATTGCGGTCCAGGATGGGATGATAGCTTGAGAGGCTGTCACTAGGCAGTTAGATGGGAGAGGATCATTGAAGTGATTGTTCGGGTTTAAGGAGGCAAGAGTTTTTGAGACAGAGTGTTTGTCATATATTTTAAAATTGGACGAGTGCGCTAGGTTTTTGGGTGAGATTTGGGAGGATAACGCGGGGAGAAGAGGTAGAGCTGGCAGATTTTGGTTTTGGTGTTGAGTTGCGGATTTGATTTCGTTACCTAGGGCAGAGATTTTGACGCAGAAGAAGGAAGAGAATTCCTCACTTGTTATTAGGGGTTTAAGTATTTCTTTGGAGGTTTTTGCTAGTTTGTTGGATTGGTGTTTGACCAAGTTGAACAGTTTGCGAGGTCGATTTTTGTCGTTCTCCAGTTCCGTTCTGAAGAATTCTTTTTTTTTAGTTGAGGATGTTCTTATTGTAGGCATTTCTGGCCTGGCGGAGAAGTTTTAGATGTGCTGCTGAAGGGTGTTGTTTCCAGTTACGTTCAGTCTGTCGAAGGGATCTCCTCTCCTTGGTGAGGGATCCGCTGAACCAGGGATTTCGGTCTTTGATCTGGGTTCTTTTAAGTTTTAGTGGTGCCAGGTCGTCAAGAATGTCGGATATGGTAGAAGAGTAATGATCTGCTATGTTGTCGGCCGAAGTGCACTGGAAGGGGGTGGAGGTTGGTCTCAAAACGCGCTGCCAGTTTCTCGTGATCAAGGTTCTTGGTGTCTCTAACCCATCATTTGGGAATAACAGGTTGAGGTGTCCATGTCTTATGGGTGCTGGGCAGGAGGAAGGTGATGGTGTGGTGGTCAGACCAGTCACAAGGGTCAATAGATCGCTGCTTCTTTAGCAATGATCCAGTCTAGGGTGGCACCTATCGAATTAATGGGGAGGGAGCAGGCTTGGATTAGGGCTTGATCGGCCAAGAAATCTCTAATGGCAATGACCTGAGGATCCTTAGGGTCGTTCCAATACAAGTTGAAGTCGCCAAGGAAGATGTCATTAGAGTTTGGGGAGATCTTGGATGTGATGGTTTTCATGAGGAGGTCCGTAAAGGTGTCGTTCTTGCCTGGGGGGTGGTAAAAGATGTGTAGTTTGCACAGCTGTGAAGTGTTGTTGGAGATAGACAGTGAGAGGTATTCGCAGGAGTCTGTAGGGTCCAACAGCTGTTCCGTAACCAGGAGGTTGGAGCGGTAGATGCAGGCAATCCCACCCCCTTTTTTCATTGAGTGCCTGTCCATCCTTATGATGTTATAATTGGGTGGGACAAGGAGGTCTAGGTATGGCGATGAGGATTCCTTGAGCCAAGATTCAGTCACGATTGCTAGGTCCAATTTGTGTCTCAGGATGAGGTCGGCTACATCAGATGCATGTTTTACAGCTGACCGGCAATTTATTAGGAGGCCGGCTAGGGACGGGCCGGAGTGAGTGTCAAGGGTAGAAGCAGAGATGGGCGCTCTAGCAAGGTTGCTTTTTACCACCCCTCTGGTACAGAGGGTAGCAGCTCTATTAGGGTTAGATGCAACCGTGTTGATAGGGAGTACTTCCCTCAGGTCTGAGGGGCATGGGGTGGCCAAGGCTGAGTCGTAACCACTGAGGATATCAGCCACTTCTTCCTCCGAGAGTTCTGAGGAAATAGGCATGCCCGGGTGGGATTGTAGGTATGGAGGAGAGCAAAAATGTCCTCCTCTGAGAGGTGGCAGGGTTGCTTGCGGGGCGCAGGTGTCTGAGGGAAAGATCAGGCACCACCGTAGGGATTACAATGTCCCTTTCCGCCCGCCATTGCATGGCGGATAACCCGGCATGAAAAGGCAGGTGAAAAGGGACTTTGGGGGCGTATAGTAGGTCCCTTTCCACCTGGCCCTTCGACATGGGCCCTGGGGGACACCTATGGTGCCACCCTACATATCCCAGCACTATGTGGCAAGCAACTCATAGCACCTGCCACATATTTATTTATTTAAGAAATGTATTGAGCGCACAACTACCCGTGGGTATCTCGATGCTGTGGATCCACTAAAAGCAGTGCATAATTATTGATTGAAGAGCCAAGTGTTTATTTGCTTCCGAAATGATAGTAAAGATGTACTAGTCTTAATTTGGGATGGAAGGCTATTCCACAGTTTGATGGTCGTAACTATGAAAGACCTGTCACCCCATGAGACTTTTTTTATTCTTGGAACCTTCAAGAGGCTTGCTGTAGAGGAGCGAAGAGATCTTGCCAGAATGTAGGGACATAAGGCTGTTTTAAAAATGCAGGTCCAGAAGCATGAATTGCCTTATAGGCAATACATAAAGCTTTGAATTGTGTTCTATTTCTTACCGATAGCCAGTGAAGCCGCCTGATGGTATTAGAGATCGGTTTGAATTTGGGGGTCCCTGTGAGCAATCTGGCGGCCGCATTGGTTGGGGAGCAGGCTCCATAAAGAAAGGACACAAGGGCGAACGCCCCTAGTCCAGAGGACGCAGGTGCAGATGTTGGAGTGAGGAGTCCAGGATGGCAGCCTGCGGACTGTCTGCTGGAGTTTCCTCCCATCACGGAGGAGGACCTCGGCAGATTGGCTCGGGGTATTTCAGCTGGATCACCTTTGGACCCTGTCCCTCACAAAATTTGGAAAGACTATGGAGAGGAACTTTTTCCTACTCTCTGCAGGATTTGTAATCAGTCCCTGGCTAGTGGCACGGTTCCTGCATCCTGGAAACAGGCCCTAGTATCTCCATTGTTAAAAAAACCCTCCCTAAATCCAGAATGTTTACAGAACTATAGACTTATCTCTTTGTTACCGTTTCCTGCAAAAATTGCTGAACACTGGGTGAGCTCAAGCCTTTCTAAACATCTGGAGCGTCATCAATTTTTGGATGAAATACAATTTGGCTTTCGCCCAGCCCATGGGACCGAAACAGCGCTACTCACTGCCATGGAGGATCTTCGAATGCGTGCAGACAGAGGTCAGGCAGTGGCTCTGATTCTGCTTGACCTGTCTGCCGCATTTGACACGGTTAATCATGTGATCCTCCTGGAAAGACTGAGTGAGGCCGGGGTGGGTGGTGGTGCCCTGTGATGATAGGAAGCAGGCGGTGTCCCTCCCCCCGTTTCAATCTGCTTTTGCTCCGGTGTCTCATGGGGTGCCTCAAGGCTCGGCAGTCAGCCCGATTTTATTCAACGTTTATCTGAAACCCTTGATTACGTTGATAAAATCTCATCGGATCATTGCCATTAATTACGCAGATGACACTCAACTCATCCTCTCTTGGGAGGGTGAGGAATCGTTTTCACTGGAGTCTTTCCATGACTGTCTGCGAGATACGGCTGGCTGGCTACATAACAACTCACTACAGTTCAACGCCACCAAAACGGAGGTGCTGTTCTGTGCTGGAAGTCGGATCCCTCGCCCTTTCCCGGTTAATTTTTGGCCTCCTGAATCAGGGACAAAAACTCAGCCAGTTACTACTGTTCGCAATTTGGGTGTTATGATGGATAGCAAATTGAGCATGGAAGCCCAGGTTGCGAAAACGGTGTCCACTTGTTCTGCCCTTATCCGGTCCCTACGTAAGATCTTACCACTACTTCCCCTACAGGCCCGGGCTTTAGTAGTCAGGTGTACTATTTTAAGTCGCCTTGACTTTTGCAACGCGCTGCTGCTCGATTCTCCTGGCCTGTTGTTAGACAGACTTCAAAGAGTTCAGTCCGCTGCCACTAAATTGGCTCTTGGTTGGCCTAGAAGGTCTTCGGCCACAGCGGCGCTGGCGGAACTCCACTGGCTCCCGCTAAGGCAGCGAGTGTCCTTTAAATCCTTCTGTCTTGTTTTTAAAGCCCTGCACGGACTCGGGCCCAGCTCCTTGCAAGCCAAGTTTGCCTGGTATACCCCAACCAGAGCACTTCGCTCAGCTACGGCTTGTCTGGTGAGAGTGCCTAGATTTAAGAAGGCTAGGGCCGGGGGCAGATCCTTCGGAGTTGATGCTACTAAACTCTGGAATAGTCTGCCCTTGGATATCCGCCAAACGGAGGAACTTCTTCCTTTTAGGAAACGTGTCAAAACCTGGCTGTTTCCGAAGGCTTAACTTGCTGGTAATTTCTCTCTGCCTTTTCTCGTGCTACCACCTCATGAAGCCATAGCGCCAGGATGCCTGTAAGGTGATAGCTGCGCTATATAAATATTTTAAATAAATAAATAGATAAATTCTGCACCAACTGCAGTTTATTCAGGACTCTTTTCCAGTGTGCTGAGTAGCGTTTTAGCTGCATCGATGGGAAGATATGGAAGAAGTTTCTTGATCATTCTAATAGTAAAGAATGAGGATGAGACCACCGCATTTGCGTGATGCATAAATGACAGTTTACTGTCAAAAATGACCCCCAGGTTTCTTACTTTGGCAACTGGGAGGGGGGAGATCCAAGATCTGCTGGCCACCATGTGGGGGACCATGCCGGAGAGAGATCACCTCTGTTTTATCGGAGTTTAACTTAAGGCAGTTTTCCATCATCCAAGCACTTATTGCAAGCATTCCCAGTTGAAAATTGTGGGCCACTTTATCTCCGTTATTGTTGATAGCCAACACAAGTTGAGTGTCATCTGCGTATGATGTTAAGGCCAGGTGATGGAATTTAATTACCCTCGCTAAATCCGACACATAGATATTAAAAAGTGTCGGACTTAGCGAGGATCCCTGGGGGACAACGCAGGGCAGATTGAAAGGTGGCGAGTTGAATTTGCCAAAGGAGACAGATTGGTCATGGTTGGAAAGAAAGAAGGAGAGAAGGGCCATGGCTCCATGTGTGATCCCTGCCGCCAAGACACGGTCGATCAGAGTCACATGATCGACCGTATCAAAGGCCGCAGAGAGGTCCAACAGTATCAGAACCGCAGCCCCCCATCCAATATCTTCCTAATTTCATTCAACAAAATTTGTAACCCCTGGTATGACGGCAGACTCAATGACGACAGGCGTACTATGCGAATGGCAGAGCGTACCTGAAGATCTGACCCCTCATCACTGCATCTAAAAACGCTTAAAAACAAGAGAAATGCCTACTTTAGGAAAATAACGCGCACAAAGTCGGACTTCTTTAGCCGCCAGCTGGACCAAGCAAAAAACAGGCCAAGAAAACTGTTCGAACTAATCAAGACGCAAACAAAGACACAACCCTTACAATCAAACAGCGCAACAAGCGACACCCCACACTGTGAAGCCTTCTCTGCTTTCTTTAAGCTAAAGACCGACAACATAAGAAATTACCTCGTCATGGATTTAAGCCGATTTCCCAACCACACCAGAATGTCTAACATTCAACCTAAAAACAAGCCATCCTGGCTGTACTTCGACACCTACTCGGAAGAAGCAATACACAAACTACTCTGCACCTTGAAGCCCTCTAATCACCTCACAGACCCTCTACCTGCTAATGCAGTAAAAGACTTCATCCCCTTGCTCCTCCCTCTTTGGACCAAAATCATCAACTGCTCCCTTCAACAAGGTCTCATCCCAGACTCCCTCAAGGTGGGGCAAGTCACACCTATACTCAAGAAACCCACAGCTGACCCGTCTGACCTGAACAATTACCGGCCTATCACCAATATCCCCACCCTGGCCAAACTGCTGGAGAAATGTGTCCAACTCCAACTAACAAAACACATTGACCAATTTGACCTCCTCAACCCTCACCAATCAGGCTTCCGAGCGAAACATAGCACGGAAACAGCTATGACACACATAATTGATGACGCCTTCCAAATCCTTGATCGCAATGAGTCCTGCCTCCTCATCCTTCTTGACCTCTCTTCAGCATTTGACACGGTCAAACATGAGAACTTATTGGAGCTGCTAAGCACTAGAATGGGTCTATCGGGAACTGTTCTCAAATGGTTTTCTTCCTTCCTTCATAACCGGTCTCAGAAGTTCAAGATCGGCAATGTGCTATCTACACCAGTGCCTGCAGATCTAGGTGTTCCACAAGGATCTCCCCTCTCCCCCACACTGTTCAACCTCGTCATGGAACCGCTCGCCACCTTGCTCCAAGCATCCAATGTTCAATTCCATATGTACGCTGATGACACACAACTTTACCTAAAGCTACAATCCCCGGAAGATATCAAACTTCTGAATTCCACGCTTAGCAACACTCAATCTTGGTTGGCCGATAATCACCTCAAACTAAATGCGCTGAAAACTGAGTTCCTACTCATCTCACCCCCGGCGAAAATTTCCACCACCCAAACTTGGCTCAATAACCTAACAGCACTCAATGTCCAACCTACCATCGTGGACTCAGCGAAATCCCTAGGCATCACAGTCGACGCCAAGCTCAACATGCAACAGCACGTTAGCAAAGCCACAAAAGGAGCTAATTTCCAAATCAACACACTGAGGAAACTTAAACCCTTCCTCCCTGCCAAAGACTTCCAAACTGCTGTACAAGCTTTAGTCATCCCTCGCATAGACTACGGAATTGTGGCCCTCAGCGGACTCCCGCTATCCACAACAGCACCCCTAA
Source organism: Lissotriton helveticus (assembly GCF_964261635.1). NCBI lineage: Eukaryota > Metazoa > Chordata > Amphibia > Caudata > Salamandridae > Lissotriton > Lissotriton helveticus. The sequence continues at coordinate 92,999,882 of NC_136067.1, read as the reverse complement.
GAGCCTCCCTGAACGCTGCCGCAAGACTCATTACTGGCTCAAGAAAACATTCGCATATATCCCCAGACTTAAAATCTCTAAAATGGCTGCCTTTTGAAGCCAGAATACAGCTAAAAATTGCAGTTATGACACACTCGGCCGTGCACCACAAGGCACCCAACTACCTCGCTCAAAAGTTGTCTATATCAGGAGGGTCGAGATCCAATCGAAGTACAAAAAATCTACTCCTGAAAACTCGTAGATTCCGGAAAGAAAAAACATACAAGCGCTCCTTTTCAGGAATGGCACCCAGGATCTGGAATGCGCTCCATCCGGAAACCAGGCTTATCTCCTCCACTGCACTCTTCAAGAAAGAGGTGAAAACAATCCTTCTGGCCAAGATCTCCTGAACTTTATAGATACTGGATCTGAGACTCTGCATCGCTTTGTATCACTGATCACCTTGTCCTTTGGCACTATACTCCTACTTGATGGTGTCACTACTACGCTTCTCTCTTACTACCGACCAATATATGTTACACTTTGGTGTATTGAATCACCCCCAGTGCTTTCTCTATCCTAAGAAATTGGTATAAGCCATCCACACATCCAAGGTTTTACCTGAACCCTCCTGTAGTGGGAGCAATGACTTGTGCCGTCTTATATTACTTGTTTACCTGATTGTATTTTGATATGTTTCTGTACATTACTGTTATCCTATTATGTTAGTGATTACTATACTGCCCCCATTATCTTGCTCATTCCTGCTGCCCCTACCCCTGTCTCTGTGAAGCGCTCTGATATCTGTAAGGATCTTGTTCGCGCTATATAAAACTTTGAATAAATAAATAAATAAATAAATAAATTGGAGGCTTTAATAAACGCGGTTTCTGTCCCATGGCCTCTCCTAAACCCAAATTGCGAATCATCCAGACAGTTATTTTGATCAATAAAATCAGATATCTGGGTGTTCATAATCTTTTCTACGATTTTAACTGGGAAGGGAAGACAGGCTATGGGTCTGTAGCTTGTGACATTAGTCGGGTCTAAGGTACTCTTTTTAATGAGGGGTTTAATGATAGTTGTCTTCCAAATGGAAGGAAATATACCTGATTTAAACATAGCATTGAAAATCTCAGTGAGTTTGAGACCTATGATCTCAGGGAATAACTTGATGGTGGAAGGAGGACAGGGATCTTCCGGAGAGCCAGAATTGATGGTAGTGAGAAGATGTGATTCCAATTCTGGAGAGACCTAGATGAAGTCATGAAAGGACGGGACAGCTTTAGAATCAGATGGAGAGGTGTCCGTGACACACAAGTCTTTAGAATCTTTTAGTGGAACTGATGATGGGGAATCACTAGTTATGTGTGTCTTAAAGTGTGTGTAAATGTCACTGACTTTCCCTTGAAAGTGCTCAGCTAAGGAGTCACAGAGGTCTTGGGTGGCAACTGTGGGGATGGATGTGCCTTGTCCAGATAGACGTTTGGCAACGTGAAAAAGATGTTTCACTGATCATGCGCGAGTTTAATTTGAGTACTATAGAATTTGCTTTTTTCTATAATGAGGAGCTGTTTATATCTAGACATCCTTTGTTTATAACATAATTTCTAAGCCGGATCGTAGTCTAATCGCCATTTGCGTTCTTGCCGTCTACAGATTTGTTTTTCGTGCCTAAGGGTTTCATTAAACCAAGGGGCAGACTTAGAGGCCCTGTTAGAGGATTTTTTCTTTATTGGTACCGTCACATTAACTATATCCTGAATCCAATTGGTATAGTTAATGGCTGCCATCTCAGGGTCAGAGGCAGTTAGCGGCAGAGAGGCAAGCAGTTTGGATTTAAATTCGGCGATATCGATACTTTTCCATACTTTAAAGTAGGAAGGAAGCGATGAGTTAGTGGGCACAACAAAACTTGCCCTCATAGCAATGTCAAAAAGGACCGCAAAGTGGTCCGTCCATGACAGAGGAAGAGTCTCTCCTAACGTGAGTAAACTATGGTTAGAGAAAAGGCCATCCAATGTGTGGCCCGCAGTATGAGTGGGAGCTGAAACTAGTTGATTAAGGCCTACTGCTTCTATCTCTGACAGGAGCGCCGCAGTGTCAGAATTGTCCTGAGCCTCTAGGTGAAGGTTAAATTCACCCAGTATGGTGTAGTTATTTTCCCCTGCCAGAGGTTCAAGAAGACATCCCATCGACGTAAGGAATCCATTTCGAGGGCCTGGAGGTCGGTAAAAAAGAATGCCTTTAAAAGGAATGGAGTGGGGAATTGAGATAGAGAAGCTAGTTGCTTCACATATCGAAGTGGGAACAGGTTCTGTCTGCACTGTGAAATTGTCACGGTGTATAATAGCAAGACCTCCCCTTTTTTTGGGGGGGGCTCTGTCGAATCTAATATTCATGAAGCCCTCAGGGGTAGCTGTGGTGAAATCTGGGCCACAGGAGAAGTCACCCCAGGTTTCAGTCAGAAAAGGAAGGTCCAAATTGCGGTCTTCGATAAAGTTTACAATTTCATATTTATGTTTAGGCAAAGATCTTACATTTATTAGGGCCGCCCGAATGGATTTAGGCGCTGGCACTTTACTATAAGGTCTGCAGGCCTGTGAGAAATGGTAATCCTTAAGCGAGAAGGAGCAGGTGGAACAGACATAGGAGGAGAGATGTAGTTGTTCTGTAAGATTAACACGCATACAGGTGTGATGAGGTCTATTTAATAACTTGAGTTGCTCAGAATTATAAATGAGTACAGTAGGGCAGGCATTTTGTGAGAAACAAGCGGGGGTGGCCCTCTTCTGCTGCGCGTCGCAGGTAGCATAGTGATTAAATAACGAAGGGACGTCAGACTAGCCTGCTGACCTTCGTGCTGCTGAGTCAGACCGGAAGTGCGAAACTTGCCGTTAAATGTCTGAGCGATCTTCCCTCCACACAATCTGAACAACAGCGGTGGACCGGGGAAGTCGAAAACAGTGAGTGCCTGTGGTAACGCACTTGCGTTAGCGCACTAGTGTTCCGATGGGCGGAACAGGAAACACGTCACACGGAGACGGAAGGCGGCCATCTCAGGTCATTGGCGCCGACCTCTCCACACAGAGCAGAAGTGTTACCCCGGCGCTCCGTTTAAATAAAGTTATTACTTAACTTAAATGAGAGTAACTCATCTTTTACAATTCCACAATGGCGACGAGGCATCGGAATTGACAGAGGACGCCGACCCTACCGGCGTACTCGAACCCCACGTGCTACACATCACAACGGAGCGTGGCAGAGGGTTACACCTGGCCCCACACGGCGCACACCCCTACCGAGGCACACAGGAAGGTCCAGCAGCGGAGGTAGGCCTGCTGGCGATCAGGGCACCAAGCACCACAGAGGCTCGAACAAGCGAGCGAGCATAGCGACAGAGCCCGCGCCAACACGGGGGTACCGAAGGGCATTGGGGAGCACCACCCCAAGGAGAACAGGACTAGCCGAGCAAGCTGGCGGAACAGAGAGAGAGCAGGGGGGAGTCTTCAACTGCTTTCCCCGTGGAGACAACAGATGTGCAGGCAGTAGAAGGGGCAAGAGCGCAGACACTACCCAACCCTTCCAACGCAAAATCAAGGGAAGACAGCGAGAGTGACCCGGAAGAGGGGGACCCCACCAAGCATAACGCTCCCGGCAGCCCCCAAGGGAAGACAGTTTCTGTCCAACCCACCAGGGACAGGGCGGGCAGAATGGCGGTGCACTCGTCGTCCCTAACGCAACTGGTACCGTTCCTTACCAACCCAGGGAACCGGAGAGGCAATGGGAGGACTGGAAGAGGTATTTCCTCAACTACCTCGACGCTTTAGAGGAGGAGGCAGGCGCTCCATACTCCAGTAAACGCAGAAAAAAAATCCTGCTACACAACCTGGGCCCGGAGGGGATAAGAATTTACAACACCATCGTGAAAGTAGAAAGAGATGCCGCAGACACCGATGTTTTCAGCCACGCCATTGCTGATCTAGACGCACACTTCCGGCCCGTGGTATGTGTCGCGATTGACCGCTACAATTTTTTCCAAAGGAAACAAAAGAGTAGCGAAACTGTAGATGAATATGTTGTTGCCCTGCAGAAACTTGCCATCTCATGCAAATTCGGCGCTCTACACGACGATCTCATCCGAGACCAAATTATCATGCACACGTCGAGTTCACATGTCCAGGAGAAGCTATGGGTAAACGGAGATGCCCCGCTCAAAGAAATCTGGGCCATGGTCAAGAAGGCCGAACTATCAAAACGATGTGCCCAAGCGGCTAAGAAAGACTCAGGAGGTACGCAGTTGGTGTGCCAAATATCGACACAACAGAAAGGGGAACGCCCCAGGCAAAAAGAACCCCAAAAGAAACTGGATGGCAGAAGGCAGAAGTCCACATATCCCCCTGACCAGAGGGGAGCTAGGGGAGGACGTCCGAGCTGCTACAGATGTGGGAGTGCCAATCATCTGGGAAATGATAAGGCGTGCCCGGCGTTCCGAGCAAAGTGCTCGTTTTGTGGAATATTTGGCCATTACGAGAAAGTATGCCGCCGGAAACCGAAAGGAGCAACAGTGAAGTTCGTTGACCGAGAACAGCAAGATGATACCAATGAGTCGGAAGGAACTGATGACCAAGAGGAAATACTGTACATTGATGTCCAAGTATTGGAGATGGACGACTCAGGCAACGACAAGCCCCGATTAGACATGCACATCGGAGGCATACCGTTAGAAATGATAGCGGACAGCGGAGCCCCCATCTCGATAATCCAGAGGAAGGTATGGGAAGAAAAGTTTGCGTCCACGCATGGAGAGAAACTACGTCCTATGGACTTGCGTCCTGTCACGTACACTGGGCAGAAGATCCCAATGTTGGGGTATTGTCCCCTGTCGTTCGAGTTCAGAGACCGCCAAGCCATGTGCAAACTGTACGTAGCAGAGAAAGGCCCCTCAGTCCTGAGCTGGAAGGACCAAGGAGCCTTAGGGATCCAGCTGAATCCAGGGGGTATCGAAAAAATCCTACTCATGGACATGGAGAAAAGAGACGAGGTGGAGTCATGGAGGAGGGCGTACCCAAGAGTATTCAATGGCCAAATAGGGGAGCTGGCGAAATACAAACACCTAATCAAGCTAAAGGAAGGAGCAACGCCGGTAGTGCACAAAGTGAGAAACATCCCGTTTAGGAGCAGAGAGGCAGTACAACAAGAGTTGGACAGACTCGAGAAGGAAGGGGTGATCAGAGCCATAGAAAGTGCAGAGTGGCTTTCCCCCTTGGTGGTAGCTCAAAAACCCAACGGCAAGGTCAGGCTATGTGTGGACCTGAGGGAATTAAACAAAAACATACTGGTTGACAAGTTCCCCCTGCCACGCATAAACGAGATGTTGTCGAAGACCAAGAACATCAAATGGTTTTCGACAGTGGACCTGTCATCGGCATACCATCAGGTCAAACTACACCCCTCCTGTACGCACCTCACCTCCTTCATCACACCATTCGGCTGTTATGAATTCTTAAGGATGCCATTTGGCCTAGCTTCGGCGGCCGCAGTCTTCCAAAAGATGATGCACAAATTGCTGAGAGGAGTGGTCGACGTTCAATTCTTTCAGGATGATATCCTAGTCATGGGGAAGTCCATGCACGACCACAATGAGAAGCTCCACAAAGTATTCAAGATCCTACAGGACAACGGACTGACAGCAGAATGGTCGAAATGCAGATTGGGAGTGAAATCAGTCACTTATTTAGGCCACGAAATAAGTGAAGAAGGAATCAGGCCCAAAACCGCCAACATGAAGGCCATTCAAGACGCACCCACCCCGTGCAAAAAGGAGGACGTTCGGTCATTCTTAGGAATGGCCGAATACTACAGCAAGTTCGTGCCACAATTTGCTTCCAAGACGCACCACCTACGACAGCTGCTCAAAGAGAGGAACAAATTCCAGTGGGGTCAGGCAGAACAAGTGGAGTTTGAGACGTTAAAGAAGGAGATGAGCGCCACCATCCCGCTCAAAGGATTCGATCCCCAGGCAGAGACAATCCTCACGACAGACGCAAGTGACCGAGGACTGGGGGCAGTCTTAATGCAACGTGCTGAGAAGGGAGAGTTGCACACAGTCAGCTTCGCATCCAGGTCCCTAGCCCCCAACGAAGAGAAGTTCAGCGTGGTGGAGAAAGAGATGCTGGCAGTGGTGTGGGCCATGGAGAGATTCCGCCAGTATCTATGGGGAGCGCGATTCTTAGTAAAAACGGATCACAAACCCTTAGTCCGAGTGCTGACATCAAGTGGCCATGCGCATGCCACACCTAGGATCGCAAAGATGACTCTGCGCCTGCTAGACTTCCTCTACGATGTGGAACACATCCCGGGGCCACAAAACAAAGTGGCGGACTTCCTCAGCAGGGCGGCTGCCATGGAGGCGGGGAGTGACCAAGAAGAACAGGAATGGGCAGGCTATGTGGTCGCCACGATCCAGGAGGCAGAGAATGCGATAAGTATGCAAGAGTGGGAGGAAGCATACAAAGAGGATGTTGACCTAGAAGCCATCAAGGGGTATGTAGTCCACGGGTGGCCAGAAAAGAGACACCTAAGAGAAGAGCTCCGAAAGTACTGGGAGGTCAGAGAGGAACTATCGCTGGCCGAGGATTCTATCTTCCTGTTGAGAGGAGACAAGGTGATACCACCCAAAGGAGTACTGGAACATCTGATGGGCTTACTGCATGAAGGACACCAGGGCATCACCAAAACCAAAGCCCTTGCCAGACAAGCTTACTGGTGGCCGGCTGTCGATGCGCAGATAGAAAGGCACGTGAGACAGTGCGAATCTTGCGCTAAAGCAGACAAATCTCAAAACCTAATCAGACCACCCCTGGGGAAATTCCCCATACCGGATGGCCCGTGGGAAATGCTATCAGTAGACATTTTAGGACCAGTCCTAAACAAAGCAGGGACACCGAAATATGTAGTAGCGCTGGTGGACAAATTCTCCAAATGGCCAGAAATCGAAGTAAGGGAACACATGGACACGGAGGCGGTGGTGAACTTCCTACAGTCCACATTCCTGAGAGAGGGCATTCCAAAGATCATCATTAGCGACAACGGCCCTCAATTCACTTCGACAAGATGGACAACCTTCACCGAAAGGAATGGGATAGAAGTGAAACACCCACCCATTTACCATCCCGCTGGGAATGGCCAAGTGGAGCGGTTCAACCGCGTGATCATGGGAACCATCCAAGCGGCCATCAACGACGGTCTAGATTGGGAGAAGGAGCTGGAAAAGATGGTTTGGGCATACAGGATCACCCCGGGCAGCACCGGGTACAGCCCGTTCAAGATTTTGAGGGGGAGAGAAGCGTTCACCAAGGACAATCAGGCGTGGAGGAAGTTGGTGATACAGAGCAGATGGTCTCCGGCAGTAGTGAAAAGGAACCTGGAAAGAGCGCAGGAGATCTATACGACTCACTTCAACAAGAACCACAAAGTAAAGAAAGCGGAGCTGGAGAAAGGGGACTGGGTAAGAGTCAAACTAGCAGTCCACAAGAAGAAGGGTGAGAGCAAGTTCTCACCGCCATTACAAGTCTTGGAACCGTATGACCGATCGGCTTTGCTGAGCGACGGAAAGGTATGGTCACAAGACAGGATGGCCAAGTGCAGCAGGACAATCAAAGAGGAAGGCGACGCGGAAGATGGTCCAGGGAATGTCGAAAGAGATGGAGAAGAAGAAAGTAGCAGAGGAAGGAACGCGGAAGTGGAAGAAGGACAGCAGGAAGTAGCCGAGGATGAAAATGGCGCAGGAGAGCGAGAAGGACAGAGAAGCGAAAGGAATGGAGAGAAGGACGAGGACATGACTGGCAAGAGTGGTACTCAAGGTAAAGAGAGCATGGAACAGGAGTGCAGAGAGGGAACGATGAAGGTGAGAACCAGAGTGGGAAGAGAAGTGAAGACACCAGAGAGATTCAAAGACTTTAACATGGACTGGAAGTAAGAACTTTGTTTCCGTTTGTTTATTGTGTGTAAAGGGGGGAGATATGTGGTAACGCACTTGCGTTAGCGCACTAGTGTTCCGATGGGCGGAACAGGAAACACGTCACACGGAGACGGAAGGCGGCCATCTCAGGTCATTGGCGCCGACCTCTCCACACAGAGCAGAAGTGTTACCCCGGCGCTCCGTTTAAATAAAGTTATTACTTAACTTAAATGAGAGTAACTCATCTTTTACAATTCCACAGTGCCCAAATTAAAAACACACAGATACGGCGCAATTTAAAATTACAATTTAGTCAAGTGTCGGGAGCCCTTTACCAGGCACTCCTGACCTGTGGATGTTAGCAAGTATACAAAGCAATAGCGTTCTGCAGAGCACGCCGTAGGAAATGAGCTGTTTAAGTAGCGAAGGGGCAGCAGACCAGCCTGCTGACCTTCGTGCTGCTGAGTCAGACCGGAAGTGCGAAACTTGCCGTTAAATGTCTGAGCGATCTTCCCTCCACACAATCTGAACAACAGCGGTGGACCGGGGAAGTCGAAAACAGTGAGTGCCCAAATTAAAAACACACAGATACGGCGCAATTTAAAATTACAATTTAGTTAAGTGTCGGGAGCCCTTTACCTGGCGCTCCTGACCTGTGAATGTTGGCAAGTATACAAAGCAATAGCATTCACCAGCACATAGTGCAGGGATATGTACAGAGTGTATTCTCTGTACTGCGGCGTGTGCTGTAGCCTGCTGCACATGGCGCAATACAAAAGACACAGATGGCGACCGCCTTGAATGCGGTCGCATCCTAATTCCTGTGGCGGGACCGCCGACAGCCATCATGTCGGGGATGGGACTGCCCAACTACCTGTCGACGATCGTGCCATGGGGATTACTTTGCAACCACCTTCAAGGCGGTCGCTGCAGTACAAAATAGACACATGGTGCCACATGGTGCAGGGATATGTAGGGGGCACCTACCCAGAACCCAAAGCTCAGAGCAATGTCCCTTTCAGCCTGCCTTTTCATGGTGAGTTAACCGCCATGAAATGGCCGGCAGAAAGGGGCATTGTAATCCCAGGCACTGCCACTGTTACAAGTCCCTCTGATGGACCGACACTGTCAGATCTGTGGTGGTCGGTCTCTCCAACCGCCTACCATCTGCCTGCCATTGTAATGTGGCGGGTGGTCAAGCGGTGTCCGGTGGCAGTGGGACTGCCACCATGGCCTGGCGGTGGCGTTCCCACAGTCATCGTAATGAGGCTCATAGTGGCAATTAAACTATATACAATTTCTTTTTCATCAAAATAAAAAAAACACCTATTCACCTCCATCAGAAATCGAAATCAAAAACCTGCAAAAATAGAAAAACAACACCCTCCCACAAAAACACATTCAACCCCGCGTACATACAATATTACTTTCAATATAACATAACACAATTAAATAATATATAGGCTAACACTCTATAACACTATTCTACCAAAACTACACTATACTACAAAACAAACCTACATTTAACATGCTAACTACTCTAACTAGACTCCTACCATTTCCTCCTTGCCCCACAATCACCTTAAAAGTAATATAAAACAAGCTTACTTTAAGCGACGAAACGCAGCTCCCAACCACAAGTTTCCCTCCCTCTTCCAAAATTACCAAAAACGAAATAGATAGAAAACAAAAGGAACAAAATCCCATAAAACAGCTGCGTGATAAAACGGAAAAAAAGACTTGCCTGGGCACAGACCAGTAGTCATTGGTCTACTAGGGTTTCCTAGTAAGGATGAAGTAGGCAGTGAACTGTCAAGGTCTCCTCCACGAACAGTATTAGGCATTTGACGATAACTAACTTTGTTAGGTGTGATGTGGTTAGGTTTTCATTTGTTAAGTTATCTACACCAATATTTTGGTTTAAAGCCATAGAAATCTTTATTTGGCATTCCTTGTGGTTTGCAGGGGAAGTTAAACCTTTCTTCTTTGTATCTTGGGTTAACTATCCAGCTATTTGCTGCCCGGGATGAGATAGAATTCAGTTTGACTGATTAATATCCGTCAGTGAATGCAAATCTAGATGTTCATTCTCTTGCTGCCGTATATTATTGTTGTTCTGGATATTAGATTTAAAAATAGGATAGCAATCTTTGATCTTCTCTTCAACACTTGTGGTTATTGCTAATTTCTTGGATTTATTTCGAGCATTTCTAAGCCTTTTTCTGGCTCTTTTTGTTAACCCTATTTTCTGGTTGAAACAATTTGATATTTTTTTTAATTTTTTGCCTGCATTGCATCACTTGTTGACAACAGCTGCCTTTTCAATCACATTGATATACTGAACATTAGTCATTTGTTCATTTTCCTCTGCCCGGATGTTGGATGTTCAATTTGTGGAATTGGACTGTTGAGGATTTGACAGATGCTTTGTCTAATCCCGGGGCTTAGAGATTCTGTCGGATTTGCCCTTTGCAATATGGCCATATTTTTTTTACTTCGTCCACGAGGGCACCAACAATCTTTTAGAGATTTGAGATATTATCCAATATGTGGGCGCAAGTGCATGTTACTAGTTGGTAATTTGTATCTGATTGTGCTTTTACTACTAAATAAGTCAGTTTATGTAGTTTGGAGTCTATCCTTGCTACATAAAGAGCAAGAGTAATGAGCAGCTCCACCTTTATATTCAATTTATCCGAGTGGAAATTTTGTGCAGCTGTTATTGTATCCATGGTGTTGAGCAGATTCCCCCATGGTCCAACATGATCCAGACAAAGCTCTTTAGTAGATTTAGCGTAGTCAGGGTTGTTTGTATCATATTTTGCCATGAAAGAAATATTGACAGACTTATTTGAGTTATGCATAAAATCCATATGAACCAACGTTAGAGCTGTCTTTGGTGATAAATGTTCACTCTTTATACTTATACTAGCAGCCCGCCCCGACGTTGTCCGGGTATGAATTGCTGCCAGCCAGTAGTATATTGTTTTGTAGGATTTCGTTTTGATAGCATTTCTTATCTGTGACAGGCCTGTGAAATGCTCCGATTCACAGTGCACTGCTGATGCACTTAAGAGTGTGCGTTCAGTAGTGTGTGAACTCGAGTTTCCCTACTTTATTTTTCCTTGCAATATTATATAGCGCTAACTCGACAACATGGCATGAGCACAATTTACATTACAGAAGAACACATTCATTTGTGGTAGGCACGGGGAGACAAAGCGATTTGCCTGGAATCACAGGATGTTGAGCTGATGCCGAGATTCGAACGTAGCTCCCCAGCTCTAAACTTCGCAATTCTAGAACTTGGGGCGGGAGGTGTGTCTAAAAGTGTATGTCGGTGCTGGTCATCAATGAGAGAGACCTGTGCATTTTTCAAATCGGTGGTGAAAAAATATGAGTATGTTGCTGGAGATGTGGGCCGCCGTGCCACCAATGAACTTACTGGGGGAGGGTAAACACCCATTATTCCGCAACTTTCTTTCCGCATACCAGCACTCCGCATACTTTCATTACGAAAGTACCATGACTCCGCAATGCCATTATAACGCATGGCATTACATTTTATATGCTTTTACCACGCATACATTTACAACGAAATTCGTTGTAAATGCATGAATGGTAAAAGCATGTTTTTTTAATGTTTGGATAAGGTAAGTATGGGTATAGGGGTATATGTTTTGGAGTACTGAGGTATATATTTTGGGGTGTTTGGGTCTTTTAAGGGTTCAGTATAGTCAGGAAATGTGTAGCACTGTCAGGAGCTGCTCCAGAAACTGCAACCGTAGCATGGGGGTTGTAACCCTGAACAATTCTATGCTAAACTAAGCGATGCTGTAATGCTTCATATGTGTATGCATATGCTAACTCGGTTCTTTGCTACCCCAAAAGGACCTTCGGGGCATTAGTTAATTTAGATAATAGTAATTCACAGTAAGGAATGCTCTGAATTACTGGCTGGCTGGCTGAATCACTAGACCACTGTCTCTGGAGAGGGTAGCAAAGGGACCAGCAACACGCAGATAAAATTAGGCTGGCCCACTGTTCTTGTTCTCCTTTTCCTTCCCCTCTTAGGATGATCCTTATATGCTCCTTATAAGCTCGACTGGCTATGGTTGCGGCAAATTGCTGGCATAGGTCTCCGTTCACCAATTAAATTGCCGAGCCACCTTAGAAACAGCATCAGGCTGCCCAGGCCCAACTATTCAAGTGGTTTGGGAAACTTAGGGGGAGCGCAAAGCGATGGAGCATCAATGTTTCTGCGCTAGACCCCCAGCGCTCACGATGCTCATGACCACCATGGTTCTTGGCTCCCACTGACCCCCCCAAACTTTCAGGCCCTTTCCCTGCAAAGCATCCAGGGTCTTGCCTGCCTCTTTGCGTTTGGCTTCTGGAGATTCCTGGTACGGCCTGCACACATGTAGTCCATCAGTCCATTAACCTAGTCAAATCCAGCCTGATTCAGAGATCATCCGCCCTCGGGGGAGAGAAAGACTGATCTGCTATGAGGGTTGGAGGAGCACAAGCCCCTGCCCAAGGGGCTGCTCCCCCAAACTTCTTGGTGCTAGTGGATGAATCCCTGCTTTGGGATGGCTCTCCTATGGCAATCCCCAAGCAGGGATCCACTGGGGAGGGATATCATTGGAAAGGGGAGAATCACCCCTTTCCAACTATACCTCTCCTACCTTAAACAGTGCTCGGGGCTGAGATATGCCCCCGAGCACTGAGGCAGCGAAAGTCAAAGTTGACCTTTGGCTCGTTTTACTTTCACTTTATGTAATGACCATCAGTGCACCGTTATTAAACACACAAAAAATTACTCTGACAGGTCAGGAAGCTCTTCCTGAACAGCCAGAGTTTAAAAAGTACTAAAGGACTCCCTCTGGACCACAGTGGCCTTTAGGTGCCTCCCCAGTATCGGCCAATATCCTCCACCCACGCTGGGTAGTGTAGTGACCGGCTAGTCACGTTCTAGTGTTCCTGAGTAATGTGTTTCCACCAGCCACACCCATCCATCACAGGTGTCACAGGTCAGGTGACCCTGGTAATGAAAGGGGCCGCGATCACCTGCCTTGGGCCAGTTCCAAATAGTACACAATGATGTCTGTGTGATCATTCTATCTGCAAGGGGGCCTAGGGCCCGACACTTACAGGTAGGTAGTGTTGCCGACGAGTGCACCTATAGGATTAAAGCATCTAGAAACTGTCATATCACTCCTCTGTTGAGAGATCTGCACTGGCTTCCTTTGGCACAAAGCGTCACCTTTAAAGCCTCCTGCCTTATTTCCAATGTGTTTTGGAATAAGAGTCACCAATTTCTAAAAACCAAAACTTTTAAATAGTTTCCAACTACGAATTTACGATCCTCCTTCTCTAATTTCTCAATCATTCCAAATTTAAGGGGCAAAGGATGGGTGTTACCCGGTTTTCCATACAGGTATCCCTAATTTGGCTTTCTCTGCCTCTAATTTTATACCATCAGATGGATTACTTAAAATTCAGGAAAGAGTTAAAGATTTGGGGGCATATTATCAAGGGGGTTTATCTCCGCTTTTTTGGGTTTAAAAGCCAAAAAAGCGGAGATAAAATTATCTCCCTATTACCTAGCTGTCGCTAACACCAGTTAGCGACAGCTAGTAGGAGATAGCGACCATCTTGGGCCCCGCTTTGCATGTCAGTGAAATGTATCACTAATGACATGCAAAGTGGGCGTGCCAAGATGTTAGCGACTGGAAACAGTCGCTAACATAGCTATCTCCTATTACCAACTTTTGGAGATATTCGCGCTAAGCGCGAATATCTCCAAAAGCTAACACCTGCCCCTGAGCAGTTCTTAGCCATGTTATCCAATGGGAGGTGGATAACATGGCTAAGAGCATTAGCTCGGTAATGCATGAATATCGCTGACTTTTCAGAGATATTCATGCATTTCGGCCGATTTTTATCGCTTAGGAGATAAACCTTGATAATAGCAAGGTTCCTAAGCGATAAAAATCGCCGCAGCACGGCGATAAAAATATTGCCGCTAAGCCAACATAGCGATAATTATCGCTAGTTGTTGGTAATATGCCCCTTGGTTGTTTAGGCTGGCCTATTAGTCTCCATTCCTGCACATTTCTTTTGGTTGAACCTGCTGCTGTATCTTAGCGCCATGAAACCGTTTGGTGAACGTGCGCTCTACAATTTTAGCATAACATAGCTCGAATCTGTAGTTAAAACCCACTCAACCAGGCTACTGTTGGGCCTGGAAGCATGCTTTAATGTGCCACTGGTAGCATTTAATTTACCAGCCCTAGGTATATTTTTTACCATACACTAGGGACTTCTAGGCAAATAAAAAAAACACAATCAAGTGTACACCAGTTTCATCATGTTGTAAGGCGAAGCACAAGCACCTTACCACCGGTTAGAGAGGTAAAATGCACAGAGTGCTATAACCAGCAAAAGTAGGTTTAACAAACAGTAAAACATCTGGGATGACACTTCAGAAACGGGACATTTCCAACAGTATGGATAAATTAACATTGGCAATGGCACTGTAACAGATAGCACAATATCTGAAACAGTAAACTGATTACATCTAACTTGCAGGCCCTAGGTACAATTTGTGCACCATAAATATGAAAAAATACTTACTTTAAACATCAAAAGGATGCATATGCCCCAACAACCATTTCTCATTCATTCATTTATTCTTTATTTCGGTTTTCGAAACCATAAAAGATGCATAGTATAAAATGTAAACATATTTGTTGATAAAACACAGTTATAAAATGCAGTACATCCCTTTTAGTGTCACCTTAAACGAATACAAATGCAAAAGTTTATATGTTGAAATGCTAAAAATTACTTCGGCAAACGATGCGTCAAATATATTAAAATACAATAAAAATGCTAAGCTTCTAATCCTTTACAGTTAAAACAAGAAGAGGATAAAATCCAGGTTAGGTCGACAAGAGACAATACCAAAACATACATTATGATGAAAGTGCTTTTAAATTCTAAACTTGGTACATGAAGGAGTTAGGTCCTTGGTGGGACTAAGGATGGGCTGGACCGTTATACTAAGAACACAAAAGGAGGGGGTGCCCAAACCTTATATTTTAATAAGACATTGTTTAAAATAGACCAAATAACGAATTACTTAGACCTGGCCAGGTACTTTTATTTATACCAATTATTCATATTATTCTTTATATCCCTTTTTTTAAAGTTTTCATAGGCAAAAAAGATGGTACATATAAGACAAATATAACAATGCAAAACTAAACATTTAGCAAAAACTAGACATAATCAAAAAAATCATAAAAATCCACAGTGCATCCAATTTAACACTAAACAACATACATATTTACAAATCAATTTCTTATTGAAGACAAACTAAACGACATTTGATCACAAGAGAAAAATGGTATATAATTATTTTTATATATCACTCCATGATATGATTAACTCTTGTTGGTATGCCGATGCGTTTCAGGTTCGAGGAACCAGTTCTCGAACCCTCATCAGGGCTTTATTAATTGTCTGTATAGGATGCAAAAAACAATAAAGTTTTATTGACAACCTGTACGCCTCAACCCTTTCACACACCACTTATGGAATCATTAAAACAAGCTACCTTTATATTTTAGGCTGGAAGTGTCTTCATTGTTGTCGACGCGGGGGACGTTTTACTGTGCTTGTAAGTTAATTTCTACAATACATAAAGCACGAGCCGTATAAACAATGTTGTTCAAGACACAACGTTTAAGCACTCAAATGGGTGTGCCTTAGTTCTACATACCTCCTTGTGCACCGGCCGGCGCTTCTCGGAGGGAGGAGAGGACGTGCTCAATGTATCTGAGTCCCTAATTGGAAAGATAAGATTTTATGTGTGATATATCACTGGCTTTTCTATCACTGTCAGCAAAGTATACAATTGTCCCTCAGACGGTCCCATACCTTATATTCTTCTTTTTGGTTGTAACGACGTTTGTTCTTTCAATTGTGGTTCATTAAGAAAACGCCTGTTGGAATGGAGGATCGATTGAAAAAACGTCAAGAGCCGTGAAGCTTCTCCTTTTCTTAATATTCTTGTAGTGCGCGACGAATTTAGACGGACAGACCGGACCCTTGGGGCTCATTGTTAAAACAATCGGAAAGGAGGGAGACATCAGACTTTGGTTCTGATGCAGGTACTTTTTGTACTTCATGTTTGAAAATGACATGTAAATAAATATATAAATCTAAAAAATCTGTGTAAGCTTCACGGCTCTTGACGTTTTTTCAATCGATCCTCCATTCCAACAGGCGTTTTCTTAATGAACCACAATTGAAAGAACAAACGTCGTTACAACCAAAAAGAAGAATATAAGGTATGGGACTGTCTGAGGGACAATTGTATACTTTGCTGACAGTGATAGAAAAGCCAGTGATATATCACACATAAAATCTTATCTTTCCAATTAGGGACTCAGATACATTGAGCACGTCCTCTCCTCCCTCCGAGAAGCGCCGGCCGGTGCACAAGGAGGTATGTAGAACTAAGGCACACCCGTTTGAGTGCTTAAACGTTGTGTCTTGAACAACATTGTTTATACGGCTCGTGCTTTATGTATTGTAGAAATTAACTTAAAAGCACAGTAAGACGCCCCCCGCGGCGACAACAATGAAGACACTTCCAGCCTAAAATATAAAGGTAGCTTGTTTTAATGATGTCATAAGTGGTGTGTGAAAGGGTTGAGGCGTACCGGTTGTCAATAAAACTGTATTGTTTTTTGCATCCTATACAGACAATTATTAAAGCCCTGATGAGGGTTCGAGAACTGGTTCCTCGAACCTGAAACGCGTCGGCATACCAACAAGAGTTAATCATATCATCGAGTGATATATAAAAATAATTATATACCATTTTTCTCTTGTGATCAAATGTCGTTTAGTTTGTCTTCAATAAGAAATTGATTTGTAAATAATATGTATGTTGTTTAGTGTTAAATTGGATGCACTGTGGATTTTTCTGATTTTTTTTGATTATGTCTAGTTTTTGCTAAATGTTTAGTTTTGCATTGTTATATTTGTCTTATATGTACCATCTTTTTTGCCTATGAAAACTTAAAAAAAGGGATATAAAGAATAATATGAATAATTGGTATAAATAAAAGTACCTGACCAGGTCTAAGTAATTCGTATTTGGTCTAATTTAAACAATGTCTTATTAAAATATAAGGTTTGGGCACCCCCTCCTTTTGTGTTTTTAAATTCTAAACAGCAACCAAAGTGCAAGTGCTTTAAAAGTGCTTATAAATTAACTGGAACTGGAACTGGGCTAAGCAGACACAACAATTTGTTCAATCAAGGCTCTGCGCACTTCCAAAGTGCAAGTGCAAAAAGAAGGTACATATTAGAATTTATAACTGCATGTTACTTCTTTTTTTTTTTTAACATTAAAAAATGGGTTAAAATGTCAGGCCTTTTTTCTCTCTTAATATACCCACAGTGAATAAATATCTACTGACACTAAAGACAATTTTTCTGTATAGTATCAGTCTTGAGTATTCCAAACCCTTCAGAACAAGACCTTGTTCTCAGGTTTTGACGAATGGGGTTAATCCATTTTCGCCTTGGCTTGGCATATGTGGGACAAAAGGATAATATATGTAACTCATTTTCTTATGTATTAGGTTGGCATAAAACACAACAGTTTCCGTTATTAATGGCATCAGTCCTTTGGCACCATTTTGCTGTGTTTGAATTGATCTGTAGTATACCATAACAGAATTTCATATACAACGTTTTTGCCAGCTGGGGCTGTACTTCGTCTAGATATTGTTCAAAGACTGGAATTGGTTTTATAAGCAAGGACTGGGACGTTAGTCTCCCATTACCTGGATTGTGGGAAACACTATTCTGTATAAACAACCAAAAAGCAGTTTTCAATGTCTTTTTGGCAGTTGCAGTCAATAAAGTTGGGGTTTCCCAAAAATGCCTTAGCCCAAGTTTGACAAACCATGTACGCACGTGGCTAACCCACTGAAGAGAATGACTTCTGTCGAGGCCTAGGATCTCCTCTAGCCCTTCTTTGTAGCTAGATAATTCTGTTGTGGACCATACTCGCACCCAAAACAACAAAGGTCTCAATATGGCCTGATGATCGATACGTTTTACATTCAGGTCCATAAAGATGGGAATGATAGGTGTTCTCATGGGGAAACGTAGCAGAGTTCTAAAAAACTTATTTTTTTGCCTCGCAAAAGTGTTCTTACAGGTGGTCCCCCATATTTCTGCACCGTATAGGGATGCTGCTTGTGCCCTATATTTATACACCTCAAGTGCGGGGGACACTGCCTTTGTGGTACTATTCCCATGGTTTTTTTATTATTGGTAGTGAGTTTTGGATCAGAATAGTTTAACTTTTTTCCAAATGTGGGAACCAGGACATTTTAGTGTCTAATGTTATGCCTAGATAGTTAAAATTCGTCACATAGTCTAGCTTCTGTTTTTGGACAGTTATATTCTTCTTGAATAATTTATGTGGATTAACTGCCATATATTTTGTTTTGCTAGAATTAATTTCTAGGTCCTTGGAATCGCAATAGACACTAAAAGAACCTAGTAAACATTGAAGGCCCTTTGGAGTCTGTGACAGTAAAATAGTGTCATCCGCGAATAAGAGAGCTGCCACTGGCACCCCACCTAACTTTGGCGAATCATGTGTACATCCTAAAAGGTGATTCGGAGCATCATTTACATACAATGAAAATAGGGTTGGTGCCAGTACATAGCCCTGCCTTACATCCCTCCTTACAGGGATTGCCTCAGTGAGCTCATCCCTTGGTCCCCATCTAACCTTTGCATAGTTGTCTACATGCAGTCTTATTATTTGCACAAGAAGATCTTCAGGTAGACCTTGGTTTCTTAAGGATCTCCAGAGCAAATCTCGAGGGACGAGGGCAAAGGCAGCGAGCTTTCAAATGTATAAAAGCAGAATGGCTTTTTTTTTTATCGTGTATTTCCAGCTCATACAAACAAATCTAAAAACCTGGTCGATAGTACTGGTCTTAGCTCTAAACCCAGCCTGGTATTGCGACAAAATGTGGTTCTCCTCAATCCAATCATTTAATTTTAATAAAATCTGCTTAGCATATGTCTTTTGAAGAACATTGATTAAACCTATTGGCCGGTAATTAGCAGGGTCTTGGTAATCTCCTTTTTTGAAAATAGTAATAATCTTAGCCCCTTTCCAAGACTCTGGTATTGGGGCCCCTGCCGCCACAGCATTACAAAGACAGTTAACATATAGAACCAAACGTCGTTATCATGCTTTAGCAGGTCACCTGGTAATTTATCAGGGCCTGGGGCTTTCCCGGGCTTTATTGAATCGATTGCTGCTAAAGTATCCTCTAAACTGAAGAACGGTATTGTTGTTACGGGATTTATTGTTTTATCTAGCTGGATATCTGTTGTATCCAATAAGGTCCCTGAGTATAGTTTAGAGAAATGGTCGACCCAAGTACTTGGGTCTAGAATAAGATCTTTGTTGCTTCTTCCCGTTTTATTTCCTTTAGCTACCAAATTCCAGAAGCTTGAGTAATCCTTATTTTTTGCTGCAATAATCAGTTTCGTCCAGACACTATCCTCCCAATCTTTCTTGGTTTGTATTAATAATATTTTATACTTAATCCTTTTATCTCTAAATGTCTTAGCATCGTTGGATTTATCCGCCGTAATAAGCTCATACTTCATTTTACGGCACTCACTGTTATACCATAGATTTACTGGATTGTTAGCAGCTATTCCCCTCCCCTCCTTCAACCTGGGAGTCCTACTCAAGATTTGCTTTAGTTTGTCTACCATTATGTCATGTAACTGAACTACTGGAAACACTGCGTCAGGCAAATCAACATACAGGGAAATGACATCTGAAAAGATGTGGTAAATCTTTGTCATAACCTCGTCTTTGCCTAATATAGAAGGCCATTTCAAAGCTCTACGATTGTTAGTAACTATGGGCTCAATTGGAATTGAAGTATTATCATTATCTCTCCTAATACTAGGATGAAAAATAGTACCTGCTATTGTAAGGCACAAAGGGTAGTGGTCGCTATCATCTCTAATTTCGACCTTTAGATCGTAAACATTTGTCCAGAAATTAGTAGAAACTAGAATATAATCAATGATCCTCTTACAACTCCCTCTCTTAAATGTGGCAACACTCGGTCTATCGGACAGCAATCGACCATTACAAGTCCTAAGTCCATGTTCATGTCTTACAGCTAATCGAGTAAGTTGTGATACTAAAACTGTACAGGGCACTACAACCATTTCTCAATTGTGTTCTCAATTGTGTCTGAGGCACTTTACTATGGGTTAGCTTGGGTAAAGCGAACAGACATATAAAATCCCCAAAATGAGGCTTCCTGGGTATCCCACAAATCAAGCAGACAAAAGCAATTTTGTTACAATAACCATTGTGCAAGTATCACCTAACTCATTAAACATTGTATTGTAGCCAACATCCCGCAACGTCTTGCCACATTAGGAGGCTACATGTTTTGTGTGATCAATCTAAGCATATGTAATATTTTAAGAGTATTTTTTTAAATGTACTCTTACCAAGACTAGGTTGATCATGAAAGAGGCTATCTCATCAGTTTTGAAAAGGGAAGGACGACTTGAAATTATTGAATGAAAATATTAATAATAAACAGCACAAATGAAGAAAAAGACAAGATTGAATTAATAATAAAAGCAGATACTCTTGATTATTACAATTAGGCATGAAAAATTAGTATAAACATTTTGTTTTAAAAAACAAAATCAATACATTTACCAACAGGACCAGCAAATTTAATGTCCATATGGTGGAGAAGGCCACCCATACGGGACACAGCGTCTGTCCACCAATGCTCTACCTGATTAACTGTACCCTCCACATTGCAGACATCAGTCAAGTGTCTGGAAATCCTCTCCCATGTTTGCCTGCAAAAGATCGCCATGGCCAACACCGAAGCATACATGGCAGGTACGCATAGTACCAGCCTCACCAATGCCAAATTGACCTGCCTACCCCATACCCAACATTCTACCCTATAACAAACCCCTAATAAACTATTACAAAAACTATCTAAATTAATATGGGACAATTACTAACACAAAATTCACAAAAACAGGGGGGGGGGCGTGGCTAAGAGCGTCAAGATGGCGGTCGCGGTCTCACTCATCCTGTCTTCATCCGCCACCATCTCCTCTTACCTGCAATCAGACTTTGCTACTGCTTTGTTCTGGAGTTCCGATCCTGTGCCTGGCTGTGAAGGGAGTGCGGTATTCCGGTCATCTTCAGCCTGAGAAGGGATCCCACCTTGTGGCCTCGTAAAATGGCGGCCGCCTCGGAGCGGGACTCTGGTCTCCTCCGGGGCTCTGGGGATCTGGGGCTGAAGCGAGAATGACTTGACGCTGGAGAGCAGAGCAGCACGGAGGCGTTCAGAGGCGTTTCAGCGTTTGTAGGAGCAGGAGCAGGAGAGCAGCGTGGCGTGGCGGCCACGGTACCCATAGCAAGCCACGACTCCCAAAAAGACGCCGCGGGGGAGTGCGACCCCGCAGAGAGCAGCATGTGCGCCTCACAGGAGCCTCACAGCAGCAGAGAAGTTGAAGAGCCGAAGAGGAGCCGTGGCAGCCGCAGTAGTCACGGTAGCCACAGGAGCTACAGAAGCAGCGGCCGCGCCCACAAGGAAAGCCGCGGGGAGCATAACCTGCGGGGAAGTACAACCTTCTCCACGCATCCCGTGTCTCCTGCCGTGAATCCCCCCCGCCCACAACCTACAGCCCGCGGGGAGAGCAGAGATTGGCCGGCTGTCAGCAGCTGCCTCAGTGTGCACACCGGTCCGGCAGCAGAGACCAGAGCGGAGCAGAGAGGAGCGGAGCGGCGAAGAACAACAGAAGAGACGAAGGCTGTCCTGGGGAATTGGTCAATCAGCGCCGGGCCCAGGGTTGCCTGGAGGACGATTGCGGGACCGTCGCGGGACCACAGCAGGCAGAGCAGGTTGGTGTGTCTCCTTCCACCCTCTCCCGTGGCGGCCCTTGGTGCCCTGGTTCTTGGCTCTCATGGTAGCGACAGCAAGAGTGTACAGCGGTGGTGCGAGGCGGCCCGTGACGCCCGAAGAGGGACCCCTGCAGTGTAACCAGCGCACCAAGTACTCAGAACTCAGAGCACATAGTCCAGCCCGCACAAATATAAACCGCCAGAATCTTCGGGCAGCGGCAGTAAGAGCACACAGAGTGGAGGGGTTCCCTTGGACTCTCCCGGGACCCAGGATACTGGTGTACCGCCCAAGGCTAAGATCTACCGAGCCGCAAAGCAGAAATCAAGAAAGCAGAAAACTGAGTAGGACACAGACCAACAAATACAATAAACATATACAATAAACACTAACACCAAGCCCGAACCAAGAAACCCCGTTGTGGGAACCTAGAGCCAGAGCGGCCACCGTGAGTAAAACAAGTCCGGATTATTCCCGACCCAACGCTCAGTAGATTGTCCACTGTAATTGGATCCTCAACATTCTACGCAGCCCGTTTTAACCGGGCACTACTGGACAAAAGATTGCACTTCTACTAGTGTCCCTAGCTGAGACCCCACCACCACGGTCACAGCCACGCAACAGGGCATTCGAGAGGTCATAAGGAGCAGGAGGCAAGTCCTCTAAATACTAAAATTGCATCCTCATCATGAGATCAGGGAAAATCAGAACAGACCTCATTGTGAAATTAAGCAAAACCAACAACCCCTATGCCGGAAAATGAGCGAAGAACTCACTCTCACATCTGACAAGGACCCAACAGAGGATACGTCAGAGGCGAAAGAGGCGAAAGATATCACTGCCAGCATCTTCACCGTCAAAACACCAAAGAAGACAGCAGCCCTCAGGTACTCTAAGATCACAGACTTTTTAATCTCAGCCACACCATCAGCCACATCACCAGCGCCGTCAGCGCCGACAGCGTTGCAGGAACCAAATTTAATGACCACAATCATCACCAAAAGAAGATCTCAATCGGTGACTTCATTAACAAAAGCCTTGCAGCTTCAAAACAACATCCTGACTAACAATCACTATGAAAATGAACATCATCCCTGGGATAATCCCCAACAGAACTCAACCAAAAGGATGAACCAATTCAAGGTGAATGCCCAAATAAACACAAGGGAGGAACTTGGCGACCCCTACCCTGACGTTACGCCAAGTGACGAGCGCACCGAGGGCACAAAGGAAACATCAACGGTACCTACTGGCCTAGAGATGCGCCGCTCTCTTAGCCTAGGCTCATACTTTGGCCCGAGGGACCATGATGACCACGGGGTGGATATGCGATCAGCTCTGAGAACGGATAACAAGGGCCCACCAGATACACCGGACAAGGTCATCGTCGAAACTGTTAATAAGGATCAACCCTCTAGTGAAAGGAAGATTTTAAATGATCTAATACAGCCAAAAGATGGCTCGCCAGGCACAGAGGCACAAGTAAAGCATAATAACATATTCAATCTGATCGCTTGGGTAGAATCGCAGGAGGCACACAATCCGATCAGCTCTAGTCCCACAATCACCAGCCAAATGACCAGCAGAAAAACATCAAACCGCCCGTCGGGGCTATTCCCGCTCCACTTTAACATTTCTACAACAAGCACATTAACTTCCCCTAAGGACCCCGAGCAAAGGATCAGAACGGCCAATCATACACCTACCTCCGACATGGGTCAGGGCAGAGACAAACGAGATCTACCATACTTTCGAGAAATAAGAGCCTTGGGTTCAGCAAGGCACAAATTAAGGGACAAATCTCGGATTAGCCCCAAAGACCCAAATCAGTCAGCCGACAATAGCTTACCAGTGTATGCACCATTGTGGCGCCGTTCATAAATATGATGGAAACCACCTCAACAGCCTTACTCCAACATTCTGAAAAGTTGGAATCTCAGATAGATATCTTGAAAATCTTAGCCACGCACGTCGCGGGCTTAGACAAAAAGATTCTCGAGCTGAATTCCTTCATTGAACGGGCACAGAAAGATCCGCACACAACGTACCATGAATGTCAGTGCTCTGAAACAATGAACCATCTTAAAGTTTTACCAGCAATTCTAACCGACATCCTGGAAGAGGTTCAAAACAAACCAAATAATGCCCACTATTCCTCTGATACTCTTGGGACCGGAACCTCACCAGAAAGCACGTGAACCTTAACCTCCAGTGCCACATCAGATAGCGAGGATACAAGGGTGGACAAAACGGAAGGCTGTTCAACACCTCGCCTTACGGCCACCGAGGAATTAACCACCGAAGCAAAAAGAGACCATCAAAAAGGCATTCCTGACCCAGCCAACATAGGGAAAGATGCTTCAGGGTCATCCCAAAAAAACGGAATCCAACCCCACAGAAGTACGGCAGAGTCTGAAAATCTGAGGAGAGAAGACCCGGAAACAACACCCAACGGGCAAATAAACCAAATCATCCCACTGACAAAGCGCGAGCGCAAGAGACTGAGGAAAGCAAGACAAAATAAGCACCAGGGGAAAAAAGATGCCAGAAGGTTCCCAAAACCTAACACAATTACAGGTACGGTATTGCAAGGCCACACTACAAAGACCAGGTGGACTAGGAAGAGAAAGTGGACCGGGAGTTGACACGTCCTCCAGTGACTCAGCCCCCGGAAGTTATATCAACAGTCGCCATAAGGAATCAAAGCATTCCAATTGCAAACCATAAAGAGTCACCTAAGGCGGACCAGGAAGAGCAAGTGGACCGCGGGCTGACACGACCTCCAGCGACTCAGCCCCCAGAAGTCATATCAACAGTCGCAACCAAGAATAAAAGCATTTCAATCACAAAACAACCTCAATCAACAATGCAATCGGCGGTCGGCTCTTTAGCGCCGAAACAGTACGCAGAACAGAAAACCATCTCATACTATTTCCCGAAAATGGTGTTGGGATCCAAAGAGAACCAACCCGCAACAGAGCATCATCAATTGAGACCCAACACTCAAGTCCCAGCGGACTCAAAATCACAGCAGGCGGTCTTTGATATCGAGCTGGAAATGCAGCCGATTGCCCCAAATCAGGGCAGTCTAGACAGACTATTCACACTAAACAACCAATTCTGCTCCTCAAATCAGAATGAGAAGCCAGACACTACCCACCCGGTGGGCTCAACAATGCATGAATTAATACTGCACTACAGTTCAAGGGGGAACCATGACATCTTAAATCGGAATGCTATTCTAAAACTCACCAGCTCGCTCGAGACGCTAAAATATGTGAACACAACTCACATAGACAGCATCGAATTCAAAACAATTCCCAACACAAACGGGAGAGAAATGACAGTGGTAACATGGAAGGACCCCGAAATTGCCAAAGAAGTGTGGCGATACAGAGAAGAGTTTGCCAACTGGGGAATTGAAATAAAACCAGTGCCGCCAGAAAGATATCCAGGCCCACTAGCTGCCCCGGCGGAAAAAAAGATCTAAACCAGAAGGCGGAATTCTCCGGGGAGCCGTTGGTGGTATGGTCACCAATAAGGGGGAATGGGCCAATTTACGTATCATCCACCACGGCCATACAGTGGGATCCAAAGAACGCCGGAAAATCCCACCCCCAACAAAAAACTCATCGGTGGCAGGGATGGTGGAAGCATGAAAACCGACCCTAAAAGCCTGTTCTTGGAACATCAATGGGCTGGGGGGCAAAACCAACGACGCCGAATTAATGTCATTCTTAAAAAATGTTGACATCATTTTACTACAAGAAACCTGGCAAATGGCTTCCCAGCAAATAGACGGTTTCAATGAAATCCAACTACTAGCATCCAAAAGTGGCCTTTCGGGAAGGGCCGCCGGAGGCCTATCAATCTATCTGAATACCGGCATCGCATGGACTTATGTTAACATCGACACAGGCCAACAATGGATACAGTGTATCAAAATTGAGCTGATGCAAGACCCCGGCAAAGGCACACAGAGGGCTCAAGACTGTTTGTCAATGATAATTTGTAACATCTACATACATCCAGACTCCAAGAACAAAGCGGAGAAAATCCTGACCTTAAAAGTCCTCATCAAATCCATGCAATCCATCTACCCGCAGGCGGGGATGGCCGTGTCAGGAGACCTGAATATGTTCTTGCTTCAAAAGGACCACACCCTAACCATGACTCAAAACAAATGGAACGGCGGAACAATTCCAAGCATCATAACAAACCATCGAAAAAAGGAAAAGATCGGCCAACAGAGCGCTTTAATGTTTGCAGAGGTCGGAATGATCGCTTTGAATGGCCGCTTCCCACAAGACCAACTAGCATCTTCAACTAGAATAGCCAAACAGGCTCATTCAGTGCTGGATTATACCATCGTGAACTTAGTGGTCCTGCAATCCATCGTTAGTTACAAAATTATCCACAAATTGGAGAGCGACCATAGTTTGCAAGCATTTGAATTCAGCCTCCAACACAATAGGGCCGCAGTATGCGAAGCCTTAACCGAATCTCCAAGCCTTTACAATCTCAAGAGACTTGTGTGGAACGGCAATAACACCAAAGAGATAATGACGTACATTAAAAACGCCCACACGGAAGCAATCGGAGACGACCCATCCGCACATCTTGACAACTGGGAAAGACTGATCATAACATTAATAGAGAGATTTGGTAACCGACCTCATAGTTACCAATCGAACTCGGGTAAAGTCCCTCAAGTGTCCCAGGGCCCCATAGTGCGCAACAAAAGGACCCTAAACCAAGAAATCAGAAAATTACAAGCAACAGCCAAGACAAAGGGTGAAGACACATCCAATCAAATTTACAAACTAAGGCAAAATTATAAAAAAGAAGTGTGGCTAGAAAAATCAAAATACCAAACTGGCATCTGGCAATCATTATTAGCATCTAGCAAATCAAACAATGACAGGAAATATTGGGCAGAAATTAACAAAATCGCAAATGGTGCTGCTCAGGTCTTCAACGCCAACATACTTGAGGGAGACTGGATACAGTATTTAGAACAAACACAAAGTAACAGTATTCTAGCACGAAGTCCAGCCCAGCAGACTGTACATCCAAAAAATAACCGAGATGCAGACCCACACTTTGATGTAAACTGGATAACGCCATCGCAGGTAGAAAAGGTACTTAAAAATTTGAGATCCAAGGGTGCCCCAGGCCCGAATGGCTTACCGAACACCCTGTTCAAACTAGATCTCCAGTGCTGGGCGGAATATCTTACCACTCTATACAACATCGCTTTTCAGTCAGGAAGTATTCCCCAATCATGGAGAGGCAGCATCCTACATCCAATCTTCAAGGCAGGCACAAGATCCGATCCAGCCAATTATCGCCTCATCGCGCTCATAGATGTCGAGGCCAAAATTTATGCCTCAAATCTGTTGAGGGCCTTAGAAGACTGGGTCTGCGCGAATAAAATTCTCCCGATCACGCAGACGGGTTTTAGGCCTGGAACCAACACACTATGCAACCTGCTCGTGCTAAACCTTTTGGTCGACAAATGTAAATGTAAATGTAAATGTAAATGTATGTGTACTTGCAAAGCGCACTGCAACTCCATGGAGTATCCTGGCGCTGAAGACCACTGGGGAACCCGTCCTGGTTTTCCCTGTGAGATGGTCTCTTTCTGGGTATCTCCAAGGTGAAACCAGGCATCCCCGCCGTCTGTGGGGGGCCGTTGTAGTGATGAGGCAAGCTTAATGCCCAGAGTTGCCGAGTGTGTTCCCTGGTTAGAGTAGGCACCGAGGCGAGAATTATCGAGTCCGTTTTGACCCTGGTCCACGACCCTGCCGCGTCGGTAATTGAACCCTGGTCCCGGGCCGTTCTCTGCTTACAGGTCTGCCGCCTCTAGCAAGTGAACCACACCACTCCACTTACAAAGCAAGGGAGAAAACAACCAAGCTGTATACGTGTTTCGGTGACTTAAAAGCAGCGTTCGACACAGTCCCGAGGGAGGCACTATGGCAAAAAATGGCCACTTGGGAAATACCATCAAAGCTGTTGCGGGCCATTATCAACCTATATTCATCTATCTGGGTAAGAATAAAACTAGGTAACGGCGACAGAATAACTGGAAAAATACCCACCTATGTCGGCCTCAAGCAGGGCTGCGTATTGGCACCAACGCTTTTTAACATCTTCACAGCGGACCTGGACAAGAGCATTGCGGAGATAGAAAGCGATCCACCAAAGCTAGCCCAGCACAAAATTAGGAGCATACAGTACGCAGACGACATCGTACAGTGCAGTCAGACCCCGATGGGCCTACAACGCTCCATCACGAAGCTCCATGATTACATCAGTGCACAGGGCTTGCAAATCAATTACAAAAAAACGAAGATCGTCTGTTTTGCCTCGCGGCCAGGCAAGAAATCGTTTAAATGGCACATTGCAGGCAACACAATAGAGCAGACTGCTTCGTATAAATATCTGGGCATAGTGGTCGATGCCAGGTGGACTCTGAAAGACCATCAATTGTACAGAAAGGCTCAGGCAAACAAACTTCGTTTTGCCCTAAACTTATTATAAACAAAACTGAATTGTCCATCTAATTCGCACCTGCTGAAGGTAATAGCTGCCAAGTTTTTACCATCCCTTACATATGGGTCGGAATTGTACAGGGGAAAGGATGCAAATTTCTTGAACACACAACAATCAGAGCTGTTTAAACACATCTTTCAGATCCCAAGGTTTGTATCCCAATCGCAGATTCGTCTGGAATTTGGTCTACCAAATCAGTACCAAGTCAGAAAAGCGGTCATTCTAAAAACATGCTGGAAATTAACAGCAGCTCAAGAGGACATGCTCATGGGCCTCTGCTGGACGGAGATGAATTACCAGACAAAATCGAAAAACGACTGGAAAACAGTATGTGAGAATGCCCTGTCAGATCTCAAGCTGAAAACGGCATGGAACACAAACCAAACCTTTGCGGCTTTCAAAAAAGTGACCAACGGGGCTGCAAAGCAAAGATCATGGTTATCAGATAAAGCCGCAACAGCAAAGAAAAAGACACGGTTGGACGGTGTTGGCCACGTATGTGAAAATAGAGCCGCAACCCTATTTAGTCAACCACATATCCGCGGCCGCCCAAAAAATTCTTCTAAATCTACGGCTGGGAACTTCCATCTTAAAAGACCATACACCAGCATGGAAGCAAACATAGACGTCCCCTGACTGCAGACTATGTGGACAAAAGAAAGAATCAATGATGCACATTTTGTGCATTTTTCCCTCTTTGAAAAACTTGAGACGTTACTATCTCCTTCACGTATTCCGTTTATTCCAAATTAGAACATGCCGCCCGGCCGTCATGCTAGCACTGAACAGTCATCAATTGCAGACAGCTTGTAGGGCCGCTAGATTTTGCCAAAAGGCACTGCAGCTAATACAAAACATAGAGAAAAAGGACACCAAAGGCCCGAAACTGGATGCGTGAAGTGTAACGAACAGACTCATTGAAATACCTTCCACTATTAAATCAAACACATGGACTTCTAGAAACCATTCTTTTTAACCACTCGAGATTTTGTACTTTTTTAAAACATGTCTCTTTATGCAACAATATTGTAAAGTTTTTAATTAACTACACACAATAACAATTTTACACGACTTGGAGCTGCCTGCTGGTCTCTTCCGCTGTGACCTGGAGGAGGCTTACAAGCTCATTCTGTGGCATTTGGTGGCATACTCTCGAGCGGCGACCGCCCCTGCACCCTGAGGGGCGGCGACACCACTGTGATCCGGCGGCCTGCATCCAGGAGACTGAGGGTTCAAACGGCACCAGCAACGTGACCTGCAACATCGGATCAGGCCTGTGGAGCTCTAACACCAGAGTGTGAATCGTCCGGCCGTCGGACGGCGGGGGTGATGTGGAGATGCAGCGGAGATCAGCCTGAGTGCCATGTGTGACTGGAGGAGGATTAAGGGGCATCCTGTGACTGTGGTTGCCTCTGCACCCTGAGCTGGAGTGACGCTTGGCCGTCGATCGGATGGCATAGGCGGGGGACGTCCAGCCGGCGTGAACTGCCCGTACCTGGTCCTTCCTGAACCTCCCGTGGGCTGTGTGCTGGGCCTGCACCGCCCGACTCAGCAGCGTCTACAGTAGTGATCTTCCCGGGTGAGCGGCCCACCTGATCTGGGTGCTGGGGACCCGGTGGGAGGATCATCCGTCTGTCAGGCGGCGGGGGCGTGACGGTGGGTGTGGCCCCCCCACCTGTGGGTGCGCCCGGCCTCCGCCTCCTCTTGGGATTGTTGAGGTCCACCCTGCCTGTATCTGGACAGCAATGGTTCTGTCGGGTTCAAACAACTATTTCTTATCCTGTTAAGTGAAGTATTCTCTGATTTTCAATATTCCTGTTAAGTTAATTATTCTCAGATTTCAATATTAGGATAATTCAAATGATACGGAACACACAAATAACACCAGGACATCCCTGATGAGTACTACGTTCTTTTATATGAATTCCATCATCTATATATACTCATAAGTTAATAAATAAGCTCTCAACAGACTGTGACATTTAAAGTGCTGCGTGATTAAGTGACATATTGTGCTCGGTGAAACAATAGGGTGAATATTATATACAAAGTGATAGCAATATGTACATGGGAGGCCAGAGTGTCTAACAAAAAACAATGACTCTGCTGCTATATCCAAATTAATCTTTTGCATGCAGAGTCTTGATCTGGACCAAGAGGTGCCGTCGACGTTTCAAACCAATGTATGCGTTATTGAGTGGTCAATGCGGGTCTTCATCAGGACAGTGGAGGAGGGAGTTGACAGCCTATGAATTATGTAGAGTGTACATTAGGAGTGTTCCGAGAGTACACCTAGAATAATTAATATTCTGGTGTGGGTAGATAGAAAGGACTCACCTATGGAAAACCAGAGTGAATCCTGGTAAGCTAATCAATGATGGCAAGTCCGGTGCTGGTCTGTATATGTATTACAGCCCCATCATGTTCAATCAAAGATTAACAAAAAACATGCAAATGGTAATTACTTAAAAAAGCCTAGAATGGCAATCTCAGGTCAAGCGCCCCTTAATGGCAGACACATCACATTAATGTGGCAAGGACTCATGCAGATCAAGATTGACAGTTTTACAGTCGCGGACTATGGAGCAGCAGGGGGTCTGTGGGGGGAGATGCCCCCTCCCAGATGGACTTATCAACCATCCTTCAGGCCATCCATGTTTCCCAAACCTCAGTGGAGGGTAAGATTGAGGAAGTCCGCATAGACATGAACCTCATCCGCCAAGATCTCTGCGACGCAGTGGACTGGATCAAAGAGACAGATTCCTGGGTGTCCACAGTGGAGGACAACGTCCACCAGCTCAAAGAGTAAGTTTCACATCTCCAGGCTCATACCGGGGAGCTCCATAGGCGAGCCAATGATGCTGAAAATAGGTCCTGGCGTAACAACCTCCGCTTGGTAGGATTCCCGGAGGGGGCAGAGCAGGGCCGACCATCTGACTTCATCAAGCGCTGGTTGAGATCATGGATGCCCGAGGGCTCGCTCTCCCCATGGTTTGCTATTTAGAGGGCCCACCGTTCGCTTGACCCCAGACACCGCCGCCAGTCGCGCCTCACAGGCCGTTCATTATGCGGGTCCTTAATTATAAAGACCTGGACTCTATCTTGGCAGAAGCGCAAAAACAACAATGTCTCGCGTACCAGGGCCAAGGAATTATGGTCTTTCCAGATTACACCCACGAGGTTCAGAGCCAGCGGCGCTCATTCGGTGAGGTGAAGCAGAAGCTACGAGCTCTACACATCCCATACCGACTACTCTTCCCGGCTCGCCTGCGAGTCGTCTTCCAGGACAAATCCCTTTTCTTTGACACCACTGAAGAGGCCTGGACCTGGGCAACGTAGGAGCAGCCCTTCCGGCTCCCGTCCCATAACAATTCTCAGCAAAGCAGCGGCGATGGCCCCCACTCGAATCGCCCTGGCCCACAACCACAGTGTACCCACTCACGCAAGAGACTGGGTTCACGACAGGCCTGATCAGCTTCGCCAACAAGTCCCACTCACCAGGTGGCTGCTGTAGGTCTCCCGGATGACCTCTCGACACCACGGCGATCCTGCTCTTCCCCCCTTGTGGATACCGGGAATGCTTCGCCTCGACCATCCCTGTTTGTGCATGCAGACACCAACGTTTCCCGAAGCCCAGTCCTCCCTGCGGGGACGCCCAGACTCTGTTGTACTCCCAGGCACTGGCAGGTTCTGCAGCTGTTTGCGTTATAATTGACTGTTCTCTTGTTTACAATGGTGACTTCTACAGAACATCCTGCTAAGAGGAGGGGTCCTATGGGCGAAATCGCGGTCCACGAAATCGTGCGAATGCGAATTCGTGATCCGCATAATTCGCGAATTCGTGCGAAATTGCGGATTTTTGGGTTTTTGCGTGTTCGCGGGGCTTTTTGCGTGTTCGCTGGGCTTTTTGCGTGTTCCCGAGCCGCTTGCATGGCGAAGTTACCCATGCGGTCGTGTATGGGCATAGCACCCTCTGGTTCACCACTGCCACCCTCTGGTTCATCACTGCCACCCTCTGGTTCATTACTGCCACCCTCTGGTTCGCCACTGCCACCCTCAGGATCATCACTGCCACCCTCTGGTTCATTACTACCACCCTCTGGTTCATCACAGCACCTTCTGGTTCACCAGTGCCACCCTCTGGCTCATCACTGCCACCCTCTGGTTCACCACTGCCACCCTCTGCTTCATCACTGCCACCCTCTAGTTCACCCCTGCCACCCTCAGGTTCAGCACTCACCACTGCCACCTTCTGGTTCATCACAGCACCCTCTGGTTCACCCCTGCTGCCACCCTCTGGTTCAGCACTCACCACTGCCACCCTCTGGTTCATCACTGCGCCCTCTGGTTCACCCCTGCTGCCACCCTCTGGTTCAGCACTCACCACTGCCACCCTCTGGTTCATCACTGCCACCCTCTGGTTCACCACTGCCACCCTCTGGTTCACCACTGCCACCCTCTGGTCATCACAGCACCCTCTGGTTTACCAATGACACCCTCTGGTTCACCCCTGCCACCCTCAGGTTCAGCACTCACCACTGTCACCCTCTGGTTCATCACAGCACCCTCTGGTTCACCCCTGCTGCCACCCTCTGGTTCAGCACTCACCA
Organism: Lissotriton helveticus; assembly: GCF_964261635.1. Lineage (NCBI taxonomy): Eukaryota > Metazoa > Chordata > Amphibia > Caudata > Salamandridae > Lissotriton > Lissotriton helveticus. The sequence continues at coordinate 92,966,754 of NC_136067.1, read as the reverse complement.
CTGCCACCCTCTGGTTCATCACAGCACCCTCTGGTTCACCACTGTCACCCTCTGGTTCATCACTGCCACCCTCTGGTTTGCCACTGCCCCCCTCTGGATCATCACTCTCCCCCTCTGGTTCATCACTGCCACCCTCTGGTTCATCACTGCCACCCTCTGGTTCATCACTGCCACCCTCTGGTTCATCACAGCACCCTCTGGTTCACCACTGCCACCCTCTGGTTCACCACTGCCACCCTATGGTTCACCACTGCCACCCTCTGGTCATCACAGCACCCTCTAGTTCACCAATGACACCCTCTGGTTCACCCCTGCCACCCTCAGGTTCAGCACTCACCACTGCCACCCTCTGGTTCATCACAGCACCCTCTGGTTCACCCCTGCTGCCACCCTCTGGTTCAGCACTCACCACTGCCACCCTCTGGTTCATCACAGCACCCTCTGGTTCACCACTGTCACCCTCTGGTTCATCACTGCCACCCTCTGGTTTGCCACTGCCCCCCTCCGGATCATCACTGTCCCCCTCTGGTTCATCACTGCCACCCTCTGGTTCATCACAGCACCCTCTGGTTCACCAGTGCTACCCTCTGGATCATCACTGTCCCCCTCTGGTTCATCACTGCCACCCTCTGGTTCATCACAGCACCCTCTGGTTCACCACTTTCACCCTCTGGTTCACCACTGCCACCCTCTGGTTCACCACTGCCACCCTCTGGTTCACCACTGCCACCCTCTGGTTCATCACAGCACCCTCTGGTTCACCAATGTCACCCTCTGGATCATCACTGTCCCCCTCTGATTCATCACTGCCACCCTCTGGTTCATCACAGCACCCTCTGGTTCATCACTGGCACCCTCTGGTTCACCCCTGCCACCCTCAGGTTCAGCACTCACCACTGCCACCCTCTGGTTCATCACAGCACCCTCTGGTTCACCCCTGCTGCCACCCTCTGGTTCAACACTCACCACTGCCACCCTCTGGTTCATCACAGCACCCTCTGGTTCACCACTGTCACCCTCTGGTTCATCACTGCCACCCTCTGGTTTGCCACTGCCCCCCTCTGGATCATCACTGTCCCCCTCTGGTTCATCACTGCCACCCTCTGGTTCATCACAGCACCCTCTGGTTCACCAGTGCCACCCTCTGGATCATCACTGCCCCACTCTGGTTCATCACTGCCACCCTCTGGTTCATCACAGCACCCTCTGGTTCACCACTGCCACCCTCTGGTTCACCACTGCCACCCTCTGGTTCACCACTGCCACCCTCTGGTTCACCAGTGCCACCCTCTGGTTCACCAGTGCCACCCTATGGTTGATCACTGCCACCCTCTGGTTCAAGACTGCCACCCTCTGGTTCGCCACTGCCCCCCTCTGGATCATCACTGCCACCTTCCGGTTCATTACTGCCACTCTCTGGTTCATCACAGCACCCTCTGGTTCACCAGTGCCACCCTCTGGTTCTTCACTGCCACCCTCTGGTTCATCATAGCACCCTCTGGTTCACCAGTACCACCCTCTGGTTCATCCCTGCCACCTTCCGGTTCATCCCTGCCACCTTCCGGTTCATACCTGCCACCCTCTGGTTCATCACTGCCACCCTCTGGTTCAGCACTGCCACCCTCTGGTTCATCACAGCACCCTCTGGTTCACTACTGAAGATTATGGGGGGAAAGCACACCTGCCCAACTGAGGTGAATTAATTTGGGGCTGGTTAATGTGTCACTGAATTTGAGCTTCAAGTCTGGCACCTGCTTCCTTAGCTGTAAGTGCTTCCTGTTGCAGTTTAATTTTTTTTACAGGAGCATTGTGCCATACTTGTAGCTATTCTCTGACACTGCTTTGAGGGTCAGAGCAGGGTCAGAGAATAGTTGCAAGTAGGCAACTGAACTCTGGAGGGGCCCCTCAGGAAGCACTACAGGGAATGGTTACAAATTAGCTTGAACTTTTGCACCTGCTAAGTGCTTTCAGTTTTCCAAAATTCGTTTTTCTGCCATTTCGCGAGATTCGCGGGGCGTGAATTTGTGCGAAATCGAACTTGCAATGCGCAAATTCATGCGAATTTGCGATTTCCTTTTTTTGCGTGTTCGCACGTTTTTTTGCTTATTCGCGGACCGCTTGCAGTGCACCGACCCCGAGGTTGCCCATGCAGTCATGTATGGGCGCGGCCATCTTGTTTGCGTGGCGTGTTTCCGTTTCCGGCCGCTAGTTGCATGCTCGCGTCGTATGCGGGGCGCGATTACGTATTCACGGGCGTTTTCGCGTGCTCGCACGGGAAATATCGCGCAAACTTACCCACGCGGTCCTCAATGGGCGCGGCCATCTTGATTTTCATTCATTGCTATGGTTCTGTGCATGCTTTCTAATCCTCCTTTCATCTGTTCAATCCTTTGTTTCTTTGGACTTTTTTTGGATCTTTTGTACTCTATATTAATCCCTCTTTTTTTCTAGATCTATATTTTGTGGTTTTTCAACTTTTCGTTACTTTTAAAGCTACTTTTTAAAAAAAAAAATGTTTACTTTACTGTTTCCCTATTCTTTTCTTTTTTTTTTCTTCCTGCTGTACAGGACCATGGCAAAGGGAGCCGGGAAGGAGAAGGGGAAGGGGAAGGGTCCCGCACCCCGTACCCGGCTCCCATGCGGGCGATTGCGGGGGGAGAACGTCACAGTCCGGGAGATCTTTAGCGCGGAGGAGGTGGCCGCACTGTTTTTTTATGTCCAGCGCCGCCTCCCCAAGACCATCGCGGCAGGCGGCAGGATCGCTGGCGGGTACGGGCTCCGGGAGCGTCGGAAGCGGTGGGAGAAGGTGTGCCGGGCCATGTATCAACACTCTCGGGTTTGGCGCACCTACAACCAGGCCACGCACCGGTGGTCCGACCTCCTGGACTGTGAACGCGACCTGCTCGACCTGCTAGGCGTCGAGATCCCCGGGCTTGGTGAGTAGTAGTAGCTATTTAATCACTACTCTGTTTTCTCCTGCTCTATGTGTTATCATATTGCAAATTCTTTTTTTTTTCCAAAGAGCAATAATGCTGCCGATTACATTGTAGTTAAATTATGTTTCAAAATGATCTGTGATTGCATTTCAGGTGCACTGCTCTCCTGCTCAGTGGCGGTGCTACTGTTTTCGATTTTTTGTGTTGATTTCATTGGCCTGAGTAATTATGTATGAGTGTATTTTACAGAACTGCGTAATGCTAGACACCAAGGGGCAGATTTACAATTACTGGCGCATCCCTGCAAATTAGCAGGGATGCGGCAGTAATTGTGCGCCACGCCTCCACCACCCATGGTGCGCCGCATTTACAATGCGGCGCACCATGGGGCAAAAACGACACAGAAGCGTCACGCATCTGTGCCCTAAAATCAGTGCATTGCTGGAGTTGCGTCGCAACCATGACGCAGCTCCAGCAATGCTCTTGGGTGCCCTATCTCCCCAATGCTGCGTCAAGCCGTACGTCTGCTTCAAGCAGCCGCAGGGTTTCGAGTGACGCAGCATTGGCCTAAAAGTGACTGAGTGAAATCACTCAGCCACTTTTAGGATGCGTTCCTGCGCAGGAACGCCCTCCCTTGCGCCGGAACGCCCCCTGATGGCGCAGGGCTTTACAACGTCACAAAAGTCCCGCAATGACGGAGCAAAAGAGCCGCAAGGGACTTGTAAATCTGCCCCTAGAGACTCAAGTCCAGTCCTTCCTTTGTACACCTGCCACTAATAAGAGTGGTGGTGGATTGATAGTTTGAGTATTTTAATGACTGGTTATGTAGTAGGAAACTTACTTTAGTGTTCTCACTGGTCTGCAATCACGATGGACTTTGTCTGTCACTTCGCGTGCTGCGGAGTGCTTCCTGCCAGTCCTAGTCCAACCTTTTTGTAGTTGGTTTAGTGAGTTACATAACTTTCCAAGTCGACGGTCCGCGAATCCAGCAATACTAATATCCTAGTAGACCACAACAGATAGCTCAATAAATATATTGCAATTGTTGTCTATTTGCTATTTCCCCGAAATAATTTGTTATTGTTCTTTTGAGATGTTTGATTTGGTTGACAACAATCATCCATGTTTGGGTCTTTCTTTCATTTTGTACATCAGCTACAAGAGGACAGGGGCAAGAGAACAGAGGAGGAGGTGGTAGCGGCGCCGGCGGCAGAGGACCAGGAAGGCCAGGATCGGTCAGGCGAGGGCTCCTCTGCTGGCCCCCGGTAAGTTTTCATGTTAATATTAATAATTATACTTCCCTACCTTTTAGAGTACCTATTTTTTACTAACGGTCCTCATTCGATTTGTCCTACATCGTCTTGTAGACTGTTTCTAAATTCTTATCCTGCCTCTACTATGACTCCCTGTGGTACTACTACATTATTATTATTAGTCTGTCTGTGTAGCTAACTAAGCTTGCACAGTTGGCAAAAGGTGTTAAACGAAACTCCCATTCTATTCATCAATAGCTCTATGCACTGAGTGCCGTCCTCTGGGTTGTCCATAATGTCTTATGAAGTCTTCTAAATGTTTATGCTTTGACAATTTCCAACAAGAAACTTTCAATGACCACCAAGAAAGAATAAGATACTAGTTTACTTTTTGATTGGATAGGAGGACAATCCATACTACTATTGTTGCAGGGACAATTCTGCACAAACAGAACTATGGACACTAAATAGTACATTGTTTATCAATTATAATAGGCGCAGTTAGACTTTCCACATACCTCAGTCATAACAGAATTTGAACCCCCATCTCCTTACTGACTAGCTACTGTGACAGAGTCATTTAGCTCCCTAAATCATCGATGATTGATCCCCAATGATGATTATCCAACCCAGGGCATACGACTACGGAGTCAGAGTCCAGAACTGTCAGAGCCACGGACTCATGCTTGCAAATTGCAAACCCTTTCGCTCACTCACTCATGACTATAAAAACCACAGAGTCTACGTAAGTTTTAAAGCTTTATTAAAAGTAAAAACATTTATTAAAATCAAGTTCATCATACAACATAAACGGTGGATTGAAAATGGAAAAGTGCTTAGTGATTTCACACATTAATTTTGGGGGAGCCCTCACCTGGTTGGAACTTCAAATCTTCTTTGTGGTGCTGAATCGTTGCTGACTCCGTCCTAGTGATGATGATCTAATGTTGCTCTTGTTCTTAGAAGGGAAGCTTCTGTCTGTTATGAGAAAAACGGTGCATGTTAAAAAGCAAGCATTCATCGGTTTTCCAAAAACTGTAGCAAGACAAGTAACACCCTTCCCTGAAAAAAGTGCAATTTTTAGTTTTGAGTTGACTAGACAGTCACAAATTATTAAATTTGTTTGTGTAGTCGTAGTGAAATTTTTTCATTCCTAGACAAAATACTAGGGAGTGGTGTATATGGCATCTAAGAATCTGAAATGTATTTTCTAGGCGGAACATCGGCACAACCATCCACCGGTGCCGGGGCCAGCGCGGAGGTGGACACTCCTGGGGTGGAGGCGGTGCAACAGCCAGCGGAAGCTGCTGTGGGGGATGCCACGGTAGTGGTGGACAGTGGTAAGCTATTGTATTCCTTACTTATTGAGATAGCAGACTGCAGAGTGTGCTCTCTGCTTCGGTGTATATGTTGTACAGGACAAGTATACTATACTGTTAAGAAGACTTACAAATTTAGAACTAAGTTTTTATCAACCAGGTAGTAGCCTCCTCTAAATTGACTTCAACTCAGCTGTGAAAGTTTTTTCGAGAGTCCAAGTCAGATCAGGGATGAACTTGATGGATGGGATGAACGAAAAGGGAAAGAAGGGTGTAAGTAAGTGTGAAAGGACGAGTTAAAAGTAATGATGACTGGCAAAGAATGATACGTGTTTGATTGCTGTCCGAGGTGGCTGGGAATATGATGCATGGTCGGTTGAAGGATGAAGCAAGGATGGGTGGAAGGAGAAAGGAAAGAGGACTGCCTGGGTGGGTGAAACAGAAACTGTATGTGTGCGTAATATATCCTTTGGTTGAAATTCAAATGCAATTCAAGCACGGATGCATGGCTTGCGGTTTCCAAAATAAAATGAAAATGTTGTTTTCCCGTGAGAAAAAGTAAGGTTTGTTCACTTGAGACATTAAGAAGAATGATTGACATTTACTTTGAATGAATGGATGCCTGGATCATGGTACTATCTGACTCATAGATAGCATATGTGTATGTAGAGAGAGTAGACGGTCACTGGATGAACTAAGTGTTACTTTGAAGAGCATGTAACACCGCACCCGCACGTCCGTTCCAGTATTTTTCCGTATACTACCATGAATAGTAGCAGTACTTTGTATTGCTAGCACAGCATATATCCGGCGATTACGGGGGCCACTCACTACCTCTGTTAATAATTTTAGTACAACTCTGTCATTCATGTGTGGCCTATCAGTGTTCACTCAATAAAAAAGAAATCACCTAAAGTCATCCCATATGTAATCAAATACATATCCTGTGAAGGGATAGATAATCATATTATTTATCTTCTTCATTTTCCTTTTCTAGTAGTCATTGGCACTGTAGGGTGAAAGTTAAATTAATTAAGCAGTAGCACTTGTAACAGAGTATTCTCAGTGCCACCCGTAATAGAAAAGTAAGAGCTTCACCACCTGAATGTACTGGACTGGTACAGTAACGCAAGCCCGTGTCATCAGGGCGTGCGTCTGTTTTTCTCGGGTGCAAGTTGACTGCGCTGGCATTATGCCGGCTTCCAGAAGTTTACGTACCAATTTCGCTAAACAAGAGAGAAGAAGAAGAATAAGACTGGTGTACTGTCATAGTCGACTCTAATGTAGTGAGTCCATAGTGCTCATAGAATTGATTCCTGAAACTCCCACTAATGTTAGAGCAAGGCTGAAGAAGTGGGAGGTTAGATAGATACAGGCCACAAATGTTATGTACTGTGCTTGCAAGTTGCTAGTTCTACTGTGACACAACTTTCTGCTGAATTATTTTGTGTTAATCTTAAAGAGCATTGGTTACAGACTATGTTTTTCTTTCTTCATGTAGATTCTCCTTCCAAACTGTCACGGAAGGAGCTGGCTTGACGGGCCCGGCAAAGGAAACTGGAGGCGACTGTCGCCGAATATCTGCGGCTGGTGGCCCAGGAGGAGGAGGAAACGCAGTCGCAGACCACCACAACATCTACAGGGACAGCTGCATCCTCCTCCGTGCTCCCTGGGTCAGCCAGTCAGCGCAGGCCTCCAGCGGTACGGAGCTGTGGTACCGCAGCTAACCGCCACCGCCAAGCAGCCAAAAAATCAGCTGCCCCCCACAGCAGGTGCAAGGCACGCATGCACTGCATAACACTCAGGGTGTACTACCTTGAGCAGGAGCAGAAGAAGCTGAGAATCCTGCTCAAGAACCTCCGCAAGGAGCATGACCACCTGGCCCAGAAAGTACGCCGGCGGCGGCATTAGAGAAGGAGAGACTGTCACTTGCCCCTTTTTTAAAGACTTTTGGGGGGTGGGAATTGGGAGTTTACGTTTTTTGGACTTTGGGGACTTTTTATTTCATGGACATTCTTTGGGGTTAGGGAGTGGGGGTGGGTCAGGTCTTGCGGGATAGTTTATTTTGGTTAGGGATATAAATAATTATTACTTTCAACTTAAACATAGCATACGTGTTTTTACTGCAGTTGAGGCTGGAGGGGGGGCGTTAACTGTAAGTTTGTTTTCCAGAAACTTAAGTGGCTTCTTGATTCAAATTGTGTAAGTAATTGCCCAAATGTTTACAAAAGTAAGTGCCTGTCACAGAGTTAGTGAATTCAATTGTCCTAGGACTTTACTAGTACTACCGCCAGTCTCTCGTCTCTCATACTACTCCATTATTCTTGCTCCCCCCAAACGCTTATCTTACCTGTATTTCGTGTTTGAAATTAGGGCTAGGCACAGGGCTGGCTGCATGGCAAATGGCGATTAAGGTTGGCAATCCTTGGCTTTTGAAATGACATCATTGCGGTGGTACTAGTGGTGGTACACAGTGGCAGTTGCAGCATAGGAAAAAAAAGAAATTGAAACCTTGATTAGCCTTAGCGGAGCATTAGAACGGTACGATAGATACTATAGCACGTGACAGTACACTAGAACAGTGCCAAAATGTAGCCTTACAAATGCCAAAGTATTGAAAGTATAACTACTACTTGCGTGGAATTTGACATTGGCTACTACTACAAGAAATAGTACTGAAAGTGAAGGACACAGCAGCGTAATCATTTGCCACGTGTAGGAGGAGGATGTTCTTCATGATCAATCCATTTCATGGCGCCCATGAAAATCTGCGTTGATTTGCCAATAGTCATGGGTCTGTGTCAAGCTGACTAAGATTATATCCTTCGATTCCTTCACCAGCCTTGAAATGTAATTCATTTTCAGTTGCTATGACCTTATCCTCCCCAGCAAGTGTGTGGAATTATTGCTGCCATTTATTCACACATCAATGAAAACCACTCAGCCCGGGGGAAGAGGGTTAGGGTTTGGAAATTGGATGGGAATGGGGTTTTGTGGGAAAGTTTTGTTGTGAGAGAGGAAAAAAAACACAGCATGGACAAACAACAAATGAAGATAAACAAATCTTTGGATACGAAGATATCCATAAGGGGCATAAAGGAAGTGCTTGCACTTCTACAGGCATGAAGTTGATTGCTACATGGATGGTTAGGTTACTTTAACTTAGTAGAACTTTCTAATAAATGAAAGAATGCGACAGTACAGGGCTGCAGTAATTATGCGTTTTCACTTGCCTATCTATGCACTCGGAGAAACACTTTGTTCATTAAATTAGTTTGAAAAATAGCAAAGTAAAAGTATACAATGGCTGGAGGGATGAATTTAGAAGCAGAGAGCAAAGAAATGCCGAGTCACACTCAAAGAAGTTCACAGCAATAACATTACTTAAAAGATAAGTAGAAATGAATGGACACTGTTACTGTATGTTGTTGTACTTGTCCTGTTGAATTTGGGAAGTTGCATGCATCAAGCCATTCCTCTTATTTGCGTCCATCTGACGCTCCGTCGATCAATGTTGGTGACCAGAAGACACCCTGTCCACTGCCTGCCTGGCGGATGCTGAATTGCGGGTCGCTAATGTGAAGCCTGACTTCATCCTTTGTTCCATTGCACAGGGTGAAAGCCGCCCAGTAAATGTTGATGGAAAAACAGGAAGTGATATTGAAACACCACCGAGAAAAAAATATAAGGTACGTACGCTATGTAGTGCAAAAAGTCACACTTTCAGTTTCAGAATCGACAGTACAATAGTTTTGAAAGGGCGTACTCAGAGTCTCCTTTTGAAGGATAAATAAGTATGGGCGAATTTTTGCTGATCTTTCCCCTCAAGCTAGGTGTAGTGTAAACTACGATTTTAGAACAAAATTAGACCTTCCCAGCAGTGCTCCCAGACCCTTAAACACAGACGCTAAAATGTAGAATACCCCCAATCAGACCCCAAAAACGTGCGATACTGCTACCTGTCTGAGGCCTAGTGGAAAATGGTGACAAAACGTACTTTGAAAGTAAAGTAGGCCCAAAGCCCCTCTTTCCCACCATGGATGTTCTTCAAACCACTTGTAACCAAAATTAGACATTCCTCTACAAGTGCTCCAAGAGTAGACCCCAGAACCCAGTTGGCAAAATATCGAACACCCCCAAACACATGCAATACTGCTAACCCTAACTAGCCCTTAGTTAAAAATAGTGTCAAACGCTTTCTTCAACTGGGCCCTAACTCCCCTTTGCCACCATGGATTTGCTTCAAACCTCTTGCAATCAAAAGTATCCATACCCAGCTTTGTCACAAGACCCCAAAACCCACCCCCAAACACCAGGAACCCCCCCAAGCAGGCCCCCGAAAACACGAAAGTGAGCGAAAACGCTAAAAAGTGAAAAACGTTTTCACCATGTATTTTATCCAAAACACTTTTATCCGGTATTAGACCTTCCCAGCAATGCCCCCACACCCGTCAACCAAGGCGGAAACAAGTAGAAGACCCCCAAACAGGCAAAAAGCGAAACCGGAAAAGCTCACACTTAGAAATATTTAGGCCTCATTCCAAAATCACTCCAAGCGCGCAGTGCAGCTAGGCCATAACTCCCGTTTTCCACCATGGATTTCATGAAAAACAAATGCAATCAACATTAGACTGTTCCAGCAGTGCTACCAGACCCCAAAACCCACCCCAAACACCAGGAACTCCCCAAACAGCACCCCATAGACAAGCAAGTGAGAAAAAACGCAAACACTTTTTCACCTCCGATTTTCTCCAAAACACTTTTATCCGGTATTACACCTTCCCACCAATGCCCCCAGACCTGTCAACCCAGGAGGAAATAAGTAGAAGACCACCAAACAGCCAAAAAGCAAATATACAAAAATGGGGACTTCGAAATTTTTAGCTAAATTTCCAAAATCACTCCGCACGCACTCTGCAACTAGGCCCTAACTCCCCTTTGCCACCATGGATTTGCTTCAAACCTCTTGCAATCAAAAGTATCCATACCCAGCGTTGCTCCAAGACCCCAAAACCCACCCCCAAACACCAGGAACCCCCCAAACAGCACCCCAAAGACAAGCAAGTGAGCAAAAACGCAAAAACTTTTTCACCTCCGATTTTCTCCACAACACTTTTATCCGGTATTAGACCTTCCCAGCAATGCCCCCAGACCCGTCAACCCAGGCGGAAACAAGTAGAAGACCCCCAAACAGCCAAAAAGCAAAAATTACAAAAATGGGGACTTCGACATTTTTAGCCAAATTTCCAAAATCACTCCGCGCGCGCTCTGCAGCTAGGCCCTAACTCCCCTTTGCCACCATGGATTTGCTTCAAACCTCTTGCAATCAAAAGTATCCATACCCAGCATTGCTCCAAGACCCCAAAACCACCCCCAAACACCAGGAACCCCCTCAAACAGCACCGCAAATACAAGCACGTGAGCAAAAAGGCAAAAACCTTTTCACCTCCGACTTTCTCCAAAACACTTTTATCCGGTATTAGACCTTCCCAGCAATGCCCCCAGACCCGTCAACCCAGGCGGAAACAAGTAGAAGACCCCCATACAGCCAAAAAGCAAAAATAAAAAAATGGGGACTTAGAAATTTTTAAGCAAATTTCCAAAATCACTCCGCGCGCGCTCTGCAGCTAGGCCCTAACTCCCCTTTGCCACCATGGATTTGCTTCAAACCTCTTGCAATCAAAAGTATCCATACCCAGCATTGCTCCAAGACCCCAAAACTCACCCCCAAACACCAGGAACCCCCCCAAGCAGGCCCCCGAAAACACGAAAGTGAGCGAAAACGCTAAAAAGTGAAAAACCTTTTCACCATGTATTTTATCCAAAACACTTTTATCCGGTATTAGACCTTCCCAGCAATGCTCCCAGACCAGTCAACCCAGGCGGAAACAAGTAGAAGACCCCCAAACAGGCAAAAAGCAAAACCGGAAAAGCTCATACTTAGAAATATTTAGGCCTCATTGCAAAATCACTCCAAGCGCGCTGTGCAGCTAGGCCATAACTCCCGTTTTCCACCATGGATTTCCTGAAAAACAAATGCAATCAACATTAGACTGTGCCAGCAGTGCTTCCAGACATTAAAACCCACCCCCAAACACCAGAAACCCCACAAACAGCACCCCAAAGACAAGCAAGTGAGCAAAAAGGCAAAAACCTTTTCACCTCCGACTTTCTCCAAAACACTTTTATCCGGTATTAGACCTTCCCAGCAATGCCCCCAGACCCGTCAACCCAGGCGGAAACAAGTAGAAGACCCCCATACAGCCAAAAAGCAAAAATAAAAAAATGGGGACTTAGAAATTTTTAAGCAAATTTCCAAAATCACTCCGCGCGCGCTCTGCAGCTAGGCCCTAACTCCCCTTTCCCACCATGGATTTGCTTCAAACCTCTTGCAATCAAAAGTATCCATACCCAGGATTGCTCCGGGACCCCAAAACCCACCCCCAAACACCAGGAAACCCTCCCAAGCAGGCCCCTTGAAACACAAAAGTGAGCGAAAACGCTAAAAAGTGAAAAACTTTTTCACCATGTTTTTTATCCAAAACACTTTTATCCGGTATTAGACCTTCCCAGCAATGCCCCCAGACCCGTCAACCCAGGCAGAAACAAGTAGAAGATCCCCAAACAGGCAAAAAGCAAAACCGGAAAAGCTCACACTTAGAAATATTTAGGCCTCATTCCAAAATCACTCCAAGCGTGCTGTGCAGCTAGGCCATAACTCCCGTTTTACACCATGGATTTCCTGAAAACAAATGCAATCAACATTAGACTGTGCCAGCAGTGCTCCCAGACCCCAAAACCCACCCCCAAACACCAGGAACCCCCCCAAACAGCACCCCAAAGACAAGCAAGTGAGCAAAAACGCAAAAACTTTTTCACCTCCGATTTTCTTCAAAACACTTTTATCCGGTATTAGACCTTCCAACCAATGCCCCCAGACCCGTCAACCCAGGTGGAAACAAGTAGAAGACCCCAAACAGACAAAAATCAAAACCTTAAAAGGTGAGACTTAGCAAATTTCGGTCCAACCTGGAATTCAGTCCAAATGCGCTGTGCAGCTGGGCCCTAACTCCCCTTTTCCACCATGGATTTCCTGAAAAACAAATGCAATCAACATTAGACTGTGCCAGCAGGGCTCCCAGACCCGCCGACCCAGCACCGCAAATCTAGAACACCCCCAAATAAACCCCCAAAAACCTGCAATACTGGTATATTCAAAACATGGCAAATTGCGCTGTTCACAAAAAACAAACAGCAATTGGTTTCAACAGAGACAGACAGCCATTGCTGTCCACTGCATGCCATCTTCTCATTATTCATTACCTGTTCTACTTTTTGTCCGCATCTTCTTCGGAAAGTGAGGGCCCACAGGGCAGCCTCTCCTGTAAATTTCAGAAGTAGGTCTGTCAACAATCAGCAAGCATGTAGTCAGTCAGTTATTTCAGTCCCACTTGAGGGGACTCGTCTACGAAGACAAAGTTTGTTTTTTCTCCATAATCCATCCATCTGCCTTGAGGGAAATGGATAGGGGGAGTCTGGAGGAGGAGGATAGAGGAGCATGATTGAGTTGTGAACTTGTGAACATCTGAATGCAGACTGCGGCACCTTCAAATCAATAAGGAAAATAAGATGAAGACAGTGCTGATGATGAACTTATTGTGATTAGGTGATTAGAGTTTTGCTGTGGTAAAAGTAGCAAAACAAAGAAACACACACAGGAATAAAAGTGAATAAGTACGGGAAAAAAGGAAGTAATTTTCAGGCCTCGGTGTCAGGGAAGCAGAGCTCGTCCTCCAAGTCTATGAATTGAGACGGGAGTAGGTCTGGTGACCGAGAAGAACTTCCGTCGGCGTAACCTAAGTCGGTGTCCTCTTCTTCTTGCGTGCATTCACGTATTTTGTAATCGGGTGGTATGAAGTGCTGATTCATCTTGATTATTGTTAACCTCTCCACATTTTTGGGCAAAAGGCGGGTCCTTTTTGAAGTAACAATGGCACCAGCAGCACTGAAAACACGTTCAGAAGACACGCTTGCGAGTGGGCAAGACAAATAATTTAGAGCCAGGTTGATGATCAGTCGCCATACAGAGCTTTTCGTATACCAATATCCCAATAGGTTCTCATTATGACAGACCTCTGTTGGGTCATCCAGATAGGCCTGCACCACCGACTCGTGGTTCTCCAGGGTTGATCCACTTTGCGTACCATCTGCGACCTTTTCATCAGTGGACCGAGCTAACCCTTGCTGAGTTAGCCAATCCCCTTCCGACAATATTTGTTTGCGGCCTGGTGCAGGTGAGGATGATGATATGGTTGCTGGTGTCGTTAACGGCTGTGAGGGAAAGTGACTCCCTTCGGCCACGGATTGAGAAGTGGAACTTGACGCCGGATGGCCTGCTGATTCAGTTGTACTTGTGCTGCCTCCTTGAAGGTTCTGCCGGTCTTTTTTGAACCGAGTGGCTGACACAGCTAGCCACTGTTTGTACTTTGAAACATCTGCTTCAGAAAAAGGAATGAAAGTATTGGTGGGCAGTGCCTTTTTGTACCGTGGATCAAGAATAGTGGCACAAATGTAATGTTGTTCTGTATGTATCTTTTTAAGCCTTTCATTGTCAAGTAGGCGCCATAATAACTTCTCCGCCAAACCATATGCTTCTCGCTTTTCACCATCATCTCGGAACGTTGAAGACACCTCCTTCAGTTGGTGCTCTAGCATGCGCAACAATGGGATAGCTTTGCTCAAAGAACAGTCCTTCCTGCTGACTTCACGCGTGAAGAGCTCAAAAGGACGAAGCATGTCTGTCAGGCTTGCAATTAGCTTCCATTCCTCCAACTCTAGCATCATGTCTTTGTGAGTAGAACCCAGTTTTAAGACAAACTCATGTATTACCTCCCACTGCTCAGACAGACGCTCAAGCATGTAAAAGGTTGAGTTGCAACGTGTTGCCACCTCCTGGATTAGTCCTTTGACTGGCAGTTTACGTTCATATTGAAGGCTCCTCAGCTGCTTCCGGGCCTTAAAAGAATGGCTGAAATGTGTGCAGATTCTTCGGCAGATGGTCAGTAATTTGACAACTGGCGCTTCTGTTTTCAAGAAGGCTTGCACCACGATGTTAATACTGTGCGCCAAACACGGCACTCTCAAATAGCCACCGTTCTCCATGGCCTTAACTATATCACTGCCATTATCCGTGGAAACCTAACCAACTGTGCGGTTTCTTGGATGCAGCCATTCATTGACCTTCCTGTTAAACTCCTCCAAAAGGTTAGGTGCAGTGTGAGATTTCTCCATGGCAAACATGCCTACTGTTGCATGTTTGCGAGTAGCTTGAAAAACTTCGTCCGTGTCAAAATCTTTGTGTTTTAACTGTTTGTCGACCCCTGCAAAAGAGACCCAGTGTGCAGTGATGCACATGTAATCAAGGGCTTGGCAACTGGTCCACATGTCTGTTGTCATGTGGATAGTGTGAACAGCACTCTTCAGAATAGCTGCGCCAATCACCTCCAGCACATCTTGATGTAGTGCTGGAACAGCAACCCTTGCAAAATAGGACCGGCTAGGAACTTTCCATTTAGGGCAGACTGTTGCCACCAATTCAAGAAAACCCACCCCTTCCACGAAAGAGAAAGGGAGAAGGTCCAGCGCTAGCATTTTAGCCAGCTTTGCGTTATACAGACGCACCGTTGGGTGGTTACGTTCAAATGGCGCATCCGACCAAAACATGCTGCTAATGGTGCGCTGGACCGTTTTACGTGATGATGATGATGATGCAGACTTCAAACCAGTTAGGCTCATTGATTTAGTTTTTTGCATTGGTGTCTGTCCCAGACTCTTAGTGTGCCTCATACATGTTGCAGGGGTAGAGGGTGTGGGCGCTACCACTGCAGTGCTGCTGCCAGGGGTACTGGGTGTACCAGAAAAAATGTCTGTCGCTTCTTCACTTCCCCCCTGCACGATCAGCCTCTCATCATCATCAGATGCAATATCAAGGGATACATTTGGATTTGTTTTTGTTTTGGCTTCCTCGATGTCACTTAGGTGCTTATACCACTGGATAGGGTGGTGTTGTTTGAGATGACCTTTCTGGCCTCTGGTACCATAGTTGGTACCAAGCTTACCCCGACTAACTGATACTTTACAAATCGAACAAACGACCATGTTTTCCGCCTTTTTGCTAACAGTAAAGAAGTCCCAAACTGGGGACTGGAGATGTCTGCTGGTGGTGGAGGTGCTACTTTGACTTTCAATGCCAGATGAAGTGGAGGATGGGCGTGGCTGAATTCATTTCTGTTGTTCACTTACAGCACCACTACTTGAGGTAATGGAGGTCGAGCTGGATGGAGGTCCCTGCCGGCCCTTCTGACGAGAAAATATGGAAGCTGTAGATCGTGTTGGTGTTGTAGTTAACTGTGTTGGTGGTGGTATCAGTGCCACGCCGCCCACATCCCGCTCAGCAGCCATTTGGGCTAGGGTTAAAATGTTTGTCTGCTGCATGCCTGCTGTGGCTGGAGTGGCGTCTGTGATGACTGGGTCATCATCAGACTCTTCATCAGCAGCAGAAGGCACCACTTCTTGTTCATAGTCACCAACCATAAGTCGAACCCTTGCAGGAACCTTCCTTTTAGGCTTCGCTACTTTTGTCGGCTCATGGCGTGCCTCACTGTCAGACTGCATTGGTGGGTTCCAATCAAGATCAAGGTCATCAGAATGAAGGGGGCTTGAAGAAGAACTTGTAGTAGTAGCAGCCCTCCTTAACCTTTTTCTTGCTGGGGATCTGGATGACAATGGATCATCCTCAGGAGGAGTGGCTTCCTCGGATGATTCTTCCACTTTAATATCAATTTACTGATGTGCCCCTACTTCTGGAGGAACAAGCGTTGTAGGCAGTTGTGCCACTCCATGAACCTCTAGTGGCACCTCTCCATGCACCTCTACTTGTGCCTCTCCGTGTGCATGTACTTGCGCCTCTCCTTGCTCATGTACTTGCACCTCTCCTTGCCCATGTACTTGCGCCTCTCCTTGCCCATGTACTTGCGCCTCTCCTTGCCCATGTACTTGCGCCTCTCCTTGCCCATGTAATTGCGCCTCTCCTTGCCCATGTACTTGTACTAGTTGCACTTGTGGTTGTCGTTGCGGCTGTGATTGTGGAACACTCGCCAGCTGAGTTACACCCGGCGTTGATTGGACGGTACTTTCTTGTGATGAGCCAACATCACTGGTCGATGGTGATTGAGAAAGTAAAGTGGCTGCCTCAACAGCACTCATGGTCTTGGACCTAACTTGGCGTGGTTACACTGACCCCAATGAGGCAGAGGTGCTGCTTCCAGCTTGGTCCCCGGCGGACGACGCTGCTGCTGCAGGCGTAGTTTTTTTTTCCCCAAAAAAGGTGTCGGTGGGCACACCCGTCTCCTTGGTAGGTGGTGCCACTTGCTTCTTCTGCTCCTTCTTACTGGCAGTGGCACTGGCAACTTTCTTCGCTGAGGCGCTACGGCCACCTTTCTTTGGGCCCATCTTCTTCATATGTCAGAACAGCAGGCCGCAGTTGCACGAGTTGCAGAGTTGTCTTGTCTGTGGCCACACGTGACGTCGCGTGACGTTGTGCTGCACACACCGCTGCAGGACTTCTTCCTGGCACTGGTGGTTCTCTTGTGCACCTAAAAGCAATGGAAGACAGAGGAACATCAGTTATACACCCCAAAAAGTCGAAAAACACATATAAATCACCACAATCCCATGCCATCCATGCCTTCAATGATGTTTAACTTCAAGACACCCCACAGAAAGACTAGGCCCATGCACCACTGAGTACCCCTGGGCATAATGGATGAAAGCTAGGCAAAATGGGTGCAGGCCTGAGCACACTGCCTGCTTTCAAAATGGCCCCTTGCCCCCCAGCACATGGCCAGGCCCTGCCTGTACCAGCACTCAAAATGGCCCCCACCCACATGGCCAGTCCCCAACAACACCCCAAAAAATCGAAAAACACATAAAATCACCACAATCCCATGCCATCCATGCCCTCAATGATGTTTAAATTCAAGACACCCCACAGAAAGACTTGGTCCATGCACCACTCACTACCCCTGGGCCTCCTGGCTAGTGAGGCTTTACAGGCACCCCAAAATAAAAAATAAAAACATATAACAGTGAGCTAAAATTCCCTGACATAAATGAGAACTAAGTTAAAAAAAAATCAGAGAAACAGTTGTATCATGCACCCATGACTAACCCTGGGCCTACTGGATACTGTGGCTAGCTACCCACCACAATATATATTTTGTTAAAGTTGTGAAAAAAGTTTTAGAACTGGAGTTGCCTCAACTGCAATGCCCCAAACAAACAACACCAACTTACTTGTAAAATCTCAAGTCCAAAAGTGATACAAACTCCAAAGTCCAAAAAGTCCTCAAATACAAAAATCCACCAGCAGCAAGAAAAAGTAATGCTTCCAGCTCCACAGCCAAATGAAAAGTGACCAGTACATGGACAAAGCACTGGGAGGAGCCTGCTGGACAGGAACAGGAAGTTGGAGACTCAGGGTCACTTCCTTCCTCCCGCCCCACCCCAAAAAATGGACTCCTGCGCCAAATGTCAATCTGCGGAGTTATTCTGATCAAAATCATCATTTTCACAAGGTTTATGCTTCCTGCGGTGGATTTCTTGTGCAGAATTGCAATTTTTGCAATTTCGCGAACGCGAGCTGTTCAAACCTCCCGCCGGAAGTCAGCTGCGCGCCGTCGCGGGCATTTATGACGTACTCGCGTTGTCAAACTCTCGCCGTGCAAGATGGCAAGCCGCAATGACGTAATTGCGTTCGAAAAACTCGCGCGCGATCACGCAGCAAGATCAAAAATTGCGCAGCACACGCAAAACCGGGAGAAAAAACACTCGGCAGGCTCAGAGTCACCGCAGCGCGCACGATATTGTATTTTTCAAGCGCGACCAGGCAAAATAATTCGTAGCTTGCGAATTTTCGAATTATTGGGTAAATTCGCACGATTTGCGGATCGCAAAATCGTCAATAATTCGCAAAATGGATTTTACGCCCACGCTTAGTCCTAAACGTCTTCTAGTCCCAAGCGTTCTAGTTTGTTTTTTCCCTTCAGGTTTCTCAGTTCGAGTCGACAGATGCTTCTGTTGCTGAAGTATAGGGAGGGGGGAGTCGGTTGGGTGGGGGACCCTTGACCCAGTGTTTACTTGTTCCTGTTCATCTGCACACACAGTCTAACTCAATCACACTCCTGCTGCGCACCCCATAGAGCCCACAGCCCTGGCTCTTCACAGCTGCGTGCTCCTCACTGCGTCCACATTTCTGACCACCACCGTGGCAACCACCCGCGCCACTAGCTTCCTGGCAATTGTCTGTCTGCCCTCACACCAGTGCCTGCTACCCATGCGGGACGTCTCCCTCTGCATTCATACCCCCCATGACTGCCGCACGCAACGAAATACAGTCGCTCCATGTGATGTCCTGGAATATCAACAGGCTCCTGGACAGGGTCAAGCACACTGCAGTTCTGCGGTATGCTCAGCGCCACGCAGTAGATGTCCTGCTTCTTCAAGAAACT
Source organism: Lissotriton helveticus (assembly GCF_964261635.1). Classification (NCBI taxonomy): domain Eukaryota; kingdom Metazoa; phylum Chordata; class Amphibia; order Caudata; family Salamandridae; genus Lissotriton; species Lissotriton helveticus. Next base: position 92,947,678 of record NC_136067.1, on the reverse strand, counting down.
CATCTCGTAGGCAATAAATGCCCCTTCCTGGCGAGGTATGTTCTGGTAGAGTTTGCCACTCAGGCTTCATACGGGGCTCGAGAGGGGGGGCCATTCTTGTGCGCCGCTCCCTTCACTTCGTCTTCCACAGGGCTGTGACTGATTCCATGGGCTCCTTTGTTGTCCTGGAAGGGGCGGTGGGAGACCGGGCACTCAACCTGTTGTCGATTTACTCACTGCCGTCTTTGATGGGGCCTTCACTCAAGCACCTTGCAGGGTTGGTAGCTGCCCTACCTCCGGGGATGAATATTATAGGGGGCGACTTCAATGCGATTATGGACTCTACCAACCACGGTGCAGGAAACCCCTCGACCTCTAGGGCCTCCCAGGCCAAGCACTTATCTGGCTGGGCAGCTACGCTGGGGCTCTGTGATCCCTGGAGGCTCTGGCACCCCACCGCCTGTCAATACACTCACACATCGGCATCCCACCACACTCATGCCCGGATCGATTACATCTTTCTCCCGGCTCTCGACTGTCGCACGATTCAGGAGATAAACATGCTCCCTCAAGGTATTTCTGACCATTCTCCAGTGGCACTGCGGGTTGGGGAATCTGCTGAGCACCTTGAGACCGATATGGCAGCTGAACGCCTGGTTTCTCCAGGACATAGGCTCCCGTGAATCAGTGGGTGGGGCGATCCAGCAATTCTTCGCCGCTAACCAGGGATCCGTTTCCTCCCCTGTTACCTTGTGGGAGGCAGGCAAGCCACCATTCGTGGGTTCACCAAGAGTCAGCTCAAACTCCGCCGCACTGAACAGGAATCCCGGATCACCCTCCTGGAGGCTCAGGCTACTCTCATCGAGAGGCGCACACCCGAGGAGAGAACCGAGGCCCTGGATAGGCTGACTTTCTTGCGGGATGAGATCAGGCTGACTTCCATGGAGGCTGGAAAGCTGCTTTGGAGGTCCTCGGTGGCGGGCGTTTACGGGTGGAGAGACAAAAATGGCAAGATTCTCCATCGACTGGCCACCTATCCGTTGGCCAGTCGTATTATCCCAGAGGTGCAAGACTCGAGCGGTGGGATCCAGCGATCCCCACCGGCAGTAACTCAGTGCTTTGCCACCTTCTATACCACCCGCTATGCTGCGCAGCCTCCGCGACGGTCCCTCTCCGACTTGCTCCACCACAAGCGAATTTCCCTTCCACGCCTTAGTGAGACTGAGGCCGAGGTGCTGGACCTCCTGATTACTCCTGAGGAGATCAATGAAGCAATCTCCCACATGGCGTCTGGCAAGACACCGGGTCTGTATGGCTTTCCTAAAGAGTTCTACACGAGCTACCGCGACACGCTGGTGCCCCATCTGCTGGGGCTGTATGATGAGGCGGTTGATAAGGGCTCATTTTGCTCTGAGACTGACATGGCCACCATCCTGGTGATCCCTAAGTCCCAGCTGCCCTCGCAGCACTGTGCCAATTACGAGCCCATCTCTCTTATTAATATGGAGCTCAAGATCTTTGCTACCATCCTGGCCAACCGCGTGCGGCCACATTTGGCCAAGTTGGTTCACCCTGACCAGTGCAGCTTTATGCCCGTGTGGAGTACCCATCACTGCCGCCGGCGCCTTCACCTCGCCCTAGCGAATCGCCAGTGCTTGACTCCGTACCTGTCCCTCCTTCTTATAGACTTTGAAAAAGCATTTGATTCGGTGGACTGGTCGATATTTGGAGGTGGTCTTGGCAAAAATTGGTTTCGGAGAACGCATCTTCCAGCTTGTAAAACCGCTATACTGCCGGCCGAGGGCCCTAGTGCTGGTCAATGGTGCCTTGTCCCCGCCCTTCCCTATCCGCAAGGGCACCAGGCAGGGGTGCCCCCTGTCGCCCCTCCTCTTTGTCCTAGCAAAGGAACCCTTTGCGTGCCTGGTGCGCTCTGATGACCTCATCCAGTGGTGGAGATGGCCTGAACTCGGCGAGGACAAAATTGCTCTCTATGCTGATGACGATCTCCTGTGCCTGGCTGAACCTGCGTGGTTGGGACCCCGATGCCTCCAAGCGCTGACTGCTTTTGAGCAACTCTCCGGCCTCCGGGTGAACTCTGCAAAATCCGTCTTGGTCCCCTTCATCTTTTCCAGGAGTGCTTTAACTGGTAGTCCACAATACCCCTCCAGCGGCAGTGCTTTAATTATCTCAGGATCGGCGTAGCCCTCCTCCCTGATCTAACCTGGGCGCTGAACGTCGCCCCAGTGGCAAAAAAGGTCCGGGCCGATCTCACCGGTGGCAATCATTGCCCCTGAACCCTATGGGTAAAATAGCTTTATTCAAGATGATGATATTGCCCAGGTTCCTCTATATGCTCCAGAATATGCCCCTTTTCTTCTCCCATGCATGGTTCAGAGAAATGGATAGCCTAGCTGTCAAATTTCTCTGGGGGGGTCGACAACCCCATCTGGCTCTCACACAGTGTCAGATCCCACCTTATGATGGAGGCCTGGGGATGACAAACCTACATCTTTTTTACCTGTTGACCCGTCTTCTCGTAGTACACGACTGGTTCAACAGGGGATGGTCGGATCCGCCCTATCGGCTGGAACTTCATACTCTAGGCCTGCTCAATATTCAGAGGATGCTATATGGTAACACCATCCCCGGAGCGCTGCCAGAGATCACGCGTGGGGTCCTCCTGGCCTGGCTGGCCTCCCTACGCCACACTCATTGGTCCGGGAAATTGACCCAATGCACTGCGCTCTGGCAGGGTGGCAACCTCCGATAAGTGGCGGGATTATCTGGCTTCAGGGCATGGGACTTAATTGGGATTTCACAGTTGGGGGATGTCTGGATGGGGCGACACATTTGCACCTTTCAGGACCTACAGCATACATTCTACTTGCATCCCTCGCAGTTCTATCGCTATCTACAGCTGCGACACGCCATCCACTCACACGTCCCTGAGGGCACAGCTTTGCCTGACTATGGCCCACCGGAGGCCCAGGTTTTGACTGGCCCCCTGGGGAAAGGGGGATCTCCCGTATCTACCGCTCTCTCACCAACCATACCCCCAACACACTCTCACAGCTCAGAGTCCGGTGGGAGGGCTGGGTTGACTCTTTGGACAACTCCGACTGGCACAATGCCCTAATGGCCCATAAGTTAATCACCGTCTCAGCACGCCTCTGCTTGGTACAGCTCTACTATTTACACGCTGCCTATCTCAAACCGCTCTACCTCCACCAAGCAGGTCTCCGTCCAGAGGCATCATGCCCGCATTGTTCACATCCTGAAGCGGACTTCTTCCACATGTATTGGTTATGCTCACCCATCACACATTTTTGGGTATCAGTGTTGGAGGAACTCGATGAGGTCCTGGGATGTGAGGTGCCCTTTAACCCCACCGATTCAGAAAAGGGGGTGGTGATGAACAGAGTGTCTGAATTAAGCAGACCACTCTTACCCAGTCCAAAGATCAGGGCTTGATCCATCACCGTTATTTAGCTCACTGCCACATCCCAGCTCAGAACCTGGCTATATGCAAATTAGTCTGTCCCTGGCCCAGTGCATCATGGGAACAGCGCAGACCAAACTACCAAGCCAATTCTTCACCAGAAAGGAGACAAGCTTCCGGGGACCGGTTTCTGCCATTTCAGGCGTCGTCGGCCCGGCTTGCTTGAATCCTGATGGAGCAGTGAGCAAGGGACTCATGTCTGAGTATACCCTGCCACACCTATAGTGGCCAAAAACGATTCAGAAAAGGGGGTGGTGATGAACAGAGTGTCTGAATTAAGCAGACCACTCTTACCCAGTCCAAAGATCAGGGCTTGATCCATCACCGTTATTTAGCTCACTGCCCCATCCCAGCTCAGAACCTGGCTATATGCAAATTAGTCTGTCCCTGGCCCAGTGCATCATGGGAACAGCGCAGACCAAACTACCAAGCCAATTCTTCACCAGAAAGGAGACAAGCTTCCGGGGACCGGTTTCTGCCATTTCAGGCATCGTCGGCCCGGCTTGCTTGAATCCTGATGGAGCAGTGAGCAAGGGACTCATGTCTGAGTATACCCTGCCACACCTATAGTGGCCAAAAACGATTCAGAAAAGGGGGTGGTGATGAACAGAGTGTCTGAATTAAGCAGACCACTCTTACCCAGTCCAAAGATCAGGGCTTGATCCATCACCGTTATTTAGCTCACTGCCCCATCCCAGCTCAGAACCTGGCTATATGCAAATTAGTCTGTCCCTGGCCCAGTGCATCATGGGAACAGGGCAGACCAAACTACCAAGCCAATTCTTCACCAGAAAGGAGACAAGCTTCCGGGGACCGGTTTCTGGCATTTCAGCCGTCGTCGGCCCGGCTTGCTTGAATCCTGATGGAGCAGTGAGCTAGGGACTCATGTCTGAGTATACCCTGCCACACCTATAGTGGCCAAAAACGATTCAGAAAAGGGGGTGGTGATGAACAGAGTGTCTGAATTAAGCAGACCACTCTTACCCAGTCCAAAGATCAGGGCTTGATCCATCACCGTTATTTAGCTCACTGCCCCATCCCAGCTCAGAACCTGGCTATATGCAAATTAGTCTGTCCCTGGCCCAGTGCATCATGGGAACAGGGCAGACCAAACTACCAAGCCAATTCTTCACCAGAAAGGAGGCAAGCTTCCGGGGACCGGTTTCTGGCATTTTAGCCGTCGTCGGCCCGGCTTGCTTGAATCCTGACCCCACCAACATACTTCTAGGCAGTGCAGAGGGACTGGACGGCTTTCGCGCAGATAAGCTTTTACTAAACACTGCTCTAGTGGTGACAAAGAGAGACATTGCACGATGCTGGCTGAATCCGGCGGCCCCTGCCCTTTGACGGTGGTGCAGAGGAGTTGACTGGTGCGCTGCGCAGGAGCGATCTGTATATGAGGCCAGGGGTTGTCCTAAGAAATATCGCAAGGTGTGGGGTAAATGGGTGGGGGCGATAGACGATTATTACTCTGCTCTGGCCATTGTAGATTGCGCTGGGTGCTTAGCTCATCCCCTTCCCTCACTTGATATTGATGCGCAGTGTTATGGAGTATAATGTTTTCAGGTGCTCCGCTTATTGAACTGACTGTGTACACTTGTTTGTTGTATGCTATCTTTGGAAAATCAATAAAATGAGTTATCAAAAAAAAAATCACAAAAACAATTACAGCAATCAGAGACTGCCAAAAATACAAACCACAGACAATACGTAACACAACAAACACACTCACAGTTGCCTACACAAAACACAACCTCTTCAAAATCCTAAACAATCACCAAACACTCTTGAAACCTCCAAAGCACCTCCACACAGTTTCACAACTGGAACCTCCAAAGAAAAACTTGACACATTTCCACCTAGTGCTATGATGGTTTGCAATGTATTGGATGACTTTTCCTACACAAAACGTAGATGCGTGACAATGCACTGTCAAAGGTCATATATCTTCACGCAAATGCATTGTAACCTCACACAGTCACTCACAATGTCATTTATATTGCAATGTATATATGAAGAGCCAAACAAGTATTACATATGTTAGTCCAAATGTGTGTACAATTTATAAATAAAGGAAAGAAAAAATTTGATTTTACTGTTATTTATAATAGTATAAAAGTTATGATTTTTGTTTATACCAAAAAGAAATGTAAGAACTATTTTTATTTTAAATTTTACACAATTTAACAATATGTACACAAGGTCATGCTAATGTCCCTTGTAGTGCAGTTGTTTTTCCTGGGTACAAGTTGTGTTACGTGTATGGCACGCATATCACCAGGGAAGGTATCCTGTAACCATGAGAAGAAGGGTGCTGCCCTGAATGAGGCCTACTGGAATAGCCAGGTTTTCAATTATTATATGGAATTCTAGGGCTGAGCAGGCAGCTATGATGTGCAGAGGGAGGTTGTTCCAGACTTTGGGAGCCAGGTACAAAAAGGCATGACCACCAGCTTTGGCTTTTTGGAAGTGGGGGACATGGACAATCATTAGGTTGGCAGAGCGGGGTGTCTGTCTACTGGATGGAAGCTGATGCTGCTGTTCAGATATGCAGGGTCCTGACTGGGAAGAGCTTTGTATTTGCCAGTGTGGAGCTTGAAAAGGGCATGTTTGTCAATGGTCCGCCAGTGGAGGTCTTTGTGGTGTGTCAATATGTGGGTGCAGGGTAAGAGTTTAAGCACAAGTCTTGAAGCTATGTTCTGAATAACTTGGAATCTCTTAGTGAGCTTTACGTTGATGTTGACGTAAAGTGTGTTTCCGTAGTTCAGCTTGCGGGTAATCTCAGCTTGGGTGACGGTTCTTTAGGTATTAAGCAGGAGCCATCTGAAGATTTTCCTGAGGAGCTTGTGTTTGTGGAAGCAGGAGGAGACAGCAGTTTTAACCTGGCTGATCATCGAGATTTGATTGATGATCACAGTACCTAGGTTTTGTCACATAGGTCAACAGGTTGGTTCTTGGTCCTAGTTCTGAGGGCCACAAAGTCGAGGACCAGAGAGAATTGTCTTTCCTGGTGAACAGAGATAGGGCCCCATTAGGATAACGGGCGGATCGCCACCGCCCGTATAGCGGTGGCGATCCGCCCGCCAAAAACCTCCGCCCGCTCTGCATTTCCCCCCGCCACATTATCATGGCGGGGGTACCCTGGCGGATGGGAAGACCATCCGCCGGTTTTCCGCCGGTTTTCCGCCGGTTTTCCGCCGGTAGGCAATCTGCCCGATTGCCTACCGGGCGGTAAAGCAGTTTATATGGTGGCGGTGTCTGGTAGACACCGCCATCCATGTTATCATGCGGTGCTGAGTGCACTGCCCACCACAATGTTGGGAATGCAGGATGCGCCCGCCACTGTGGCGGGCCCTAATGGGATGTACGGGACCACTGCACCATTAGCGGGCGGTTCCATTTCCCACAGGTATGGCCATACTAATGTGCCCCTTAATATTGAGTTGGAAATATCGACTTGCACTAATATTGAGTGCAAAATGTCAGACTACAAAAATATCGACTGTCTGATTATCATTGTCAAGAATATCGAGTTGAAGGTAGGTAATATCGTTTTTCAAAATATCGAAGTAATTAATATCGTTGGCAATAATATTGTTGTTAAAAATATCGTTGTTTGATTTAGGGGTCGTTCCCAATTCAGGAAAAAACGCTTAGCCGTTCGGAGTGTTTTTCCCGTACAAATCATACCCTGCAACGTCCCCCATATGTACGACGAAGTACGATTCGTACCAGGAGCTGGACTCGTACAGAGACCGTACAAATCAAGTCCCCGTACGAATCTCCCTCGGAACCCGCTGTCTGCAGCATACGTATGGTTCGTGGCTGGTTTTTCCGAAACAGCAAGTACGATTCGTGTCGGGTACGCACCGTACGACCCTTTTTCTACGGGAGATGAAAACAGCCGTAAAAGCAGAAAAGCAGAGTTCGCCTCGAAACAGGTACGGAACAGCCCCCCCCCCGGGTACGGTGCGTACACCCCATGATCGCAGGGGAACGGTGCGTACCCCTGCGATCATGGGGTGTACGCACCGTACCCCGCGATCATGGGGTGTACGGACCGTACCCCATGTTCGCTGGGTGTACGGTGGGTACACCCTGCGATCGCAGGGGTGCGGTGCGTACACCCCATGATCGCAGGGGTACGCACAGTACCCCGCGATCATGGGGTGTACGGACCGTACGGTGTGTATGTGATTGTGTGCTTTTCCATACGAATCGCCCTTACCTGACGTGGACCGTACGAATCGCGTCCTCATACCCCGGTCCGGATCGTACTCGCCGGGTCGTACGGCATGTTTACGATTCGTATGGAGAGGGCTCCGGATACGAATCGTACGGACGGTTTTTTCCAGGATCGAAATCGAACCCTTAATGTTATGTATTTTAATGTGTATTTTACATGTCTGTGTTCTATTTTTTTCTATTAGTATTGCATTTCTTTTTTAATATATGTGTTTAGATATGATTAATTCTTTTTAAAGTAAATTTAGCATTTTAGTTCCGTAGCGGGTTGTTGGTTTATAGGGGAATAGGGTGGGAAGTAATTTAATTGTGAAAAATGTATTAATAAGTTTTACAAGTTATTAATTTGTTTTAATTACATTTTGTGGTTTTATTCTGTACCGGTTTGTGGGTTTATAGGGGAATAGGGTGGGAAGTAATGTAGTTATAATTAATTAATTAATCATTTGTGTTAATTAACATTTATGTATTTAATATTTAAAATTGTTAATTGTGGTAATTAATTAATTATTAATTTGTTATTAATTGGTTCTTAATTATTAATAATTATTTTGTAAATATTGTAGTTGTATTATTTATTTAGGAGCGGGTTGTGGGTTTATAGGGGAACAGGGTGGGAAGTAATTTAATTATAATTAATTAAGGACTATTTTTTATTAATTAATTACGTATTTATGATTTTATATTATTAATTGTGGTAAATAATGTATTATTAGTTAGTTATTAATTGTTTGTCAATTATTAATAATTATTTGGTAAATATCTTAATTGTGTTATTTTTTTAGGAGCGGGTGTTGGGTTTATAGGGGAATAGGGTGGGAAGTAATTTAATTATAATTAATTAATTAATATTTTTTTAATGAATAATTAAGTATATATGATTTTGTATTGTTAATTGTGGTAATTAATTTATTATTAGTTAGTCATTAATTGGTTCCTAATCATTAATAATTATTTTGTAAAAATTGTATTTGTGTTAATTTTTTAGGAGCTGGTTGTGGGTTTGTAGGGGAATATGGTGGGAAGTAATTTAATTATAATTAATTACGGACTATTATTTATTAATTAATAATTAAGTATTTATGATTTTATATTATTAATTGTGGTAAATAATGTATTAATAATTAGTTATTGTTTGTTCATTATTAATAATTAATTGGTAAATATGTTAATTGTGTTATTTATTTGGGAGTGGGTTGTGGGTTTATAGGGTTGTGGGGCAGGAAGTTATTTAATAATAATACATTTTTATTTTTAAATATTTAATATTTATGCATTTAAAATGGTTAATTGTTGATTGTGGTAAATAATGTATTGTCATATTAATTGGTTATTAATAACTATTAATTAATTATTAATGATGTTATGTGTGTCATATTTTTAAGAGCAGGTTGTGGGTTGATAGGGAGTAGGCTGGAAAGTAATTTAATTTGAATATATTTGTTTAAAAAAATATTATATAATTTGTTTTAAGTTATTTTGTAGTGTTATAAGTGTGAAAATAATGTATCATTGATTGTTTTTAAATTGCTTATTATTATTAAATAATTAATTAATTATGTAAATTGTGTTATGTTTTACAACATTTGTGGTGTCATTTATAGGGGATTATGGTGGGAGGTAAAAAAAATTGTTTGTTAATCAATTTTAAATATTTTGCTTGAGTGGTAATAGTAAATTATTCCCCTATGCAATCCAACACTTTCCCTACTGTTGCACTCGCTGGAGTGGGAATAGTAATGTATTCCTCTCCCCTATCCAACACTTTCCCTACTGTTGCACTTGCAGGAGTGGGAACAGTAATTTTTACCCCTCCGCTATCCAACACTTTCCTTACTGTTGCACTCGCTGGAGTGGGAATAGTAAATTATTCCCTTCCGCTATCCAACACTTTCAATACTGTTATACCTGCTGGAGTGGGAATAGTAAATTATTCCCCTCCGCTATCAAACACTTTCCATACTGTTGTACTTCCTGGAGTGGGAATAGTAAATTTTTCCCCTTCGCTATCCAACACTTTCTCTACTGTAGCACTTGCTGGAGTGGGAATAGTAATTGTTACCCCTCCGCTATCCAACACTTTCCCTGCTGTTGCACTTCCTGGAGTGGGAATAGGAAATGATTCCCCTCCTCTATCCAACACTTTCCCTACAGTTGTACTTGCTGGAGTAGGAATAGTAAATTATTCCTCTCCGCTATCCAACACTTTCCCTACTGTTGCACTCCCTGGAGTGGGAATAGTAATTGTATCCACTCCGCTATCCAACACTTTCCCTACTGTTGCACTCCCTGGAGTGGGAATAGTAAATTATTCCCCTCCGCTATCCAACACTTTCCCTACTGCTGTACTCCCTGGAGTGGGAATAGTAAATTATTCCCCTCCGCTATCCAACACTTTCCCTACTGTTGTACTCCCTGGAGTGGGAATAGTAAATTATTCCCCTCCGCTATCCAACACTTTCTCTACTGTTGCACTCCCTGGAGTGGGAATAGTAATTGTATCCCCTCCGCTATCCAACATTTTCCCTACTGTTGCTGTTAATGTAGTGTCAAATGTAATTGTAAAAGAATAAAAATATTTTAATATTTTAAATTAATATATATACATTTTATTTTATTTTGATTTTACTGCTGTATGTGTGTGTATATATATATATGTATATATATATATATATATATATATATATATATATATATATATATATATATATATATATATATATATATATATATATATATATCCATACCACAAATTTTGCCCACATTGAGGAGCCCACTGGATTCCATATCCTCATGCAGTGAGGTCACAGCCTGCTCCTGATCACCAGACTGGCAAAGTACAGTTTCCTTGGCTCAACGCGTTTCGAAAATAAATTCTTGTTCACGAGCCTGAATAAGACTGCAGCAACAGCAAAGGTTTGATTCAACTGCTCTTTATTCAAACAGACCCCGCCCCTTCGAGCACGATCTTAAGTTTGCGCAGGTGTGTGCCGTATTGCATGATGGTATTTGCAGTTTCAGACCTTATAGTATTACCCAGGTGGGTGATGCTGTTGTAGAAAATAATATCACAAATTGTCCCCCAAGTGGGTTAGTGTCAGCTGGAAAACAGCGCCTGCTGCATTACAAAGAGCACTCACTGGCAAGCTGGAATTGTCCCTTAATGCGGCGCTGGTTTTCAACGCCGCAGGTCCGTGCACTACGGCAGGGCTTCCTCGCGACTTGGACCAAGCCGCTTCCAATACAAACCACAAAGTTTGCCCACATTGACGAGCCCACTCGATTCCATATCCTCATGCAGTGAGGTCACAGCCTGCTCCTGATCACCAGACTGGCAAAGTACAGTTTCCTTGGCTCAACGCGTTTCGTAAATAAATTCTTGTTCACGAGCCTGAATAACACTGCAGCAACAGCAAAGGTTTGATTCAACTGCTCTTTATTCAAAACAGACCCGCCCCTTCGAGTACGATCTTGAGTTTGCACAGGTGTGTGCCGTATTGCATGATGGTATTTGGAGTTTCAGACCTTATAGTATTACCCAGGTGGGTGCTGCTGTTGTAGAAAATAATATCACAAATTGTCCCCGAAGTGGGTTAGTGTCAGCTGGAAAACAGCGCTTGCTGCATTACAAAGAGCACTCACTGGCAAGCTGGAATCGTCCCTTAATGCAGCGCTGGTTTCATATATATATATATATATATATTACCTACTGGCGGTCGCCAGTAGGTAGTTATAGTTAGGATTGATTTCCATAGGGAAATCGCAACATTCTATTGGGAATAACTTTGGCGCCGGTTGAGGAATCTGCCTGAATTTTTCAGCAACTTTGCCTCGCGGCTCTCCGCTCCTTCCCGAAAGTTTGGGGGGGATTCGTCAAGCGGGGGCCGAGATAAAAGGGGGTCCCAAAACGTGTTTTCCCCATGCTAATTTCCATAGGGCGGTCTGTCGCACTTTTAGCTCGAACGGCTGAATGGATTTTCACCAAACTTGGCAAAATTGTAGGGACTGGTAGCCCGATGTGCCTTTGCTATGTCTCAAGATATGTGCTCCAGAGGATTTTGAGTAATTTAGGTTAAAAAAAATGTATATATCTATGGCAGCGCCCCGGTACGCGCACTGGGGAGCGCTCCGGGCGCGCCACGCGACTCGCGCACGGAAAGCTGATTGGCTTTCGGGTGTCTGTAAACATTCGAAACAGTCCGGAGCGGCCGCCATCTTGTGCCTCGGTAGGATCGAGACACAAGAGGTGGCAAAAATCAAAGGGGGAAATGAGCAAAAGGGGGCAGGGTACACCCCCCCTGACCCCCTAGGTTTGATGTGGGGGCCATAAAAGGGTCCCGCGGGACAAAAAAATGTTTTCATTTTTTTTCGATTTTCGCGGGGGGCGCCCGGTACGCGCACCAGGGAGCGTACCGGGGAGCGTACCGGGGAGCGTACTTTGGTGAAAAATAGTAAAAATAATAGTGTAAAATAATCATTTTGAGTGATTACAGGTAGGGTATAAGCATGGGCGTAAAATCCGTTCCGCTCGCGGTTTTTGCGGATTTTCGGTAAATTTGCAATCCGCGAACTCTCGCGAACTTACCGAAAATTCGTAAATCCGTGCGAAGCGGATTTTTTTGCTTGGTCGCACTTGCCAACTAGAATACTATACAATTTCGCGGGAGTAAACACTCGCGAAAACGTAGATGCGCGGGCAGCGACAATCTCGCAATAGCGAGATTGCAAAATTTGCAATTTCGCACAAGAAATCCACCAGCAGGCAGCATAAACCTTGAAAATTATGATTTTTATTAGAATAACTCCTCAGGTTGACATTTGCCTGCACTTTTTATTTGCAAGGAGTCCATTTTGGGGGGGGGGGTTTAGGAAGGAAGTGCCCCACAGTCTCCAACTTCCTGTTCCTGTCCAGCAGGCTCCTCTCAGTGCTTTCTTCATGTGCTGGTCACTTTGATTTGGATCTTGACCTGGAAGCACTCAGCAGGTGAAAAAGTTCAAACTCATCATTAGTAACCATTCCCTGTAGTGCTTCCTGAGGGGCCCCTCCAGAGTTCAGTTGCCTACTTGCAACTATTCTATGACCCTGCTCTGACCCTCACAGCAGGCTCAGAGAATAGCTACAAGTATACAACAAAGGTCCTGTTAAAAAAATTACACTGCAACAGAAAGCAATTACAGATAAGGAAGCAGGTGCCAGGGATCTTGACCTGGAAGGATTACTTTTTGTGAATGCTGCTGGATATTTGGATTTTTGCAAAACTGAAAGCACTCAGCAGGTGCACAAGTTCAATCTTATCATTAGTAACCATTCCCTGTAGTGCTTCCTGAGGGGCCCCTCCAGAGTTCAGTTGCCTACTTGCAACTATTCTATGACCCTGCTCTGACCCTCACAGCAGGCTCAGAGAAAGCAATTACAGATAAGGAAGCAGGTTCCAGCCAGGAAGTTCAAATTCAGTAACACATTAATCAGCCCCTAATTCATTTATGTCAGTTGAGGCAGGGCAGGTGTGCTTTTCCACCCATAATCTACAGTGATGAACTAGAGGGTGGCATGGGTGAGCCAGAGGGTGGCATGGGTGAGCCAGAGGGTGGCAGTGGTGAAACAGAGGGTGGCAGTGGTGAAACAGAGGGTGCTGTGATGAACCAGATGTAGAAACAACATGTTCGCGACCGTTGCTACCCGAAAAGTAAGTTCGCGTTTGCGAACTGGTACAAAATCCTCGCGAACTGGCAGAAATCCTTGCGAACACAAAAAAAAATAAAAATCCGCAAATTCGCGAGAGTTCGCGGATTTTGCGGATTGCGAATCCGTAAATACGCAATTTCGCGGATTGCCAATTCGCAAAATCCGCCCATGCTTAATAGGGTAGCTCTGAAAAGAGCTTTTGGGTTCTGTGGCTGTTTTAGGTACCTACAAGTACATCCCACACACACCCACACCCACACAACCCCACACCCCCACACCCACACACTCCCCACACACACCTCACACACGCACACCTCCACCCACACCCAAACACCCCACACCGACACCTTACACATCCACACCCACACCCATACTCAAACACACACCTCACCCCCCCTCCCAACACACACACACACACACGCACACACAGATATCTCACAGACACACCCCACACATACACCTCCCCCCACACACACACACACCTCACAGACACATCCACACATCCCACACATACATACATATCCTACACACATACCCCCCACACCCACAAACACCTCACACACCCACACTCCCACCTACACCCAAACACCCCACACACCCACACCCACACACACACCTTACACACCCACATCCCCACCCACACCCACATATCCCACACACCTATATACCTCATCCCACCCAGACACACACACACACACATACACACCTCAGAGACACACCCCGCACATCCCCCACGCACACCTCCCCCACCCCCACACATGGGGAAAACTCAGTGAAACACTAAAATAATAATTTAAAGTGCTAAGAGGTAGGGTATCTCTGAATAGAGTTGTTGTGTTGTGTGGGTGATTTAAGTACCAACATGTAGGTACCAATGCAGAGTCTTAAATTCAATGTACACCGTTTCCTCTGTAGATAATTTGCATGTTGTTATAGAAGTTATTGTGGTATATGGAATCCATACCATAGTCTGTCAGGAAAGCAGAAAGAACATGGAGGCAGGAGATGAAAAAGAGATGTCAAATACACATTGGAGATAATATAGTGGGAGAAAGGAAGTATCTATGAGCAAAATTACTATGTAAAACAAAAAAGTTGCACAGTATACTATAAGTCTGACTTTACATTATAATCAATTTGGTACTAGTTTAAGAAATACATATAAAAATGAATAATGTTTCAAACAATTTTAGAATTATTAAATATAAATTTATTTTTGAGATTCATTTTCCAAATTAAATATAACGTCTAACATTTGACTGTCCGAAATGTCCTCTTTTTGAGTGAACATAACTTCCAACATTTGACTGTCAGAAACGTCCTCATATTGAATTAACAAATCCACAAATTCTACACATTGTAGAAGTTCATGGTCCCGTGATTCATCCATGAATTCCAAGTCATTGGGTTCAATGATTTCTTCATTGTTCATCTCTAGGACAATTTCAATGGAAATGTTCTGTTCTCCTTCCATTTTTGTGCTGAAATTTGCATAAAAAAAATCTGTAGAAATATGGCACTGTTGGGTTTAAGTTCAGACAGGTAGTTTTGATTTTTTAACAGTGCAGTTAACTTTGGGCAGTGTATGGTAACAGGCAGGAAGTAGAAATATAAAAAAGTGCCTGTGAAGAAACGTAAGTAAATTCATAATTATAGCAGAGAAGCCTAAGTCAATCCATAAATATAACAGAGGAGCCTATCTCTATCTATAACTATATCAGAGGGACAGTAAATAACTATCAGAAAACTTAAAGTGCCCCTTACAAATTATCAACTTACTTTACAGAGAGGTGAAGAAGACAAAATGCGAAAATCCTTTCAAGATGTACCTCAGGTAGTTGTAGTCAAAATGGCTGTGTTTCCCTCTCATTTTTCATTTATATTCATGTACATAACCAATCAAATGTCAGGGAAAAAAAGTAGAAAATGAAAGTAACATTTTAATTGGTTGTAAATTCTAACACTTCAGATGTGTTTTTGTGAAGTAATTTACCTCAGGGTATTTAGAGAGGTCTACAGGCTAAATGGCTCAATGGAATTCCATCGAATTTGGGAAAATGGTAGGGATTGGTATGTAGTATGAGGTATTCTATATTTGGTGAAAGTGTCTCCAGTGGTTTTTATGTACGTTAACTTTTAACAATTTTTTTAGAGCGCTTCCCGGTGCGCGCCCCGGTACGCGTACCGGCAGCGCTACGGCAGTCCTCCATTTTGTTTTCGGTAGATTTAAGACAGAAAATGGAGGACAAACAACGTTGGGAATAGGTATAAGGGGGCATCGTAGGCATTCCTTGACCCTCTATGTTTTGTGAGGGGGTCTTAGGAGGCCCAAATAGGCCAAAAAAAACAAAAAAAAACATTTTTATTTTTCGCGGGGGGAGCGCCCGGTACGCGCAACGGGAAGCGTACCGGGGAGCGTACTATGGTGAAAAATAGTGAAAAAAAGTTAGAAAAAGATAATCATTTGGAGTGATCAGAGATAGGGTAGCCCTGAAAAGGGCTTTTGGGTTCTGTGGCTGATTTAGGTACCCACAAGTAGGTACCAATGCACAGTCTTAAATTCAGGAGGAATATTCTATTCCCCTCATCTGAAAAGTGCACACCATCTCCCCTGTAGATATCTTGCATGTTGTAACGCAAGTTATTATTGTATATTGAACCCATTCCATAGTCTCTCATGTAAGCAGAAACAGATTTATTCACATGTTTCTGTGCTTTCTCAAATTGTGGACAAAATTGATTGGACCACTTCCATTTCTGTCTTTGGCATATATTGGAATATACCAAGGCAGTTTGAGGAAAAAGTGCCATCAATTGATCAAAGGTGTCCTTTAAAAGCATTTCCAGACCTACCCCAGTCAAAGTGCCCAAGTCATTTCCTCCACAGTGCACAATTAAAAGGTCAGGGTGTGGCAAATGCAAAAAGGTTTTCACCAATGGTATCAATTGGTGACATTTCAATCCTCTCTGGCCAATCCATTTAATCTTCACATTTGGTAAGTCAAGGTTGTGAACATTTCTGGTAGCTGCATACCTTTGAGCCCAGTGGATATAGCTATGTCCAATAATCCAGACAGAATACATGGTGAGAGAAGATTCTGATGCAGTCAGATGAAGTGTGGAAAAGAAATGGCAGTTGGAACAATAGGAGGTTGCACAAAAAAAACCTGTGGAGTTTTAGTGCTCTTGAATCACAAGCAATGATTGGTAGAATGAGATAGTTGAAAACTGAAAGTTAGGGTGCATGGTTGTGTTCTGTGTAAGAAGTAATTTGAATGGTTAAAAAAAGTCATTTAAAGAAACCTTGCACCAGATAAGCTGGTGTATTCTCAGGTCAAACATCCTTGCAGAGGTTACTTGCTAAATATCTTACCGTGTTACACATCTGAATTTGAAGTTCTGTAGGTACGTCATTCCAGTTTTAACTGTTTCTTTCTTTGTTGTATGGGACTTTTTGTATCAAGCATAAGCTTTGCTTTACAATTCGGGTGTTTCAGGCTTTTCTCTTGGTGATTGGTACTTCCATGTTTACTCTTTTCTCAACACAGCATTCGGTGAATTTATGCTGGTTGTTAATATTTAATACAGAATTGTGATATATATATTAGTTATTATATTATTTACAGCCCTGAAGAAGTCTGTTTTGTCATAGACTGACTAGACGAAACACGTGTTGGCTGGTGTTATGAAATACATTATATTGGATGATGGAATCTAATGACGTGAAGATGGAATAAAAACAACACAAGAACATTTGAAGATATTGACTTTATTTTGAAGACGAGTGCTTGGTGGATAATTTATCCTTGCAGAGGTGATTTGCAACATTGTAGAATAAACTTTTAACCCTGGGAACTCAGTGAGGAGGGAGTTGCTATGGTAACAGGTAGAAAGGGCTGAGGGGGGGAAGGGTGTTGGTTTGAAAATACAGAGGGAAGAGTTTTGATTGGTTACCATGAGCAATATGTGTGTAGAATTAGAGGTTTTCTGTGCCTTTATGGTTTGCACTGCCTGGAGAACATACCTTTTGCTCTGCTAAAGAAATATTGGTGTGTGTATTTGACACTGTTCTGAATCTCCTAAAGCATTTTTAAAGGTGAGTTATGATTCATTTAATATACATAGAGACTTGTATACTCTATGGAGAAGATTTGGAAGCAAATTGTGGTTTTTTAATGTTGTTTTGTGTCATGCTTTTTGATAATGCTTGGTAAAAAGTTTTTACTGCATAGAGTAATTGTATTTTGTAAAATTGTGAAGTTTTAGTAGTGACATGGAATGCTTCTACATAGGACCTGTGCTGTGTTTTTTAAATGTGATGTCAAAAACGATTTTGGGAAAAATTAATGGCTTTTACATTTTTTAAAAGGAATAAAGAATGTGTGCATGTTTAAGAAATACATTTGACTCTTCACAGTGATGTTACCTGTGTTAACTCAGTGTAGGAAGCATATTGAGTTTGTTTGCATAGAGGAATTGTATTTTGTAAAATTGTGAAGCTCCATGTGAAAGCTTTTGCCTCAGTCTTATCCCTGCTGTGATATGATATAATATGAATGTTTTTTACATTTTTGAGTATAATGTGGCGCAGAGGTTTAAAAAGTGACGCATCTAACTACATGCGTCACTTTTTAAATATGGTGCAAAAAGGTACATGTTTGGGCTTTCCTGGGGAGCGTAGGTGGTGAGGCTTGTGTCTAAGAGTGCAGTGGCCTAGGCTTCATGAAGCCTATCCCCGACTGCACTCTTGGACACAGGTGTCAATTTGACTCTTTACAATGATGTTACCTGTGTTAACTCAGTGTAGGAAGCATATTGAGTTTGTTTGCATAGAGGAATTGTATTTTGTAAAATTGTGAAGCTCCATGTGAAAGGTTTTGCCTCAGTCTTATCCCTGCTGTGAGGCAGATGTTTGTACATAGGATCTGTGTTATTTTGTGGAAAATGAATAGTCTTTACATTTTTGAGTATAATGTGGCACAGAGGTTTAAAAAATGACGCATCTAACTACATGTGTCACTTTTTAAATATGGTGCAAAAAGGTACATGTTTGGGCTTTCCTGGGAACGTAGGTGGTGAGGCTTGTATCTAAGAGTGCAGTGGACTAGGCTTCATGAAGCCTATCCCTGTCTGCATTCTTAGACACAGGTGTCAATTTGACTCTTTACAATGATGTTACCTGTGTTAACTCAGTGTAGGAAGCATATTGAGTTTGTTTGCATAGAGGAATTGTATTTTGTAAAATTGTGAAGCTCCATGTGAAAGCTTTAGCCTCAGTCTTATCTCTGCTGTGAGGCAGATGTGTGTACATAGGATCTGTGCTATTTTGGGGAAAATGAATGGTTTTTAAATTTTTGAGTATAATGTGGCGCAGAGGTTTAAAAAGTGACGCATCTAACTACATGCGTCACTTTTTAAATATGGTGCAAAAAGGTACATGTTTGGGCTTTCCTGGGGAGCGTAGGTGGTGAGGCTTGTATCTAAGAGTGCAGTGGACTAAGCTTCATGAAGCCTATCCCCGTCTGCATTCTTAGACACAGGTGTCAATTTGACTCTTTACAATGATGTTACCTGTGTTAACTCAGTGTAGGAAGCATATTGAGTTTGTTTGCATAGAGGAATTGTATTTGGTAAAATTGTGAAGCTCCATGTGAAAGCGTTTGCCTCAGTCTTATCCCTGCTGTGAGGCAGATGTTTGTACATAGGATCTGTGGTGTGTTTCCTAAATGTGATGTCAAAAACGATTTTGGGGAAAATGAATGGTTTTTACATCTTTGAGTATATTGTGGCGCAGAGGTTTAAAAAGTGATGCATCTAACTACATGCGTCACTTTTTAAATATGGTGCAAAAAGGTACATGTTTGGGCTTTCATGGGGAGTGTAGGATGTGAGGCTTGTATCTAAGAGTGCAGTGGACTAGGCTCCATGAAGCCTATCCCCGTCTGCATTCTTAGACACAGGTGTCAATTTGACTCTTTACAATGATGTTACCTGTGTTAACTCAGTGTAGGAAGCATATTGAGTTTGTTTGCATAGAGGAATTGTATTTTGTAAAATTGTGAAGCTCCATGTGAAAGCGTTTGCCTCAGTCTTATCCCTGCTGTAAGGCAGATGCTTGTACATAGGATCTGTGCTATTTTGGGGAAAATGAATGGTTTTTACATCTTTGAGTATATTGTGGCGCTGAGGTTTAAAAAGTGACGCATCTAACTACATGCGTCACTTTTTAAATATGGTGCAAAAAGGTACATGTTTGGGCTTTCCTGGGGAGTGTAGGTGGTGAGGCTTGTATCTAAGAGTGCAGTGGACTAGGCTTCATGAAGCCTATCCCCGTCTGCATTCTTAGACACAGGTGTCAATTTGACTCTTTACAATGATGTTACCTGTGTTAAATCAGTGTAGGAAGCATATTGAGTTTGTTTGCATAGAGGAATTGTATTTTGTAAAATTGTGAAGCTCCATGTGAAAGCGTTTGCCTCAGTCTTATCCCTGCTGTGAGGCAGATGCTTGTACATAGGATCTGTGCTATTTTGGGGAAAATGAATGATTTTTACATCTTTGAGTATATTGTGGCTTAGAGGTTTAAAAAGTGACGCATCTAACTACATGCGTCACTTTTTAAATATGGTGCAAAAAGGTACATGTTTGGGCTTTCCTGGGGAGCGTATGTGGTGAGGCTTGTATCTAAGAGTGCAGTGGACTAAGCTTTATGAAGCCTATCCCTGTCTGCATTCTTAGACACAGGTGTCAATTTGACTCTTTACAATGATGTCACCTGTGTTAACTCAGTGTAGGAAGCATATTGAGTTTGTTTGTATAGAGGAATTGTATTTTGTAAAATTGTGAAGCTCCATGTGAAAGCGTTTGCCTCAGTCTTATCCCTGCTGTGAGGCAGATGTTCGTACATAGGATCTGTGCTGTGTTTCCTAAATGTGATGTCAAAAACGATTTTGGGGGCAATGAATGGTTTTTACATCTTTGAGTATATTGTGGCGCAGAGGTTTAAAAAGTGACGCATCTAACTACATGCGTCACTTTTTAAATATGGTGCAAAAAGGTACATGTTTGGGCTTTCCTGGGGAACGTAGGATGTGAGGCTTGTATCTAAGAGTGCAGTGGACTAGGCTCCATGAAGCCTATCCCCGTCTGCATTCTTAGACACAGGTGTCAATTTGACTCTTTACAATGATGTTACCTGTGTTAACTCAGTGTAGGAAGCATATTGAGTTTGTTTGCATAGAGGAATTGTATTTTGTAAAATTGTGAAGCTCCATGTGAAAGCGTTTGCCTCAGTCTTATCCCTGTTGTGAGGCAGGTGCAAGATTTTGATGTAACAGTGTCCAAAAAGTGACGCAGTGAAATCTCATAGATTTTACTGCGTCATTATTACGAGGCTTTCTGTGGAGAAATGACCCCTATCTGTACATTACACCTGACAGAGGTATAATGTGGTGCAAAAGGTTTAAAAAATGACGCATCTACCTACATGCGTCACTTTTTAAATATGGTGCAACAAGGCACATGTTTTATGACGCCAATGCGTCACAAAAAGTGACGCTTCAGTAGCGCAAAACTGACGCATGGCTTTATAAATGAGGATCAATTATGTCATCTGTGTTACCTGAGATTAGGAAGTAGATTGTGCAGATGAGGTGAGACATGTCCAGAGGGACAGAGGAGGTGAGGTTTATGATCAAGACTGCAGTGGGAGAGAGGCCTTTCTCGGGAAGCATAGGTGGTGAAGCCTGTGTATAAGAGTGCAGTGGACTTATACACAGGTCTCATCTTCTTTGTACTTGTGGACAGAGCTGTCTTCCACTATACTCTTCAATACAGGCCTCACCTTTTGTGCACCCCTGAAGAATCCTCACCTGATCTGTAACCCTGAATAGATCGTTTGCTTTTTGTCATTGCTTTGTTGTTTGGTAATAGTGGTCTATAATGTGCTATTTTTTTCTTTAACACAGATTGAAATCGTTATTTCAAGAGTAAGCAAAGATGTCCACAAGGGAAAGGACAAGAAAACAACGTAACCGGGAAAAATCAAAAACAGCAACGGAATTACAGCACTCTTCCACAACAAATACTTCAAAAAACAGGAACCAAGCTCCTGGTAAGAAAACTAAGTCTTTTATTCGGAACATTTGTACTTTAAAAAAAAATGATGGACATCATGTAGAAAAAGAAAATGAGAGAGTAAAATTGAAAAGGAAGGAGAGAACTTCAAAGAATCCTAAAACTGGAGCAGGAGAGAATAATATGTATAGGAATAGAATCAGTTTAGAGACATTCGTAAACGAATGTTTCGCAAAAGGGTGGTTTAAATTTGTAAAAAAACATTAGGAAAGGTAAACAGAGAGCTGCTTTTTATAAAAAGTGTAGAGAAGATTGTTGATCAGGCTTTTGAAGTTAAGAAAAAATTATTTATTTTAATAATCAATAGAATTAGGACACTTAACAAGACAATTGATGTTTTCAAATCAAACAGTAGATGGAAAAGAGTAATTAATCGGACTAATTTTTGTAAAGTTTTTTCAGGAGAATGGATGCACAGTTCAAGTTGTGAGCCATTTTTTAATGAGGAGAGTTACTTCCAGGAGAATGATTTAGTGCATGCAGTTGACACCAGTGGTCGAGCGTATGAAGTGAAAGACGGTTGTCCGATTGAAAAAGAGAAACTTGTGCCTAGAGAACCAGAAGAGGTGTTAACTGATGAAGTTTTTGGGAGACGTACTAAGGGTCCATTGTACACTTGGAAGTGTAGTCGTATTTGTAGTGTGCGACAGGAATCAATTGATTTGTTTTGTAATTTCTTACGTACATATAGTAAGAAAAGTCTAAAGCAGAAAGTGAAGTTGTTGCAAGACTTAGATCCTTGCAGAGTGAGAGAAATCACAGGTTTGCAAGGCCATTCACTGGCTTGTCTTTCTAGAAAAGTCTGTCAGAGTGTTTTTCATCATTTTAGGATGTTAGCAGTGCATCATACCAAAATGAGGAAATTAGTGAGAATGTTGTATTATGCAAAAAGTCCAGCACTTAAGCTTAAACAATTAAACAGTGCTCTTTTGCATGGAACTGAATTAGATGTGAAGAAGATTTGTGAAGAAATTGAGATTTGTTATTTTGATAAAAAAAGAGGATAGTGTGGAAATTGACACAGCAATTCAAGGTAATGTGTAAGACAATGTACAGATTTCAAGTACAGAAAAGTTTGAGCAGGAAATTAGCAGGTTTAAGGTGAAATCAAGTGAAAGGCCGAATTTTACTTGTGTGTGTTGTCGACGAAGTCATTATAAGCATCAAACTAGATTAGTTGATTTATATGTAAAAAGTGAAAAGATGAATAATTATTAGTGGAAGGATTTTGCAACTTATTTGTGGGTGGAGAATTGTTTTGATTTGAGTTCTGATCAGCGTATTTGTAAATATTGTTATGATAAATTAAATCAAAACAGAATGCCTGTTAGAGCTGTTCATAATAATCTGGAGTTGGTAGACATTCCCCGTGAATTGATGGATTTAAATACATATGAGTCTATTTTGATTCAATGTGTCCACCCTTTTCAGGCAAATTGTTCGCATGGAGCCTAAGATAGGGAAATTGCCTCCTACAGATTTGCAGAGAGGATTAAAGGGAAGAGTTGTTTATTTGCCTGTAGATTTCAAACAAAATATTGATACAATTGGTATAGAAAAAGTAGAAGAGGAACCTTTAGTTATTCTAGTTAATGGAGTTCCGACAAAGAGTAAAAAAATCTGGCAAGATTTAGTGGATGTTAGGAAAGTCAAAAAGGCAACGTTGTATTTAGTCAAAAACAATGAGTATTACAAACATGTTTATGTTGCAGCAGAGGAAACAGCTGCAGATGAAGACAGTGATTGTTCAGGCGGCCAAATTGAAAAAGTTGATGTCTCTAGAAGTGAAGAAATATATGAACATTATACTGTTCATCCTTTGCATTCCAAAGACGTAATGGGGAATGCAATTGAATTGTTTCAAATGAAAGCAGCAAAAGGAAGTCCCGTTAGTGTATGGGAAGAAAGTTTGGAAGCTCGTTGTTTTCCACAGCTATTTCCAACAGGTCCAGGTGGACGATATGACGATCGACCACTTCAAATTCCTGCATCTGAATATCGAACTGTAAGATTATATGCTGAAGATCCAAGGTTTCGTCAATGCATTCCCTATTTGTTTCATCTACTGAATGAAAGTGACTTGTCTGGGCTTTCTTATGCAGTAAACCATATACTGAAAAGTGGAGCACATCTGCAAAATGTTTCGGCGAGGGACTTTATGGAGAAAGTGAATCTGCAAGGTAATATTTTGGAATCTCATCTAATCAATCTCATGGCATGTCAGCGTGGTACAAACGAGTATTGGTACCGTTGTCATGGGGAATTGAAATGTATGCTAAGAAACTTAGGAACTCCTACATGGTTCCTCACTCTTAGCTGTGCCGAGTATGCATGGGACGACCTACTCCAATTTCTACGAGAGGCAAATGCAAATATACAAAATATAGAATTCAAAACACCTGGAGAACTGTGTTCTTTGGATCCAGTGAATGTATGCAGATATTTCAATCATAGATTTGAAGCTATGATGTCTTTTATTACCAACAAAAAAATCCTCCCCTTGGAGAGGTTTTGGATTTCTTTTGGAGAAAGGAGTATCAAGCGAGAGGTGCTCCTCACATACACATGTTGTTATGGATTAAAGATGCACCCAAATTTGGAACAGATTCGGATGAGACAGAGATGAGCTTCATTGAAGAGAACATGTGCTGTTCCGAAAACTACCGAAGAAAACAGTTTAAGGCAACAAGTTTTACGCTTTCAATCCCATCGTTGTGGAAAGTACTGTCGTCGAAAATTCAGAAACAAGGACAAGTTCTACACAAAATGTCGTTTCGGCTTTCCACGACCAGTGATTTCTAAAGGAAGAGTAAATAATTTGATGTCTTCTCTGCGACATACTGTGACGAGGAAATCACCAAAAAATACATACAATTTAAAAAGAAACGAAGAGTCCAAGTACATCAACGACTACAACCCAGTAATTTTGTCCATGTGGGATGCTAACATGGATATTCAATTAGTTGCTGACAGCTCTATTGCTGTGGCTCGATATGTGACGTCTTACATCACAAAAAAAGAAAAGACAGAACTGAAGGAAATGTGGTAGGACATTTCAAATGAAAAGAGCCTAAGCAAGAAATTATACAGTTACAGTCTGAAGATGTTGTCGCATCGAAAAATTGGAGCATTTGAATGTTCTGATCGATTGCCGTCAGCAAGTCTCTATGCGAAATCTAGAACCATCATTTGGGTGAGTCTAGGTCTTGCTGCAACACGAAACCGAGTTTTGAAATCTGTACAAGAAATAGAGTATTTGGCGGAGAAAGAACCAGAAAGTACAGATATTTTGAAGACCAACATGTTGGATACATACTATCCAAATAGAAGTAGTCATCTTGAGAACGTTTGTTTGTATGAAGTTCCGCAAAACTATATTTATAAGAGAACCATCAGAGAAGATATTAACAATGGAATATATGCTATCATTGGGTGTGAAGGATGTCTAGTGGGACAGAAAAAAGGCCATTTGATTAATCATCGAAAATTGAGTTGCGAAAATCCAGAGAAAAGGGAATTTTACTATTTAGCTCTTTTGCAACTCTTTAAGCCATGGCGTACAGAAAAGGAACTACTTGGAGATTTTCTCTGTTACGAAGATTCTTTTAATGCAACCAAGGATACCATAGAATGTCCTGTTTTTACAAATTATCTGCAAATGTTGAACGAAGAAATAGAGCAAGAAGCCACAATTGCTGCAGAGATTGCTAGAGACAGTTCCCAAGACAGTCAGAGTTCTGCTTCATTGAGTCAGGATCCACTTGGAGGACCAATTATCCAAAATGAAGCTGCCACTGCCATGGATGAGGTGGAAAGAGCTATGGAACAAGCTCAAGATGATGAAGTTAACTTAGAAGATTTGGTGAAACAACTAAACCTTGAGCAGAAACAGATATATGACGAAGTCACAGAACAGATTGAACATGGATTCAGTCATAAGAAAAAAGAGTGCTCATGTACATCATTTAAGCCTGTCCAACTGTACGTGAGTGGAGAAGCGGGAACTGGAAAAAGTTTTCTGATTAAAGCAATTGCAACTTATCTGCAGAAAAGGACTGAATCACCGCTGTCTTGTGTTGTTACCGCTCCAACTCGGCTGGCAGCACATAACATTAAAGGGATTACTTTACATCGTTTACTGATGCTGCCAGTGGAGCATGATAACAAATTGGAGTATCACAAGCTATCTGGAGATGCGTGTTCCGAAGTTTCGAGAGTACTGAAGAAAATGAAACTTCTTATCATTGATGAAGTAAGCATGGTGTCAAATATAATGCTTGCTTTTGTGCATTTGAGAATGCAAGAAATTCTTAGAACAGACTATGATGTCTTATTTAGAGGAAAACATATTATTGTTTTTGGAGATCTTCTGCAGTTGACTCCAGTGAAAGGACAACCTGTGTTCAAAATGCTCACGCATGAAGATACCAGGAAGTGCTTAGGAAGCATTGGAAACGTTAATATATGGTTAAACTTCAAATATGCAGAACTGCTTCAAAATATGCGGCCGTCAGCAAGGGAAAGAAGCTTTACATGGACGATTAATTTCAAATTTGTACCCAAATGAAAACATTCTTCCAGAGAACATTTTTAAGAAAATTAACGAGAAGAAATCTGGCATATGTTTGATGCCAACTCTGAAAGAATGTTCCATATTCAACAACAAAATGTTACAGTTAGAAAATGAAGAGATAGTGAAACTGGAAGCTACAGATAAAATAGAGCATATGGGAGCAATAATTATTTTGTCTGAAAATTTGAAATCAAAATTGGATTCATTAGAGAAGACTATATCTAAAACTGCTGGTTTTGAAAAGACTCTGAATGTGTGTTTAAATTGTCGTATCATTTTGAGAAGGAATTTAAATGTTGAAAGAGGTCTGGTAAATGGAGCAATGGGTCATGTTGTTGGTTTTGTGAATTACAAAAATAGAGATGGAATTGAAATTTTAAAAATTAAATTTGATGGCATTAATGAAATAGAACAAATTTGTCGTTGTTCAGCTAGATTTTTGCTCGTGAAAGACTTATATGTTCGCCGAAAACAGTTTCCTATTTGTGTGGCATATGCGGTGACAATTCATAAGCCTCAAGGTTTAAGTGTAGATAGCGCTTTGGTGAACATTGGAAGTTCTGTGTTTAAAGAGGGTATGGCATATGTGGCATTATCACGAGTCAGAACTGTATCAGGATTGTACTTGATGGAGTGTGATGAAACAAAGATTTGGGCAGATCTAGATTGTGTTAAAGAATACAATAGGTTAAGAAGAGAGTATGCTCCACATTTGCCTCAATATCCTCTGATTGAAAAACATGTGGTAGGCCGAAAAAGAAGAAATGAGAGTAATTGCAGTGAGGTATCAGCAAAAAGGCATAAAGTAGATAAAAGTGTAATTGTAAAGAGAAACAAAAAGGATTCTGTTGAAGATGTTGATGGATTTCAGTTTGAAAACAGTTCTGGTGTCAACTGCTATGCTAATGTAGTAGTTAATGTTGTTTTTTTTCTTCAAAATTTACAAAAACAGATTGTCGAAAATCGGGAACAAACATTGTGCTGTTTATTGAATTCGGGGGGAGCCTAACACTTACCGCCGCCACCGGCGAGAGTCAGCAGAAGACACCAGCCGCCACCGCCAAGAGTCACTCAGCTCGCAAACACCGCGCCGCCGCTCCGGGGACTACAATACCCGGCAGGCCACGCGGCGGCGCTCACCAGGTGACGGTGAACGCGGGGAGGACGCGCCAGGAGGCGCTACAAATTCCCCGACACCCCGGCAGAGCGGGGGAGCCTAACACTTACCGCCACCACCGCCGAGAGTCAGCAGAAGACACCAGCCGCCACCGCCAAGAGTCACTCAGCTCGCAAACACCGCGCCGCCGCTCCGGGGACTACAATACCCGGCAGGCCACGCGGCGGCGCTCACCAGGTGACGGTGAACGCGGGGAGGATGCGCCAGGAGGCGCTACAAATTCTCCGACAACCCCGCATCGCGGGACGCAAAGGGCTTGCCCTCTACGGCCCTCATCAGCAGGAGGAGACAGGGGCAGGGCCCAGAACCCTGCGCAAACACCTACAGTAAGTGTGACCCCACCACGTGTAAACGTAAGAGTAAAATATACCTCCATAGTCTGTCAAGTCAAGTACCTGCCTTACTGTATTTGGAAACAGTTAATCAACATGTCAAAATCAAAAGTGACTGTTCCCATTAATACCATCGACAATTACATGGTACAAAAAGTTGCCCTAATTAATCAAGATAGGAGATTATCCTTGGGGTTGAGCTATTCACCCGACTTGCAACTTGATAACTCGCTACCACCTACCCCTACTCATGATATCAGTAATGAGGTGTTTCAGAGCCAGGAGGACATTCCATTGACCCAACTCCTGGTGGTCATAGATGAACCAGCCCACGAGAGCATACAAGACCAAGAAATATTCTCCATAGAAGAGGAAGCCCCCGCACCAGTCCCAGCACCGAGAGTAACAAAGGGGGGGGAGAAGAATATACCCAAACGGGGTGGCCTTCGATCAAGTAAAAAACGCCTCAATGTATCCCCTGAGAAAAATAGTGTAGAAGATACAAGTGCTCTGATAGAAGGAAAGGCACTCATGGATGATGAGCAATTCAAAAAGTTATTAAATGCCGTAGATTATAAGATTAAATCATTAACCAAACCACTCTTAAATAAAATAGACCATCTGACCGAAGAGGTGAATAGACTAGGGGACCTCTTGCAAAAATCAATAGAGGAGAACATAAAACATTCACTCCCAAAAGCACCTATAGTCGAATCCAAGTCTACCCAAACTGCCTCCAGACAAGAATTATTAGTAGATATTCCCACGACCACTTTGGAGAGCTCTGATCATGGGAGGGGGGGGGTTAAGAGACTTGGATCTAGATACCAACATAGGGAACAACGCAGGGCCGAGCCATATACACAGCATAGAAGATGCTAAACTAGACAAGGGGGCTGTAGAATTAGTTGTTGAGGCCTCTCCACTAATATTAGTCCTAGCAAACGTCCCTCAATTGGAACGAGGGCAAGCAGAGAACATTCCTTCCCTAATAAATAAATCTCTTCACTGGTTATCAGGGAATATGGCTTTTTCGCAAGGAGGCAGGGATCAGTTGGCACAAGAAATATTTAAAGCTAGGAGAGTCGAATGGATCGGGGGTGGTACCAAAAAATTTAAGGGGGATTGTGTGGTGCTGCATTTTACCGATCCAGAAGTCCTGCCAAACATATAAGCTAATATATACCCCCCCCCAGCGCAGAACAACGGAAATTGTGCCATTAACGTTGGACTTTTTCTATACAAAGAAAAGTAACACCTTAAATCCAACCATGTTGAAAACCAAATGGAACCCTGTACTAAGGAAAGCCAAAATCAGTGGAAAAATAAATAATTGGGGAATATCGCTGGAAAATAGGTTCTCGTCCCTCTCTGGACTAAGCGAATGTGATTGACTGAAAGAAAGGTCAACCACAGGAGTGGTCAAGGCTATTGAATCCAATATAGGGAACTGCGGTATTTTAAATAACATAGAACTAAATTGCAGGAAGAGCACGACACCCATTCCCAGGGAAGACACCTTTAGTATAGTTGAGCAAACCCCACTAAATTCCTATGCTATTGCAAACGAAGTGGTAACTAACCCTTCACCCCCTCTGTCTTTCCCTAACCAGTGCCCTTTGTTACAAATGAGCATTCCTCAGACAAAAGGTAGCACAAAATTAATCTCTTGGAACATAGCAGGTATCCATCATAAATTGGAGACCCCGGAATGGTGCGAGTTTATCGACAGTTATGACATTATTATGATGCAGGAAACCTGGGCAGTGGCACCAGTTTTTCGTCAGGGCTATTTAAATTATCACGTACCTGCGAAAAAGAACACTAAAGGGCGGCCCTCTGGGGGTTTAATCATTTGGGTACGACAATCCTTACAATGCACCATCAAAAAGAGACCCATTAATAATAGTGACCTACTTTCGTTAGTGCTCACTAGGACCGATGGTCAAAATATGGCTTTATATAACGTGTACGCCAGGGGAACTCAAGGGGGCGTTGCCTCTGATGTGATAGGTGCATTAGATAATGATCTAGAGATCCTACCCGCAAATTATACCATTTGCGTGGGGGGAGACCTGAATACAACATTTGAACCGTTAGGTTGTGAGGATAATGAATTGACCCAAGAGGAAGACTCCAAATGGGGTATTCCTCAATTGGATCTGCCACTGATAAAGAAGTGGACAGAAGTAGCTATACAGGTTAAGAGCTTATGCCTGTCCAGAGGCCTGAGGGCAGTAAATGGCCGCACCATATCTGACCCCCAGGGTAAACACACCTTTGATAAGGTGAGGTCAAGTAGTAGGATAGATTACATTCTTATAGATGTTAGAGACTGGTCCAAAGTGGTAGACATGCAAGTGGTACCGAGATTAGAGAGCGACCATAACCCCTTGTGCTTGCTCATTAATTTGGTACAAGGTAAAAACACAACTAATCAGAAAAAGGATGTTGCAACATTAGATGTTGTTTCATCCAATAATCTCCGTCACATTAAATGGGCAACACTGATGGACAATCCTGGGGACATGCAGGTCCTAGAGGAAATAGTTAATGCAGAGGTTACCAGATTACAATCTCTTACCAATGAACTGAATTTTAATCAATTGATTGAAGAGTCACAGCAAATGTTCTTTGCTAATATTCAGAAGTTATTCTTCAAAAAAACCAAGCAGAAGAAGGGCTCTAGAATACCAATAAAAGGAGCATGGTACGACAACTCGTGCAGAGAAGCGCGTCAGAAACTCAGTATAGCGCTGAGGACAAAAATTGGGGTATTAAAAGCCAGGAATGACTATAGAAAAGCACAAAATAAGGCCAAAAAAATTGTGGGATGAGAACACATGGCTAGACCTGAAGAAAGCTTGTGCTGCTAAGCAACAGAAGGAGTTCTGGGCCATACTCAAGTGGGGTTATGGGGGAATAGCAGATTGCCCAAAAAACAATGTAGCGAAGGAGGATTGGGTGGAATTCTTCAAACCGCAATACGCAGACAATTTGCCTCCTCCAACTGAAACTCCCCCAGAAAGAGTATTTTATACCCAAGAATTATTTTCATTGAAAGATGCACAAGTGGCAATGGATGGAGTAACCAGAGGAAGGGCGCCAGGTATAGATGGAATACCAGCGGATGTGTTTTTAACGGACAGGTCTAACTGGTGTAAATATTTTGTATGGCTTGCTAACGCTATTGCACAAGGAGCCACGATCCCAGTAACATGGAAGGGCGCGGAGATAATACCAGTCTTTAAAAAGGGGGATAAGGCTTTACCAAGTAATTACAGGCCCATCAGCCTTATCGAGGCTGCACAAAAACTGATGGGTAGGATGTTACAAAATAAAATACAAGCCTGGATAGACGATAAGGATATCCTTTCCCCGTACCAAGCAGGCTTCCGCCCCCTAACTAGCTCTGTCGACCAGGTATTCCATTTTATAACAATGTTCTGGAAAAACGTAACCCTGACAAACGGTCCATTATACGCCGTCTTCGTGGACTTGAAGTCTGCGTTCGACTTAGTACCCCGCCAAAAACTTTGGATTGTCTTGAGGGATCTTGGAATAAGCCCAGAAATGCTGACCCTGCTTACGAGACTGCATGAAGACAACTATGCCCGGATTAGGTGGGGTGCCCAGGGAGATGTCACTGAATCCTTCCCGGTGGAGCGGGGGGTAAGGCAGGGCTGTGTCCTGGCCCCCACTTTATTCTCATTATATATCAATGGCATAGTTGATTTCTTGAAACAATTTGCGACAGACGCCCCAACATTATGCGGGGAGCGAGTTCCAGTATTGATGTTTGCTGATGATACCCTGCTGGTCTCGTGGACCCCCAGCGGTTTACAAAAGACACTTAACGCTTTTGGTGACTTCTGCCGGATTCGGGGCTTAGAACTAAATACATCAAAGACTAAGTACATGAACTTGTGCCCGGTCAAAAATTCAAGGGGAAAATGTACTTTAATGGATCTGTATTGGAGGAAGTGAATGCTTTTACCTATCTAGGCATTTCATTACAGTCTAACATGAACTGGAAATCCCATATGGACAATGTGGTGCTAAAGTTTAATTAATTGGCAGGTGCAATAGCACTAAAACATAAATCTTCATTTAACCAAACCCATTCAGCCAATAATGGAGATTTACAGTATGAAAGTGTTGGGAGCCTGTTTGTATGGATCAGAGCTATGGGGCTTTTCGAACTTGAGCTCGTTAGTCGTCGCAGAAAGAAAATTTCTTCGACGTATGATTGGTGTACCTCAGAGCACTCCTTCGATTCCGCTACAATATGACCTAGGGAGGAAAAAGATAGAGGACATGGCTAGACTGCATCCCCTCCTATATTGGAGGCGCGTAAAAACTACTCCCGAACTGAGTCATTATGCAGCTGCCCTCATGGATGTTGTAAGCTCTGATCACTTTCATAAAATACCATGGCTCAAAGAAGTAAGAACCCTGCTCCAAAAACTGCACCTAGATCACTTGTGGACAGCAGTAGATCCACAGGTTTTCCCATCTAAGACAAGTTTGAAAAAAATGTATTGGGACATGATATTTAATATGGCACTGATTTCCAACCAACCTTTGATGTTGACATCCCAGTTTTTGCATTTTAAACCTACAACTAAATATGAACAGTACTGGGACTTGATTTCTAAACCCCTAGACAGAAAGCTATATTTCCAGTTTAGAATTGGTTCCCTACCCCTTAATGCTTTTACCGTTAAATGGTCCTCTGGTAGTGTGAATACTTGCTCTTACTGCAAAGTACATGTAGAAGACATCGCACATTTTTTGTTTGCCTGCCCATTATATGCTGCCCCAAGAAATAGATGGCTAAAACCGGCATGTAGGAACCTGGGGACAAGGAATTACTCAGAGGCACTGAGAATATTAAGATCTAATTGTGTCCCCCATCTCGCTATTGCTGTAGCCAAATTTATGGGGTGGGCCTGGCTAATACGTACGCGCACTTTAAAACTGTAATTTTAATTGTGTATCCTAACCTATGCTCGCAAGGCTTTATGCTGTGACTTGGATCTTATAACATATGACTTTTAATGAACTGAATATTCGCCAGCACTATATAATATGTATGGTTTAATTTGCATTTTATCTTGTTCTTAAATCCTAGAATAGTATTTATTGTTTTAAGCTTAGGGAAACATGCTTTTATGACAGTGTTGTCGAATAAAGTATTCAAACTTGAAACTTGAATTCTGTGTTAGAGAAATGTAGTAGTGATAGAGCAAAAATAGAAAGTGTTTCAGAAATTAGAAATCTTCTAGACATATGTTCAGGTCAAAATCAATTTTCACAGAATATTCAGCAGGATTGTCAGGAATTTTTAATGTATATGTTTGATGTATTGCAAGATGAAGGAGTAGATATAAAAAATCTTTTTAACCTTTCTTATCAATGGCAACACGACTGTGATAACTGTGCTTCATCAAGTACTACTAGAATAGACTCTGAAAGATTTATATATTTGACTTTACCAGACTGCAAATCAGTGCCTTTTAATAATCTAGTTAAAGCAGCGGATCACAATGTGGTGTGTACCCAATGTAAGTCTGCAATGCTGTCCACATTATTTCTACAAAATTATGGTCACTATATCATTTTAATGTTCCAACGATGTAGACCTGATGGAACTAAATTGACAACTTCTATTAAAAATTACGTGGCTTCTCAGTTATCGATATCAGGAAGAACCTTTACAACTGTAGCTATTATTTTTCATGACGGTCCTTCTACAACATCAGGGCATTACACATGCTATTTAAAAACTTCGAAAGGTTGGACCCAATGTAACGACACTCATTTGACTTTCAAACAACGTTTGCCTTTTGGCTTTATAAATTCATACCTAGTGTTTTTACAGCCAAAATTTAGGTAAAGGTAATTGGCCTATGAAGACGGGAGGAGTACTCATATATACTCATACATCTGACACTATTTGGCCAAATGGAAAGGTGCAAGAATGAGTAAAGAGTCATGACTGAAAAAAGGAGTATATGAAAATATTGAAAATATTTCAGATGTTCTTGGAGCTTTTCTTGTAGAAAGTCGATGAAATGGATTTTTAAGTGAACAACAAAGTACTTTGCAACGAGAAAAGGACCTCCATGATATACTTTTGGCCTCAAGGAAAAGTAAGTCAATCAAAGATTAGCATACATTTGTCATTTGTCAGTATCTAAGGTTTTTTTAAAAACACAATCTTTTAGATTGTGGTTTTTTTTCCGCTGTGATATGATGAGTAATTTGAACTCACTGTTTTAAGTGAAATTCAATATATTCTGAGAACAGCAAAAATAAACTATCTAACATGTTGTAAAAGTTATTCTATAGTTTGGATTGTGTAAATTAAATTGTATTCCCATTCTCTGACACTCACTTTCCTTTTTCCATCCTCTTTCACCTCTTTTTACTCACTTATAATGTCTTTCTCTCACTCTCTGTAACCCCCGTTCCTTTACTCCACTACTTTGACAACCCCTCATTCTCATTTCAACTGTCTGCATGCCCTCTCTCCCTTGCATAACTTTTCAGCTTTCAGTCTCTCTGCTTTACTTCCCTTTTCCGTATTTTCCTCCTTTGCTCTTTTAGTAATTCCTGTTTACTCACTCAGCAGTATTATCGCACTCTATCACTATAAATCACCCACTCTCCCTCGCTTATGTTTGTTTGCTCCTTACTTTTGACCTCTTCTCTCTATTTTTCGTTCACTACTTCTATGTCCTCAGTGCCCTACTCTCCTTGTGTTATGTTCAATTGTGTTTATGTTTTCCGTCTCAGTCATTATCTTTTTACTTACTACTGTTTCCTGATTTAGTTTTGCTAACTCACATTGTTTTAGTATCTTTCTTACCTTTAGTTCATTTCTCTGTTCTTCTCTTCCTCTCTGTCAGTGAATCTATATGCCTTACTCTTAGTAATTTGCTCTCATTCTATTTTTTTTCTCTTTTTATCATTCTACCTTACTTTATTTCCCTTTCTGTGTCCTTCACTCTTACTTTATTTCTAGATACACTGTTATAATTTTTAACCTCTTCATTTGTATATTTTAATTTAAAATACACATTTTACTAATTATAACTTATTTTTTCTTCTCTCTTTCACAGATACAAAGTGCAGTAGAAAAAATATTTAAAGTTACATTTATTATATGGTAAGTATGACTAAAAAATGTACTTTGTCATCACCCTTTGCTTTAAGCTTACTAATATTTTCTCAACCAACCTCACTCCTGTGTCTTTATTCTGCTTACCACACTTATTCTTATTCTCCATGTTTATTCCAATTTCCCTTCTGATATTCAACTTCTTTCAATCCCTATTCTTTAGTTCACTTACCCTCTGTTCCCTTCCTTTGCTTCTTCACTCATTCTCTTTTTCCTAATTATTTATCTTACTCCTACACACACACCTCATCCCCCTCTCAACACATACACACACCTTTAACATACACCCCACACACACACTCCACACCCACACTATTTTAGGTACCTACAAGTACGTCCCACACACACCCACACGCACACAACCCCACACCCCACACCCACACACTCCCCACACACACCTCACACATGCACACCTCCACCCACACCTAAACACCCCACACCCCCACACCGACACCTTACACATCCACACCCACACCCACACATCCCACACACACACACTCACACACACACCTCACCCCCCCAACACACACACATGCACACACAGATACCTCACAGACACACCTCACACATCCCACACACACACCTCCCCCCCACACACACTTTCTCACTCCCCATGTCTTATCCTAATTCAATTCTTCCCCCTCTTTCACCCCTCTTTACTTATACTACCTGGTCTTTTCTCACTTTCTCTCATCGTTCTTCATTTATCCCGGTTCCGCCACTACCCTTTATTCCCCATTTTTTACTGTCCTTTCTTTTTTTTCAACAGCCAGTCACATTCTCCCACTATCTCTACTTTAGTGTTGTTCCTCTCTCTTCCTTTCTTTCGCTCCTTTAGTCATTTTACTTTTCTAATTTTCACCCAATTACACCTTCTCAATTGTTTACTATGTAATAAACAATCACTCTGTGTTCATCCTGTAGCTCTCTTTCTCTTAACATTACTCTCTTTGTGTTCTTCCCTCATGCTAACTCCTTCATTAATATTTTTTTTTCTATTTTTGGGGGGGCGCGCCCCGGTACGCGTACTCTAAGAAAAAAAAATTGACAGAGATTCATTAAAAATATAGGTTTAATTTTATATATGAAAGGTAGTTCTAAAAAGAACTGGTTTTTTTCTTCTTTTTGTTGTTTTATATTTTTTTATTGTTTTTTGAACATTTTGTACTTTTTTTGGCATTTCAAAACAGTTTTATATTTTTTTTGTTTTTTTATGGGAAGAAATAAAGATAAAGGGAATTGAAAATGGCTCAACTGGAGCAAAAAACAAAAAACTGAAAAAATTATTTCTTTTTATTGGGGCAATCATGATTGTCACCAGCAAGGACAATGAGCTTCATACTCTTTTCCCCATAGGACATAAGCTTGCCACATCCAGTACAAGTGACTTTAAAATCACCAAATCGTTCCTGGATACAAGGCATCATCTCTAAAGTTTCTGGTCCAGATTGACTGGGTTCCTTTCTTTTGGAGCTGGTCCTTGAACACTGGGGGAGGTGACTGGCCAGTTCCCTGATCTCTGCACGAGAATAGTTAGCAGGATGTTTCCGGGTCATATGCCGAATCATGGTATGATTACCAAATGAATATTTTTTATCTGAATTGCCCCTTGAGAGTTCTGCACCACAGATTCGACATGTTACCTTTGCCGCATTAACTTTTTTCTTCCCCTCTGGATGTGAAAAAAACTCCCATACAATGTGTTCTTTTGGCTTGTATGGGTTATTTTCTTCAGGCAGCCATCTGCTCCCCTCCTCATCTTCATCATCCTCCTCCTCCACTTCTTCACCACCAATGTATTGTTGTGGTGGTCCTCTTGGTGGTGGTGGTGGTGGTGGTACAGATGCTCCAGCAGTTGCTGCTACAGTAGCCATTTCAAAGTAGAAAAGAATTGCCTCTGTAGATCAAACAGGTCTTCCTCAGTCAAAGGACAAAGTCAGAGTAAGGAAGAAAGGTGTTTTTTTTTATCATTTGGAAAAAAAAACTGTGCTGAACCAATCAGAAGTGTTATTTTCAGGTCACAAGACCAAGGCTTTACTCATTTGGAAACCAAAACTGTTCTGCACCAATAGAAAGTGTTATTTTCAGGTCACAAGGCCCAGGCTGGTCACAAGACCCAGGCATTACTCATTTAGAAACCAAAACTGTTGTGCACCAATAGAAAGTGTTATTTTCAAGTCACATGACCCGACGAGCTTACGCTACGCGCCCCGGCAAGGGCCCGTAGTCGCGCTCCAGGGCGCGCCCGCGGGTGCGTAGCGTAAGCGCGTCAGGACGTTTCGCGATCGTATGCGATCGCGTGCTTTCGGTTGCGATTACGCTGTGCGTCATATGACGCATCATGCGTGTACGTGATACGTCATGATGTTGTTTTCGTTCGCGGCAATAGCGCTCCCGGGACGCTCCCCGGTACGCGCCCCAGGGCGCGCCGTAATATTGCGCTTACCCGTGCGTTCACCGGTACGTGCCCCGGGAGCGCCCCCGGGTTAAAAATTAAAAAAATAATAATAATTTTTTTTAGATATTTATACAATATAAAATTCTTTTTAAAAATGTTCACTTCCTATACCTATAAAGATTTGTTATTAAAAAACCATTGAAATTCACTGAAAAAACCATAGGTTTCACACCAGTTATAGTTAGGAATTAGCATTTAAAAAACCTATTAAATTCACTGAAAAAACCATAGGTTTTACACCAGTTATAGTTAGCTGAAAATTTTACTCGCATAAAACCATTGAAATTCCCACGTTATAGTTAGTTGGACTCACTATAACTTGCGAGTGCAATGCACTGCTGATGACGTCACATATTACATCACTCATGACATGGTCAGTGACATCACTCATGACATCACTGATGACACCCTCCTTGTGACAGAGTGACAGACCTCCTTTCACTGTAATGTAACCCTTGAAACACATATTCAAAAATAGAAACTAAAATTTTCAAAAAAATGGAGATACCATACCAGTTACAACAACCAATTCAATAATTCCACCATCTATATACACATCCAC
The DNA here is from genome assembly GCF_964261635.1 of Lissotriton helveticus. NCBI lineage: Eukaryota > Metazoa > Chordata > Amphibia > Caudata > Salamandridae > Lissotriton > Lissotriton helveticus. The sequence goes on along the minus strand of NC_136067.1, from coordinate 92,909,845 downwards.
TCATTCACCAACAGTTCTATATAGTCACTCATACATATACTCACTCATCATATGTAGTGATAACACCTATACATCCTGTTAAACACCGACAGTCATCCAAAAGTTACTCACACACATACTCACACATGCAAATAAACTACTGAACATCCATTTATTTGCATATACAGCTATACATACACTACCACTTTTCTTCTGAGGAAACTTACACGTACTTATTCTCTCAAACAATCACTTATAGAAGCACATACTAATTTAAACAGGAACTCTTAAAACCCCTCACTCTTACATATACTCAGTTATATACATCAATATTCACATATACTAGATTAAAACATATATAGTTACTGATAAAGACACTAGTGAGACAGTCATTCACTCACTAACACACACATATACACACTCATCCACCCATACAGTCCTGCACATATGCTGTTTTCAAAACACATACAAACAGAGAGTCAGTCATTCATGCATCTATGTCCTAAGTAATACCCCCACCAAACCATACAGATACTCATACAGATACTAAAACAAAAAAAACTTCTAACCCATATACATACACATGTAGCTACTCACCAACCCATGCAGCCACTTATACGCAAAGTGAAACACTAATACATATATTTAAATATTTAAACATTAGTCACTAATATATGTATTCACTAAGATACACTTAATAAGCCAGTTAACCAATCAATTATTTAAAAAAAACATCCCTTTAGACACTTATTTAAACATTTATTCTTCCATCAAGTTTTACATATACATATATAAAACATATGTATTTTTCAGAAAGACACACATTCACTGGATGGTGTCATCAGTGATGTCATGAGTGATGTCACTGACCATGTCATGAGTGATGTAATATGTGACGTCATCAGCAGTGCATTGCACGCGCAAGTTATAGTGAGTCCAACTAACTATAACGTGGGAATTTCAATGGTTTTATGCGAGTAAAACTTTCAGCTAACTATAACTGGTGAAAAACCTATGGTTTTTTCAGTGAATATATATATATGTTTGTATCATTTTTAATATGTTTCTAACTTTTTATAATTTATTGAAATAATAATTTATTCATATTATTAAGTAAATGTATATATTATATTTTATTTATATGTATGTTTAATTTTTTTAACATTATATTTATTATTTTAAACATTTTCTAATATTATTTACTTTATTTTATATTATTTTTTAAACATTTAAAAAAAACAATATTTTACCAACAATATTTTTTTTCAATATTTTTGTACTTACCATTTTGTAGATAGGACTTCGATATTTTGGACAACGATATTTTTGTCCCGATATTTTTGTAGCTCGACATTTTTGGTGTTGATATTCTGTCAGTGATCCGTCTTTCCTGAAGGTTAACACCTCAGTCTTGTTGAAGCTTGAGCTTCAAACAGTTGGTCTTTATCCAGTCTGTTACTTCGGACATGAAGTTGATGAACTTAATCTGAGTGTAGAAAGAGTCATCGGAGAGAGACAGGATGAGCTGTGTGTTATCGACATACAAGATGATTCTGAGTCTGTGGGCTCGGGTGATGTTGCCAAGCTGAGCCATGTAGACATTAAAAAGTTTGAGGCTGAGCAAGGAGCCTTGGGAGGTGCCGCAGGTCAAGTTAGAGGAAGAGAAGATGTACGGGGCCAGGCTAACCGTGTACTGAGAGGAAGAAGCTGATCCACAGGAGTGTAGGTCCGCCATTTTAGACTTATGGAAATGTTGGATGAGGATAGGGTGGGAGACTGTGGCAAAGCGGCTAAAGCCATCATTATCCTGACGTAAAAAGGGACCGCCCGCCATAAGTGCGGCGGCCCCGTGGGGGTGATTTGGATGCGCCCGCCACACTGGCGGGCGCATCCTGCATTTTTAACATTGCGGCGGGCGGTGCTTTCAGCATCACCCGCTGCTGTGTCAAAAATGCATGTTGTGCATATGCATGCAGGGGGTACCATAGGTACCCCCCATGTGCCACCCCCTGGCACCTGGGGGCCCACTACGGGCTCCCAACTTCAAAATCCGCATACCTTTCAGTGGCGGCAAGGCTGCCTCCCACCTGCATCCTGATAAGGATGGCGGTGTCTAGCAGACACCGCCACCATATTAAACCCTTTTCCGCCTGGTCGACTTGTCGACTGGGCGGGAAAGTGGTGGACTGTCTTCCTGTCCGCCGCGGTACTCCCACCATACTAATATGGCAAGGGGAAATGGGTGGCGGGCGGGGAAGGATGTAGGGCGGATCGCCACCGCCATGCGGGGGCGGTGATGATCCGACCTACATCCTAATGGACCCCTAAGAGTTTGAGAAGGATGAGTCTCCTTTATATATGATAGGGCGGAAGAAGTCAGTGGCAGCGATGAAGGTGGTCCCTGTGCTGTGGTTGGGCCGGACTCAGGTTGGTAAGGGTCCAGGACGTGGTTGTTGTTAAGGCGGTTAGCCAGTTATTTGATGATGAGTTTTACCAGTTCTTTTGCCAAGTATGGTTGTAAGGAGATGGGTCTGTAGCTTGCCAGTATCTCAATGTGATAAAGCCCATTTTATTTACTGTATTGATTGTTAATAATTAAGGGAGCAGGGAAAGACAATCATCAAACAATGTAAATAGCTAAACATTACAAAATTACAAAGTATAGGCTTAGTCTTTAGAATAATAAGTATAGCTATAAGTATGTAGCCTGGGGCATTATGTGACTAATTTATAAGAAACATTGACTCATTGTCTAACCTTATACAATTGCAAAACCTTGCAATCGTATTGATAATTAGGACACATGTTAATGTAAATGTAGATTAAGTAGTTTTTAGCTTATGGAGGAGCACAGGGCGATGACATTCCAATTTACATTGCATTTGTTGGGAAATGGTTCTGTAGAGAGAAAGAACCAGACTACTGATACACAGTACATTGCAACACACTATACGTATGCCTACACCTTCCTCTGATGAATACTCATGCCCCTCACGCTATCTTGGAGGGGTAGACAAAGTAGGAACTGTGTGTATTGATGATGCACTTGAGGAAGAAGATGTAGGCCTCATGGTAGCTAAAACATTAGTGAGTGCTGTACAGATTACGCTGAAATCCCTGGCAAGGGTCTACTGATAGTTTAAAAGAGCAACAGTGTTCTCATTAACGACACCCATTTGGTAGATGAAAGAGTCGTATTTATGCTCCAGACCATGGTGTAATAAATTGATGGATATATTGATGTTCTCTACCTATGTTGCAATTTCTCGACTATGATAAGGTTGTGGCGGCTGAATGTCAGCTAGAAAATCATCAATTTCCTGAAGACAAGAATAGGTGTCTTTGAAGTCTGAGCCAAGTTCCTATTTGCACTCAGACACCTTTAGACTCCTCCCAGAGTGCCCAGAGTGTCCCATCCCCTTATTGACTTCGCAACCCTGCGTTACTGTGGATTCAACTTTCAAAGGGGATTTGGGGATCATTCTCATCCACAGGACCAAGTTGAACAGTCGTTGTTTGCGAGGAAGTCGGTAGAGGTCTTTTTGAAGACACTGTAACATTGTCATTCTTTGCCAAGATGGGTGAAGAATTTTCCAAATATCCACAATTTCTGAGAAGGTTTCATCATCCAAGGAGATCAAGATGGCATCAAAGGTTGTACAAATGCCATTCTTGGACCTCTCCTCAGGAGACTGATTTTCTGGATCTGTAACAGAATAAGGATTCCAGACATTTTTATTAGTGTAAACACTGCAGCACTTTCAAAGCACAGGGAAGCGTCAGGTGTGCAACAACCATTGGGCTGAAAGGGCTTCAGCCCCTCCCCCCCCCGTCAGGTTCTGTGGGCTGGGCTGATGCTGCCAAGCAGTATTCAAGGTTCATTGAGAGTATTACTCGATCCGTCCTAAAGCCCTGGTGGTCACAGTTTTCCTCTGTGTTTATCCTATTTACCTCTTTCTTTCTTTTAGTAGACTCCCCTGCATGACCCTTTCATTCCTTGATGGCTGTATCTGCATGATAACAGCGGCGAGACTGGAAAAGTTAAAGGGTTTAAAGGTGTGAAGGTAAGTCAACCTCCCCCACCCTTCCCCCGCCCCCGTCCAGGAATGAACAGAGTATCCTGCACACAAAAAGGAATACACCCACATCACAACAGACTTTTGCAAAGAATGTAGGGGAGAGATGATTCTAAAGTGGGCATAGGGTTGCCACATTTTCAGATGCAAATGGGGCGAGGCTGGTTAGTGAATAGCAATTTATGAACAAGTCTGCTGTTAGTCTTTAAAAAAAAAAAAAATTCACTCACAGCTCTTAACTTTTTTGCTCAGGCAATTTCATTTTATTTTATAATGTCACCAAACTAAAATTACAGTGGGGTTTAAAATGAACACAGTATAGTGGGTGTTACAAAAAAGTAGTCTTGAGGAGTTCACAATGCACATTCGGATGTTATAGACGAAAATAAGACATCACCTGGAGCACAGTGAATGTGAAGCTGCAATTATTGCATTGCACAACTGAGTATCGAAGTCATAAAGTCAGGTCATAAAAAATGTTTAGAGACAAATATTGAACAGCGAAGAGTAAGACTGTTAGTTTTAATAATAATTTAGGAATTGTGTATGTTGCTTGGTAATAATTGTGATGTAATATATGTAGGGCAACTGAAATTCTGCAGCAGGGGAGAGTCAAATTATGCAGTAAGGTTAAGTAAGGTTAAGTAAGCATAATTACTATATTAATTCGTAATTTTGACACTTTTTTAACACTGTCTAAACATTGGTTGCATCTCATTAATACCAGTTTAAAACCCAAATACAGAAATAAGCAACAGAAAGGTGACCAGTCACCATTTGCAAAGGTCCTTCCACTGCATGGCAACATGTTGCTGCGATTTTAGAAACTTTTCAACGTTTAAGCTAAAAACATTTTTTTTTCTGTTTACATCTGCAGATTGTGAGGCAGATGATAGTTTATGTGGCAAATGCAGCAAATGTTCAACTATGCAAAAAACACCACAGCCATACAGTTGCATACCTCCGGTGGCCCTGGATATATACTTGTATTAACCCCTTCGCTGCTGGCAGGATTCCCCCGCTGTGCTGGGGGTGGGGGGCGCGTAAAGCGCCCCAGTGCTCATGACGAGCTCAGCTCGTCATGAGCCACGGCGCTACGGTGCTCATGATGAGCTGAGCTCGTTATGACCCGCCCATTCCAATGGAACGCTCAGCACAGCAGGGGAATCAGCCAGCATGCGAGCGTTCCATATAACGGGAGCGGTCATGAGCACCGGAGCGCCGTGGCTCATGACGAGCTGAGCTCGTCATGAGCACTCAAGGAGTTAACTGCTTGGACCTCGTATTTCAAACAAGAATAACTATGAGCTTTTGTTGAGTTCCAAGGATTTTTTTACCGGCCGTTACTTAAAAATATCCGCTGTTTAGTTAACAGACTGGTCAGGTGGCAATCCGATGGGAAATTACAGCATGGAGGGAAACATGGATGAAAGTGGGGCAGAGCCACTGATGGAAAGTAACAGGCTATAGGAGTGAGTGAGGGAGCACGGGGAAAGGTGAGTGTATGAGGGAAATAATCAGTGAGAAAAAGTAACACTCAGCAAGAAAGAGGAAGGGTAGACATGCATGAAAGAAGGTAGGAGACAGGGTACAGCTGACTGTTGAAGATTAGAGCATGGAGGTAAGGGGTGAACTGAAACTGCAGACACTGCTGACATATTGAACCTATATTGCTCACTATAAAGCATACTCATGCAGCTCTGGTAGCAAAGATTGACATTCTAGTGTTTGATGTAGGATTAACTCGGATCAGAAGAAACTGGCAGTTTTGGTATCAGAAGCCAAAGCAAAACTGACACGAGATCAGAGTGCTCAGGAAGCACGTTGACAGCGTGCAAGACAGAATGTCATTTCTTGAATACTGGGCTGACGCCACAGCGTGCGTGAGATATGGCTTAGCCGGTGAATTAACATCTCAGTTTTCAATAAATAGAGGGGTAAGGCAAGGGTGCGTCCTGGCCCCCTTTCTGTTCAACCTTTATATCAACGGGGTTGAGATGGCCATGTTAGAGGGAAGCCAGGACCTACCATCTATTAATCACCATCCAATCCCCGCGTTACTATATGCGGGCGATTCCGTCATCTTAGCAAGGACTCTGATACAGTTGCAAAAGCAACTAGACAAATACTGCCAGTTCATGCTCTCCCTGGGGTTAAAAGTGAATAAGAGTAAGACCTATGTAATGCACTTTGGTCCCAAGGCGAAGAATTCCAAACCCATCTATATAGAACAGGTTAGATTAGAGCGAGCTAGGGAATATCCTTATTTAGGCATTCTAATAGACGACCAGCTAGTGTGGAAGCAGGCAGTGGCAAGCAAAAAAATGCTCTTTCAAAGAGCGACTTCAGCTCTTGTTTCTTTTTCTAGAAAACTGGGCAAACCAGCCCCAAAAGAGTTGTTAAAAATTTACCATGCAAAATGCCACAGTGTAGCCACCTACGGCGCTGGCGTTTGGGGTTCCGCTCATGTAGACGGTTTACAACTGGTCCAAAATGGGTTTTTAAAATACATTCTGGCACTTCCTCATAGCGCTCCAATATACGGCTCCCATATCGAGCTGGGTATCGATTATATAACTGATACCATTAGATCCCAGCTGATCCTTTTATGGCACCATATTTGGACTAAACCCCAATGCCACCTAACCCGCTCTCTACTACAAGACTGTCTTTCCTTGGCAAATTGGAAAAGAATTCCTTGGCTTCTTTACGTTTCCAATTTCTTTAAGGATTTGGATTGTGCATCCTATTTCATCGAACCATCGTCACTGATCGACATCAGTAGAAAGGCGTTGAAAGTTCTCTGTTTAAATCATTTGAGAGACCTTCGCCTTTCAAACGAAGTTTCGAAGCCAACTAATGTACAAATTCTTATGATTCAATCCTCCCTTGGTATTCAGCCTTATCTAACATTCTTTTTATCTAACCATGAAAAATTCGTTCTAACTAGGTTTCGTTTTAACTCCTTTTTCCGCCTTGTTACTTTCCCCAAAGCACTAAACTGGTCTCACGTACTGGTGCATTGCCCGTGTGATGGTGTATCACCACAATCGACCATCCACCTCACTTTGTTCTGTCGCTACTACGAACAACCTCGTAAACGATGGATCATCCCATTTCTACGTAGAATGGGGTTAAGAACATGTCGGCCTGCTTATTTGGCACTTCAGATGTTGGACACTCCCTATGTAGCTAAATGTGTAGCTCTTTTTCTAAAATCATGCTTAAGAATGCGTTGTAATATAGGGCTCTCTTCACCTTGATTTGATGTAAATCGCTGTTATACTGATTAACTTGTAATCGTTGCTTTTTTTAATGTCATCGTGTTTTTATCTGCAATATAATTTTCTGTTTTTTAACTAATATTCGATTTGTATGATGTACTTTTTATGATTGAACTCACTGTCAATCGAATAAAAGTTTTTTAAATGAAATGAATACTGGGCTGAAGATACAGAAGGAAAAGGTATGAGGACCAACATTCAGATAGGGGGCCTCACCGAACAAACAAAGAGCTTTAGCACTGAATGTTTTTTGGAAGGGTTACAACGTACAACACTTACAACCTATTACCTGACAAAATTGTTCTCATTTGAGCAGGCACAGGCCCATATTATAACTACTGCCATCCAAAGGGCCAGCCAGGGCTATAATAATGTCATCTGCTGCTACTACAGAGTTTGCTCGACTTTGTTTCACTTGCAAAGTGTTATACTACAGACAAAGCGGCATAATCTTGCAGTGTGCAAGGAGAGATGGCCCCAGCACTGCCCAAAAGTGGGCAGGCATGGCAATTTTCTTCAAGTTCTGCTCCTTGAAGAGGCCATGCAATGCGCAATAAGTAAGACTTTCAGCATGATGTGCAGCATTTTTCACAGGGTGAAGGGTTAACTGTCATCGTAGTAATGCTATGAAACAGACCATGCCCATGCTGTGACAAAAGCCTGGCTTCTAGTTGACAGGTTGTGGTAGGCAAGCATGCCTAGGCAGGTGTATTGAGCCTCATATACGAGGCCTTTATTGTTATAGATTGAGCAGCATTATGGTACATTAAACAATATGCAAGAGAGGTTTCTGCACAGTTTGCATCCTGAACAATGATTTCAAGGTGCCTTAAAATATAATGATCCTGAAAAAGGAGCCACAGTGAAGGAAAGCAATTGCCCAGGATCAAACAGTTTAGGCATTATAGATAGCCAGGTTCTTTGGGTCAGGGCACCACAAAAGCTCCAGACTGGCCTGGATGGCCCATACACAATTGATGATATCCAAGTACTGATTTTTGCAGATTACACTCCAATGGTGCAACAACAGAGGAGAACATATCTGGAAGTTAAGAAACAACTTCCTGAATTACACCTCAAGTACATGTTTTCATTCCAAGCGGACCGGAAAGTCTTGTACAATGGGAAATTTGCATCTATACTGATACATCCGCAGTATGGAAATGGGCTGAAGCTCTGACAAACTCAGGAAGCCCTATTTATTGGTCATCGCAGAACTGATTGAAAACCTGAACGCAACGTAGGAGAAAAACACAAAAGGTTGACAGACCATCCCCTACTCTACACAAGCTGAGAGGGCTGCTGCAGCAGTGGCGGCACTCCATGAATCGCTGGGCTTGATTATCACCAGTGGCTTAGGAGACAGCACATTGGTGATTAATGGCAACACAGATGACCCGGAAACGTTCCTGAATATGGGACTCGTGGCTGAAACTCAGTACGTATGCAAAATAATAAGGCCCACTGGCTGCTCTTAGTTAACCTGGACTGGGGTATATTGCCTGTTAGCATTCACTCATGGAAACTTTAGGTGGCAGCGATGTGAGATGCAACTTTTTGGGTGGCTGTGAGGGATGCAAATGTGGACTATTGGAGGGAAAGTGGAGGTACATTAGGGAGAGTGCTGACTGAATTATAAGTGTTAAAGATAATGATTCGGGTAGTGTGTATCAGCATAGTAATTGGGGCTCGAGGGCTGCTAGAGAGGGAAGTATGCAAGAGAGAGACTGCCACGCATACTCCCCTGAGGGATACTGGGGTTGACATTTAGAGCAATGATAGATTAGTAGCATGTAGGGAAAGGTACAAGATGGTCAAACATAGATTGAACCCCATTTGCTTTCAAGGAATTCACAGCCAAGCAACTCGGAGAGGGTGATAGATCAGGCTGGTTGTTAGCAAGCTTTCTTACCTCGGAGGTGCTCCAAAGTCTAGTGGCGATGCTGTGAGGAGATAACCTGGGGTGTGTACTGTGCACAGACCAACATCCATTACATTTTTGTTAATTACTACATCTCCTTGGATGCGCTACCATGTGAGATATAGGGCGCATTTACTGAAGATTTGAGGACATCAGGCTCTTCCCATTTCATCAGAAGATCAAAGACTTGTTCTGGAGGCACCCCTGGCTGAAACTACTCAAGCTATAGAAGTGATAACTGAGGGCCAGAACCCAGGGTCAGTTGGCCCGTCAAACAAATTTTACTCAACTTACAAAAGACTGATGGCTCCTCAGCTCTTGGATGACTATAACCAGGCTCAAACTTTACTCATGCTTCCGCAAATGACAGAGATTCTAGTCGTGATTCTGCAACTTGCCTGTGATAGTTTTGATAGGACTTTGAAGCAACCACTCTCTATGATGAATATACAGTATAAAATCCTGGGGAAGGTGCTAGCAAAGAGATTATTGCCTTTGCTCTCTGTCTCATATCAAAATGGCTTCATTTTGGACAGTTAAACTTGAACGTTTTACACTTACCAGCAGTGGCATCCTTGCCCTTTTCAAATTAATACAATTAAATGTTCTTCATCAAAACTATCTCACCCCAAGGAAGCTCAGAAAGACATGGAGATTAAAGATTAATCTTTCAGACATGAGGGTCTAAAGTTAGATTTGATCATCATCTGTCTTTTGGAGTGCTGGAATCCATTAGACTACTGAAACATGACTCAAACAACAGCAAAAGTAGTGGGTGAAAGAATAGACTGTACTCGGAGGGTGAGCATGATGGTCTTGATGCCTAGAGCCAAAAGAAGGAAGACTATTCAGGTGTGCAGATTTGACCATAGTGGCAGCAACATGTAGCGTAGCTATGTCATGAAGAGCAACAATAGCACTTAACCAAAAAAAACTGTTTGAGGAAGACAAAGACATGGGTGGAGGCAGAATGTACAACAGTGAGAAACTCAGTTATACACATACATGGAACAGATAGGGGGAAGCAATAATGTTGTAAACTGAAAGGCTTTTGGATTGTAGGCCACCCTCAATGACCGGTGCTCCCAACTGCATAAAACACTATACTGGTGTGTGGTTAACAATTAAATATAGAATGTATAAGAGGCAGAAGATAATCAAGGGTTTGGACACACACTACTCACCGTAAGAGCAAATACACCGTTGAGTTTGATAGACTTACGACCAGTGAGAGACCCAGTTTACTTGGGGTCCAAATCAGTATCCTATGGTATTGCATAGTTGTGATCACCCATTAAAAACAGGTTAAAGCTGACCCCCAAAACAGTGTTTTTGTATTGTTTACTGAGGTATACATCTTATTGTCTGCATTTATGGAAGGATTGGCTATGTTACATAAAGAGTAAATTTTAAAATAACAATGTATGTGCTTTAAGGTGGTATTCATATGCACTGTAATAACATGATTGTTTTAACCTTCATGAAATGTTTATTAAAATACCAATTATTTGGAGCAATGTAGCATTGAAGACACTGCCCTGGAGTGTCTTACCTTTTTTCTATCTGAGAGGGCTTAAACAGTCCACATCCCGCTATTTTAGTCATGTTCGAGACGTCTCCCTTGTAGAATCCCACAGGGCTTTTCTCTGAGCCCTACATTGTTTACTCTTTATCTTATTAAGTTCGCTTTATTTATACAACCCTTTAGTTCCTCTGTGATGTCCAACACAGATGATATCATAGGATCATTTTCTTCGGCAATGATCTGGGGGTCTGCCCAAGAGAAATTATGATCTTGCTTTTTCGCAGTTGCCTCCTGGATCAAGTCAAATCAAAACTCAATAGTGTCAACACAGAGGGCTTCATCTTTAGGGAACCTTCACTGAATAGATATGGTCTTCACTTTGGTGGTGGTGGTGGTGGTGGTGGTGGAGCTGGACCCATCGCCCACTCGAGGTTGACTCAGCAAAAAATCCCGGATTAATTTTCAATGACTTTTTCTCATTCTTCCAATAGATCAGGCACATTTTCTACTTGCATTAACAGCATCCTCATGTTATGCAAAACCATCTCTTCTCGCAATCATAGGACTGCTATAAATTCAACTATTTTCTCACAACCAGATAATGGAAGTCTATCTTGGGCTTCCTGCTTTCAAAGCATTCAGAACCCTCCTGCATGCCTCATCTGAGGACTGCCCCATTTCTTCACAATCTCTTCTCACTCACTATTATACTGTCTATTGTTTTTTAATGTGAAACAATGTGACTTCAAAGTGTTGTTTCTAGATCTTGACGCTCTCCATAAAACAGGTTCTCTGCTTCTTCACTATTGTATCACTCTTTATATTCTTTCAAAAATCCTATGCTTTACAGTTGCAGTAGTCAACTGCCTGCATTCCTAACATTAGGCAAGTACTTATTGGATGCTGATGCTGCTCCTTTCTAGCATCAAAGCATTGGAACTCTCTGGCTCCCGAGCTCCAGAGACTCCAGTCCTCCATAAAAAATAAAACGTGCCTTTACCATATTAGTGCAGTCTCTCCTTCCTTTACTGCTCAGCACCAGGCTGAATGGTTAGGGTAAAAGTGCACTTTACATATTATTTTCAACCACTCTGGGAGGTGGGACGATGGAGGAACCCAAATATCTTCTAAAAGTATTTTGAACAGCTAATTGATTGAAGCCAATACAATTGACCTCAGGTGTTTTACAGTGCATCATATGTCACTAATTGTTGGCAAAACTGTAATTATAAACATAAATGTCATGTGAGAGTAGGTAAACTCATTAAATATGTACTAAAATACAACATTTAATATTTGTTCTACTAAAATTCCTTGGAGGAAAGTCCTAAACTTCCTGCAAAACTTGTTAAATACTATTATGAATACATTAATGTTAGAGCCCAGCGTGCTTTGAATTAAGCTGTGATGTATCGGCAAAGAAAAAACCCTATGCATTATACCACTACAATGACAGGATGACCCACCAGCAATTTTTAGTCTGACTCTGAATTTGGCTCCGCCTCCAGCATGTGAAGTGTTACCCCCCCCCCTAAATTTGGGTCCAGTTGCGCCCCTGGGAAGCATCATATTTACAACAATATGACGCATCCCTGTGTGTTCCCCCTCAGTTGCCATTCACCACGAAGGCACCCTTGCGCTATAGTGCAAGGGTGCCTGCGTTATGGGGAGATTGTTTTTGTGCAGGAAGGGCTACCTTTCTGCACAAAAACAATAACAAATACAATTAAAAGAGGTGGTTTCCTCTTCCTATGTGTGCAGCACCCCTTGAAAGAGGAAAAAACGAAGAGAAATGTAAACATTTCTCCCCGTTGCACCTTGCTACGCCATGCCTGGGGTGGCGTAGCATTCTGACGCATTTCCAGGTTCATGAATTCTCGTAAATCTGGAAATGCAGCAGAATACATGGGTGTTGCGTGGGAACACCCACAGCAACACCCATGTCACGTCCTTTTCACGCAAAGTGTTGCGTGAGAAGGGGTCATATTTACAAGGATAGGAAAAGCCACGCAGGGTGGTCCTTGTAAATATGGTCCAGGAGGAAGCGCCGGAAGTGCATCACAAAAAGTGATGCACCGGCGACTCAAGGGACTTGTAAATAAGCCCCTAAGTACATTATAATATAAAAATCTATCATAAAAGTGAAATTCTAAACTATGAATAAATTGTTGATGCTGGAATGAAAAATATTAACATATCATAAATATATAAGATAAATATAACCTTATCAACTCAAAAACAAAAGCAATAGAAGGTCTTGTTTCTACTGTGGTGTCGTTTCAGTATTCAGTAATTGAAGTATGCAACAAATAGACAGAAAGTAGCACAATGCAGCATAAGGTTCACCTCTTAAATCTAGTTCAGGACAGCTTAGTGAAATTGGCTTGCTATCTTTAAGTGTTGCCAAAAAGTCCAGTGGGAATCCAGTTGAGAAATTAAAAAAGGTTGCAAAGTATTGAAGCTATTCAGATCTTCTTAAAAACAATATTGATGCAACACATTTTTTTAAACACAAGACTTTCCCCGGCCTGACAAGAACTTGGTAAGCAGGATGTGAATAGGCTCCTTTTCCTTCACATTGGCCTGTCACGGGTTGCTTCTTAAAATATTTGCAAGCTTAAGAGGTTCTTAGAATGAGCTGGTTATTACAATGAAGTAGTTAGTCTTCATTCTGCCAGACAGGCTTTGTTCATTTAGAGAATTATTCCTGGAATGTAGAGGCCAAATACGTCAGGCCAATAAACTGAAACAAAACAGCCCATCTACCTTTCTTAATATGCACTCAGAACAGGTATCAATCATATGATGAATACATTAAAAATAAATAAAAAAGCACAGTAATTACTTACCTGGCCCCCCCTCCGTTGTTATGCGGCAATTCCTCTTATCTATCTCTTGTTGTGAATCCCCAGAACCATTATCTGCTGACAAGGTTAATGCAAAACTACTTTCCTCTGATGTTGGGCTTTCCAAAAAGCACATATTCACTAAACCATTTACCGGCATGTCCTTGTGACGCCTCATCTAAACAAACTACTTCCCACTTTTTGTTTTTCTGTGCCTTATAGGTGACAGAGAGAAAAAAGTGTATTGTCCCGCTATGTTGTAAGCTCGCTTTGAGTAATTATTCCTCAGCTGCAGTGCTTTAAATGGGCCGGTACTGTCCGGTACTAAGTACCGGCTCTTTTTAATCTTGAGAGGGAGAGTACCGGCACTTCTCAAGAGAAATGCAATGTTTTAATTGCAGAGTACCGGCACTTCTCAGAAACAAGCAGGTACTTCGGTACGGAGTACCTGCACTTCTATTTGTCCATTTAAAGCACTGCTCAGCTGTTTTAGTTTTGTTACAGTTAGAAACAGCCTTTGTATGTTTTATGATGGCGTCCTTTTTACAGGCTGTTTTAAAAACTAGGAAGACTGTTAATATAAAGATACAGTGATTTAATCAACAACAGATAAAGATGGCCTAATTGTGTGTGTCTTAAAAGGGGAGATAAGTTTATCACTCCCCTGCTCTTACACAATATTTAATTGACCAAATTGCATAGGATACACCTGATTAGCCCTGTTGGGAAGGGTTGGTATTCCTTATAAGAGTACATCACCATCATTACAATCTCTCATTATTTTATAATATTTTACATTCATAAATAGTTATGTAAAACCTCTTAGATTATTTACTGAAATGATGTCTAATTTGATATAAAGTGGTCATCTGTACAATATTGTTTTTAGTAATATATTAATAGTTTGCAATTAATTGTTATGTACTTTTATAAAATTTTTTAATGAGAAATAAAGTTAATATTGATTGATTGAGCTGGTTATTACAATAAGGAGGTTAGTCTTCGACAGGCTTTGTTCATTTAGAGAAATATTCCTAGACTGTAGAAGCAAAATACGTTAGGCCAATAAACAGAAACAAAAGAAAACCTAAGGTTCAGCCCATCTACCTTTCTTAATATGCACTCAGTGCCGACCAAGGAGCAGGTATCAATCATATGATGAGCTAAAAAAGAATATTTGTTTGATAGAAGCAACAGTAGTGTAGGTGGTACATGACCATTCACATATATCCAATATGCAAAGTAATGAAAAAGAGAAATTGTGGTTTCAACATAACATGTATATGGCTTACAATGAAAGGAATCACACATACTCAATATACACATAGACAAACACTGCCTTTCAATAATAGGAACATTAGAAACAACAATGTGGATTTATTTTGACAAAAAACTTAATGTAGACATTTGAAAAATATAATGTACTAAACCACCACTATTATTCCAATCCTGTTTCATTTACTTCTAACATAGTCTTTGCAAACAATGTTGTTTTTGTTGTCAGGTACCAGGTAGAAGTATTTGTGTTTTACAAAATCCTAAACAAATAATGAGAAACATAAAATGTCATTAACGCTTACGCGTAGGTATAGTTAAAATCTGAAGATCGTGCTAGAAACCATCTCAGGTCCAATGAGTGCTGCCACCTGCTCCTCCATTGGTACCAAGCCCGCATAGAAATCTGGACTTCCTCTAATTCGCATTGCAGCCTTCACATTCCTTGCCAGTTTTTCCTTAGTCCTGCGCTTGTAATCATGTCACCTTTTCTTCCATTCTACAACAGACCTGCAAGTTGGTGCTACTGCATTTATTTTGTCATCTATGCCTCTCCATAAAGCCTAGTTTTTGGTTAATGGTAATTTAGTCAACAGATATGTCTCTTGTTGTGTCACTTAAGTAATCAAAAATGTTATTCCTTGGCTATATTCACCTTTCTCTTTCTGCCACCCTCATGGACACTGACTCCTGCTCGCATAATACCCTCCATGGCAAGGCATCTTCCGGCCATACCATGGTGAGATTGCAGACAAGTTGCATTATATTTGTGTCACTTTTTTAAAGGAAATATGCCTCTTGCATGCAGGACTGATTTGTGGTACAGCACGATGTGCTATGACGCATAGTAGTATAGCACCTCGTAAAGATGGCACATCCATGGTTAAATAAAGCTGCATAACACAGCACAACTTTTTCTTACGCAATGCAGGGTTACAGCACATTTTGTAAATCTGGGCCCCAGTACTTAGAGTGGGCCTCCTTGAATTCAAAACAGTCTCAACAACGTGCACAAAAAGATCTTTAATTAGAAGATTCAACTTCCAAATGGAAAGAGTTAAAGTGTGGGGTAAATGCAGAATGTGAGAAATGAATGAAGGACATGTAAGGAACCAAGGAGGAACCGAGGAAACCAACATTTCTGTGTCCTGTAAGAAACAACTATTTTTGCCTCAACCTTATCTTCTCGATTCTTGGATAGAAGTCTCAGGATTAGAAGAAACAGTGGGAAAGTTTAAGCAAGCTCTTGGGTTACTTCATTAGAAAAACATCCACTGCCCAAGCTCCTACTTTCACAAAGTTGGCGCCAAATCTTTTCATCAGGGCACTATCTTTCAGAACAAAGAGATCAGTGTGATGTGTTCTGAAAACCTCTAAATGACATTTCAGACAATTCTAGGAAGATTCTGAGATGAAAGTAACTTCCTGCTTAGCTCATCCGTTTGAACATTATTTTTCGGGAAACATCCTTTACAACGCAACTTTTACCACGCAGTGCTTTTACGACGCAACTTTTACAACGCAAACCATTACAACGCATTGCGCTGGGGGGCGCTCTAGGATAGGGAATAGGTTTAATGTACTATCCAACACCTTCCCTACTATCCACGGGGACTGGAGTTGGAATAGTAAATTAAACTATTCACTATCCAGCGCCCCAAAGCACTATGCGTTGTAATGGTATGCGTTGTAAAACTTACGAAGTAAAAGCATGCGTGGTAAAAGCATGCGTTGTAATGTCATACATCCTATCTTTCTCCCTTATATGACTTGCTGACAAATCCAATAAATTCCTTCCTGCCCAAGAATTCAGTTAGGTTGCCACCTGATTGTGGGGTCTGGACCAGGTGATCCCCTGGTGTTTACTTACAGTCGCTGTAGTGTCTGTTTTGCCCAGAATGTTTTTCTGATGAGCCAATAATTGGAAATGAAGGATCACTCTGAACAGATCTGTGAGCTCCAGCCAATTTGAAGATATTCAACTCTCTCTGGACTATCTGAACTGGCATGATTTCTGGTTCAACATTCCTCTCCATCCCAGAAGACTGATATCCACTGTAAGTACTAGTGGTGGATCTGGATGCATGGCTACCTCAGGCCAATTCTCTCTATCCAACCACCATTTCAGGTCCTCTTTGACCTCTTGAAAAGCTGCCACCAGTTTCTCAAAGGTGTGAATTATGGAAGACCACAACTTTTAGAGGTACCGTAACAGTGGGCAGAGATGGAGTCTTGCCCAGTGAATAGTGAAGACACATGCCGCTAAGTGACCTTGAACATTTAGCTACATCCTGGCTAGTGTTTCTTGCTTGCCCATTAAGTTGAAGTTCAAAGCTTGTAATCAAATTAGCCAGTTCACTGTAAAAAACCGCTTTTCCATGACATTCTTGAATCTTGTACTGATTAATTCTATGTCTTTTGACTGATGGAGTTGACACTTAGGAATATTTAGCATGAATCCCAGATGATTTAAAGTTGTTTTTGTCTGATTATTGAGCCAAAGTATTTCCTCTACTGTTCCTGCAAAACAATCAGTCATCCATGTAGGAAACAATGGACTGCCCTGAAAGTGTAAATGAGTCAGTTCTGGAGTTACCATTTTCATAAAAACTCTGAGTGAGATTTCAAAATAAACGGGAGAAACCGGAGCTGCCAATGCACACCTTCCGTGGAAAACCTCAGTTGTTACCTGTGCATTTTGCTGTTGGTGTGTGCACACAGCATCACTAGTTACCAAGAAATGATTCAATTCAATCATAGGAATTAACCTCTGGAGGATTTCCATTTTGAATTTGATATCTTGCACAAACGACTTCACCTTCTTGAGATCGATGACCAGACGATAATACCCTGGAGTCTTCATGAGCAGAAATGTAATGGAATATATTCCTCTTCCTTCCTCCATCTTTGCAATTGAAATAATTCCTCTCTTTCTAGCAGGGGTTTGAACCCATCCAAAAGCATCATCCTCTTGATTTGACATCTGGGTACTGGGGTAGGAAGGGTCCTTGAAGATAGATGTTGAGACAGGAACTCCATTGTGTACCCCCTAGCTGACGGCTTCCAAGACCGACTTGTCTGATGTTATTTTCTGCCATTCTGAGAAAAGCTGATGACTCCGACTACCAACCATTTACAATTGTCCATAGACCTAATGGACTCTGGAATAGTTTGTAGCACTGATCCTAATTGCCTTATTCCTGCCTCTGTTTTCGCAAGGAAGAGGGTTTCTCCAGAAACTTAGGGCCAGATGTATCAAATGGTTTTGCCCATTCTGTGTCTATGGGGAAATGTGTTGATACATATGGCCCTTAGATTCTTGATCGTCACACTGTCATCTTTTGGACAGCTGTCTGAAGGAATATTTTGGTTTAGAACAATAGGTCAACTTGGATGATTGGCACCTGAATGATGAAGAGTTGTTTTCATTCTTTCAAGTGTGAAGTTTGTCTTCCAATTCGGTGTCAAATAACATGACACTTCAACAGTCATCATCAATGCTGTAGCCCTCTGGGTTGTATCTGTGTTCCAGTTTTAAGGTAGAAGTTGCATCGAGCTGCAATGGAGGCACCCCCAGCTAAGTTCACTGATCTCACCAAATTAAACACGGTGTCTGATAAGAAATCCGTAGTTGATTCATCCCTCCCCAATGTCCCGTCTAATGACCTCCTACTCCAACCTAGCGACATTGCTGTGAATAATTACCCAGTAATGAGTAGAAGTGTGGAGAATGGGGGATGGGAGGGGGCAGAGGGACTGAGAACCAACAACCTCCAGTAAATAGCACTACGGCCTGTGATGTATCAAAGAAAGTACTACCATGCATAGATCTCCCTCCTGAGTCCATACCGTATGTTGTGGTGCTTGTAGGGGTCCCAGTTTTGAGCCAGGGAAAAAGGGAGGTCTATAGTGAGCTTAAAAATAAATCCATCCATTGGCTGAATTACAATAGGCCACTTCCCACTCAGGTATCTAGCGAAATTCTTTTTGCTCGACGACTGGACTGGGTGGGGCCTCGGAAAAAAAATACTACGGGTAACTGTGTTGCAATTAATTTTAGGAACAGATGGACTGTTGAACATATCTGTAATTGGGGCCCAGTACGTTCAGTAACGCAAATTCAATCCCTTCCCCTAACCTACTTCTATCCTGCTACTCCCACTGATTTTAATTTTAATAGAGGAGGTCAGATCTGGGGGGACCGGGCTAGTCCGGGTCCAAGTGTACAGGCAGGATATGCTAATTGGAAGGGAGCCAATATTCACACCCCTATACTGGCTATGTTTCCCCAAAACAACAGATTTAGCGTTCTGGACCAAATAGATTGACGGCCGAGGAGCTGTCTGTCCCTATTCCCTGATGTAGATGATCAGGACTCAACAGTAGTTAGGGAAGGTTCTGAGGCAAACAAATGTTCTACCATCTTACCTAGTCCTCAGGGGGCGAGTGTGCCCTGGAGGCTATTAGGGGAAACGATAGGGAGAGCAGTGGGAGCAAGTACGTTGGTGTACTGCTTGGAGTTTCGTCTCCAGCAATACAGGAGGGGGCAAGTAGTGCTGTAGTACCGACGGCAGTGGGAAGGGCCTACGACAGAGACTTAGGGGAGAAGGGGCCAAACCCTAACAGGGTGGGGAAGCTTATTGATGGCCCACTCGCTGGGTGCTATGGTACAAAAGGAAACCCTGGGGGAAGACTAACATAAATATTAAAATTCTCTCTTTGAATTTGGCTGGGATAAAAATAAACTATTATGCTCAGATTGGGGCTCGTTTGTAGAGAAGTGTGATTTCTGCCTAATGCAGGAGACGTGGTCGCTGGAAGACACCCAGAGGAGAGGTTTTGCCACTTTTAGTATATTGGCCACAACGAAGGGCAGGGGTAGACCATCGGGGGGATTAAGTATCTGGGTGGGTACGGACCTGGGTGCTAAAGCAATGCAGATACCAACTAATTCTCTCAATGTACAATGTGTCCTCCTAACGCTCCCAGATAACACACAAATTGCCCTACTTAACATCTATTCAAGGCCAATGCAGTGTGGGCAAGAGTCTGGAGTAATTGATCAACTGAGGCAGTTTATTTCGACTCTCAACCCAGCAGTTATTTTAATAGTAGGGGGCGATTTTAATTGTCAGTTTGAGACCCTTACTAATGCAAGCTCAGATGGCTTAGATGATGAGGACCAGTACTGGCATATTCCGGAACCTCAGATTCCACCAGTTAGAGCATGGACGCCGCTGGTCCTCCAAATAAACTCGCTTACCCTTTCGTCTTCTCTGAGGGCATGTAATGGGAGGACAAAATCGGATAGACCTGGCCTACCGACCTTCAACAGAGAAGGGCAACATTCTATTATAGATTATATTTTGTTTGGATCCAGAACATGGGATAGGGTTCTGGATTTTAAGATCTAACCAAGGAAAGATAGTGACCACAATGCCCTGGTTATGATACTTAAACCAGGGAGTTGGGGCCTGTCTAACCCCGCACCAGAGCCCAATTCAGTACAACATCCTCTCTTGCTAAATAACAACAGGCGGAGAGTTGGCCACACATACAAGGTTCCCCAAACAAACTCGCATATATATACCAACAGGCCGTGCCATATGTAAGAGAAATGGTAGAGGTTGGGGAAATGGATATGCATTCAGGGTTAGATGATAGGCCTCTGGAAATACACAAAGGGTTGACCTCCAAACTGTTTGATGTGTTCTACCCGGAAGGAAGTAAAAAGGCAAAACTGGTCTCAGTCCATCCCTGGTACAATGCCAATTGCCGGAAAACTAAAAATGATTTGTTAATTGCTGTAAAAGCTAAGGACAAGCTAAGGATTAAGCAATGTCGGCTTAAGTACAATCGGGTCACCCAAAGGGAAAAGAAAAACTGGGAAGCCGATAAATGGGATGATCTCAGAACTGCACTTAAGTGCAAGGACTCAAAATCTTTTTGGGCAATTGTTAGCTCTGGGGGGAGGGAGGGTAGATTAGCGACTGAACCCAATATAGCTGCAGCAGTTTGGGAAGCTCATTTTGGAGCCCTGTATGCATATTCGGGCGATGACGGTTATTCAACCCCAATCTCAGGCCTCCTCCATGAGCATCGATTGGAGGGGCTCTGGGAGATTACTTCTGCGAGGTTGAAGCCACCATTGTCAAACTACTACCCAATAAGGCGCCCAGCTTAGACAAGCTCCAAGGGGATTTATTTAGGTCTGAACCGAAAATATGGGCCCCATATTTATGTGTTCTTTTTAATGCCATTCTAAAGGGCATGGACCCGCCGGATACCTGGCGCGGTGCAGAGATAGTTCCTATCCACAAAAAAGGCTGCCCTCTTCTACCGTCCAATTACAGGCCTGTCAGCCTGATAGATATCACTCAAAAATTGATGGGACGGATTATTTTAGATAGAGTCCAGGGTTGGATCGAGGAAAATGAGATCTTGAGCCCTTTTCAGGCTGGCTTCAGGACGAGTACATCGACTATTGACCAGATATTCAGACTTCAGGTCTTGTATTGGAAAACAGTGAGTGTGGAGGGTGGCAGCCTCTACCTCATCTTCGTTGACCTGAGGTCTACGTTTGAGTTGGTCCCTAGGGATAAATTGTGGGGTGTACTGCTCTATCTTGGTTTACCTCCATATCTCCTGGACGTGTTAATGAGGCTCCATACTGAAACTTATGCACAAGTTAGGTGTGGGAAGCACGGAGAACTGTCAGCTCGCTTCTCGGTGAAACAGGGGGTGCACCAGGGGTGTGTCCTGGCCCCGCCTTATTCTGTATATATATTAATGGGCTTATAGACCACCTACTTGGAGTTAAGGACACCGACGTCCCGAGGCTAGTCTCAGGTCGGGTGCCCGCGTTGATGTACGCGGACGACACTTTGTTGTTGTCCAAGACATCAACGGGTATCCAACGAACCCTGGGCAGCTTTGCCGATTTCTGTGCATTGAGAGGCCTGGAGATAAATTTAGCTCAAACTAAATTTATGATTTTCAATCCTCCCAGGCAGACACGCCCAAACCCACTTCTGGACGGCATTCCGCTGGAGAGAGTAAAGACCTTTGAGTACTTGGGCATCACCCTCGCAGAACACCTGGAATGGGATACCCAGTTAGCAAAGGCTGCTCTTAAGTTAACCCGTGGCGGGGGGATTCAGAAAATGCACAGAGTGTCTGAGTTTAAGCGAGCTGCCCCGTCATTGAGATCTACAAACTACAAGCCAGAGCGGCCTCTATGTACGGGGCGGAAATCTGGGGACACCAAAGGCCTACCAACCTCATGATGGTAGAACATACATTTATGAGGAATATATTGGGTCTTCCAGTGAGTACTCCGTTAGTACCCCTCCGTATGGACCTAGGGCTACTCCCTATTGAGGAGGAAGTGGCATTACGGCCACTTACGTACTGGAGAAGATTATGGTCAGTGCCTGAACTAGCTTGCTTCAAAAACGAATTTTGGGAGGTCTGGGCTGTATTGAGAACTAAGAAAACCCCGTGGCTAACACACATTAAGGTAATTAGCACTAGGATTGGTCTACCCGAGCTCTGGAAAACACCAGATGTAGCTTGTCCAGCCCTAACCAGGGCTGATTTGGTTCGCCACTTCAGGCACTATAATCTATTGTCTCTCCTTGTGAGTTCTACAGTTGGAAGATTGACAATTGAGTTTCTTCAAGTAAAAGAAGATTATAAAAGGGAAGATTTTTTAGACTTGATCTATCCATCACTGGCAAGGAAACTATACATGCAATTCAGGAGGGGTAGTCTTCCACTCATGGTGTTTACTAGCAAATGGGACAGTAAGAAGAACACTGAGTGTCCAGCATGTAAACACAATCTTGAAAATTAAATTCATGACTGACTGACAAATTGATGTCCTTTTTTTCTGCCCTGCTTATTATGCTGCACGGAAATGTTGGGTGATACCAATTTGCAGAAACCTAGGTTTCAGACATTGTGCTCAAGCTTTTAGAGTCCTAACGTATGACACCCACCCCCCTATTGTTTTTGTCGTTTCGCATTTTTTAAACGGGATGTGGCATAAACATAGAAGTTTTATAATGATTTAACTGGACAGCAGGAATTTTTTCACAAAATGTAATTAACTCCTTCGATAACTAATTGAATGTTTAATTCGTTTTTACGATGGGATGGATTAAGCCATAGTTTTAACCTTGTGAATAATGTGTTGATATATGATTGTGATTGACGTTGTAATGTTTCATGTTATTTAATTATTTTATTGCTTTGCATGTATGTATTTTATCTTGCACTTTTATGGTCCGCTGTGACCGAAATAAAGTTATCCAAAGAAAGATAAGAAATCCTCCTGGTGTTCCATACCATCCAACTACTCAGAACACACTGATCTATACTAGATAGTTTTGTATAAAGCTTTGAAGTTCAAGAATGGAGATTTGGCTGTGCAGGCACCATAAATGCCTGTGCGCATCACCACATCTGCGCCTGGAAATACTTCCTTCAGTGTTGAATCCACCTTTTGTCTCCAGGGTCTTTTAAAATATTGTCCTCATCCATGGAATATCTTCCTACTACTAAACGATCAAGAACACAATCCACATGAACTGTATCAGGTAACACAGACGCAATGTTCTCTAAAGGATACAACTTTGCCATGAATCTAGGTAGAGATATTTTACCTCAACCCTTCCATTCTGTTTAGTAGCTTCTAATACAAACGGATTAATAGATAACGCCCAAATTAGAAGGCCTCTGGAACTGCCTCAGCAAAGATTCATCAGAGATTCCAATCTTCTCAAATTTTTCCTTTTTTTATCAAGGATAGACAAAGATTCCTGTACAAATATTACCTTTTCACTCTGCCTTTAAAGAAGTGGAACATGGGGTGCCTCAGGGTTCAGCATTAAGGTCAACCCTGTTCAACATCTATCTGCGCCCCCTCGTAGCACTTAGCAGATCATGCACTAATCGTTTTCCTGATTATGTAGATGATACATAGTTTTTTTTTTAAGTCCTTTATTTTACATGCGGAAGAATACACAATGTAGGGCCGACAACCCCCAGGGCTGGCCTGCAGCAGTAAAACAATCAACATAGAATATAATTAGCACACGGCCTTAGAACCGACAACCCGGGGGTCCGGCGGCAGACGGAAATATCATAGTGCATGATGGCAAGAATATAAGCATACGATATGACTTAGGTCTAAGATTTTTCTCTTTTGTAAAACAAGGAACAACCCCAAAATAAAAGAAAACCACGGCTATCAAGTTCAGTTTCACAAAGGCGACAAAATAACTGTCAGGACTGCAGCTGTATTAACACTGATGTTACGATCCAAAGAAACCAAATCCCACCGTAGGAAGCCCAACAATCAGCCAAAAGTCTATCATAGCCAGAGGAGCCACACGCCAGCTTATGTAGACCCTGGATCATAGCTGTGAATCAGAAAGACACTCATCCGGCTCAGCTCGTGGTGGCTCACATATGTCTCCCCTGAATTTGTTCCAGGCCCCCCAGATTTGTCCCTATTTGTCAGGGCATCCCCGGTGGACAAACACCGCTTTTTCAGCCACCATCGCTTCGTCCATGTCCTTACAACAGTCTCGCAATGTAGGTAGCACGCTAGATCCCCATAGTCTGGCAATGTTCCGTTTCGCCACCAGCATCCCCAGTATGGCCCAATCTTGTTGACGGTGGGTCAAATCCTCCGCGTCCCAGATGTTTAACAGACAGCGACGCGGGTTGGGCAGTAATGAAATTGTCGTGGATTGAGAAATGGTCCGCATCACCCCTGCCCAGTACGTGGCTACCCGGCTACAGTCCCAAATGGTATGGAAGAATGTCCCTCTTTCCCCACAGCCACGGAGGCAATATTCGTGGGGGGCCTTTCCTATTTTATAAAGGATCGTTCTGGTGTAGTAAGTGCGGTGTAGTATTTTTAACTGAACTAGTTTAAGTCTGGATGGGATCGCTGACTCTCGGGGTGACGAGAGAGCCTCCTGCCATTCCGAGTCATCAAGGTCGCCAATTTCTCCCACCCAAGTCAGGCGCAGTTTGGAGAGCCTGTCAGGTACGTTGTTGAGTAACTTCCTATATGTGTAGGACGTCGCTTTGTGGGGCATATGGTCTGTTAGTAGCCTATCTTCCAACGGTGTAGACTCTTGTAGTTTTGTACCAACCGGGATGACCGATTGAAGTGAGTGACAGATCTGCATATATCTATAGTACTCAGACTGGGCCATTTCGTGCTTGGTTTGCAAATAAGTGAAGTCTACTATGTTGTTTTTCCTCCAGAGATCTCCCACCACTGAAATGCCTATGGCGCCCCAAGTCCGGAATCCCTTGCTATTTCCCATGAAGCCTAGTTTGTGTGAGTTCCAGAGGGGTGTCAAATCAAATCAAATCAAATCAAAAATTTTATTGTTTAGTTAGTTAAAACCATAACAATTTAAAATCAGAATATCAAAGACAAGCAAAGAAACATTGGGAAGATAAAAAACAAGTCATTGTGATATAAGAAAAATAACCATACGTCATTTCATCTCTTCTGGTTATTCTAAAATCCATTGTTAAAGAAAAAGAAGCGGAAAGAAAAAAAAAAAAATAATAATAAATAAACGAACAAATTAGAAAGACAAAAAAAAAAAAGAGGGAAAATACAGTACATTAAGTCCAGCCGTCTTTCTCCTTAGCCAAGTTTCCAGTCTTTTATGGAGCTTAGTTGGTACTCTAGGGAATTTAATCGGACTGCCCTTCAGAGGGTGGGATCTTCCTAATATACATATGTACTTTACATCTCTTGTTTGATCTAAATTCGTTATAAAAAAATACAGTGCAGTGTGGACACCCATATTTCCCTTTGACCGCATTTCCAGATTTTTTAACAGAGCTTAGTAAATGCTTTAAGGATTTTAATCAGTCTACCATTCAGAGGTGGATTTTCCGGATTTAGGCACGCTGTGATTGCCGCTCTGCATGACCTTATTCCTCTAGCATTAAAACTTGATTTTTGGGGGGCGGAGCCGGGCAGGCGACCAAGATGGCCGCATGGAGTCCCGGCTCCGCCGGCCTTCTCCCTTCGCCGCCCGATTTGTTTACCCACCCCGCGCTTAAACGGCGCTTTTGTGCGTCGGAGGAGACGCTGTGATGGGGCACCCGGCTGCGGTGAAATTTGGAGCTTCGGGGACCGAGATATCCTCCTTCGCTCTGGGCGGCCCGTGTGCTGCTGGCGACCGGGACCTCGCGTGGCTGTGCACCCGGCTGCTGGCTCCGTCCCAGCAGCTGCATTCTCCTGTGTGACGCCGCTCCTCCACCATGGTGCTCCTTGAGTCTCCTTACACCGCCGGAGCCCTCTACAGGACGCGCTGCGCAGCCCCTCCGTGTTGGATGCTTCACCCCCCTCCCCCCCCCCCCCAGCACTTTTCATCGGCAGCCGGTCTGAGGTAACGGCGCTTTGTCTCCTTTGAGGCGCATTGTGTTCCATGCGTGTACTAGACTGTGCTGTACATCCCGGCTCACTTGTGCCAGTGGGGCACGATATCGCCGTGTCATTTTCGTGCTGGGGGGCCTGTGATGATGCTCGGTGGAGGGGGTGCCTGTTATCCTGTGCTACGCCGTGACTGGATATCGGTGAATCTTAACTCTGAAGGGGGCCGGCGAATTTTCA
Organism: Lissotriton helveticus; assembly: GCF_964261635.1. Lineage (NCBI taxonomy): Eukaryota > Metazoa > Chordata > Amphibia > Caudata > Salamandridae > Lissotriton > Lissotriton helveticus. The sequence continues at coordinate 92,883,283 of NC_136067.1, read as the reverse complement.
GCCTTGCTGTGCTGCACTGTGGTGGTGCATCCTGGAAAATGGCGACTTGATGGACTCTCTCTGGATATGGCGGCGGCCGGGTGTGTTGGATGCTGAGAGAGGGCGGACGAATATCCTTACAGGGCCGTTTCTTCCTATTCTGGTGATGGCGTGAGGCTGTTCTGGTCATTTTTACCCAATGCTTACTTGTAAGCCATCACTTGGGACGGGGCGATGGCTAGTACTGGATGGGACTTCATGGTGGCTGCAGTATGGCCATGCTTCCTTTGAATACTCCTGGACGGCTCGCTGCAGCTTGACTATACTATACTTGGCCCCGTGGATGGCGGTTGCTGGCGGTCGACGGGCCGCCCATTGTGCCTTTACGAGACTTTGGTTTCTCCTGGACTGACCTGGGTGCCCCAGTTCGTATTTTCCACCTGGCCCGTCATCTCGAGCTTTATTCGATTTTTACCATCGATCCTGGGTCAGTGGGTCTCGAGTGTGCTCCAGGCACCATTGTCGCTACTGTAGAGACCCGTACCCTCCTGTGTGAATTGAACTCCGTGGCGATTGTATCTTCCTGTATTAGTGGGTGCTTCTACTGTTCTGACCTTCATTTTTCAGTGATCGAATATCGGGTGGCGGTGGGGGGGGTCGGGGTTCCCGCACTGGGAATCTCCCTCACACTTCTTTCCCACTTGTGGGCTGTTGGTCTTTTTCTTTCTTTCTTCTTTTTACCCTTTGTGTTTTATTCCCTTTCTTCTTTTCTTCTCTTGTCTACATTTCGGGTTCCCGATGGGCGACAGGCACGCTGCTGGGGGGGGGGGCCATAGCCACATGCAGTGGTGCAGGGTGGGGGGATGGGGAGGGGTGTTGTTGTTTTTTTATTGTTTTTGTCACTATGGCCTTCTTTATTCTTCTTGGTTTTTGTTGATTTTCCTTTTTCCCTTTTCTTTTTCTTTTTTCTGTATTTCCCCTTCTTTTTTTCGTATAATTCGGATCGGGCTGGGGGTCGGGTGATGTTCTTTTTGGGAGGGAATTGGCACTTTGTGCTTCTGTGGTTCGTAATGTTTATTGGACTTTGTGGATACGGCGCTAATATTTTTATACAACTATTGAATGCTCGAATATCCTGTTTCCACTTTTCGCTTATATTTCTTGGAGGGTCTGTATCCTCTTACATGACTTGTTTCGGGTAAACTTTGCTTTATCGTATGCCACTGCGTCCTTTCTTCCTGCTGTAAGAATATGCCCTCTCCCTTCATGCCATATTGTGGTGAAGTTTTGCATATAAATCCTGACGTGCTATATAGACTGGGCGGGCGCTGCCTGGCGCGGACTGAAGTATGGTGTTCGTATCTCCTGTTTACCTTATTGACCGCACAAGTCCTACCTATTGTTGTTTCATTGATTGATACTGTGTTGTGTGGCTCGCCCTTTCGGTTGTCTGGTCTGAATGTATGATGCTTCTTTAAACTTATAAAATGAAACCTGCGTTGTTCTTTTATGTCTACTGTTACTAAGCTGTAGCGCTCCTGTTTATTTTGGTTTTTTCTGCATAGTAAAACGACCTGCAGTGTTGTGGATTGTCATAGCAGCCGGCCCGTAGTGGTTGTAGGCAGATGCTGTGTACTGTGCATAAGATAAATAAAGGTTTAAAAAAAAAAAAAAAAAAACTTGATTTTAAGAGCTTAACTCGCTCATTATATAGTTTGTTACATATACAGATTATGTGAATGAAATCTTCCTTCTGGCAGTTACACAGCCGGCAATGTTTAGTACCTATATACGCCCAAGCTGGCTGGTCTGCCAAAGATGGTAGTTTACCAAAGCGTAATGTCATTAATTGTTTTTTAACAGACATTGAGAAAGGTATGCTCAAATAAGGTGCCGGAGTAAGAGACTTATAGCTATTTATCACCATCCAGGCGTGTGACCTTGTTCGGAAGATGTTTTTGTCCCACAGTGATGAATGAATTTTTGAAGCTTTATTTAATGCTTGTTTAAACGATTGGTATGGCAGGTTTTTATTCCATAACTCTGTTGTGCATGTAATTGAGAGTGATTTGAACAGGTATTGATGAAAAGGGGAAGTTTTGTCCTCATTTACTTCCACCCAAAGTGCTTCATTGATTTGCGAAGTAGCTACATTTTGTTTCAAACGGTACCATGTTTTAACTGTCGCATACATTCTACCCAATTCTTCGTTTAGTATGCCGAATTCCAAGCGCACCTGGGCTGGGGAGGCTGACCTTTGTAACTGAAATGTTTTTTTGTAGACAGAAGCTATCAATTGGTTTAAAACATCTCTGTCTTCGCCGTGAAAAGCGACACTCGCGTACGTTATTGTTGGTAAAACCTTTGCCTTCATTACGGCAAGCAGGGGTTTATATGAAGGGCCCTTCAGTTTCTTCGCCAATAGGCTGAAGGCAAATGTAAGGGCAGTTGTTCTCTGTGCCATATACCCTTTTTGCTCTGTGTGATTTCTTGTGTTATCGATGTAAAAACCCAGGTATTTGTATTTTTTTACCTCCTATAGTTATTTACCGTTAAGCCAGATTGTCTGTTTACCTCTCATTTGGTTCCCGATTACCATTGTTTTGGACTTAGATGTGTTTATTTCAAGTTTGTTCTCTGAAACGTATGCTGACATTTCATGCACGCTTCTTTGTAGACCAACTTTTGTGTAGCTCATTAGCACAACGTCGTCGGCATATGAGAGATGAGAAAGTCTCAGTTTTCCGAGTTTTGGTGGATGGGAGTTAATACGGTCCAACCTTTGTGAAAGGTCAGACAAAAACAAATTAAAAAGGTGAGGGGCCAGGACACACCCTTGTTTGAGTCCTCTGGTTGTTGTTAGTTTCCTTGATAGCCTGGATCCATCACCAATTTTAATTCTTAGCCACGTGTTGGAGTAGAATAACAATATCCCCTTTAGTAGCCTTTCGGGAATGGCCCATGCTCGAAGCTTTTTCCATAGGAGCTGGCGGTCGACACTATCAAAGGCGGCTTTTAAGTCTATAAAGCAGAGGTGGAGATGTTGTTTCCTCTGCTTACATTTATTTGCCATAATTGATAAGCCTAAGATATTTGTTGTCGTCCCTATGCCTTGCCTGAAGCCAGTCTGGTTGGCTGAGATAAGGTTGAGATTATCAGACCAAGCCTTAAGCTCTTCTAACACCAGAGAAGTGTAATATTTGGCCTCGACATCCAGGAGTGCTATTAACCTGTAGTTTGCCGGGTTTGATCTGTCTCCTCCTTTAAATATTGGAGTCAGTATCGATCCTTGCCAATTTATCGGTATGTAGTTTGAGAGCTCTACCTCTTGATACAAGGCAAGTAGTTGTTTACTCCAAAATAGTGTATCATGTTTGAAAATTGCTTGGGGAATTCCGTTGGGGCCAGGAGCACCTTCGGTTCGGGCTTTCTTGATCGTGCGTATAACTCCTTCGCTTGTAGGGAACGTGTGAGTTCCTGCTAGTGTCAGTAGGCCTTTATCCTCTGTACCCTTCATCCCGTTAATCGAGTTCATTTCTTTATGTGTGGTTTCATCTTCTTCTGAGCTGGTGATTCCCTTAATCCCAATTGATTTATAATTTTCCTCCGCTGACGTCTGGCAGTTTCTTTCTGCGGTATCTTGAGTGTTTGTCTCAAAAAACCTCAAGGTAAGGAATTCTGCCCAATCGTGTTCTTGAATATTTGACGAAAGTGTATTCACTGGTCTCTGCAGTTTATTTATGGCCAGCCAAAACTGTTTTGAATTTGTTTTCTTGGAGATGCAGAGCAGTTCTGCCCAGAATTTGTCATTTGTTTTTCTTTTTTCTTCCCAGAGTTCTTTTTTGTATCGTTTCCTTAGCTGCCGTATGTTGTTGTTTGGGCATTTCCAAGTGTAATCCCCGCCTGGGTAGGTTTTTTCTTTAGCCCATGTTTGTTATCTGCTTTTCTTTTCATGGAGTGCTTTCGGTTCCCGGTGTCTTTGCATGGGTCCCGGGTTGTCGCTCCACCACAAACTTTTGTCTGAATAATTTCTATAGGTATTTCCTTATCAGTTATTTTTGCGTTCGTGTTGGCTAACACGTCGTCATCTATAGAGCTGTACGAGTCCGTGGTTGCATTTCTTTTTTTGCACTAACGAACATTGGGTAGATCTTTGATTTTTGGTGTTCCTTAGCTGGAGGCTGTTTGTTCCGTGCTTTTCTGTTACGTTTTTTTTGTTTCCTTGACAGCTTTAGACCTATATTACTTGTATCCCCCTGATTGGGAATGTCAGTGTCAATTCTGGATGACTGATTACCAGTTTCCGTCTTATTAGGTTCCGAATTTCCAAGAGCTATGATATTGTCTCCTTTGTCTTTTAATTGTTCTTCCTTGTTTTTATATTCTCCCAAGCTTGATTTATTTAGTAGTATTATCTGTTCGAGAAGTGTAGGCAGAAGAGTTAGTTTATCTATTATTGGGCTACAAGTGCACTGAACAGAGTACTTTGCCTGGACTCTTGAGATAAAGTTGTTCATGATTTCCAATTTAGTGTTAATCCCTGCTATTTGAGAAGCAATTATATTCATAAGGTCTATTTGTATGTCCATTTTATCATTTAGCATATTAAATGCTGTTGTTGTTGTCTGTAATGTGTTCAATAAAGATTTAGTGATCTCTGAGAGCACGCTTTGATCGATGACTATCTCTCCTTGTTGAGCATGTGTTTTAAATTCTTATTGAGCATGTGTTTTAAACCCAGAGGGGTGTCATTTGCGTGATAGTGTCTGCACACTGAAGGCGTCTATGTGCCTTATACCAAAGTTGGACCGTGTGACGGGTCGGACCGACAAGGTCGGACCGACAAGGTCGGACGGAACGCGACGACTGTAAAGGGTTCTCAACAATCCCCTAGACTCGGTATTCTGCCTGTCCGCCATAAAAGCGGGCTCAGTCTGTGGGGCGTGCAACCAGTAGTTAATTTGTTTAAGGTGGGCCGCCCAGTAATATAATTCGATATCAGGGAGTGATATGTCCCCATCATACCAATCTTTTATCAGTTTACATTGTGCAATTCGTGCCGGTTTCCCATCCCACAACAAAGTAGAGACCGCAGCTGAGATGGCTCTGAAGTAGGAAGAGGGGACCGGGAACGGCGTGTTCTCGAGTAGGTAGAGGAAACGAGGCAACGCCATCATTTTAAACAATGCGGCCTTGCCAAGGAGGGTGAGAGGGAGGGAACGCCACACCTTTACATCCCGGGTAAACCGTTCCAGTGGGGGTCTCAAGTTCAGGGCGTGGAACTCGTCTGGGATGGATGATACCTGGATTCCTAAATATTTAAAAGGGGTATCAGTGTAACGCAGCGGACAATCCGCTGGGAGGGGAGGCGGGCTGCCGGCGAGCACGTATAGGACTTATTTGGTCCAATTGATTCTATATCGTGAAACCCTCCCAAACTTCTCACAAACATTCAGGATTTCTAGGATTGACTTTTTAGGGGAGGTGAGGTAAAGAAGGACATCGTCCGCATAGAGAGATATCCTATCTTCCCAGGACGGCGACCACCTGATACCTTTGATGGATGGTTCCCACCGAATCCAGATTGCCAGTGGCTCAAGGATCAGTGTGAACAGCAAGGGGGACAACGGGCATCCCTGCCGCGTCCCACGGCCGAGCGGGAAGTCCCTGGAGACGTGGCCATTTACCGCTATCTGGGCCAGGGGCCCGGCATAGAGCAGGCCGACCCACGCACAGAACTTGGGGCCGAAGCCCATGTGACAGAGCACGGCAAATAGATAAGGCCATTCTACGGTGTCAAACGCCATAGTGTTGTCTAGTGAGAGAAGCACTGCCGGTTCGTGTATGTACTTCCGGCGGGCCAGTACCGCCTGTAGACGGCGCAAATTATGAGAGGTGTTACACATCGGCATAAAGCCCGATTGGTCCGGGTGTACCAATGTATCGAGATGGGGAGCCAAGCGCTCTGAGAGCAATTTGGCAAGGATCTTAGGTTCAGCGTTAAGCAAGGATATGGGACGGTAGGAGCTGCATGGTTCCGGGGGTTTACCAGGTTTATGGATCGGGACAATCGTGGCAAGGCGCTGATCTTTAGGCAGCACACCCCTTTGCAGGCTGTCTTCGAACATTTTAAGCAGATGGGGGGCAGTTATGGAACCATTGTGCTTGTACAGTTCTACCGGGAGTCCGTTGGGACCCAGAGCCTTGCCTGACGCCAGAGCGTTAGTCGCCTCCCGTACCTCCTCCACAGTGATGTCATTATCCAGCAGGAGTGCCGTCTCCGGTGAGAGGCAAGGGATTGTCAGATCTTTAATATAGTCGTAAGCCTCCTCGGTCGTATAAGTCGCTTGGTGGGTGTATATCGCCTCAAAATGGTCGGCTAGCAAGTCGGCTATGGCTCCTGGGTCCGAGGTCAGGCTGCCTTCGGGCGTAGTCAGTTGCGCAATGACCCTGCCCGCCCTCTCCTTTTTATCGAGCCAGGCCAGCATCTTCCCAGCCTTATCACCTAGTTCGTACACCCTATGGCCTGAATTGTAGTCAGCACCATTTCCCTCTGATAGGACGTCCACTCCACCCGCCGCAGCCGGACTGTCTGGGCGGCTCCTGCGGACGGGTGGGCCTCCTGGTCGGCAATGGCCTCCTCAAGAGCCCCTTCAAGGGCGCTAAGTTCCTGATCCCGGGTCCGTCTGTGGGCGACAATGGAAGCAATTGCCTGCCCGCGTATGACCGTTTTATACGCTTCCCATAGGATACCATGGGAGCGCACGGAGCCTGAGTTTTCCCGAAAGTAGTGTTTAGCGGTTTTAGAAAGGGTTTTCCTCAAAGAGGCGCTCTGCAGGTAACCCGCGTGAATGGGAAAGACGCGATTTCTGTGGGGGCGGTGGTTTGTGTATGTAAGTTGGAGTGGTGAGTGGTCAGATATGCCCCTGGGGTGGATGTGAACGTCCTCAACTCCATGTAGGCCATCCCCTGACATTAAAATGTAATCTATACGTGAGAGACAGTGGTGCGTCGCTGAATAGTAAGTGTATTGCCTATCGTGGGGGTGTTTGTAGCGCCAGCAGTCCGTCAGCCCCAGAGCGTCCAATAGCCCTGCGAGTCGCCCACCTCCCCGCACCGTTGTGCTATGTGGGTGTCTATCCATCTCATGATCTAGGACATCATTCAGGTCCCCTCCTATAATTAGTGTCGCTGTTGGCAAAGACAGGAGAAAGGAAGCAAAGGCCGAGTGCGCCGAGGCATGCAGGCCGGGGGGGACGTACACAGACACGAAGTTATACAGTCGGCCCTCCCACTGAATTGTCGCAGCTGCAAAACGTCCCTGATCATCAATTTTTGTCTGTTGACACTCCATTGGAAAACTTTTCCGAATAAGTATCCCTGTCCCTCTAGAGCCGGAGGAGAAGTCAGCATGTGCAAGAAACCTATATCCCCATCTATCCATTGCCTTCGAGGTCGAACCAACTAAATGAGTCTCCTGTAATAGAACTATCGCCGGCTTGCGGCGCTTCCAATATTGGAGCACTAGACCTCTCTTCACCCTGTCGCCCCACCCCCTAACGTTCCACGTGAGGGCTGTGAAGGTTGATGTGTGAGAGGAAAGTGGTGTAAGGTCCTCAGGTGTATCCAACTCTTGTGCTGCCATTTAAATGTGTGCTTGTTATCGAAAAAGCCAGTAGGGAATGGGCCCCGCTGTGTACCTTTATACAGAGATCCGTCTCCCTCGTGTGGTGTGGAACATGCCGTGTATCGGTGTGATTAACAAACACTAGAACAGTGAAACAAAACCCCCACTCCCCCCTCCCTGCCTCCCTGCTGCGCGGGCCTGAAACCGCCCGCCACCCCAACTTAGCAGAGCGCTTAGTCCCAACCCAACCCAGAGTACTTGCTTGAAAGGGGTAAGTAGCTCTGCAACCTCGCAAGCAGCTCCAAGTGGCCTCCTCTGCCGATAGATGATACATAGTTGATTCTTTCATTGGATACCTCCCAACCAGATGCATTTCACAATAGTCTCAGAGATGACTGGTTTGGTTGAGCAGTTTCTCCCTAAAATTAAATGGAGATAAAATGGAGATCTTCTGCTGTACAATAGGTAAGCCAACTTTTGCCCTTGGATGCATAGTGCTAGTCAGGAAGTATCATAAGCGGTGGTAATCTAGGAGTTCATTTCGATATTGATCTCTCTCTTGTGGCTCATGTCAACAAGACTCCCTAAACTGGTTTTGCCTTGCTCCGTACGCTCTGGAAAAGTTTGCCATATATTCCTCCTCCAGCTCTAATTTGAGTAGACTTTATTACTGTAATGCACTATTCCTAGGCTCTCCTAAGGTTCTACTTAAGAAACTGAAACAAGTGTAATCTGTTGCTGCCAAGTTGGCCTTCAATGTGCCTAGATACTCGTCTTCCTGAGCCCTGGCAGAGTTTCATTGACCAACTGTGAACGGAAAGGTCATTTGCAAATCTCTTTATATTACTTTTAGGGTTGTACATAAGAAAGGCTGCATCTTTCTGAAAAGAAAAGGTAAGCACTATTCACATTCTAGAGTTCTGCGTTGTTCTAAGGCAAGTTTTCTTTGAATCTGTAAATTCTGTAAAACTCTGCATGGCGGCGGGCTTTCTTAGTTAGAGCAGCTCAACTTTGGAAAAGCCTACCACCTTCATAAAGAGCACATCAAGAGCTGCTCTTTTTTAGGAAAGCTCTTAAAACCTGGCTTTTCCCCACGTAACTTCTGCCAAGTATAACTTTCTATGACAGACTTTTTTCAGAGGCAAGCACCAGGGTACCTTTGAGGTCTCAGATGCGCTTTATAAATAATTTATCATTCATTCATTTCTCAATGACACTACTACCTTCATGCCAGAGAAGGTGACTCCTGTTTTCATTTTGTGCCCTCTGCCTTAGAAAGTTGTATATGCTGCAGGGATTTCCAGGATTATTCTTCTGATGAGAGGAATGGAAAGAAAGTGTTGAAGGGGAATCAATGCCTCTTTTTTAGGTCTTGCCTGAGCCAGCGCATGCACTGCTCTGGCAAGACATTTTGTCTGTGGGCTTTTAAAAGTGCTACCACAGCTTTTTGGCTGGCATCGAGTGTGCGGTTACGCGCACAATGACGAGCAGAGGCGCCATATGGTTTACCTCTCTCGTCGTGGTGCGCGCACATCGCACACCATTTGCCAGCCTGCTTTCACTTTTGGCTTGAGCCGGAGTTAGCGCGCACGCGCCCGCACACAACTCCACCACCCACCACATATCACATCACGCGGCTTGTAATTTTATGGGGCAGTACCTGCATTTCTCATGAGGGTGATCGCACTTTCTAATCGGATAACAGATGCACTTTTCAGAAGAGCCACTATACCTTCATGGCACGGTAGTGGCGGTTCTCAGCAGAGCTACGGGATGTTAAATCTCCCTGTGGGCAACGCACGTCAGCAGGGCTGCTATACATCAATGGGACAGAAGCGACACTTTAAGGTAGTACTGGCCTCTTCACAAGCAACACATTCCTCTACCCAGTCCAGGCGGTGCGCGCTCCAGGGTTTATATGTGACATGCCCTGCTGGGTGGGTGCCGGTGGCCCCACCCCTTTCTAATGACGCACACAGTCTCTCGCCAGAGGGAGGGCTGGGTGCACAGCTGTCAGCCCCATTGAGCCGCAGTGCTGACAAGAAACTCACTACAACTTCCACAAGTACAGGAGCAACGGTCACACCCCTCTCTCAACTGCTGGCAGGAGCTGCCCTCCCGCCTTTAGACGTACACCCTCTCCTCCTCCACTAGCAGCACCCTCTGCTAAGAGAGAAGCACGCTTCCTTCACTTGAATGTGCACTCCCCACGCAGCCACTACAAATATCCGCCCCTTCCCCAGAGGTGCCGACCCCTCCTGTTCCAGAAGCACACTTCCCTCTTCTCCAGGCAGAAGCAACTCTCCTCCCTCCCTCCATAAGCTGCACACTCCCCTCTCCTCAATAAGCCAAGTATTTCATTCTCTTACAAGAAGGGCACTTTTCTGTCACCCACAAGCAGCGTGCGTCTTTCTCCTCTTCAGAAAGTGCACCCTCCTCTGCCCTCCACGGGAAGGACTCTTCCCTGTCCACTACTAGATGTAAACTCCCCATTAGAAATGTGCAAAAGACAGCACCTCAGGCTCTACAACTCTTGCCACTCTGCTGAAATTCCCTCCTCCCCCTTCATGAGATGCTTACTACTCACCACCACAGAAGCAGACAGAAATGAGGCATAACCGCAGGAACAATAATGCCTTATTGTTGGACAGCTGAGCGCTGAGACTGACAGTTTCTGGAGGGGCAGCATGTTCTGTGTGCCCACTACGCTAGTCAATGCGGATGTAGCATAACGGCTAGAGCAGCCGACCACGAAGCTGAGGAACCAGGTTCGAGTCTGGCGGGAGGCTCAAGCATCATCACCGAATCTTCTCGTGCATAAAATAAATCTGTCCTTGTGCACTGTAACTGGTGCTCATGTGATGCGCTCTGATACCTTCATGTAGCCCTCCATGGAGGCTGGCATTTTTACCATTTTCAAAGGCATGCCCCTGGATTTATACCTGGAAACTGATACTCAACCTTTAATTGGGACAGTACTCGATTGTAGGTAGTTAAAAAATGTATTGTGTAATTTATATTAAAAAAACTATACTATATAATGACTTAAATAGTAAAACAACTGAATAATTACAGCCAATCAGCAATTAAAATCCATATCAATGAAGTTATATGTACATTGCAATACATTACCCCTAATATAGTTTATTTAAACAGGGCCTTCAGACGCAGCTCTAACCGTGAATTCATTTAATGAGACATCTAATTACTTTATTAGAGCTCCTGGCAAAACGAAACTCCGTGGCGTCTTTAATGTCCTGGTGCTAGCCTGTTGAAATGGTTTTAGAAATGTCTTTCTGGAATCCTGTAAAGTAGACAGATGCAAAGGACATCTTCTACAGTTTCAGAAAATAGGTTGTATGTAATTGCATTTACATAGCGCTTGCTATCCCTGATGAGGCGTTGAGTCCCTTTTTCGTCGAGTAGTACAATACTCCAGAACACATAGAGGATTAGTAGTGAGTTAGTATAGTGAAATATGGGAGTAATTTGAGTGGTAGATATGTCAGTCAGTTATTTGGATTGAGAAGGATAGTGAAGGGAAAAGGTTTGCATTTATATAGTGCTTGCTACCCTCTGATAAGGTGTTGAAGCGCATTTTTGATGAGTGGCATGCTAAACTGGAACCCATAAAGGATTAGTGGTGAATTTGTATAGTGAAATATGAAGTAATCTGAGCATTGGATATGTTAGTCTGTTATTTGGATTGAGAAGGATAGTGGGGGAGGGAACCTACCTTGTGCCAGTTATGTGTGAGTGAGGAGCTTGAACCATGCCTGCGTATGTATTGGGAGCTAGTGGATTTCTCCTAGGGGTCAGGCCCTATATTTAGGTCCTTTATGTTCAGCATGAACTCCAGAGCTCCGGCACCCTCCCCGAACCCCTAGCTCCCTCAGGTCTTCACCTGCCGTAGAACCAGTTCTTGCCCATTTCGCACACGATTATGAAGCATTTGACATTGTAGGGCTGCTAGCACACAGTACAGAGGCATTGCCATGCTGGACCCCTGTAAAACCCTTACAAACACAGAGGGCCAGCCGGAAACTGGGTGGGGCGCACATTTGCCACACAACATTGCCCATGCCAGGGCCAACGCTTCTAGCCCGAGACCCATGGCGGCGCGGGAAGATCAGACTGCGCATGTGCAGCAGAGGTGAAACAGCCCTGTGTGTGCACTTTGGAGCCATCAGTTCATAGCGTGCAAAATGAGCAGGAGGTGCAGTGAGCCTGATGGCACTCATCCACTGTCTGTGATAGACGGTGCATATTTGCGCATTTCATAACATAATTACATCACCGGCAGCTGCTTACAGCATCACGCATAGCATAGACAGGGGAAGAACCTGACAACAGATGGCAGACACATGGAAATAATACTACACCAGCATTGGTGCATGATTAGCAGTGCTAGTAGCCAAGGAGGCGCAAGGCCTATTATGCGTGACTATGGATTTCAGTGCAGTGGTGCGGACCACCACACTGAAATGTGTTAGTTTAACGCCGGATGCATGGTACTTGGCAGGGCTGAAAAACTTGCTAGAACATGCAACTTAAAACATGTAATCCGGAACGAGGGAGAGCACCAAAAAAACAAGCCTTAGCATAGCCAATAGGTCTCGCCTTTAGGACTTTATAAGTGTTTAGCCATGTAACAGTTGATGTTGTTGCGCCAAGGATATTGTGCTGCATAACTAAATTCTTATAAGGTCCCAAAAGCGAGACCTATTGGCTATACCAATGCTTGTTTCAGTATGTTTCACTTCTTAATAGCAGAAAGAAAATAGCTTACACTCTTCCAAAAGACACCCAACAGCACCAAAGTAGCAAAAATATATTCCTTCCCTGCAGCCTCGAAGGAATGTAAATTCTATAAAAGATAGTGTCTTTCTCACTGCTGAAACAAAACTGCTTCCAATGCACAACCCGGAAGTCGGCACAAAAAATCCTGGAACTCAATGGGGATTAATCCACACTACTGGAGCTCCCATTCTCCGAACAAACAGATACAGCTATAAACACTGCCATAAAAAACGGGATGAGTAATGGGAGAAATATTTGGCCAGGGACAATGACAAGTGTTGAGCCCCATTGCCTGCTGTTATCACTGCAGATGAGTGCCCCTTCCAAGCCAGGTAGGGAAGGAAACAACCTCTCAAGGCAAGGTCCAAGCCAGCAAGTGACCATACTACCTTGTTCCTCCTCCCAGATAGACAGCAAACAAAACAGGAGGATGCTGAGAATGCCAGCCTTGTTATGGCACTCAGGAGGGTGAGTGGGGTTGCACTTTAGCACTCCTGCTTAGTTCCTGTCTCAGAGGTTAGATTCACCTCAGAAAGTTTATGTTTGGGGGTCTTGTAGAGCACATAGCTGCCCAGGGGCTTCCCAGCGCTGAGGAGTGGACGATGACAGGTGAAGCGGGGAGTTATCCAGGGAACAACCATCTCTTTAATTTTTTCCTGAAACTTACTTCATCCGTGAGCCTTCTCAGTTCTTTGGGCATGGAATTCCAAAGCTTTGGCATTAGGTGCGAAAATTTTCTTCCTCCCCATCTGGATCTCTTCATCTTTGTGGTCTTGATGAGATGATCTGAGGAGGGTCTTTGAGATCTTTCATGCGCATATGGGGTGATGAGTGCTCTGAGAGAGGCTTGGCCCTTGCAGTTCATGGGTTTGTGCACTATACATAGTGATTCAAATTTGACCCTGGCCTGGATCGGCAGCCAGTGAAGTAGACTCAGTGCCCCTTTCGCTGATTCATGCCTGGGTATACTTCTAAGTAACCTGGCTGCTGCATTTTGTATCACTTGTAGTCTGTTCACTATGTATTTGGGTGATCCCAAAAAAGGGAATTCCCGGAATCCAGTTGTGAGACCACCAGGGATTGTATAACTATTCTTTGGGGCTGCTCGGGAATAAGAACGAGAATTTTACGAAGCATACGTAGTATTCCAAAACATGTGGCAGCCAATTTCCTAGCTTGTGTTTCCATGGACAGATTGTGATCCAGCCACATTACTAGATTCTTTATGGAGTTTTTGTGGATAGCGGACATCCCAGTTCTTTTGGCCAGTTAATAGTGACCAGTGCTGGGGAATTATTTCATAGGAACAGGAGTTCCGTTTTGTTGCCATTCACTTTTAACCTACAACCAGACATCCATTTTGCTACTTTTTCCAAACAACTTGGTTATAGTTTGATTTAGGACCCTCTGCCACTGAGACTACCAGTTGGGTATCATCGGCATAGGACATTATTGATAGCCGAATACCTGGACAATCTCAGCCAAAGGTTGCATGTAGAGATTAAATAGTGTGCGACTGAGGGCGGAGCTCTAAAGGATCTGAATAATGTCAGCATTCCGTTATCTGGAAGGATCTGTCTTTTAGTAACGACACAAACCAGCGTAGGGCGCTGTCCTGGATCCCTGCTTTCTCCAGCCTGTGAATCAGTGTTTTGTGATCCACTGTGTCAAAAGCTGCACAAAGGTCGAGCAGCAGGATTTCAGCAGTACCCCCCTGATCGAGGATTCCCTTGAGCTCCTCCATTACCAACAGCAAAGCTGACTCAGTGCTGTGCAGTGGTCTGAACCCCATTTGGGTCTGGTGTAGCACCTCGTTCTCCTCTAGGAATTGGGACAACGCCTGGTTGACATGTTTTTCTGCATTTTTTCCTAGAATGGGTAGGGGTGAGGTGGGGTGATAATTTCCTAGGTCTGTTGGGTTTAGCTGGATTTTTTTTAGTAGGGTTCGGACTATAGCATGCTTCCATGCTTTTGAAACTCTCCCTTGAGTGAGAGATAGTGTTAACAACTCTGTAGAGATGGTCAGAGTGGCATCCCCACCCTGTTGTAGGATGTGTGGGGGTACTGGGTCTTGGGGTGAGCCCGATTTAATGTTTCGTAGAATCATGCTTGTGGTTTCCTTGCTTAGCTCTGGAAAGTGCGTTAGTGCGGGTCCTGCGCCCTGAACCGAGGGATCCGTGATTCTCGTGGGAAGGTCTGGGTTGTCTGTGTTCCTTTGCATGGAGTTGTAGAGGTTTTCTACTTCATTTTTGAAGAGACTATCAGTTCATGACATCTCTCCTTTAATGAAGATTGTAGAGAGACTTCTTGCTCTATGGACGTGAGGGATCTGACCACCTTGAAGAGTTCTCTGGAAGAGTGGATGGCAGAGTGTATTTTTTCCTGGAAATGCCTGGCTTGGGCTTGTTTAATTTCATCACAGTAGAGTCTGCTTGCTTACTTATATTGGCCCTTGATGGTTTGGTCACATGATCTCCGCCACTTCCTTTCCATTTTTTTGGTTGCTTTTTTCAGAGATGTTTGTTAAACCATGCTGCTTTTCTCTGTGTGCGGTCACTATCCTTTCTTTCTGACTCCTGTTTTCTGCCACTTCGTTGAGCCATTCAGACCAAAGCATGTCTGCGTCCTCTACCCCCCCTGTCAAGACCGGGATTCGCCCTTCCAGGGACTTGATCATGCTGTCCGGTATGATTCTAGGCCACTTCCTACCTGGCTTCGGTGCGTTGCCCCCTATAGTTTGAGTTTGTGTTTTGGCCTGAGTAAAAGGAATAAAGAAATGGTCTGACCAGGGGACTGGTATAGGTGAGGCTGCCTTTAATTTAGAATCATTAGAAAAGATTGCATCTATTATGTGCCCTTGTTTTATGTGTGGCCGATTAAATATTAAGGTTGCCTAGTATAGTCACTGTACCTTTACTAGTGGTAATATCTGCTATAAGGTCGTGGAAGGAGTCCAGGAAGGTGGCAGGTAGATAAGCATTCCTGAGAAGGTCTGGGTGGAGTAATGACTGGGATGAAGAAGAGGGGCGTAGAGTCCCTGTCATGACTCCCTCTTGCAGTGCTTCACTCCCATATTATGCCATCACCACCCCTTCCCCAAGGATGACTCCAGAAACTATGGCAGAAGCATGAATAAGGCTCATGTGCAGATTAATTGTGACCCACAAGTTGAACTCGCAATCAGGTCAGGCATTTGCTCTAGTTCTTAGCCCAGGTGATGTTGCAGCTAGGAATTAAGTCCTCAGTCCCTCGCCCTTGACTTGTGCAAACTAGGGACAGTGCTTTAAATGGGACGGTACTGTCAGGTGCTGAGTACCTGTACTTCTTTATTTTCAGAGGGAGAGCCTGCATTTCTCAGCAGAGCTGCAATACTTTTTTACTGTCAAGTACGGCACTTCTCAGATTTAAGCAGCATGGGCGAAGGAAGTGTGGGGGACGTTGGGGATATATCCACTCCAGATTTTGAAGTGGGTGGACAAGGGTAGGGGGGACGTGGGGACAAAAGAATTTCCACTCTCTCTTCTGTCAGTCGCAGGTCCATTAGTACGTCAAAGCACTAGTGGTTTAAAGTGTTAATGGCCCTGTACTTGACCTCTGATATTTCCTTTTTTTGTGCTGTAAACCTCCAAGAATGTATTCTCACCTTGTGCCCACGGCCATAGCTTCCTGCAGTCTGCACTTCCAGGACAAAGGGAGAGTCTTGAGATAGTTTGTTGATTGCTGTCTGCATCCTGCCCCTCCTCAGCCAGACCCTACCTTATTTGACTGTTTCAAACTGCGCAATTCAGCCAGTCAAAGGCTAATGTCTTGTTGAAATGTTTATTTGGAGCAGTTGAACCTCAAATTAGCATCAGACATAGTCTACGCACACATCTTGGGTTACAGTGTGCCAGATGTGTTGGTCTGTCCTAATATGTACACAAATAACAATTTAAATACCACTAGTTTGTCTTATTTCATATATAGCACTACTCAACCCATTCCAGGGCATCGGAGCACTTTACATCACACATACACATTATACATTGACAATAAATCAGATGTGTGTAAATCAATTTACAGGATGTGTTACATAAGATAGTTACGGTTGCAAGGTGTAGGAGTCACATGTCCTTTCCTTCATAATTCGCTGTGCTATATGGGAAGGATTACAATTTATGAACTGTAGGTAACTAAAGGATCTCTATGTTAAAAGCAATAACCTACTTATCCATCTACATAGAATAAAAATACTGTCATCTGTGTGTCACATGATGTGCTTTGGGGGGAGACTTATTAACCCTATGTTACTTTATTTCAATGCTGGGACTAGACAAAACACCTGTCTCTCCAGCAAGTGGTGATAGCCAATGGTAACTTCAATTTCTGGGTGCAGAACTCCCTAGACACCCTTGTCCCAGTAAAAAACATTAGAAACAAAAAGGGCGCCATCCATAAACCTTGGTACTCCACTTCTCTTCAGGGTTTGAAACTAAACTGTAAAAAACTGGAGAGAGCCTGGCGAATAAATTTCTCTCCTGATAAGAAAAAATTATATAGAGAGAGTATCCATCATTACAAAGCAGAAATGAGAAAGGCACAGGCAGATTACTATGGGAGGAAAATCTCTGCGGCTTCCAGCTCCCCTCGTGAGATTTTCGGCATAGTTAAAACTCTCTCCAGAGTTTCCCCCTTTTTGGCGGCACCTGACCCTTCTGGAGCCCACTGTAACCAGCTAGCAGAGTTTTTCTCAAACAAAATTGAAATCATTTATTCATCCTTTCCAAGCGCCAAAACGGATCTCCCTGCCCTCCCCGTCCCTGCTACCCTGACCCCCCTAGATAAAATTCCGGTAATGGAAATGTCTGCCCTAAAAAGCCTTTTTTCTAAAGTGAAGAGCGGCTCACCCAATGATCCTGCCCCTCTAGGGAACCTAAAACTGGTAGCAGATGTGGTCCTCCCGGTGATTCTAGACCTCATTAACACCTCTCTTTCTTCGGGGATAGTCCCCCCCCCAGGTGGAAGGAAGCAATGGTAAAAGCTTTGTTAAAAAAACCAAGCCTAGATCCTGCAGATTTGGGAAACTATCGGCCCATCTCACTGCTTCCTGGAATTAGCAAAATAACTGAGAAATATTTTAATTCAGTTCTATCATCATACCTGGAGACTAACAACCTTCTTCATTTGACCCAGACCGGTTTTCGACCACAACAGGGAACAGAGACGGCCCTACTCTCAGTAGTGGAACAATCAAGAAAAATAGTAGATGCTGGCGGCACCGCTGTGGTCTTGCTTCTTGACCTCAGCGCGGCCTTTGAGGTAAACAACCTTTACCACGAAGTTTTTACCACGCGGTACCTTTACCACGCGGCCGTTACAACGCAAGTCGTTACCACGACTTGCGCTGGAGGGCGCTGTGGGATAAGGAATTTTATAAATTTATATTCCAACACCTTCCCTACTGTTACGGGGACTGGTGTTGGAATATAAAATTATAAAAATCCTAAATCCGCGCCCTCCAACGCAAGTCGTGGTAACGACTTGCGTTGTAGCGGCCGCGTGGTAAAGGTATGCGTTGTTACAACCTGCGTTGTAACAACGTACATCCGGCCTTTGATACTGTAAATCATCAGATATTGATTCATAGGCTTAGAAACCTAGGTATCTCTGGAACAGCGCTGGATTGGTTAAAGTCCTTTTTGGATAATAGATCCTTCCAGGTCTTTAACAATCAGGCAACCTCCAAACGTACATCCCTTCGATGTGGAGTACCGCAGGGATCATCCTTGAGTCCTACCCTGTTTAATGTTTACACCCATACCCTAGCTGAGGTTGTTCTACCCTTTGGAGTCCATATAGTTACCTATGTGGATGATACACAATTGGTGATCGGGCTCAACAAAGTGGATAGCTCGCCCCTTTCTCTTTACCTCTGTTTAGATGAAATCTCTAGGTGGATGAGCGATTCTTTTTTAAAACTGAATGGGGGAAAGACTGAAATTATGATCATTGGCAACCAGTCTCCCTACGATAAGGCGGTAAGATGGCCCACGTCCATGGGTCCTTTACCTTTGCCCAAAACCCAGTTAAAGAGTCTGGGGTTTTGGATGGATCAGGAACTAACGTTCAAAACTCAGGCCCGGAAGACAGCAGCCTCCTGCTATGGGATCTTAAAAATGATCCGTAAGGTTCTTCCCCTTCTCCCTTTTCAGACCAGAAAATTAACAGTCCAGGCCCTAGTGCTCTCAAGGCTGGATTATGCTAATGCCCTTTATTTAGGTGCGCCTGTTGCTACCCTCTCCAAACCACTCAAAACTGGGCAGCAAGACTTCTGCTGGGCACCCCAAAACATCAATCAGCCAGACCAGCCCTTAAATCTCTTCACTGGCTGCCAGTTCATGAGAGAGTGAAATTCAAAAGCTTATGCATTGTTCATAAGTCCTTGGGCAAATCAGGTCCCCCGATTCTCCAAGGCATCATTCAGCATTACGAACCCAAAAGATCCCTTCGCTCCGAAAATCAGAACCTGGCCATGGTTCCCAGGATTCGTAGGGCCAGAAGCGGAGGCCGATCTTTCTCAGTCAATGCCTCCAGACTTTGGAATTCCCTTCCTTTGTTCTTACGCTCAGAACCCAACTATCTTGCTTTTCGGAAAGCCTTGAAAAACGTTCTCTTTCCAAAATGAGGGACACTACTACGCTGCTACTGCAAGCGCTGGCATGCCTCCGGGTAGCCATTCGCTATATAAATGTGCTTACAATTACAATTACAAGTGCATTACCTCCAGAGTTATCTTACCATTATTATTATTTCCTGAGATTTACTGGGTACATACAGCTCTATGAAGCAGGTGCCTTAACCCAATAAGATATTTTGAAATGCAGACTTTGCAACCAATTAAACAGAACAGATATATTGCCACGTTCTTCTCAGAGTTTTAATAAGTAAATGTATATGTAGAGGTCTAGGTCTTGCCAGAGGTAGCGTCATTTTTTTGGCACAACTGCAACACAAAATACAATTTGTTAAATATTGTAATGCGCTCAAATGTACTCATGATAGACCTGCTTAACATTTGTGAGGTCTTTATTTATTTTTAAAGAGTTTTATACAGCACAAACTGGGACCCAAAGGTATCAGAGTGCTTTACATGAGCACTGATTACGCTACAGACACATTCATTTTTGGTAGGCATGGGAGTGATTTTCGAACCTGGTTCCCCGCCTTTGAGGTTGACCGCTTTAGCCATTAGGCCACATCCTCTCCTCTTAGAATCTGATGTGATTTTTCATGATATCACTTCCTGTGAGGTCATAGGTTGTGATGTCAGGCCCTGTAATGTCACTTACATACTTTTTTAGTGGCCCACTTCTTTTAGGACTTGTGCCCTGGTGGGAGACGTTTAATGGAAAAGTGGTTTTGGAGGTTTTAGGAGGCTGGCTTAGTATATTGTCCACACTTGCAGGAGTGATGCACCTTGCACTAATCCAGGCAATCCTCATGGTGATTTTAATGGTCTTTGATAACCATAGAAAGCTCTCAAAGTGGTAGCTGTGGAGAGCAGCCTTCAGGGTCATCTTGAATGAGTGTAAATCAGCTTGTTTTACCACATTTAATCAACCAACAGTGTAGATTAAGTGAAAAAGAACCACACAGTGTTCATAAAAATAAGTCTATTTATAATTCAACACAATCACTAACACATTGGCATATCTACTACCCGGAGATATCAACAATACACAAAATAATACTTCAAAATAATCAGGTAAATAGCACAAATATACACTGGTCTTCAGGGGGAGACCAAACCATATACTAAGAAAGTGGAATGTGAACCGCAAAGGAGAACAGGACTTGTACCAGAAATCGCAGAGGAGCTAGGGAACCACCCAGGGTAAGTACCAAGGAACTCCACAGGAGATGTGTGCAGAGTGGAAACAAAGTCCATAATTAAAGTCCAGTGGAATCCAAGACTGGATTCTTGAAGAGGAGAATCTGTAAGTAGAGGGGACAGAGTCTATGCCACTCAGAAGTGACCAGGAGGCACGGAAGCACAATGCCCACCCATGTTGGGAGATTCAAGAGTGAAGATGGTGACCTTGTCACTGCAGCTGTGAGGACCAGGTAATGCTGAGAAAAACCAGGAGCTGTGCACGAGCTGTCCCACATCAGGTGTCAGTGTCCAGGTCGTCTGTGTCCAGCGGGAGCACCAACAAGCCTTGGTAGCTGCAACTGGCATGGAAAGCGTTGGGACCAGTAAGGTCCAAGGGACTCACCAAGTAAAGGAGAGCCCACTGAAGCAAAGGAAGACCCTCAAGAGGACCCACAGACCGCAGGCACAGGAGTCACAGGAGGACCTCAGGCAGTTCACTGAAGATGGAGATGGGTAAGATGCAATGAGGATGCTGATCTTCGAGGGATCAGGTGCAGAAGGTTGGAGCTTCTTGTAGCCCAAAAAATCCCTGGAGTGCTGAGACAACAAGCCTTGGCTACGGCAAGTCGACACTGTGCACACAGGTTTAGTCCCAGTAGCTCCGATGAGGGATACTGTCCTCAAAATTGCAGAGAAGACAGTCAAGCCTCTATGGAGCTGCTGAGCCACCACTTGTGTTGTTGGACCTCGGGAAGTCTGTAGGATGACAGGAGCAGCAGACCGGTGAGCCTCGTTGTGGTGCCTGCAGATGCAGGTGAGTGACTCCTTCACTCCAAGTTAGATTACTTTGGATGTCATTGATGCCCACAGGCCTTCTGGAGAACCTAGGGTTTGTAGGGTGCACTGCTCATGCAGGGGACCCCTTACACTTGTAACCAAGCACCCTGATGACTTGTAGGTTTTAAGTGCAGTGACCTCAGATATAAGGAAACTTATATCTGTTGTGAGAGGTGCAAGCACCATCTCACACAGGCTGTATTGACAGGCCTGTAGTCAGAGTTTAAGTGGACTCCCATGGGTGGCACAATACAAGCTGCAGCCCAAGTGAGACCCCTGATGTACCTATGCCCTGGGTACCTTAGTACCATATACTAGGGAATTATAAGGGTACATTAGTAGCCAATTGTGGATGTACCAAAGTACTTCCCATAGCCAAATTAGGGGAGACAGCACAGAAGCTAGGGCCCTGATTAGCAGGATCCCAGCAGGCTATAGTCTAAACACACTGACACGAGGCAAAAGGTGGGGGTTACCATGAAAGCATATCTTACTTTCCTTCCCCCCCCCCCAAATGTAAGGACATGAGACTAACCTTGCCCAGATGAGTCTTCATTTTCTAAGTGGCAATATCTGGAGAGTCCATATGCGTTGGCATGGTTACTCCCAGATCTATGTTCCACTGAAAAGTCCATTCCCTGTAGGGAAATAGATCACCTCAAAAGTTTTCTTTTTCCCTTCAGCTGTTTAAGCCATACGAGGTGCTTATAGTCTGTGTGAACAATGAAGTGAGTGCCAAACAGGTATTGCCTTAACTTGTTCCAGGTCCAGACCACAGCAAAGGCCACCCTCTCAATAGCTGACCAACGCTTCTCTCTGAAAAGAACCTTCTGCTTCTAAAAGCTACTGGTTGGTACTGGCCCTCTGCATTAAGCTGTGATAATACTGCACCTATCCCTATCTCAGAAGCATCTGCCTGTACAATGAATGGTTTGGAGCAGTCAGGACGTTTCAGAATTGGAGCAGAGCACGTCTTGCTTCAGGTGATCAAATGCCTTCCGACTACTAACTATCCACTGAACTTATTAGGCATCCTTTTGGAGGTGGGATCATTAAGGGGTGTCACTATGGATCCATAGCCCTTAACAAACATTGTGTAGTACCCAGTCAGGCCCAAGAAAGCTCTGACCTGAGTCTGGGTAGTGGGAGCAATCTTGTCCATGATGGTCTGAACTTTGCTCTCCAGTGGTTGAACTTGGCCTCCACCTACAAGGTAGCCCATGTACACAACCTTACTCTGACCTATCTGGCACTTTGTGGCATTGATGGTGAGACCTGCCTTCGGCAGGGCCTCATGTACATTTCTGAGGTGGACTAGGTGATGCTCCAAGGTGGAGCTAAAGACAGCTCTATCATCTAGATATGCTGCACTCTAGGCTTCCAGGCCTATTAAGACTTTATTCACCAGCCTCTGAAATGTAGCAGGTGTATTTTATGAAGCCAAAGGCATCACAATAAATTGATAATGCCCACTGGGGGTTGAAAATGCTGTTTTTGATTTGGCATCCTCATTGAATCTGATTTGCCAATAACCAGCAGTCAGATCAAATATACTGAGATATTTGGCAGAGGCCAACATATCAATCGGTTCATCTGCCCTTGGAATTGGATGGGCATCAGTCCTAGTGACTGCATTGAGGCCTTTATAGTCCCCAAATCAAACCCTCATCTCTCTCTTACCATCCTGGGTGTGAGATTTTGGTACAAGCACTAAAGGACTAGCCACTGGCTATCTGAAGGCTCCATGACCCCAACCCCAGCATCTTTTTAAGCTCTGTTCTGATGCAATCTCTGACATGGTCAGGCTGTCTGTAAATTTTGCTCTTCACAGGCAAGCTGTCATCTTTGTCCAGTTCATGGGTACAATAGGTGGGTTGACTGAGTGCCTGAGAAAAGAGACTACGAAACTGATTGAAAACCTGTCTGCAATCAACTTGCTGTTGGTCAGCGAGGCTGTCTGCCAAAAATACTTCTTCAACTGATCCATCAACAGGGTTGTGAGAGAGGAGATCAGGGAGAGGGTCACTCTCTTCCTCCTGTCTCTCATCAGTAATCATGAGCAAACTCATGTCAACCCTGTCAACAAAAGGTTTCAGGTGATTCACATGAAGAACCTGTGGGGACTTCTTAGATTACCTAGGTCAACTAAGAAGGAGACCGCACCTTTCTTTTCCACTATAGTGTGAGGCCCACTCCATTTGTCTTGGAGAGCTGCTGCGGCCACAGGCTCCAGGACCTACACTTTCTGTCCTGGCTGGTAAACTGCAAGTGCAGCCTTTTGGTCATGCCAAGCTTTCTGAAGCTCCTGGATTGCCTCAAGGTTTTTGCTGTCCTTCGTCATATACTCAGCCATGCAAGAACCCCGGCCCAGTACATAGTCTACTATGTCCTGTTTAGGAGGCTTGAGAAGTTGCTCCAGTCCTTCTTTGACTACACATAGTGGACCCCTAACTGGATGTCCAAACAAATGTTTAAATGGGCTACAGCCCGCCCCCTTCTTAGGAACCTCTCTGTAAGCAAAGAGAAGGCAAGGTAGTAAGACATCCCATTTTAGCCTCAGCTTTTCTGGGAGTCCAAAGATCAAACCTTTGAGGGTCTTGTTGGACCTTTCAACAAGCACATTGCCCTGTGGACGGTAGGATGTGGTAAGCTTATAGTTAACACCACACTTTTTCCACATAGCAGGGATGTAGCTAGATATGAAGTTAGTACCACTGTCTGACAAGACCTCCTTAGGGAACCCAACTCTGGGTAAAGATTCCCTGGAGGGCCCTGGCCACTACAGGAGCTGTAGTGGTCCTAGAGGGAATAGCCTCCGGATACCTAATGTCATGGTCCCCCACTACTAAGAGAAAACTATTTCTAGATGCTGTTGGATGGCGTAAGGGACCTACAATATCTATCCCTATCCTCTCAAAGGGATCCCCAACAACTGTTAGTGCTACCTGACTTACCACTAGCTTGGCAGGTGACACAGGAGCGACGAAACGCCTTGGTGTCTTCAGACATATAGGACTAGTGAAAGTGAGGGACAAGCCTGTCCCAAGTCTTGCTTTGCCCAAGATGTCCTGCAAGGGGAATTTTGGGTGACAGGGTCAATAGGAAACCCCTGAACCTCTGATGTATGACCAACCTCCTGGTGGTACCAGGCTTAGGGTCTCTACTTTCAGAAAACAGGAGCCCATCTTCCCAATAAGTCCTGTGGGACCCACTGACATTCCCTGCTTCTTTAGCAGCAGCTTGCTGTCAAAGTTGTTCAAGAGAGGGAAAAGCCTTCTGCTCCATACTCAAGTCTTCCCTGGAAGGCCTTCCTGACCACAGCAGCTCTGCCTTGTCAGGCTGAAGCTCCTCTTGCACAGTTCCTTCACAGGTACTGAGATCATCTCCCTCAAGGCTGATTCTCACTGGAAGTCCCCTTGTTCTAAAAGATTTGTATATGTGGCTTACAATGAACTTTGGAAAATTATTACAAATGGAAGCTGCTATGCATTTGAGACAAATGCATTAATATAATTTAGATATATTGCTTGCTGTAGTGGACAACAGTATTAATACATTATCCTCCCGTATTTATAATTTGAATAGCAGTATGTCGTCTGTCATTGATATTGTACAGAATGATATGTCGACATTGTATTATAGTCAGAGTCAGCTCAGATCCATTACACAATTTAGTTGAATGCTTCAAACATTCAAAAATAGTCATGTTCCTTGGCATTACCTGCACTGTACTGCTTTGTTTCTGTCTTTCACTTTAACACACAAACAAACAACAATGGCAATGAAAGACACAGCAAAAACTAGGCTACATTTAGAGAAACTGGAAAAGCTTCCATTAACTATCGCCAAAATGCCGTCAACGGCGTGGTTAATACACAGTTATTTCATTGTCCATTTCCAGTTTCAGTTTATAGCTTGCATTACACATTTTCCACTAGGTAGATAAGAACGCCTTGGGAGCAGCTACATACATGAGTTATGGTCCCTGCCCTTTACCTATAGCTGTAAGCGTGTTGATAGAGAAGTGTTTCTTACAGAAGAGGAGTGTGATTCCACTGCTGGCCACACCCTTTTTTGTCAACACATTAAAATTCATGGTGTGTGTAATGTTTTGGCAGCTCATTTGGCTTGTTATTTAAAAGGACCTCCAGTTCCTGCAATTCTCTCCTTCGTTACAGTGTTGTGTCCGTTTCCCAGATAGTCAGTTGCTGCAGCAATGTTTTGCTTCCCATCCACAATGAATTATAGATAGCTCACTGTGGCCTTCCATTCCAACTTTGAAGGCAGATTTCAACAAGCTAAGCAGAAGCAAAACATTATTGTTTCAACGCGAGGTAGCTCTCACATCTGTCCGCGAGACTATCGAGTTGCAGGTGGCTAGAACTACTGTTGAAATACAGCTATTGTTAAATACAGACCTCCTCTTTCCAGCATTTCAGTGAATTGATACATCACATTTTCTATGCCTCTGATACAGCTAGTGTTTCCCACTTTTTTAAACTTGTAGGTTCTGGCCTCCTGACTACTTTTCAAACTATCTTTGTAGTAATTCTGGCTTCTGTACACAATTTTTTCCAGCGTGTTCGGTGGCTTCTAGTTATTGCTGATCTTTATTTGCGGCATTCTGGGCTGCTATTTTCCTTCTGCTGCCGCCCCGGACCAGGCATCACTCCGGAACTACCATGTGCATATGCTTCAGCTCTTTGGGATGATTCCACTGCAGTCATTGGTTGTGGATTGGTGCTTAACCTTCCGCTGTGCTTACTTCACCTGTAAATGTAAATTGATACTTGTATAGCGCACTACTCACCCGCAAGGGTCTCAAGGCGCTTGTACGAATACCGCTGTGGAACCCATCCTGGCTTTCCCTGTGAGGTGTCCACTCCTGGGCACCCCCAAGGTGGAGGCCAGGCATCCTTAGCGTTGTGGGGGCCGTTGTGGAGATTAAGCAAGCTATTGCCCAGAGTTGCAGAGTGGGACTCCATGAGTGGAATAGGCACCGAGGCGAGAATGATCAGGTCTGTGGTATTTTGAGCCCAAGACCCGCCGAGGCGGGGAATTGAACCCTGGTTCCGGGCTAGACCTCTGCATCAGGGTCTGCCGCTCTAACCATTGAGCCACACTTCTCCACTGTGTGCAACCTGTATTTCACTACATCTAGTGCCCATTTCAATGGGCACTGGACCTATGCCAGGCTCTACAGATGTCCAGTGTCCTGGATCTCGACCTGCTGATGAGTCCCTTAGTGGCCCATTATTAGGACCGTTCCTTGCATTTGTGACCTCTACTGGATCCAAGTTTGGAGCAAATGGCCAGCGGGAGTTCCTGTGCATCGGCACAGCAGATATTAGATCAAAGATTCATTGAAGTCAACGCTGGTTGCCCCGTGACAGTATCTGCTTCGGTTGGATCTGAGGATCATTTAACTTCTGAGCTGGGCCTCAGACCTGTCCATCTTCATGAAGTCGGACCCCATTATGGAGTCCTTTGCTTCTACAATGGCTGATTACATACTGGATTCCTCTGACACGCATTCATTGGAAATCTTCCTTTTCAAGTTGTTATTTGTTAGCTCCCCCAAAATACAGTAATTCTTAATGATCACTTTGAGTTTGTTTATATCCTGATTTCGGTTATCCCTTTACGTGCTACCTTCCTGACCAAGGGGAGGGTGTCATGTGTTCTGTCCATGGCCCATTGTAGTGTAGTTTTCCCGACACAGGTTGCATTTGCTTTGCACACGCTACTATATAAACACTTTTGCGCCACATAATATTTTCACGCAGAACCAGCAGTTGTTTTCTCGTTCTGTTCTTTCTGGTATTTATTCTGAACACAGCCAACAAGGTCAAACAACAATGTCCCTTGTTAGCTAGTTCTGGTAAGGCACCAGTACCTAGACACAACATAAGAATGCAGCTGTTGTTTATGAACATGTACGCCTTGTCATTTAGGTATGCACGGTAATGTAAGAGAGAGAGAGAGACAGATTTTCTGAGAGATGATTACGGCTGTATCTGAGATGTTGAAACGTCTATCTGTATGCTAAGGTATGGAATCCACTTCTAATACCAGAGATCTTTGCCGTATAATAAGTTTGCTTTGGTAGAAGGGGAGAGGGGTTAGGCTAATTTGTCTTATAATATGACAGGGCTTTTCATAATATACAGTTTACTGACTATGCTCATGGTATTTTTTCTAGGCAGTTGTTTTCTTATTGTGGCACGTATACTGCATTCTAGAGCTTGTTTATTTAAAAAAACATTTCAAACTTCCTTTGTGAACCTGTTATTTCTTACTGTGGATGAATGTGTTAGCGAAAGGGGGTGTCCTGTTACCGCGATCCATGAGAGGGTCGGAAGTATTGTGTTCTGGGGTGTCAATTCACTTGTCTCTCTGGATATAAGTAGGAGGGCAAGTGAGACACTATAGCTAGTCGGACTCGGGCTCATGGTACTGAGGTGGTAGGGTGACTTAGTCCCTATCTACTGATGTCCTATGGTCCCAAGCATAGTTCTGTTCCTGAGAAGAATACCTGCAACACCATCTTCTTTTGGGAGTTTCTCTGCAAGACTGTTTAACACATGTCAAAGAGATTTAGCACACTTTCAGCATTGGCAACCTTCATTGTAGATGCTGATGTTCCACACATCTTTAATCCTAGTACATCTGTTTGTTTTCTTTCTTTGTCTGGTGGGACAGAAGAAGGAGCAAAAGTGTGGGACTTTTTTGGTGCCACTGCAATGACCAAATCTGAAAGAGGGTGTGATCTAAGGAACAGTAGATCCTGGTCAGGTGATTTATCTTTTAAGTCGAGATGGCGGTTCAAAATGTACAGACAGAATCAATCGAATAGATACTAGCTTGGATAGCAAAATTCAAAGCAGCATACGATTTGTTTACAGAAGTGTTCACATTTTTGTCCACAGCATCTGGATAATCCTTGGGAAGACAGTCCTGCCATCAGAGAATCCACAGTGGATACCACTGGGAACTCCAGTGAAAAATCTTGCAGTGTATATCTTTTCATCACAAACCTTGCAAAGGACAGGCAGTCTATCTCTTTCCATTCATTAGACAGGCCCTTCGAACCGCAACATGTAGGGTAAATGTTCAGTCTCTTGCAGTTAAGTCATCCTCATCTATGCTCTCTGAGAATTCTGGTAAAGCAAAGTTCTCTCTTAGATGTTGTAACAGTTCAGCTAGCTCATGTGTCTACAAAATGTAGCCTCTTCCATTGTTACACTGGGCACGTTAGCAGAACATAGGCCACAAAAGCTGCCTCCACAGCCTGCTGTATCATCTTCTGGATGGAAGACTTAAACATCTTTTCCTCAGCTTGCAGGGCAGTGTCTTCTACTTCCTCAGAAGATGTGTCCTGTAAATGGGGGCACTTTCTGTCTGCTATTGATTCCATAAATTAATAGCAGCAGAAATAGCTGTAATGCAGGTGAGTGTTTAGCACAATACTTCAATCAAAAAAAGAGGGAGGAGGATAGTCGGTCCATTCAGTTCCCCTGATCAGATCCACAATTAATCAAATAAAGATTTGGAATGGACACTAGTATCTACAGAACCATTGGTTCGAAATTGACAACCCTCATAGGCAGCCTGATTTTGCGATGCGGTATATCTGTTTTTCCGCCCCATCAGGTGTCATGGCATATTCATAGGGTAGTCAAAGCGTGTGGTATGCCTGCCTCACCCGAGGCCACCTCTGGTCCAAATAGAAGTATCCAGAAATAATGGGGAGGGTGTAAAAAGTATAAAAGCAGTGATTCTCCCAAAAATATTTTAATGGAAAGGGAGATAACACTGTTGATTAAAAATAGGGCGATATAATTGTAATCGAGTAACTAGATTACCATATATCTATGTATATATGGATGCGTCGTCAACATGTTTCAGCTCTCTGGGCCCAGCCGGGTCTGTAGAGCTTTCGTCAGGACAATAGAACAAACATAAAACATACATAAGGTACTCACACTATTAGTGTAGCTTCCTTTCGCTATTTATAGCGTTTCTTTTTTTGCCACCTGAAATATAGGAGCAGAGACATATACATTCCCAAACATTGTGGTCTTGTAATTATGTTAATTAGGCATCGTGATTCAAAGAACCACACACACACAAACTAGAATTACTAGTGCATTTATGCGCATCACTTATAAACACATAAACGTTTTTTAGCGAGAAAAAGTAGTGTGGAGAACAAGTGTAAATATATTACAGGAGACATGTTATACACAACTGCTTGGTGCTGCGTGCAGTGATTTCATGTATAGGTCGGGTGAATCATGTCTATGGCCAAAGGGCTGAAGACACAGTATACTGCTAGTTTTGTGCGGATCGTTCATATTTGTATTCTCTATCAGCAAGTGCAATGAGGGCGTGTTAGCGCGCTGCTTTTAAATCGAATTGTGGTGCAAGTAGACTTCGCGCACACTGTTTATTTTAGACAAAGTTCCGCGTTCATTTCTTCATGCACCAAGACATCGCGCGCACTGTATTAAACACAATAGTCATTTATTTACTTTGTTCGCAATGACTCATACCTTTATGGCTGTTATTTCATGCTTCAACAAGGGTGCAGGAGTAGCTGTGCGGGGTCTCTACTGGAGAGATAGTATTGGGAATTAGGAGGTCGTGAGGACCAGACTTACCCGCGTTTCTCCGTCTCTTCTTGTTTGTGCTCATTCTTACCCTCGTGGACCGCGTTATGGGCCCTGTGCTGACTCTGCCCTTGGTTGCAGGCGGGGCACAGTGGCTGGGTTTTTCTTCAGTGCGGCAATGACACAAAGATAGGACTATACACTCCATTCAATATGGCCCCTTGTGTGTTTTTTTCAACCTCAATAAAGTTTAACATCAGTACTCTACAGTATTGTGAGAGTTATTGGTGCACTCGAGGGATTGATTTACAAATAGATCCCGATGTCAGAACTCAATTAATTCAAATTTAATTTGCATTGTCGTCCCAAATGGATGTATATATCTAGGGATGTAGAGGATTGATTTTGTTCACATTGGCATTATAATGGTCTTTAATTGAACTGACTCCATGGGATATTATCGTTCATTCCAGAGATATGGGTGCCAAGGCGGTCCACCCATCTCTGCTCTTTTTCAAAGAGAATTCGTTCTGCGTTGTGATTTTTGTCTTGCAGTGTCTCTAGGACTGTCCAGATTAAATCGTCACAGGTGTGGCCAGCTTCCACAAAGTGTGTACATAATTTTGTGTTATTTTTCTTCAGGCGAACATTACTCCGGTGTTCCCCGATTCGCAACTTTACTCTTCTACACGTCATGCCTATATATTGGCGTTTGCACGGGCATGTAATCATGTAGATAAGGTGAGAGGAATTGCAATTCGTGTGGTTTTTCTGGGTCCATGTTAGGGTGCTCGTAAGTTGCAAAGTTTTTGTTGGCCTGGTGAACTTGCACACCCCACAGGTGCCGCACGGGTAATGACCCGAGACAGGTTGCATTCTGGCATCTCTTATAATTGTGAGTACTGGTTTTGTTTTAGGTCGTGTATGGACCAGGACATCCTTAATGTTCTTGGTTCTCCGATTCGCAAAACGTGGTTTTGGCCAGTCAAATTGTCCAGAGTTAATTATTTGCCAGTTCTTTCTGATTAACTTTTGTACCCCATAGGTGGAGGGACAGAAAGTAGTGACACATGTTACCAGATCATTTACTGGTTCCTTCACATTTGTCTGTAAGAGGCATTCGCGTGGCTGATGTTTCGCCCTTTTCATGCACTTATTAATCACCGCTGGTGTGTAGTCCCTTTGTTGCAATTTTTGACTTAGTTCCATCGCCTGTTTCTTGTAGTCGCTGTCTTTGCTACAGTTTCTCTTGTGCCGTAAAAACTGACTAAAGGGAAGGTTATCCCGCAAAGGCCGCGGATGGTAACTGTAGTATGACAGCAGGCTGTTCTTTGCTGTAGGCTTCGTGAAAGTCTTGGTTTCGAGTTTCCCGTTCTCATGGAAGATTGTTAGATCTAAGAAAGCTATGCTTTCCTTATTTTCAGTACAGGTAAAGTTAAGCCATTGGTCTCTCGCATTTAGCCATTCGATGAATTTATGCAGATCTTCTTTTGTGTCCCATATTAAAAGCACATCATCGATGTATCGTTTCCAGTATAGAATACTGGAAACGAAAGGGTTGCTTGTGTTTAGTACCTTATTTTCTTCCAATTGGCTCACATATAGACCCGCCACCGAAGGAGCACAGGCACTCCCCATGGAGGTCCCATGGCTTTGAAGGAAGAGTTGTCCGTCATACTCAAAATAGTTTTCTTTTAAAACCAGGCGACAGCATTCCATAATAAAATGGCGTGGGGTTCTATATGGCCAGTCTTGATTGAACAGTAGGTCTTCAAGCATTTGCAGCGTGTCTTCTTGAGGCAGGCTTGTATACAATGCCTCGACATCGAGGCCCACCAATGTCATTGTATTCGGGTTGTAATTGAAATCTGTAATTTGTGTCAAAAGGTCTCTAGTGTCTTTTAGATAAGTAGGGGTTCGTTGCACCATTTTTTTGAAGTACTCATCTACAAATTTTGATAAGGGCTCTAACAGGGAGCCAATGCCCGAAACTATGGGACGTCCTGGTGGCGGCGACCTGTTCTTGTGAGTTTTCGGCAGAGAGTAAAAGAACGGCGTTTTGGGGCTCTTAGGTGTCAGGAACTCAGCTTCTTTTTTGGATATCCAGTCGCTCACCTCTGTTTCATGGACCATGATGGCGATTGTATTCGTCAGTCTGTCTGTAGGGTCTTCCTCAATCTTCTTGTAGAAAGTTTCGTTGGAGAGGAGGGATAGGCATTGTTGGTTATATCCTTCTTTTGACAGGATCACTATCCCTCCCCCCTTGTCTGCTGGTTTTATAACGATTTCGTTATTCTCCTGCAGGTCCTTCAGGGCTAGGCGTTCCTTTTTGTTGAGATTTTGGAATGTCTTTTTTGGTCCTAAGTTGTCAATGCCTTTCATGAGGGCCTGTTCGAAAGTTTGTATTTCGATCGGTACTGCAGATGATGGAGGGCAGAACTTCGATTTTCTCCTAAGGTTGGTATCACCTTCATTGGTTTGACCGTCTGAATTGGCGAAGAAAGCTTTTAATTTTAAGGTTCGGCAGAATTCCGAGATCTCACATTTCAGTTTGAATCGGTCTGTGGGGGGTGTCGGCACAAAGCCGAGTCCCTTATTCAGGACATTCAATTGGTCGTCCGTTAAATTGATGCTTGACAAATTCACAACTAATGAGTCTAGCTGCTTGGACCTGGGACTGACGACATACTCCGGGTCTGTACATTCGGCTGACCTTGCCATGTCAGATTTTTCTTTTTCCCTCGCGATTGATTTTGACCTCTTCCTAAAAAAGGTTGCTGTGGTTGATTTGTGGCATTAGATAGAGGATGATTCTCTAATTGTTGCTGAGGGTGTACGTTTGAATTGTACGGGTTCATCCACCCGGTAAAGGGGGGCATGAATGGTTGGAAAAATGGCATTTGGTGTCCGTGGAAGAGAGGAGGTCGTTGCCACCTATTGCCTCTTCTCGCACGATTTGATCTAAAGTTGTTACGACCCCTTCTTGGTGTAGTGTCGTCTGAACTTGCATCAGAGCCTGCAGAGGAGTTCCATCCTGTAGAGCCATTGTCTGAGCCATTATCTGCTGGGACGTATTCCTTCTTTGTATAAGGGTGCATGCTTTCCTGGCTGAATTTTTTGACATCTTTAGCTAGTTTCTGGAGCTTGTTTTGCATTAGATACTCATGGGTGTCATCCATTTCTTTCGTTATTTCTTCCAGTCGTTTCTTGTATATTAGTGGATTGATGTTTTTCTTCATTTCATTTTCGCACTCTCTAATTTCTATCAGAAGTGCTTCTGAAAGTCGTTTTGCCGTCTTCACTATAAGTACCAGGTAGTCAAGGGTACACTTCCATGAGATGGAAGACCAGTCGCATCTAAAAGCCAGGTCATGGAG
The DNA here is from genome assembly GCF_964261635.1 of Lissotriton helveticus. Taxonomy (NCBI): domain Eukaryota; kingdom Metazoa; phylum Chordata; class Amphibia; order Caudata; family Salamandridae; genus Lissotriton; species Lissotriton helveticus. The sequence continues at coordinate 92,850,199 of NC_136067.1, read as the reverse complement.
AAAGATTCTCGGGGCATTAGTGACCCACAGCCCTTTCGGTGCCGTTTTTGATCTCAAGTACTCGGTCATTATAATACCGTGGATGGCAGTACGAATTTGCTCCCTCTTCTTATTAGTCAGCGAATCCCAATCGTCGGTTTGAGCTAAGACTTGAATTAAGTCAGTGTTTTGTATTAGCGATTGTGCTGCTAATATTTCATTAATGTCTTCTCCTGTAAAACTAAGGCCACTGTTCTCCATGTTGCTTTTCTCGCTGTATTTACCCCAACAACTATATAAGTATACAGGTGGAGTATATATTTCCCGCAGCTGCACGCTGCTTAAATGCTTCAATCAAAAAAAGAGGGAGGAGGATAGTCGGTCCATTCAGTTCCCCTGATCAGATCCACAATTAATCAAATAAAGATTTGGAATGGACACTAGTATCTACAGAACCATTGGTTCGAAATTGACAACCCTCATAGGCAGCCTGATTTTGCGATGCGGTATATCTGTTTTTCCGCCCCATCAGGTGTCATGGCATATTCATAGGGTAGTCAAAGCGTGTGGTATGCCTGCCTCACCCGAGGCCACCTCTGGTCCAAATAGAAGTATCCAGAAATAATGGGGAGGGTGTAAAAAGTATAAAAGCAGTGATTCTCCAAAAAATATTTTAATGGAAAGGGAGATAACACTGTTGATTAAAAATAGGGCGATATAATTGTAATCGAGTAACTAGATTACCATATATCTATGTATATATGGATGCGTCGTCAACATGTTTCAGCTCTCTGGGCCCAGCCGGGTCTGTAGAGCTTTCGTCAGGACAATAGAACAAACATAAAACATACATAAGGTACTCACACTATTAGTGTAGCTTCCTTTCGCTATTTATAGCGTTTCTTTTTTTGCCACCTGAAATATAGGAGCAGAGACATATACATTCCCAAACATTGTGGTCTTGTAATTATGTTAATTAGGCATCGTGATTCAAAGAACCACACACACACAAACTAGAATTACTAGTGCATTTATGCGCATCACTTATAAACACATAAACGTTTTTTAGCGAGAAAAAGTAGTGTGGAGAACAAGTGTAAATATATTACAGGAGACATGTTATACACAACTGCTTGGTGCTGCGTGCAGTGATTTCATGTATAGGTCGGGTGAATCATGTCTATGGCCAAAGGGCTGAAGACACAGTATACTGCTAGTTTTGTGCGGATCGTTCATATTTGTATTCTCTATCAGCAAGTGCAATGAGGGCGTGTTAGCGCGCTGCTTTTAAATCGAATTGTGGTGCAAGTAGACTTCGCGCACACTGTTTATTTTAGACAAAGTTCCGCGTTCATTTCTTCATGCACCAAGACATCGCGCGCACTGTATTAAACACAATAGTCATTTATTTACTTTGTTCGCAATGACTCATACCTTTATGGCTGTTATTTCATGCTTCAACAAGGGTGCAGGAGTAGCTGTGCGGGGTCTCTACTGGAGAGATAGTATTGGGAATTAGGAGGTCGTGAGGACCAGACTTACCCGCGTTTCTCCGTCTCTTCTTGTTTGTGCTCATTCTTACCCTCGTGGACCGCGTTATGGGCCCTGTGCTGACTCTGCCCTTGGTTGCAGGCGGGGCACAGTGGCTGGGTTTTTCTTCAGTGCGGCAATGACACAAAGATAGGACTATACACTCCATTCAATATGGCCCCTTGTGTGTTTTTTTCAACCTCAATAAAGTTTAACATCAGTACTCTACAGTATTGTGAGAGTTATTGGTGCACTCGAGGGATTGATTTACAAATAGATCCCGATGTCAGAACTCAATTAATTCAAATTTAATTTGCATTGTCGTCCCAAATGGATGTATATATCTAGGGATGTAGAGGATTGATTTTGTTCACATTGGCATTATAATGGTCTTTAATTGAACTGACTCCATGGGATATTATCGTTCATTCCAGAGATATGGGTGCCAAGGCGGTCCACCCATCTCTGCTCTTTTTCAAAGAGAATTCGTTCTGCGTTGTGATTTTTGTCTTGCAGTGTCTCTAGGACTGTCCAGATTAAATCGTCACAGGTGTGGCCAGCTTCCACAAAGTGTGTACATAATTTTGTGTTATTTTTCTTCAGGCGAACATTACTCCGGTGTTCCCCGATTCGCAACTTTACTCTTCTACACGTCATGCCTATATATTGGCGTTTGCACGGGCATGTAATCATGTAGATAAGGTGAGAGGAATTGCAATTCGTGTGGTTTTTCTGGGTCCATGTTAGGGTGCTCGTAAGTTGCAAAGTTTTTGTTGGCCTGGTGAACTTGCACACCCCACAGGTGCCGCACGGGTAATGACCCGAGACAGGTTGCATTCTGGCATCTCTTATAATTGTGAGTACTGGTTTTGTTTTAGGTCGTGTATGGACCAGGACATCCTTAATGTTCTTGGTTCTCCGATTCGCAAAACGTGGTTTTGGCCAGTCAAATTGTCCAGAGTTAATTATTTGCCAGTTCTTTCTGATTAACTTTTGTACCCCATAGGTGGAGGGACAGAAAGTAGTGACACATGTTACCAGATCCTTTACTGGTTCCTTCACATTTGTCTGTAAGAGGCATTCGCGTGGCTGATGTTTCGCCCTTTTCATGCACTTATTAATCACCGCTGGTGTGTAGTCCCTTTGTTGCAATTTTTGACTTAGTTCCATCGCCTGTTTCTTGTAGTCGCTGTCTTTGCTACAGTTTCTCTTGTGCCGTAAAAACTGACTAAAGGGAAGGTTATCCCGCAAAGGCCGCGGATGGTAACTGTAGTATGACAGCAGGCTGTTCTTTGCTGTAGGCTTCGTGAAAGTCTTGGTTTCGAGTTTCCCGTTCTCATGGAAGATTGTTAGATCTAAGAAAGCTATGCTTTCCTTATTTTCAGTAAAGGTAAAGTTAAGCCATTGGTCTCTCGCATTTAGCCATTCGATGAATTTATGCAGATCTTCTTTTGTGTCCCATATTAAAAGCACATCATCGATGTATCGTTTCCAGTATAGAATACTGGAAACGAAAGGGTTGCTTGTGTTTAGTACCTTATTTTCTTCCAATTGGCTCACATATAGACCCGCCACCGAAGGAGCACAGGCACTCCCCATGGAGGTCCCATGGCTTTGAAGGAAGAGTTGTCCGTCATACTCAAAATAGTTTTCTTTTAAAACCAGGCGACAGCATTCCATAATAAAATGGCGTGGGGTTCTATATGGCCAGTCTTGATTGAACAGTAGGTCTTCAAGCATTTGCAGCGTGTCTTCTTGAGGCAGGCTTGTATACAATGCCTCGACATCGAGGCCCACCAATGTCATTGTATTCGGGTTGTAATTGAAATCTGTAATTTGTGTCAAAAGGTCTCTAGTGTCTTTTAGATAAGTAGGGGTTCGTTGCACCATTTTTTTGAAGTACTCATCTACAAATTTTGATAAGGGCTCTAACAGGGAGCCAATGCCCGAAACTATGGGACGTCCTGGTGGCGGCGACCTGTTCTTGTGAGTTTTCGGCAGAGAGTAAAAGAACGGCGTTTTGGGGCTCTTAGGTGTCAGGAACTCAGCTTCTTTTTTGGATATCCAGTCGCTCACCTCTGCTTCATGGACCATGATGGCGATTGTATTCGTCAGTCTGTCTGTAGGGTCTTCCTCAATCTTCTTGTAGAAAGTTTCGTTGGAGAGGAGGGATAGGCATTGTTGGTTATATCCTTCTTTTGACAGGATCACTATCCCTCCCCCCTTGTCTGCTGGTTTTATAACGATTTCGTTATTCTCCTGCAGGTCCTTCAGGGCTAGGCGTTCCTTTTTGTTGAGATTTTGGAATGTCTTTTTTGGTCCTAAGTTGTCAATGCCTTTCATGAGGGCCTGTTCGAAAGTTTGTATTTCGATCGGTACTGCAGATGATGGAGGGCAGAACTTCGATTTTCTCCTAAGGTTGGTATCACCTTCATTGGTTTGACCGTCTGAATTGGCGAAGAAAGCTTTTAATTTTAAGGTTCGGCAGAATTCCGAGATCTCACATTTCAGTTTGAATCGGTCTGTGGGGGGTGTCGGCACAAAGCCGAGTCCCTTATTCAGGACATTCAATTGGTCGTCCGTTAAATTGATGCTTGACAAATTCACAACTAATGAGTCTAGCTGCTTGGACCTGGGACTGACGACATACTCCGGGTCTGTACATTCGGCTGACCTTGCCATGTCAGATTTTTCTTTTTCCCTCGCGATTGATTTTGACCTCTTCCTAAAAAAGGTTGCTGTGGTTGATTTGTGGCATTAGATAGAGGATGATTCTCTAATTGTTGCTGAGGGTGTACGTTTGAATTGTACGGGTTCATCCACCCGGTAAAGGGGGGCATGAATGGTTGGAAAAATGGCATTTGGTGTCCGTGGAAGAGAGGAGGTCGTTGCCACCTATTGCCTCTTCTCGCACGATTTGATCTAAAGTTGTTACGACCCCTTCTTGGTGTAGTGTTGTCTGAACTTGCATCAGAGCCTGCAGAGGAGTTCCATCCTGTAGAGCCATTGTCTGAGCCATTATCTGCTGGGACGTATTCCTTCTTTGTATAAGGGTGCATGCTTTCCTGGCTGAATTTTTTGACATCTTTAGCTAGTTTCTGGAGCTTGTTTTGCATTAGATACTCATGGGTGTCATCCATTTCTTTCGTTATTTCTTCCAGTCGTTTCTTGTATATTAGTGGATTGATGTTTTTCTTCATTTCATTTTCGCACTCTCTAATTTCTATCAGAAGTGCTTCTGAAAGTCGTTTTGCCGTCTTCACTATAAGTACCAGGTAGTCAAGGGTACACTTCCATGAGATGGAAGACCAGTCGCATCTAAAAGCCAGGTCATGGAGAAAGATTCTCGGGGCATTAGTGACCCACAGCCCTTTCGGTGCCGTTTTTGATCTCAAGTACTCGGTCATTATAATACCGTGGATGGCAGTACGAATTTGCTCCCTCTTCTTATTAGTCAGCGAATCCCAATCGTCGGTTTGAGCTAAGACTTGAATTAAGTCAGTGTTTTGTATTAGCGATTGTGCTGCTAATATTTCATTAATGTCTTCTCCTGTAAAACTAAGGCCACTGTTCTCCATGCTGCTTTTCTCGCTGTATTTACCCCAACAACTATATAAGTATACAGGTGGAGTATATATTTCCCGCAGCTGCACGCTGCTTAAATGCTTCAATCAAAAAAAGAGGGAGGAGGATAGTCGGTCCATTCAGTTCCCCTGATCAGATCCACAATTAATCAAATAAAGATTTGGAATGGACACTAGTATCTACAGAACCATTGGTTCGAAATTGACAACCCTCATAGGCAGCCTGATTTTGCGATGCGGTATATCTGTTTTTCCGCCCCATCAGGTGTCATGGCATATTCATAGGGTAGTCAAAGCGTGTGGTATGCCTGCCTCACCCGAGGCCACCTCTGGTCCAAATAGAAGTATCCAGAAATAATGGGGAGGGTGTAAAAAGTATAAAAGCAGTGATTCTCCAAAAAATATTTTAATGGAAAGGGAGATAACACTGTTGATTAAAAATAGGGCGATATAATTGTAATCGAGTAACTAGATTACCATATATCTATGTATATATGGATGCGTCGTCAACATGTTTCAGCTCTCTGGGCCCAGCCGGGTCTGTAGAGCTTTCGTCAGGACAATAGAACAAACATAAAACATACATAAGGTACTCACACTATTAGTGTAGCTTCCTTTCGCTATTTATAGCATTTCTTTTTTTGCCACCTGAAATATAGGAGCAGAGACATATACATTCCCAAACATTGTGGTCTTGTAATTATGTTAATTAGGCATCGTGATTCAAAGAACCACACACACACAAACTAGAATTACTAGTGCATTTATGCGCATCACTTATAAACACATAAACGTTTTTTAGCGAGAAAAAGTAGTGTGGAGAACAAGTGTAAATATATTACAGGAGACATGTTATACACAACTGCTTGGTGCTGCGTGCAGTGATTTCATGTATAGGTCGGGTGAATCATGTCTATGGCCAAAGGGCTGAAGACACAGTATACTGCTAGTTTTGTGCGGATCGTTCATATTTGTATTCTCTATCAGCAAGTGCAATGAGGGCGTGTTAGCGCGCTGCTTTTAAATCGAATTGTGGTGCAAGTAGACTTCGCGCACACTGTTTATTTTAGACAAAGTTCCGCGTTCATTTCTTCATGCACCAAGACATCGCGCGCACTGTATTAAACACAATAGTCATTTATTTACTTTGTTCGCAATGACTCATACCTTTATGGCTGTTATTTCATGCTTCAACAAGGGTGCAGGAGTAGCTGTGCGGGGTCTCTACTGGAGAGATAGTATTGGGAATTAGGAGGTCGTGAGGACCAGACTTACCCGCGTTTCTCCGTCTCTTCTTGTTTGTGCTCATTCTTACCCTCGTGGACCGCGTTATGGGCCCTGTGCTGACTCTGCCCTTGGTTGCAGGCGGGGCACAGTGGCTGGGTTTTTCTTCAGTGCGGCAATGACACAAAGATAGGACTATACACTCCATTCAATATGGCCCCTTGTGTGTTTTTTTCAACCTCAATAAAGTTTAACATCAGTACTCTACAGTATTGTGAGAGTTATTGGTGCACTCGAGGGATTGATTTACAAATAGATCCCGATGTCAGAACTCAATTAATTCAAATTTAATTTGCATTGTCGTCCCAAATGGATGTATATATCTAGGGATGTAGAGGATTGATTTTGTTCACATTGGCATTATAATGGTCTTTAATTGAACTGACTCCATGGGATATTATCGTTCATTCCAGAGATATGGGTGCCAAGGCGGTCCACCCATCTCTGCTCTTTTTCAAAGAGAATTCGTTCTGCGTTGTGATTTTTGTCTTGCAGTGTCTCTAGGACTGTCCAGATTAAATCGTCACAGGTGTGGCCAGCTTCCACAAAGTGTGTACATAATTTTGTGTTATTTTTCTTCAGGCGAACATTACTCCGGTGTTCCCCGATTCGCAACTTTACTCTTCTACACGTCATGCCTATATATTGGCGTTTGCACGGGCATGTAATCATGTAGATAAGGTGAGAGGAATTGCAATTCGTGTGGTTTTTCTGGGTCCATGTTAGGGTGCTCGTAAGTTGCAAAGTTTTTGTTGGCCTGGTGAACTTGCACACCCCACAGGTGCCGCACGGGTAATGACCCGAGACAGGTTGCATTCTGGCATCTCTTATAATTGTGAGTACTGGTTTTGTTTTAGGTCGTGTATGGACCAGGACATCCTTAATGTTCTTGGTTCTCCGATTCGCAAAACGTGGTTTTGGCCAGTCAAATTGTCCAGAGTTAATTATTTGCCAGTTCTTTCTGATTAACTTTTGTACCCCATAGGTGGAGGGACAGAAAGTAGTGACACATGTTACCAGATCCTTTACTGGTTCCTTCACATTTGTCTGTAAGAGGCATTCGCGTGGCTGATGTTTCGCCCTTTTCATGCACTTATTAATCACCGCTGGTGTGTAGTCCCTTTGTTGCAATTTTTGACTTAGTTCCATCGCCTGTTTCTTGTAGTCGCTGTCTTTGCTACAGTTTCTCTTGTGCCGTAAAAACTGACTAAAGGGAAGGTTATCCCGCAAAGGCCGCGGATGGTAACTGTAGTATGACAGCAGGCTGTTCTTTGCTGTAGGCTTCGTGAAAGTCTTGGTTTCGAGTTTCCCGTTCTCATGGAAGATTGTTAGATCTAAGAAAGCTATGCTTTCCTTATTTTCAGTAAAGGTAAAGTTAAGCCATTGGTCTCTCGCATTTAGCCATTCGATGAATTTATGCAGATCTTCTTTTGTGTCCCATATTAAAAGCACATCATCGATGTATCGTTTCCAGTATAGAATACTGGAAACGAAAGGGTTGCTTGTGTTTAGTACCTTATTTTCTTCCAATTGGCTCACATATAGACCCGCCACCGAAGGAGCACAGGCACTCCCCATGGAGGTCCCATGGCTTTGAAGGAAGAGTTGTCCGTCATACTCAAAATAGTTTTCTTTTAAAACCAGGCGACAGCATTCCATAATAAAATGGCGTGGGGTTCTATATGGCCAGTCTTGATTGAACAGTAGGTCTTCAAGCATTTGCAGCGTGTCTTCTTGAGGCAGGCTTGTATACAATGCCTCGACATCGAGGCCCACCAATGTCATTGTATTCGGGTTGTAATTGAAATCTGTAATTTGTGTCAAAAGGTCTCTAGTGTCTTTTAGATAAGTAGGGGTTCGTTGCACCATTTTTTTGAAGTACTCATCTACAAATTTTGATAAGGGCTCTAACAGGGAGCCAATGCCCGAAACTATGGGACGTCCTGGTGGCGGCGACCTGTTCTTGTGAGTTTTCGGCAGAGAGTAAAAGAACGGCGTTTTGGGGCTCTTAGGTGTCAGGAACTCAGCTTCTTTTTTGGATATCCAGTCGCTCACCTCTGCTTCATGGACCATGATGGCGATTGTATTCGTCAGTCTGTCTGTAGGGTCTTCCTCAATCTTCTTGTAGAAAGTTTCGTTGGAGAGGAGGGATAGGCATTGTTGGTTATATCCTTCTTTTGACAGGATCACTATCCCTCCCCCCTTGTCTGCTGGTTTTATAACGATTTCGTTATTCTCCTGCAGGTCCTTCAGGGCTAGGCGTTCCTTTTTGTTGAGATTTTGGAATGTCTTTTTTGGTCCTAAGTTGTCAATGCCTTTCATGAGGGCCTGTTCATTGTGTCATTGCCGCACTGAAGAAAAACCCAGCCACTGTGCCCCGCCTGCAACCAAGGGCAGAGTCAGCACAGGGCCCATAACGCGGTCCACGAGGGTAAGAATGAGCACAAACAAGAAGAGACGGAGAAACGCGGGTAAGTCTGGTCCTCACGACCTCCTAATTCCCAATACTATCTCTCCAGTAGAGACCCCGCACAGCTACTCCTGCACCCTTGTTGAAGCATGAAAAAACAGCCATAAAGGTATGAGTCATTGCGAACAAAGTAAATAAATGACTATTGTGTTTAATACAGTGCGCGCGATGTCTTGGTGCATGAAGAAATGAACGCGGAACTTTGTCTAAAATAAACAGTGTGCGCGAAGTCTACTTGCACCACAATTCGATTTAAAAGCAGCGCGCTAACACGCCCTCATTGCACTTGCTGATAGAGAATACAAATATGAACGATCCGCACAAAACTAGCAGTATACTGTGTCTTCAGCCCTTTGGCCATAGACATGATTCACCCGACCTATACATGAAATCACTGCACGCAGCACCAAGCAGTTGTGTATAACATGTCTCCTGTAATATATTTACACTTGTTCCCCACACTACTTTTTCTCGCTAAAAAACGTTTATGTGTTTATAAGTGATGCGCATAAATGCACTAGTAATTCTAGTTTGTGTGTGTGTGGTTCTTTGAATCACGATGCCTAATTAACATAATTACAAGACCACAATGTTTGGGAATGTATATGTCTCTGCTCCTATATTTCAGGTGGCAAAAAAAGAAACGCTATAAATAGCGAAAGGAAGCTACACTAATAGTGTGAGTACCTTATGTATGTTTTATGTTTGTTCTATTGTCCTGACGAAAGCTCTACAGACCCGGCTGGGCCCAGAGAGCTGAAACATGTTGACGACGCATCCATATATACATAGATATATGGTAATCTAGTTACTCGATTACAATTATATCGCCCTATTTTTAATCAACAGTGTTATCTCCCTTTCCATTAAAATATTTTTTGGAGAATCACTGCTTTTATACTTTTTACACCCTCCCCATTATTTCTGGATACTTCTATTTGGACCAGAGGTGGCCTCGGGTGAGGCAGGCATACCACACGCTTTGACTACCCTATGAATATGCCATGACACCTGATGGGGCGGAAAAACAGATATACCGCATCGCAAAATCAGGCTGCCTATGAGGGTTGTCAATTTCGAACCAATGGTTCTGTAGATACTAGTGTCCATTCCAAATCTTTATTTGATTAATTGTGGATCTGATCAGGGGAACTGAATGGACCGACTATCCTCCTCCCTCTTTTTTTGATTGAAGCATTTAAGCAGCGTGCAGCTGCGGGAAATATATACTCCACCTGTATACTTATATAGTTGTTGGGGTAAATACAGCGAGAAAAGCAACATGGAGAACAGTGGCCTTAGTTTTACAGGAGAAGACATTAATGAAATATTAGCAGCACAATCGCTAATACAAAACACTGACTTAACTCAAGTCTTAGCTCAAACCGACGATTGGGATTCGCTGACTAATAAGAAGAGGGAGCAAATTCGTACTGCCATCCACGGTATTATAATGACCGAGTACTTGAGATCAAAAACGGCACCGAAAGGGCTGTGGGTCACTAATGCCCCGAGAATCTTTCTCCATGACCTGGCTTTTAGATGCGACTGGTCTTCCATCTCATGGAAGTGTACCCTTGACTACCTGGTACTTATAGTGAAGACGGCAAAACGACTTTCAGAAGCACTTCTGATAGAAATTAGAGAGTGCGAAAATGAAATGAAGAAAAACATCAATCCACTAATATACAAGAAACGACTGGAAGAAATAACGAAAGAAATGGATGACACCCATGAGTATCTAATGCAAAACAAGCTCCAGAAACTAGCTAAAGATGTCAAAAAATTCAGCCAGGAAAGCATGCACCCTTATACAAAGAAGGAATACGTCCCAGCAGATAATGGCTCAGACAATGGCTCTACAGGATGGAACTCCTCTGCAGGCTCTGATGCAAGTTCAGACGACACTACACCAAGAAGGGGTCGTAACAACTTTAGATCAAATCGTGCGAGAAGAGGCAATAGGTGGCAACGACCTCCTCTCTTCCACGGACACCAAATGCCATTTTTCCAACCATTCATGCCCCCCTTTACCGGGTGGATGAACCCGTACAATTCAAACGTACACCCTCAGCAACAATTAGAGAATCATCCTCTATCTAATGCCACAAATCAACCACAGCAACCTTTTTTAGGAAGAGGTCAAAATCAATCGCGAGGGAAAAAGAAAAATCTGACATGGCAAGGTCAGCCGAATGTACAGACCCGGAGTATGTCGTCAGTCCCAGGTCCAAGCAGCTAGACTCATTAGTTGTGAATTTGTCAAGCATCAATTTAACGGACGACCAATTGAATGTCCTGAATAAGGGACTCGGCTTTGTGCCGACACCCCCCACAGACCGATTCAAACTGAAATGTGAGATCTCGGAATTCTGCCGAACCTTACAATTAAAAGCTTTCTTCGCCAATTCAGACGGTCAAACCAATGAAGGTGATACCAACCTTAGGAGAAAATCGAAGTTCTGCCCTCCATCATCTGCAGTACCGATCGAAATACAAACTTTCGAACAGGCCCTCATGAAAGGCATTGACAACTTAGGACCAAAAAAGACATTCCAAAATCTCAACAAAAAGGAACGCCTAGCCCTGAAGGACCTGCAGGAGAATAACGAAATCGTTATAAAACCAGCAGACAAGGGGGGAGGGATAGTGATCCTGTCAAAAGAAGGATATAACCAACAATGCCTATCCCTCCTCTCCAACGAAACTTTCTACAAGAAGATTGAGGAAGACCCTACAGACAGACTGACGAATACAATCGCCATCATGGTCCATGAAGCAGAGGTGAGCGACTGGATATCCAAAAAAGAAGCTGAGTTCCTGACACCTAAGAGCCCCAAAACGCCGTTCTTTTACTCTCTGCCGAAAACTCACAAGAACAGGTCGCCGCCACCAGGACGTCCCATAGTTTCGGGCATTGGCTCCCTGTTAGAGCCCTTATCAAAATTTGTAGATGAGTACTTCAAAAAAATGGTGCAACGAACCCCTACTTATCTAAAAGACACTAGAGACCTTTTGACACAAATTACAGATTTCAATTACAACCCGAATACAATGACATTGGTGGGCCTCGATGTCGAGGCATTGTATACAAGCCTGCCTCAAGAAGACACGCTGCAAATGCTTGAAGACCTACTGTTCAATCAAGACTGGCCATATAGAACCCCACGCCATTTTATTATGGAATGCTGTCGCCTGGTTTTAAAAGAAAACTATTTTGAGTATGACGGACAACTCTTCCTTCAAAGCCATGGGACCTCCATGGGGAGTGCCTGTGCTCCTTCGGTGGCGGGTCTATATGTGAGCCAATTGGAAGAAAATAAGGTACTAAACACAAGCAACCCTTTCGTTTCCAGTATTCTATACTGGAAACGATACATCGATGATGTGCTTTTAATATGGGACACAAAAGAAGATCTGCATAAATTCATCGAATGGCTAAATGCGAGAGACCAATGGCTTAACTTTACCTTTACTGAAAATAAGGAAAGCATAGCTTTCTTAGATCTAACAATCTTCCATGAGAACGGGAAACTCGAAACCAAGACTTTCACGAAGCCTACAGCAAAGAACAGCCTGCTGTCATACTACAGTTACCATCCGCGGCCTTTGCGGGATAACCTTCCCTTTAGTCAGTTTTTACGGCACAAGAGAAACTGTAGCAAAGACAGCGACTACAAGAAACAGGCGATGGAACTAAGTCAAAAATTGCAACAAAGGGACTACACACCAGCGGTGATTAATAAGTGCATGAAAAGGGCGAAACATCAGCCACGCGAATGCCTCTTACAGACAAATGTGAAGGAACCAGTAAAGGATCTGGTAACATGTGTCACTACTTTCTGTCCCTCCACCTATGGGGTACAAAAGTTAATCAGAAAGAACTGGCAAATAATTAACTCTGGACAATTTGACTGGCCAAAACCACGTTTTGCGAATCGGAGAACCAAGAACATTAAGGATGTCCTGGTCCATACACGACCTAAAACAAAACCAGTACTCACAATTATAAGAGATGCCAGAATGCAACCTGTCTCGGGTCATTACCCGTGCGGCACCTGTGGGGTGTGCAAGTTCACCAGGCCAACAAAAACTTTGCAACTTACGAGCACCCTAACATGGACCCAGAAAAACCACACGAATTGCAATTCCTCTCACCTTATCTACATGATTACATGCCCGTGCAAACGCCAATATATAGGCATGACGTGTAGAAGAGTAAAGTTGCGAATCGGGGAACACCGGAGTAATGTTCGCCTGAAGAAAAATAACACAAAATTATGTACACACTTTGTGGAAGCTGGCCACACCTGTGACGATTTAATCTGGACAGTCCTAGAGACACTGCAAGACAAAAATCACAACGCAGAACGAATTCTCTTTGAAAAAGAGCAGAGATGGGTGGACCGCCTTGACACCCATATCTCTGGAATGAACGATAATATCCCATGGAGTCAGTTCAATTAAAGACCATTATAATGCCAATGTGAACAAAATCAATCCTCTACATCCCTAGATATATACATCCATTTGGGACGACAATGCAAATTAAATTTGAATTAATTGAGTTCTGACATCGGGATCTATTTGTAAATCAATCCCTCGAGTGCACCAATAACTCTCACAATACTGTAGAGTACTGATGTTAAACTTTATTGAGGTTGAAAAAAACACACAAGGGGCCATATTGAATGGAGTGTATAGTCCTATCTTTGTGTCATTGCCGCACTGAAGAAAAACCCAGCCACTGTGCCCCGCCTGCAACCAAGGGCAGAGTCAGCACAGGGCCCATAACGCGGTCCACGAGGGTAAGAATGAGCACAAACAAGAAGAGACGGAGAAACGCGGGTAAGTCTGGTCCTCACGACCTCCTAATTCCCAATACTATCTCTCCAGTAGAGACCCCGCACAGCTACTCCTGCACCCTTGTTGAAGCATGAAATAACAGCCATAAAGGTATGAGTCATTGCGAACAAAGTAAATAAATGACTATTGTGTTTAATACAGTGCGCGCGATGTCTTGGTGCATGAAGAAATGAACGCGGAACTTTGTCTAAAATAAACAGTGTGCGCGAAGTCTACTTGCACCACAATTCGATTTAAAAGCAGCGCGCTAACACGCCCTCATTGCACTTGCTGATAGAGAATACAAATATGAACGATCCGCACAAAACTAGCAGTATACTGTGTCTTCAGCCCTTTGGCCATAGACATGATTCACCCGACCTATACATGAAATCACTGCACGCAGCACCAAGCAGTTGTGTATAACATGTCTCCTGTAATATATTTACACTTGTTCTCCACACTACTTTTTCTCGCTAAAAAACGTTTATGTGTTTATAAGTGATGCGCATAAATGCACTAGTAATTCTAGTTTGTGTGTGTGTGGTTCTTTGAATCACGATGCCTAATTAACATAATTACAAGACCACAATGTTTGGGAATGTATATGTCTCTGCTCCTATATTTCAGGTGGCAAAAAAAGAAACGCTATAAATAGCGAAAGGAAGCTACACTAATAGTGTGAGTACCTTATGTATGTTTTATGTTTGTTCTATTGTCCTGACGAAAGCTCTACAGACCCGGCTGGGCCCAGAGAGCTGAAACATGTTGACGACGCATCCATATATACATAGATATATGGTAATCTAGTTACTCGATTACAATTATATCGCCCTATTTTTAATCAACAGTGTTATCTCCCTTTCCATTAAAATATTTTTTGGAGAATCACTGCTTTTATACTTTTTACACCCTCCCCATTATTTCTGGATACTTCTATTTGGACCAGAGGTGGCCTCGGGTGAGGCAGGCATACCACACGCTTTGACTACCCTATGAATATGCCATGACACCTGATGGGGCGGAAAAACAGATATACCGCATCGCAAAATCAGGCTGCCTATGAGGGTTGTCAATTTCGAACCAATGGTTCTGTAGATACTAGTGTCCATTCCAAATCTTTATTTGATTAATTGTTTAGCACAATAACCAGCTCTTTTTCCAGTGGAATACCAAACATCCACATACCGGCAACAAACTTCTTATTTTTATACTGTTGCCAAGCAACAAGTTTACGGGCAACTCTTATTATAGCGCACTACCTCTTTTTAGAATGCTGTCCCTCACATGCACATTCTAAATACTGACAGTCATGGCCATCACCAAGACTCCGTCCGATACATCTAACAGCAGTAAATTCCATTCCACTGGGGCAGGTCTTCTAGCTATCTGCTTCCTGGTGCACCTGTCATAGCAAACTACAATCGCAGGTGAACCGCTCTATGTGGGGCAAAATCATTTACATATTATCAATATAGACCTGCTAGAGCAAAGTCTAACTTTTATTAATCAATAATAATCGCTTACCTGCTGGATAGATTTCATAAAAGCCCAAAAGCAAAAACAAAACTGTAACTACATCATGGCTAGCCTTTGTATTGTTTGTCCAGGAGCTGGGAACGGCTGTGATAGTAATTTTTCCTTGATCTTGGACAGGTTTTCGCGTTCAGTGTTGGAAGTGAACCTGTTCAATAGTCAGAGTTCAAGGATCCTCCTAAGCGAGGTGCTCTTTTTTTTGGAACAGGAAGAACAGGGAGTATACCCCTATCCTTTGTTGCTGTGCGGGTATTTATTCAATGGCGCCCTTTGTGAGGAGCGTCCGAACCTCTACCTCCAGAAGTCAAAGGAGATCTGAACGTAGTACGTGGCAGTGGAGTGGGATTTTGGGATGGTTTGTATGGTATTTGCGGCCCTATCCTTTCTACACAATGAGGAATACCCAGTGATCTGAGTTGATGTCTTTCTACTGAGCAAAGAAGTCCCTCAGTTTAACGCCACAGAGGGGATGTGATTGGGAAAAGGTAGTCACTGCTTCCACTGTGTCCCATGTCTATTTCCCTGTTAAGGGTCTCTCTGGGCGGTCTTGGGATACTCGAGGTCCTGAAAGCACTGTTGGTGTTGTTGGTAGAGGAGTCTTTGGCTGGAACCAGTAGGTTAAGCACAGTCTCTGCTCTGCTGTCCATCATAAGCAGATCTGGGATTAAGTGACTGTAGGACACCCATGGACCTGGTGATGTCCGAATCATTTTTCATTTATTCAAGCATTTGGTCAACCTTGGAGCTGAACAGATGCTCTTCATTAAAAGGGTTACTGAATAGATGCTCTTTCACCTAGGGTCTAAACCATGACACTCTGAGCCATGTATACCTGGAGAGGATGCTGGCGTTGATGTCTTTTGCTGTGGTATATGTTGCACCAAGGATGTCATACCCTCCACTAACCCTCTGCAAACACTGTAGTCACCATAATCCCTTTTCCCTGTCATAATCACCAGTGAAAGATCACATATTTAACTGCCCGTGGTCAAGTGCAGTAAGGGCTTGAAGAAGACATTCAGAAATATATAGATACCAATGATATATGTACATTATGAAACCCAAGACAAAATGTGGACCCGGCTGTCCTGGGACATTCAGGATTGTTTCAGCTCCACTGTATAATATGATCACATTTACCTCAAATCTAGAATGTTCCAGAGTTTAGCAAGATCAATTAGGCCATTACTGTCATGTTTGCCCCAGTAGAATGCCCCTGAATATTCCAGAATGTTTCAGAATATTCCAGAATGTTCCAGAATATTCTAGAACCTGCATATACAAACAAGTTACTTACCTTTGGTAACACCTTATCTGGTAGAGCCTCTATCCCTTTCTGGTAGAGATTCCTTAGTTTAGAATATTCCCCCAGACGTCAGACTGGATCTGGAAACTTTTGATGAGCAGTGCCCCAGCGTGTCGTTCAGCTTCACATGGCATCATTCGTGTGCAGTTCCTATATAAGTGCCATCCCATTGCTCTAACTCCAGTTTCTTTTCACAAATTTCCAGCCCAGAAGTGCAGATCTATGAGGAACACTAACCAATGGTGTGCTAAGGTAAGGCCCTTCACAAAGGGGACAACCCTTTACTCTAACCTCTGTTTGCAGAGCTGGGGGATGGGTGGGTCAGGAATCTGCAGCTAAATAGTCTCTACCAGATAGGGCATTACCGAAGGTATGTTACTTGTTCTTCTCATAGAGACTTCTAGCCCCAGATTTCTAACCTTATAATAGATACCCGAGCAATACATATCCAGAGGTGGGGCAGCGATCTGCATCCGACTAAAAAGTCCTGTAGGACCGAACAGGCAAATTGACAGTGATGCTGTACCTGACTGCCCAGGCAATAGTGCTTCATAAACGTGTGCAAGGAAGCCCATGTCGCTGCCTGACAGATATCTAGGCCAAGGACTCCACAAGCTAATGCAGTAGTCACAGCCTTGGTTGTGGTAGAATGAGCTTGCAAGCTTTAAGGATTTGTTTTGGGCCAATACGTAGCAGATGCTGATGTAGAGCACTTTCCATCGTGAGGTGATCAGTTTGTTCACTGCCGTCCCTTTTTTTGCTCCAAAGTACCCCACAAAGATCTGTTAATCGCCATGGAACTCTTTTGTATAGTCAAGGAGAACGTCAATGCTCTTTCTGGGTCCAGCCAATGGAGTCTCTCCTCTTCTTTAAGGGGGTGAGGCAGAGCGTAAAAGGTAGGCAGAGTGATGAGTTGGCCTACATGTAATGGAGTTACCACCTTTTAATAAAAAGGATGACAAGTCAGAAGGGCCAGCTTGTCTTGGTAGATGTTAAGGTACAGAGGACGTACCAACAGAGCTTGTAACTCACTGACTCTCCGGCCAGATGTTATCACCATTAGGAAGGCCATTTTTATTGTGAGAAACCTGAGTTGGCAGTTGTGTATTGGCTCAAAAGGAGCCAATACATTAGAAATGTGAGAACCAAGATGAGGTCACACTGTGGCATAATGAAAGGTGTTGATGGGAAAATATGCTGGAGTCCTTTCAGAAACTTATGTACAATAGGGATTTTAAAAAGGGACAGCTGATCTGGCAACCGCAGAAATGCCTAAATGGGAGAAAGATAACCTTTTCCCTTGCCAAAGCAGAGCCCTGCTAAGCTAAGGCAAGAATAAAATTAAGAACCTGGGTATGCGCTGCAGCTAGAGGGTCAACATGTTTATGTGTACACCATTCCATGAACTTGCTCCAATGGTAGGCATATACCGTCTTGGTGGAAGTACACCTGGCTGCCAAGGTAGCATTGCAGACTTAGGGTGGAAGGTCAAAAGCTGTCAACTGTCACTGCTCAATCTCCACAAATGAAGGTGAAGCGTTTTCAGGTTTGGGTGCAAAACCCTGCCCTGTTGCTGCGATAGAAGATCCTCCCGAAGAGGCCGCTTGATCGTAAGACCAGTGCTCATACTCAACAGCTCAGGGGTCCCCGGGGCTATTAGTGGCCCGGGAGGAGGGCACGCGCCCCCTCCCCATAATGAAAAAATAAAAATAGGGCCGCCCCGGGAGATCGGGTCCCCGGGGCCCATCATGGCCTTGGAGGGGGGGCCACACGGCCCCCTTCCTGATATTTTTGTTAAAAAAAATGAATTAGGGGGCAGGCCCTGGGGGATGGGATCCCCAGTGCCCAAAAAATTGAGATTGTGTAGCCCCCCTTCTTAATTTTTTTTTTTTTAAAGACCGGCATTGCGCCGGAGGCAACGCCTTCTCATTGCACCACTCTGCAAATGCGCCCCCTGGCGCGTTTGCACAGGGGGGAAGAATACCCCTTGAATACTGGGGGTCCCTGGGGGCCAAATAGCCCACCAGGAACCTCCAGTATGCGCCAGGGGGCTGCATTGCAGAGAGGTGTGCTGAGGCCACGCCCCTTTTTACACCTCTCTGCAACGCAGCTCTGTGGTGCTTACTGAAGGTAGCTGGTGGGCTAGTTGCACCCCAGGAACCCTCACTATTCAAGGGGAGTTAATCCCCCAACTCAAAATGTGCCACAGGGTGCGTTTGCAAAGTGGTGAAGGGAGGGGGCGGGGCCTGAGTTCACATGTGTGCAAACACACCCTGAGGCGTGTTTTAAGTTGGAGGATTAACTCCCCTTGAATACTGAGAGTCCCTGGGTGCCAACTAGCCCACCAGGTACCTCCAGTAAGCGCCACGGAGCTGCGTTGTAGAGTGTTGTAAAAAGGGGCGTGGCCTCTGAACACCTCTCTGCAACGCAGCCTCCTGGCGCATACTGGAGGTACCTGGTGGCCTAGTTGGCCCCCAGGGACCCCCGGGATTGAGGAGGAATTAATCCTCTGACTTCAAACGCGCCACAGGGCGTGTTTGCAGACATATCACCTCAGGCCACGCCCCCTTCCTTCATCACTGTGCAAACGCGCCCCGTGGGCCGTCTCAAGTTGGGGAATTAATTCTCTTTCAATACTGAGGGTCCCTGAGGGTCAAATAGCCCAACAGGTATCTCCAGTATGCGCCAGGGAGCTGCGTTGCAGACAGGTGTTCAGAGGCCACGCCCCTTTTTACACCTCTATGCAACGCAGCTCTGTGGCGCTTACTGGAGGTATCGAGTGGGCTAGTTTGACCCTAGGGACCCTTAGGATTGAAGGGGACTTAATCTCTCAACTTAGAACTGTGACAGGGCACGTTTACACAGTGGTGAACGAGGGCGCGGGGCCTGAATTGATCTATGCAAACACGCCCTGTGGCACGTTTTAAGTTGGGGAAAAAATTCTACATCAAACCTGAGGGACCATGGGGGCCAAGTAGCCCACCAGGTGCTTTCAGGAAGCGCCACTGCGCTGCGTTGCAGAGAGGTGGCGCAGGTCGTGCCCCTTTTTACATCTCTCTGCTATGCAGCTCTGTGGCGCTTACTGGATGTACTACGAATTCCGATTTACTCATCTGTTCTCAGGAGAGACTCAGTGCTGCATCTTTGAGCCCAGTACTGATTCTGAAAAGTAATTCTAACCATACTTACCAGTAACTTGAATTTCCTTCCATAGGCTAACATTGACTGGTTTCATTTGGAAAATCTTCTAAGTATAAGTTTTGGAACTTTAAAATATTCACCTAAAGTCATCCGAACAACGAATTCCGATTTACTCACCTGTTATCAGGAGAGAACCCAGTGCTGTATCTTTTAGCCCAGCGCTGAACCTGAAAAGTAATTCTAACCATACTTACCTGTAACTTGTATTTCCTTCCATAGGAATCCATTGTCTGGTTTTCACCAGAAAAGTTTCTAAGTTTCTATTTTCACAAACTAAAAATATTCCTAAAAAATCGCCTGTATGTCTTAAACGCATTATTTCAGATGCACCAGTGCTGGATCCAGGATCCACCACTGAGTAAGAAAAAGTGACGATAGCACTATTTACCTGCTAAGTGAATTTCCTGCCATAGGATAACAATGGCGATTCTATGTGAAAACATTTCTGTCAACTTTTAAAATACAATAATATTCCTTAAAAATCACTACTGTAACCAAAACGCTTTTACTCAACTGTTTACAGGAGATGTTCAAGGACGAAATCTAGGATCCAGTCCTGTGGTGAGAAAAGTAATCCATAAAGTAACTAATTGCATTTAACTAGAAATTCACATTGAGGTCAATGTTGCATTGTGTTTGAAATTGTGTTGCCCATTGCAACAACTGTAACTACTGTACTTAAAATTCTATTGCCTATTTGCAAAGTATTTAAACTAAAGTAATTCATTCTTAGACAGTATATTTTGTAATGTAATATATAATGTAAATATAATGTAATTTAAAAAATAAAATATCTAAACATAAAGTTTAAAAAATGTAGTAAATCAGTATAAAAAAAATATAACATTTAATACATTTAAAAATTGTCATTTACAAAACCTACGAAATCCACTGAGTAAACCATAGGTTTCAGACCTGATATAGTTAAGAATTAGCATTTTAAAAACCTTTGAAATTCACTGAAAAAAACATAGGTTTCAGGCCTGATATAGTTAGGAATTAGCATTTAAAAAACCTTAGAAATTCACTGAAAAAAAACATAGATTTTAGGGGTGTTATAGTTAGCTGGACATTTCACTCGTACAAAACCATTGAAATTCTTCTGATATAGTTAGTTGTACTAACTATATCTCGCATGCCCGCAATCCACTGCTGATGATGTCACATATTACATCATTCATGACATGGTCAGTGATATCACTGATGACATCTCAAATGACATCACTGATGACATCACTGATGACATCATCCATGTGACAATCAGATACACCTCATCATACACTAGTATAACCTTTCATCACTCACTGTAGAATACAGAGTACCATATTTGAATCCATTAACACACCAAAACAAGTTTCTAAAAACCCACACAGTGATTCCTAGATCTGTACACACATCTAATCAATTACCTATAGATTCACTCATACATGCTGTCATTGATCAATAGAACACTATCAAATATACTTATACACCTACATCGACATTACACAGCAGCAGACATCCTATTCACTTATGAAGTCATCCTACTCACTTCTGCAAACAATGGATCATACTTACATTTACTTAGCTACACACTTATACAAACACCACTTCATCTATTCGTAACTCATACTTAGTGTGTTATAAAATCACTATTACAAGTATACAGTTATCCATACAGTCCCACATACAATCACTGAGTCTTATGTATACTTATTTATATACAACTGACACATACACTGCCTTTTATTTTTGTAGTTTGTTGGACATGTACAATTGAGAGATATATTTGCTCATCACCACAACCATAAAGATATTCACTCACCCAAACAACTGTTATAACATGTAGTTTTAATTCATATTCCTACTGAATCAACTATTCACACATCTTTGGGCAGCCAGACACCCTCCACTGAACCACACACACATTCACTCTCCCATACAAATACTTAGTTTACTAATCAATACCTAATATAGACTTTCACATAACTAGTAACCAGCCAATAATAAACTCAGGTCAGGCAATGTCACTATTAGAAATGATTCAAATGGGGAGGACATGACGGCCGGAAGCTAACGGCCGTGACGGGGCTCCTCCTCCTCCGTCTACTGTGTATGGCGTGTATGGCGTGGATGGCGTCCGCGGAGAGTCGGCGTTAGGCAAGCTTGTTCCCCGGAGGTTGTGCGATCTCGCTTTTGTGCTTTTGTGCTGCCGTTTCTAAGAGCCAGTCGAGTGAATTTCTGAAGGGGTTCGGCGACATTGGACTGCTGTTTGCTGCGAACGCAAGACTGAAGGGGAGATCGTGCTTGGGATTTTTTTTAAGCCCGAGGCCGTTTTTCTTCCCCTTTCCCTGCCGGTCACAGGCGTTCTTGCAGAGGCGCTCTTGTGGAGCGCAGCGGGGGCAGCAGAGCGGATGGTCCTCGGCGGGAGCAGTGATGAGTTGGCTGTCCCGGCTTGGTGTAAGGAGCTGGGAGCTGCTAGGTTCTGGCGACAGGCTCCCGGAAGGCTGATCCCTACGACTGGAGGACCCACGTCCGTCCGGCGTGAACTATACCAGGTCATCAGCACCCGTAGGTTTGTGCTCACCTCTGGTAAGCTGTCTAATTTTGATATACATCCAAGTGATAATACGTGGCCTGAAGATAAATTGTATATTCCTGGCATAAGCAATTATGGGGGTGCTCTGGGACCTGACATTTACAAGCTTACACATCTCATCACAAGAAAGGATCCCTACAACAAATACTGGTGTCAGGATTGGGCTCCCTGCATGGAGGAGGGTGCTGTTGGTGTTAGCTTGCAGCCAAAAAGTCGCCTAGATAAAAGTGGCTACAAGTCAGATATTTCGACTACCCGGGTGAGGGCAACTCGTTACACATTGTGAAACCGTGTTACAAACATTAACACGAGCGCTGCGACACTTCCCTCTAAACCATCAGTTTCCCCACCGGTGATCCAATTGAAGGCCAAAGTGAGGAGAGGAAAGATAAGCATTGGAGGAGTGGATACCTCCCCCCCGGTAAGGGGAAAATCAAGAAAGTAAGGGCTGGTACATCAGGAGGCGCATCTTGTCTGCCTAAAGTTACGCCATCACTAAAATCATACTATAAGGTCCTATCCACCAGCAGCACGGATCAGTTAAAAAGTAAGTGTGGGCGTAAAATCCGTTCCGCTCGCGGATTTTGCGGATTTTTGGCAAATTCGCAATCCGCGAACTCTCGCAAATTTGCCGAAAATTCGCGCAAAGCGGATTTTTTTGCTTGGTCGCACTTGCCAAATAGAATACTATACAATTTTGCGGCGCGCAGCGTTCACTTACCGTCATTCAGCGTTTGAAGAGTTGTTTTTCTCCATGTTTGCGTGTGCTGCGCCATTTTGGATCTTGCTGCGGGATCCCGCGGGAGTTTGTCGACCGCGATTACGTCATCGCGGCTTGCCACCTTGCACAGCGAGAGTTTGGCAACGCGAGTACGTCATAAAGGCCCGTGATCACGCATCGCGGGAGTAAACACATTTTTGTGTGTTTTTCGTTTTTTTTGGCTGTTGGGGCCTTTTGCCCAGGGGTACTCACTGAGTGGTGCATGGGCCTAGTCTTTCTGTGTGGTCTCTTGAATGTAAGCATCATGGAGGGCATGGATGGCATTGGATTGTGGTGATTTTTGTATGTTTTTCGATTTTTGGGGGTGGTGATGGGGCATGGCCATGTGGGTGGGGGCCATATTGAGGCCTGGTCCAGGGCCATGTAGTGGGGGTGAAGGGGCCGTTTTGAATCCAGGCAGTGTGCTTTGTGCCATAGGCCTGCATCCAATGTGCCTTGCTTTCATCCATTATGCCCAGGGGTACTCACTCACTCAGTGGTGTATGGGCCTAGTCTTTCTGTGTGGTCTCTTTAATGTAAGCATCATGGAGGGCATGGATGGCATTGGATTGTGGTGATTTTTGTGTGTTTTTCATTTTTTTTGGCTGTTGGGGCCTTTTGCCCAGGGGTACTCACTGAGTGGTGCATGGGCCTAGTCTTTCTGTGGGGTGTCTTGAATGTAAACATCATGGAGGGCATGGATGGCATTGGATTGTGGTGATTTTTGTGTGTTTTTCGATTTTTGGGGGTGTTGATGGGGCATGGCCATGTGGGTGGGGGCCATTTTGAGGCCTGGTCCAGGGCCATGTGGTGGGGGTGAAGGGGCCATTTTGAATCCAGGCAGTGTGCTTTGTGCCATAGGCCTGCATCCAATGTGCCTTGCTTTCATCCATTATGGCCAGGGGTACTCACTCACTCAGTGGTGCATGGGCCTAGTCTTTCTGTGTGGTCTCTTTAATGTAAGCATCATGGAGGGAATGGATGGCGGGGCGTGGCTTAGCACGCGATGTAGACGGACGTGCCCGGGCTGAGCTCCGAGTGAAGCTCCCCTACCACGGGCCATTTCTCCGGCATTTTTCACTGTAGTGTGCCCGGGAGCCAGATCCGCCACCTGAGAGACTTTTGGGGAGATTGGTGACACGGACCCTCCGGCCGGCGGGAGCCCCAGCAGTTACCCGGCCGGGGCCCGCTTCCGGCCGGCAGCACCGGCTACTTGAGCCCGGGGATCCGGCCCTTCGAGGTAGGCCGCACCGCGCACACCCACCCCCGAGCAGCACGGGGTGGGGGACAGGACCGCACCGCAGCGCCTGGTGCCTCAAGCGACCCCACTGCCTGGGAGCCCCTACATTTAGTGGCGGAGTTGACACCCTCGGCCACTCGGGTCCGGAGCATCGGCCCACATAGTCGGCTGTGCCAGGGACACCCCGCTGGGCCACACGGTGCACAGGAAAGGACCGCACCGCACCGATTGGGGCCACCAGTGACCCTGCTGCCCGAGAGCCCTTGCCATAGATGGTGAAGGCAGCGCCCTTGAGCGAAGTGGGCCCCTGTCCTCTCTCTACCCTGGGGTGGTTTCCAGCCAGCGTCGGGCCTGGCCCGAGTCCGGGGATCCGGCCCACACTTAGCAGCAGCCACAGCCACACCCGTGAAGCCCTGCTGGAAGGCGATTCTGCCGTACTTATGGTGGCGCAGTGCACACCAAGGGTGCTGAACTCGACTACGCAGGTGCGGATCCCGTGAATATCACGCGTAGCGCCCCGTGATCCATCCCACGCCGAGGGACACGACGCCCTGCACCGCCATTGGTGTTGTCCTGTGCCACCCGGACAGATTGATCCTCCCGAACCCGGAGGAACAAGGGCAGCCGGAGCGGCCATGTGGCCTGGATTGACTAGTCTACACGCGGCCTACCGGGAGGTGAGCCACCATTGCGCCATTTGAAGCGACATCCAGTAGCGCACAGGCGCTCCTACACCAACTGCGGCGCAACCTTTGTACCCTCCCTAGGCGGTGTCGCTGAGCGGGATCCCGGGTGCCCTGGCGAGATTGCGGTCTCCTCACCAGTTATACAACGTCCGGAGTGGGCGACGCGGAGTGCCGGACCCCGTGACCAACACGCCCAAGACCCTGCAGTGCTGGTTGTGGAGGCCTGCCGTCCCGGCCGCCTTGCAGTGCTGACCAGTCCCATGTCAGGAGGGACTAGAGCAAGGACCGGAACCGGAGGGGCGCAAAACAAGGGGAAGATGGCGAAGAACCCCGAGGCTGACCAGACAGCCTCCAAACTGGACACCATGCTGGCGGCCATGGAGCGATTGGAAGAGTCCATGCAGTTGACCCGTACTTCCCTGGAGACCAAGATAGACAAGGTGGCAGTGGACTTGACGCACCTCAGGGCGGACCACAAGAAACTATCCGAACGAACTTTGGTCCTGGAACAGACTATGGCGGAGGCCTCGCCCAAGTTGGTACAGACGGATAAGCACGTACGTGACCTCCTCAATCGAGTGGAGTTTCTGGAGGACAGGGCGGAGGATGCGGAAGGGCGTGCCCGGAGGAACAATATACGCATAGTGGGCCTGCCGGAACGCTGGGAGCGGAGGGAAGCGGCGGAACATATGGAGGACTGGCTCCGCGAACTGTTACCGGAGGGCACGCTGTCACCACACTTTGTAGTGGAGAGGGCACACCGGGTGCCATCCCGTCCACCCCCGGAGGGCTCCAACCCCAGACCTATGCTTATGTGGGTGCTGAACTACCGCGACCGGGACACCATCCTGCGCGAAACCAGGAAACTGTCAGACATTAAAGTGGACAATGCAAAGGTGATGTTCTTCCCCGACTACATGGTACAAGTCCAGCGGCAGCGCCACTCGTTCATGGCAGTGAAGCAGAGACTCAGGCGTTTGGCTCTCAAGTACTCGTTGCTATTTCCGGCACGCCTCCGGGTGGTAGCACAAGATAAGACACACTTCTTTGACACTCCTGAGGCAGCTGAGGCCTGGCTAGACTCTGGAGTCGATACGGGTCGTGGGACCGCACCGCCAGAGCAGCGCAGGAACCGCGGCGCCCGCAGACAGAGGCACCGGCGCCCCTCGCCGGCCAGGTCGTGCACAGCGGACAAAGAGATAGGCCCCACACCAGAACAAATACAAAGCGCACAGCAAGACGCCCTCCGGGTGGCAGCCGAGCTCAGTGGATCACAGTCGCCTATCCTGATCTCCAACGCCAGTCCCGGATCACGTGGGAGCGAGGATGACGAATACTTATACGGATTGCCGGATGAACAGGTAACGGAGGGCCTACCGGATGTCACAACCCAAACAGCGGACCTGATAGCGTAGTGAGCTCCCTCACTCTGTTCTTGGACGGACCACAGCGGATGGCGCCACGTAGGAGGCAGTGAACCACATTGGAAGGCCCACTTGGAGAGCCCACCGGGGCTTCTGAAGACCTCAGACAGTACTATCGGCACTGTCCTCGGGGCCCGTGCCCTGCCCCCGCCTCCCTACCCTGGTGAACCCTGAGCTACTCCCGCTGCCAGAAGGGGGGTCGGAGTTACACTATCTGCGGTACGTCAGAGACACAGTGTTTAAGGGGTGGCCGGACCCCTAGAGGTGAGTGTCCCTCGGGGGGTGAAAGTGGGGGCCTCCGGAGCCATGTGTCCCGGTTCTGGGACGGTAGGCCCTTTGGCCCAGGATGTGAACACTGACATTGACTTCTGATGGCTTTTGGCTCGCAGCCCGTGGAGGGGAGACACCACAGCTCTCTTAGCCTGGTGAACTATCGTACACTGCTTGTTTTGCATACTCTGTCACCCCCCCATTGAACTCACGGATTAATTGAGCTCGTTTGAGCGTTTGGGCGACGACACGTTTCGTTGTTGCCCTTTTGGCATTATGGTTCTGTTAGTATTCTTTTTGAGACTAGTGTTGACACTGACATGTCAAAGTTTATGTCCCTGTATCTGTGTGGGGTGGCGGGCTGAAATCCTGGTCATTGGCTTCTGCTGTTGTGCTTGTGTGGCCGGGGCGGGCTGGGGATTGGGGAGGAGGGGGGGTAATTGGGAGATGTGGAAACTGTGATGACTACGGTTAAATTTTGTACCTGGAATGTCAGGGGCATGCACACACCCTCACGTCGATATCAAGTGTACTCCTATCTTAGAAGACATCAAGTACAGATTGCATTGTTGCAGGAGACCCACCTGGCAGCCGCGGAGGTCGCCACACTTCGCCGTAGATGGAGGGGGCAGGTATATGCCACAGGCTTCTCAGCGTTTGCGCGCGGGACCCTGATTTGGGTACGGCCGGGGGTTCCATTTGCACTGACACATAGCAACATTGACGCAGAGGGGTGTTATGTATTCATACAGGGCAGACTGGACGGGCAACAGATAGTTATAGCCTCCATTTACATGCCAAATGTCGAACAGGGGAGGTTCCTGGCGAGACTGTCGACGGTGATTGCACCTTGGTCTGACGTGCCTCTATTATTGGGTGGCGATTATAACAGCGTACTAGATGTCTCCCTCGATCGCTCGTCTCCTCCGGCGGTTGTCGCCCCAGCCCAAGCAACCTCCAGGGCCCTTATTGATTGGGCGTCACAGTGGAACCTGCAGGATGCTTGGCGAGTCAGGAACCCTAACGCCCG